>NC_141693.1:252452272-253156288 GCF_964263255.1 Lissotriton vulgaris | reverse complement strand
GATGAGTACATGGTGCAAACACAGTGTCTGGTGCCCAATGCATTTCAATGGAGAAACTCTGCTTGAGAAACAGGGTGCAGGTGACGAGCTGGAGGCTCCATGAAGGAAACCAGTAACAGCAGAGGTAAGTTGGAATGCTCTAGGTCAGTGGTTCCCAAACTTTTGACTCCTGAGGACCCCCATTGAGTCACCACTGGAAGCCGGGGACCCCCAAGCAATTTGTATGAGTTAAATTTCAAACATTAAAACAGTAATTAAAAAAAAATATGCACGAGTGCAAACAAAACAAATACTCAAAGTACGAAGGATTTTTGGGCCAGATTTACGACCATTTCATTTAGCACCTCCCAATTGGTGACACATAGCGAATCGCTAAATGAAATGTACAACAGTGTGTTCAACACTGTTAGGGATTCCCAATGAGATCGCAAATTGCGAGGTTCATTAATATTAATGAGCCTCTCGCAATTTGCGAGCCCATTCGTAATGCCAGCCCTCCCAGCGATGGTGGCCTGCTGGGCTCTGCAGGCCACCATGTCTCGGACTGCTTTTAAATAAAGCAGTTTTTAAAAAAAATGCAACCTGTTTACCATGCATTTAAAAAAAAAAAGAAAATGAAACGTTTTCGTTTCATTTTCTAAGGGCAGGCAGAGGTCCCTGGGACCACTGCCTGACCTTAAAAAATAATTTTGCATGCATTTGCAAAGGGGAAGGGGTCCCCTGGGGACCCCTTCCCATTTGCGAATGCATTACCATCTACTTTGAAGTAGGTGGTAATTGTGACTGTTTTGCGACCGCAAAACATTTGTACATGGTTTTCAGACTGGCTATTTGGAAGGGAATGCCCCTTCCAAATAGCAAGTTGCAAAAAACCTATTTAGAGAGTCGCAAACAAATTGCGACTCGTGAAATAGGCTATGTACATGGCCCAATAGGTTTTTGCATGCGCAAACGGGTTCGCGAACCCGTTTGCGCATATAAAAACAGATCGTGCATCTGGCCCTTACTATTTTATATTGAAGTAATAGCCCCTTCATTTGTTTTATAGCATCTCTCATACCATTGTAGGATGTCAGAGCACTTTACATCACACACATATAGAGACATTGAATCATACATGTAAATCAGTGTGTATATAAAATGTTTAACGAGTGCTTGGTCTGGAAAAACACAAACTCAGGATTCAGAACATAACACAGTGGCTAGCATTGACTTTAACATTAAAAATGTATTTCCACCCAAATATATCTTTTTAGCAGAATCAGGATAATGAATAACTGGGACGAAATATAAGTTACTAACTGGTACCATGCAGTTTGCAAGCAGCTCTTTGATGACAGTTTATAGGTCCCTCTGCTAGATTACGATTGTCACTTATGAAGTGCACAGTAACAAAATAATCTCTGTGACAAAAGCAGTAACCAGGAACCTAGGCACATAAAATACAGCTTTATAAGATGCATGTTACACGTTCTTTGCAGTAGGTACATTAACCCTCTGTGCTACATTAGTTAAATCAAAGCTGCCACTGAACAAAACTCTCCTCGCTCTCCAGCAGGTACATTAATTACTGGCATTCTCTTGACACTTTTATTGTTGCTGGAAAGCTGCTAATTATACAAGAAGTGTTTCTGTGTTTTTAAAACTGTTTCCTACGGACCCCCTCGGATTGTGTCACGGACCCCTGGGTGTCCGCGGACCAGTTTGGGAAACAATGCTCTCGGTCATAGGGACACCATCCTCAAGGTCCAGGGGCTTCGGGTGCAGGGGTGTCCTTTGACATTGGGGTTCTCTTACCAGATCCGGTTACAGCTGGGTGGAGCTTTCTGGTTCATACTGTAGGTGTCATCGTGGAGTCCAGGAGGGATCAGCCAATGCTAGACTTGGACTCACAATTGCTGGCGAACCTTTTCTGGATCAGTGGGCCACCTGGTTACAGGCCAGAGGTGTCGGCTGCAGAGTGGTCCGGGATCATGGATCCGGAGGGCACCAGAGTCCTTTGAGTTGCATTCTTCTGGACAGAGCTCCTGTCCTTTTGAGTTCTGGTCTACTCAATGGCAGGCAGTCCTCCCAGGGGTTGTGGAGGTCACTGACTGCAGGACAGGATTTGTTTCTTCACAGGATCTTTGAGGGCTGCAGACAGGCTGGTAGGGCTGGGGCCAAGTCAGTGGGCATCAACAGCCTTCTCTGCACAGCATTTTCTTAATCCTTTTTCATCTTAGATTGACAGGAACTCATTTCAGGGTCTGGAGGAGCCATCTAAATATTAATTTTGGGGTGTTTTAAGGGAGAGATAGGTAGAGCCAATGGCCACCTAACCAGGGGTGTCTACACCCTCAATTATGTTACCCTCCTTTGGGGGGCATAGTCCCCCCATCTTCAAGATGGCAGGGAATGAAAGATGTACTTCACCTCGCATCCTACAACTTAGCGGTGGAGTTGGCAGAGGTGGTCAGACCTCCCATTTTTCCTACTTTTTCCTGCTAGTTTTCTTGCCAAAAGGTGGGGTGTAAATGGGGGCTGCCAACTGTTGCTAGCAACAGGGGATGGGGTTGCATTACAAAGGCGGCAGGCCATTGAAGCTTCCCTCTAGAGCACTACGCCATCCTGGGGGAGGAGGTGTGACACCACTGCGCAGGATGGGCTTTCTTTCTGGTCACAGAAAGCGGGGTTCTCCACTCAGGGGTCCAGAAACATGTCTGGTTGTGGCAGGTTGCTTAAAGGCAGTCTGTGACTATGACCACACCAGGGTTCATAGGTTTTCTTGGGGCACATTTGAGGTACCCTCTGAGTACATGTTTCAGTAAATCCCACACAAGCATCAGTGTGGGTTTTATTGATATCAGTAGTTTGGTATCAAATACTCCTGTGTTCAGAGAGGCCATCATGGTGTTGTGGAACTCGAGTTGTCGAGTTTCAAGCCCATGTACTCTCTATGGCTTCCATGGCCCTTACAATATCTAAGAATGGACTTAAATACTGTAGGGGCATAGCTGCTAATGCAGATATACCCACACCTGTGATATAGTGCACCCTGCCGTAGGGCTGTAAGGCATGCTAGAGGAGTGACGTACCTATCCATTAGGCAGTGCTAGGTGGCATTGCACACAGGCTGGGTGGTGACTTTGTCGTTTTGTCTGAGCCAGGTCATGTATGCTGTAATGACAATCTGCATGGTCTAGGTGAGGGATCCCTAGGGGAACCTCTTCAGTCCCAATGCCCTAGGTACCCAGGTACCATTTACTAGGGACTTATAGAGGGCCTGAAGGGCCAATTGTAGAACAGTTTTGGGGAAGAAGCGCTGACACAGGGGATCTGGTTGGCTGGGACTATGTACACTACAGTCAAAATGACCTCATTTTCCAAGCAATAAGTGGGATGCTAACCATGTCAAAAGAAGCACTTTCTCACAAGAACATAGACTACTAGTCCAGCTCCAACCAGTGACAGCGTGTCATCACAAGGTGACACAACTCATAAGACATAGTAGGCTTTATGTGAGTGTGGTTCTTTTACCTACTAGGATAGCCAGGGCCATCAGAGTTGTCACAGCATACGTATAACTGGATTTTGAAACTCTAGAACTGGGACATTCCACAAACTAGAAGTAGGACTGTAATTTTGCATCGACCACAGGGCAGACACTCACTTTTTGGCAGCCCTCAGCAACATAGAAACACAGACAATGAGGCAGTACGGGAAAATAAATTCAACCATTATAGACAATATCATTTGTGGTAACCCAATTGTTTTCTGACTAGAGCTGATAATTCTGACCTGGAACACATGTTAACCTGCTTCCTTCTGTGCTCACGCAACACCCTCTTAAAAGAGGGCTATGGTTTCAATTTACTGAATTTTACCAGGATAAAAGGCAAAAAAGTGACTATCCCACTAAATCTGGTGTGCGTGGTCACTCTACGCAGCACTCACAGGAGTACAAGGCCCTCCCAGAGTGGATTTTCTCTGTACAAATCTTGGCTTATTCAACCAAAGACTTGCATCGAAAACAATACACAGGTAGTCAACTGATTTACCATCTTGGGTTTGAAAAACTCTATTGGTCATTTTGGAGTGGTGCAGATGGACTGGACGTCCAAATGTAAAGAAAGATATAAAAGGACAAAGAAGCAAACAAAGAAAACAATGAGTCAAATCACAGACAAAATTAGAAACTAAGGAAAATAGAAAAAATTAAGAATATAGAGGTATCATGCTTTTGGGCCTGCTGTGGAGATTTCCTTGACAGGTCTGCAAAGGAGAATCCATTTTCTAAGCCCTTGCCCAAGCACACTGCAGGGAGTATTCTTGCATCAGCCCTGCATAGTGCTGGTCTTGGCAGCAGCTATTTACATTGTGTCCTGTTGCTCCATCATGCACAGAAGTCTTCCTTGTCTCGACCCAAAACAGGTGAATCAAGAACTTTAGGTCTACACACAAATGCCCATTGCTTATGAACCACACAGAAGAGTTTCTTGCTTTAGATCATCACTGGCAAGGACCTTTACCCCAGGCCTGTACCAGTTCACACTTTCACAAGAGCAGCAAAGAGGTATTCTTGCACCCGGCCGACGTGAGAGGCTTCCTTGCACCAGGCCAGCAAATTGACTTTCTTGCACCAGACCAGCAAAGAGGTTTCCTTGCACCAGGCCAGCAAAGGTACTTCCTTGCACCAGGCCAGCAATGGGGTTCCTTGCACCAGGCTAGCAAATGGGCTTTCTTGCACCAGGCCAGCAAAGAGGCTTCCCTGCACCAAGCCAGCAAAAGGGCTTCCTTGCACCATGACAGCAAAGGAGCTTCCGTGCACCAGGCTGGCAAAGGGGCTTCCTTTCACCAGGCCAGGAAAGGGGCTTCCTTGCACCAGGTCTGTGTAGAATGACCATGACTTTGCACAGGGAACACCTTGCTTCAGATGGGCCCTGGGATATTTCATGCCTCAGACTGGCACATGGGTGGTCTTGAAACAGCCCTGGTCAGGAGCTAAAGCATCAGAAAGGCAGAGGGGTATTTCAAGTCACAGGCCAATATGCTGGAGCCTCTTGATTCTGGACTGCAGAAGGGCATTGGGCCTCCAAAGGAAGAGGGAGGCTTTGCATGAGATGTCCATAGAAGTAGAAGGTACGGTGTCCACTTGCAGCAGTGTTGTCCTGTGTTCTCCCGCTCAGTTGCACTGTGGGGTTCCACATCAGAATCCTGCACCGGAGGGTTCAATGCCTTGTGCCTCCTCACCAGGGTCTTCATAGCTGGCTTCACTTGCACCAGCCTGCTGGTCAAATCAAATAAAAATTGCTTTATTCAGACAATCAAGTCCATTAAAGTGCCAAACAGCAGCACATTGCATACATTTTAAAAAGATTGAGATAAAAATGTAAGCCTAATAACAGCATCTCAACAATTACATTACAGTCAGTTCATATAGAATAAAAGACACATAAAAACTTGAAGCGTGCAGAACTTACAATGCATCCTGCTGATGCCATTTACGTAAGCATAAAAGGATCAAGCTTGGACCTAACAGCGTGAGTGCATGCCAAAGCTTTTAGCAGACGCTTTCGATCTATGGGCCAGATGTATCAAGATACCGTTTTGCGAATCCTAAATAGCGATTTTTTGCGAATCGCTATTTAGAATTCGCAAAATGGTATGTATGTACAAAATCGCTATTTTTTAGCGATTTCTTATTATTCTTTATTTGCGAATTTGCAATTTGCGAATTCGCAAATAAAGAATAATTTCCAATGCATTCCTATGGGCCAGGAGGCCCATAGGAATGATAGTGCAATAATTCTCAAATTGCGAATTCGCAATTTGCTAATCGCAATTGGAGAATTATTTCAAGGGTGCAGGGGTGTCTCAAAGACACCCTGCTGCACCCTTGAAATCTACATGTGTGTGTGCATGTGGCACACATACATGCCCTATGGGCATGTATGTGTGTCACATGCCACCCTCACAAATGCCAATTAGGGCATTTTTAACAGAAATCGCAAATTACCACCAACTACAAGTTGGTGGTAAATTGCGATTTCTTAACACAAATTCGCAAACCAAAAATGTGTCATACATATCATTTAAGGAATCGCAAAATTTGCGATTCCTAAATGCTATGGCAAAATAAGGAATCGCAAATAATTGCGATTCCTTAAATTGCGATTTTTTAATACATATGAAAAACCGCAAACGGCCGTTTGCGAGTCGCAAAGGCCAAAATTCTGCGAATTTCGGCCTTTGCGAGTCGCAAAAACCTTGATACATCTGGCCCTATGTGTCTTAGCGTGAAGTGATCTTTTGCGTTTATCGCTGTGGAGCAGTTTGCGATTTTAGCTTCTTAAGGTGTGAATTAACAACCTACCATATTAATCAGTGCAACTTCATGATAAGACAATAAAATTGGCTCTCTACAGTTGACTACTAAGCTTCTGAAAGTGAGAAATTCACAGTCTATCACAATAAGCAGCGCAGCTTCATGATAGGGCAGAAAAATGTGCTCTTCACAGTTGTTTGCTAAAATTAAAAAAAAGGGAGGGCGCAAATGACTGAGGGCATTAAAATGTTAAATATTCATTCGGTTTCACTAAAGAGTATAACATAAGCTGGCAACGAGCTATGAGTGCCAGTGAGGGCGGATAGATCAGGGTCATCAAGGGTCGGCAAAGTCTGATGGTGTTTACAATTGAACAGACACCTAGTGGCCTGCCCTTCTATTCCCACTGCCTGTTGGATTCTACAGACAACAACGGTACAAAAACAAAAGGTATACTCTAATGGCTAAAAAAGTAGAGCAGCATTCCCAAAACCACCCTGGCTTAAGGCAAAAACGCTATCGACCTACTCAAGGAGTATAAAGGTAAAAGTCTTGACGATGATGCCCTGTGGGCGGTCTAGTGGTTTATATTAACACTGAGATTCTAAGTAGTTGGACAATGACTGGTACCCTTATTGATCTAAATAAGGTGACACTCAATGGTTAGTCAATGGTAACCGCATTATTTGTGTCTTAGGCTTTAATACTGAGACTAGGGTTCTAAGGAATTTAAGGCAGTGGTTTAGGGCCAGATGTAGGTAATCCCAATTTACCTATTCTGAAATAGTGAATTCTACAGATTCGGTATTTAAGAATAGGTAAATGGGATGTAGATAGATTTTCGGTAAAAATTACCGAATCTGTAAGGCCCATAGGAATGAATGGCAATTACTGAATCAGTAAATACCGATTCGGAAAAATGGGGGAAACATTCAAGGGTGCCAGGGTGTCACTTTGACACCCTGTTGCACCCCTGAATCGTGCTTGTTCGCAGATGTGGCACACATACATGCCCTAAGGGAATGTATGTCTGCCACATGGCACAGTTGAAAATGCATTTTCAAAGGTATTCCTTATTTACAACCAAAGAACGAATCCTAAAATGGGAAAAGCACTCATTTGAGTGCTCCCTAGATTGCAAATTCAGTAACTTACCGATTCGGTATTTTAAGGTATCGGTAATTTACCGATTCCTAAAAATACCGAATCGGTAAATTACCGAATTTGCAATTTAGGCCACCTACAGCCCAAATGCCCAACATCGGTCGGTAACGGCCGAAATTCGATAATTTTGGCCGCTACCGACCGGTATTGGGCCACCTACATCTGGCCCTTGATTCCTTAGGGCCCGATATAGGTAATTTCATTTTTCCGGTTCTTAAATACAGATTCATACCGAATCGGTATTTATGAGTCGGAAAACTGAATGTAGGTAAAAAATCGGTAAAAAATACAGAATCGGTTACAATCGGAATCCACACTCGGTAAATACCGATTCAGTAATCGCCGAATCAGTAATATCCGATTCGGTATCACCCATTCAACCCTATGGGCCTCCAGGCCCATAGGAATGAATGGGAGATACCGAATCGGAAATTACCGATTCGGAGAATACCGAATCGGTATTTACCGAATCGGTAAAATCTGTTCTCGAAAATTCGTATAGAAGACATGTGAGCTAGTTAACCAATCAGGACACCCACCACACCCCACAACAAAGCAACTGAGAAATCAACCAATCAGACGCAAGTACCACACCCCAGTACCTGGAGGTGGCCACACCCATGCAGGTGCAGAGTCACAGAACTGTTTGGAGAGCTGGAGGGAAGACAGAGGAGCAGGCTGCACTGAGCCCAGCAGAGCATCACCATGGAGTCCCAGGAAGGCCAGAAGAAGGGAGGTGATAGAAAAAGGAAGCTAAAATTCAGCACAACTGAGCTCCAGGTACTGGTGGAGGAGGTAGTGCAGCATTACAGCCATCTTTTAGGGAGACAGTCCCTGCAAGTAGCAGAGTCTGTCAAAAGAAACACTGGGCTGGTGATCCAGAGCAAAGTAAATGCCCTAGGGGTCACACATCGTGAAATTGAAGATATCAAAAAAAGGTGGTATGATCTGAGGATCACCACCAAAAAGAAGATTTCAACCCCAAGGAAAGAATCCTCAGCCACAGGTGGAGCGAAGAGCCGTGCACCAAGCCTCACTGAACTGGAGCAGCTGGTGGAATCCACCATGGAGCCGGAATGCATACACGGGATTGGGGATGCTGACAGCTCAGCCAGAGCTGCAAGAAAGAAAGATAAGATGCATGGACATGAATCCCCACCCATTCCCTGGCCCCTTCCCCAATGTGGGTGACTGAATCACAATCCAGAACACATGTCAGTACTCACCACCAATGCATCATGGTAGTTGTAGTCATAGGAACATACATTAAAGCAGCCAACACAGAATTCTGCATGCCATGCCACTCTCCCAATACACAAGCAGTTGAGGCGTAGGAAATTGTGTGATAGGAATGTGTATAATGAAGACACACAGGTGCTCATTGTCCATGTCTGCCCACAGGAGAGTCATCGCGTAGCGCCGGGAGGGGAGGTGAGTGCACCAGCAATGGCTGCGAGGGAGAAGCCTTCAGACACATCAGGACCCAGCACTGTCCCTGAGGACACTTCCACAGCGCAGGCACCCACAGCATTGGAGGAAGATACCACAGCACAGCCACTGTCACCCCTGCTGTTTGGGACACAGACTCCAGCAGCACCTGCAGGTGCCACAACACCAAGCTCAGGGTCCTCTGTGCATGTGAGGCCAAGGAGGCAGGATGTTCCACCACGCAGGATCCTAGCAAGCTCTGATGAAGAAGAGGTGGAGGTTCACACACACAGCTCTCCACCACTGGCTGGCAACGCAGGGCATCAGGGGTCATCAGGATCTGTGCGTGCAAGTGTCCGTGGTCGTAGGGCACGTGAGCGAGACGAGGGGCAGGAAATGCAGGGGGTCTTTGCTGGTTTGGAAACCACTATGGTGAAGATCCAGCGCATGCAGGCCAAAGGGATCATGGCAGTGCACAGACAGGTGCGCATCCTGAACAGCAGGATGTCAAACATTGATCGGGGGATATGCTCCATGGCCCTAGGAATGGAGTCCATGGCAAAAGGAATGGAGTCCATGGCAGAGGGGGTGAGGGAAATGGGTGTGCGCATGGGTTCCCTCTGTGACATGCTGGAGAGTGACCAGACAGGAAGGGGCAGGAATAGGCACGTACTGAAACAGCAGAATAACGCCATCAACCGGCTGGCAACTGCAACCACCCTGCTATGACGCCGGTCAGTGAACATGCAGACTGACATTGTGCACTGTTGCAGTGACTTGTCCAGGGGGATGGGGAGAGTGACCTCTGCTATGGAGGTACTGCTGGCACAGCAGACAGCCACTGCTGGTAACACGTGTGTCGGGGACACAGAGGAGTCCACAAGCAGGAGTGGATGCAGCACGCCTGTACAGGACGTTCTTCGGAGCAGCAGGCTCCATGCAGAAGACCCTGGCACCACTGCGCAAGTTGACCCCCTGCCCCTTAGCTCCCACACCATAATGCGTAAGCGCAGGCATTAACAAATAATCCTGAACACAGGACAGATCACAGTGATGTGAACTTTGGCCTCCCAGTGTGAAAAGCGGATGTTGTTTGATTCATGTGGTCTGGTATATGTGAAGTGCAGTAGTGCATATTAAACTGCGTGCTTCAAGAACTACACATGCCTGTGTTTCCTCACTTTATTAGAAATATCTGGTTGTGATTTCTGCGAGTCTCAGTCTGCCATCTGTTGCTGGCGCTGCTCCTGCTGCATTGTGGTCGGCTTGTTCTGTCCCATCATCTATGTCCTCATGATATGTGATTTCTAACTCTGTGCCCTCCTTGGTGGCAAGATTGTGCAGCATGGCGCAGGTCGCAATAATTTTGCAACAGATCATTGGCGTGTACTGCCGTGCACCTCCAATCTTATGGAGGCAGCAAAATCTGCTTTTAAGCAGTCCAAAAGTGCGTTCCACCACGCAAAGTGTTGTTATGTGTGCCACGTTGTAACACCTTTCACTCCAGGTGGATGGATTCAGGTAGGGGATGAGGACAAATGAACGCAGGGCATATGCAATGTCACCTGTGTGGAAAATGAAATAATGATTAGTCACATACTCATGATTGATCCTTCTGCATTGGCTATCAGGGTGTCTCACAGTTATTTACCTAGCAGGAATCCATCCCCGAAATCACCAGCAACAAGGTGTGTGTATATCCCACTATTCTGGAAGATGTAGTAGTCGTGGGTGCTCCCTGGAAATTTGGTAACAATGTCGGTAATGATGTTGGCAGCGTTGCAGATCACCTGCACATTGATTGAATGCGTAGACTTCCGGTTTCGATAAATGTGTTCTGTTGCTGCAGGTGGGCATAGTGGGATGTGCATCCCATCGATACAGCCTATGATGTGCGGGAAGTTTGCAAGTTGGTAGAAATTGGTTTTGGTCTTTGCTAGTTCAGCAGGTGTGTCAGGGAACTCAATGTAGTGTCCCATCCTCTGCATCATGGCGTCAAGAAATTTCCTGAAGAAACATGACAGGCAGCTCTGGGACACCCCACCTACTGCAGCAATCACATGCTGGTAGCTCCCAGAAGCAAGAAGGTGTAGGCAGCCGCAGCACAGCACCTGCACATAGGGTGGGATGGCGTGTGCTCTTGGGTGTTCCAGATATTGGTGGAGGTCTCTGATCAAGTCCAGGATGGTTCTGGGGTGTAGCCTGTACCTTTGCAGGATCTCTGGTTCAGTCATTTGGAATAGGGTGATCCTCTGCCTATACACCTGCTCCTCCCTTAGCCAGACCCTCTCTCCTGCTGCCTGTATCCGTAGCCGCCTTGTCATTATGTAGAAAGCCGCCATTGTGGTTGCACTGTTGCATTTTGGGGCCTTCTTTTATATCCTGCACCTGGTTTCCACCTGCTTTCATTCCATGGTAATTACCGACTCTTAAATACCGATTTTTATGGTATTCAGTATTTTTTGGGTTTCCTACATCTCGATATGCCATTTTTACCATTTCTGATTTACCGATTCGGTAAATAAGAATTCGGTATAATCCGATTTGGAAATTACCCATTTCTTATTTACCGACTCGGTAATTATGAATTCGGTATATTCCGATTCGTGAAATACTGAATCAGTATTTTATCGACTGGTTTTTACCGATTCGGACACTTTTTTTCAACATACATCTCGATACTCTTATTTCGGTCAGTAAGGGCCGAAATTACCGAATTTCGGCCGTTACCGACCGGTATTTGGCTACCTACATCGGGCCCCTTGTGTTTTGTTCGCTCTGACCAGAAATTTGACAAGGTTGGTAATAACTTGCAGGTGAGCTTCATTCAGAAGAAATTTGACATCCGCTGGTATCATTCATGTCCCTTCTTTGATCTCAAGAGATGTCAGAGGAATCTTCTGCGTTCATCAAGGAGGGCGAGACTTATGCAGAGCAAGTGTGTTGATGCCTGCTGTTCTGCCTGACATTAGTTAGGGATAGAGTAATGGTTGGGCTCTGCCTTGTTTCATGCTCCATTTGAGGCTTTCTCTGTCTGCTTTGAGCCTGTAAAATAAGCCGCAGTAATCGGGATGGCTGTAAAGAAGGCATTGAGATTACAGATTGCGTTCTAAATACCTAGAGATCTTAACGCTTGCTCAACTAAATTCTTTTCACTCTGCCAATACTGTTTTCCCAAATGTACATTAAGGGCAGAGATAAAAATACAATTGGTGCTCTTAAATCATAAATCTAGGTTCCATTAGGTTAAGCTGTCAGTTCTACAACAAGCAAAAAGATAGGTGGAGGGTCCGAGGGAATGTTTAACGACCCCAGCACAGTTATAATCCCCCTGGCAAGCTATAGAAAACACAAAGAATAACTGTGGGTCTAAGACGAAGGGAAAGCTATGTGTGTGTAAATATGACTATAAGTATGCTTCAAATTTAAGCAGATTACTGGACATTTACCCTTTGTGAAAAAATGTCCATCAGTTACTCTTCCTGTACCGCCCTATTCATCATTTGGTCTACTTCACAGTGTATATATTTGCCATCTCCAAAGATGTTACTAGGAGATGGTTGGTTTTGATGGTGTTATTATACAGGATAATGGGTGGATGTTGTTTGTTCGTAACTGAAAGCAGTGCATATGTGATTTGTGAATAGTGATAAAGAAATGTGTCTGTGATAAAATTGGATAGTGTACGCAATATAACTTTATTCTGGAGTCGTGCACTTCCAACAATAAAAACAATAGAGTGCAAAAAAGTCAGATAGTTCAAACAAATAACTTCTGACTGGGTTATCTGGTCGACATGTTTCTGCGGACATTTAAAGGTCCAAAATGGTACCTGCCGCTTCTTCAGGACCCATAAACTTAATTGCTACTGCTCTTACGTGATGAACTAAAAAAACAATAGTGAACAACAATGGTAAATGTCACCTGTTCACTTCTGGTATTCCTCCTTAGATTCAAGGGGAACGTGTTTCTCCTCACCTGGCAAGCAGCTCAGGACAATGGAACAACGCTCTGTCCGTCGGTACTCCTAGCAGCCTTCTGGGCTTGAATCTAAGGAGGAATATCAGAAGTAGAGCAGTAGCAATTAAGTTTATGGGTTTAAGATATGAATTATCAGATTGGCGTTCAACCTAAATAAGATTTATAGGCTAAAAGAGCATCCCCTTTTATTATTTCGCTGTCTCACACCCATAGAAAACAGATGTGCCATCCCCATTTCAAGAAAGCAAGAGTCAGAGGAAAAAGCTTCTCAACAAAAGCTACCAAACTATGGCATGAACTGATAAGGCATATTCACTCCCTTCTTGACCATGCAGGAAGCAGCTCAAAACCTGACTGTTAAACAAAGCACAACACTGATGCCAACACACAATATGTAACCTCAGCCTCATGCACTCAAGGTAATTACCCACACCACCACAGTGGTCAACATACCCGAGCAACCATCAGGAAGCAACATGAAAAAAAATGTAGGAACCAATCACACAACAGAAAATGATTCAACACCAATCAAACAGCTTCAGATCCGTAAAATTCAAATACAAATCAAGGAAGATAGAATGATGAAGACAGAGAAGAGCAACACACCACGACAACCAAGCAAAGGTGAGGCAAGATCTGGCCTATCAATCTCCACTGCATTGCATATCTTGAAATAAGGCATACCTATCCACAAGCATAATTACCAAACTGCTTATGTATACAGTGCTAACTCACTGGGATGCTTGTCATAGCCATATCAGAAACTAAGGCACAGAGATTAGGAGTGTCTATGAGGCTATTTTTCTTTCTTTATTTATTTTTGCAATTATATATAATGCCGACATGGCCCGAAGGCATCAGAGCGCTTTACAACTAGCAGGATATAGAGGTTACAGCGGGTTAAATTACTAGTAATTAAACTCAAACGATTACTTCTGTGAATGTGTGCATGAGTAACCACAAGAAAGAGCTAAAGCAATTGGGCAGAGGAAATCACAGTTACAGCATTAATTTAGATTGTGTGGTCAATTAACGAAGGGAAGTCAGAGCGCAGTGGTGCGAGCATACACGTCTGGTCGAGGTTGAATTAACCAAAATATCTGTCTAAAAGGAGGAGGTTGAAGTTCTTTTTGAAAGTAACTAGCAGATGGTAGATGGAGGATTGGAGGGAGGCAAAGAGGTCCAGATTCTTGTGCACTTCCAGAGAAAGACTGGTTCATGTATCATTCTCAACTGAAGGTGGGGGATTCCAATAACAGAGATCCAATAACAGAGATTGGGAATTTCTGGAACCCCTATTTGCTCCTGAGATTTTTAGTTTCTCGTTTATCTAGGAGGGTGAGGAGGAGTGCAGCGCTCTGTGGATAATGCAAGTGATTTTTAATTGGGCCCGTGCTTCAATCGGGATCCAGTGGGGGGTTAACATAGCAGAGGAAATGCCTATAGGGGTTGTGTGCATCTCTTTCTTTCCTGTATGTTGGTCATGCGTGGTAGGCGATCTTTCCTTGAGTGGGCCACGGTTGAGTTAGTAGTACCAAATATTTGCTTACTTCAAGTCAAGTCAAGTTAGAATTTGTATAGCGCACTACTCACCCAGAGGGTCTCAAGGCGCTTGAGGGAGGGGGGGAGCTTAACTTATCGAATATCCAAGTTTTTAGTTGCTTTCTGAAGGAGAGGTGGTTCTGAGTGAGGCAGAGGTGGGTGGGGAGGGAATTCCAGGTCTTGGCCGTTAAGTAGGAGAAGGATCTTCCTCCCATGGTGGATCTTTGGACGCGTGGAATTGTGGCGAGTGCTTGATTGGACGATCGAAGTTGGCAGGTGGGGGTGTAGAAGGACTGGCGCGTTTTGAGGTATTCGGGTCCTAGGTCGTAGAGGGCTTTGTGTGCGTGGGTGAGGAGGCGGAAAGTTATTCTCTTGTTGACGGGGAGCCAGTGGAGGTCTCTCAGGTGACCAGAAATGTGAGCTTGGCGGGGGATGTCTAGGATGAGTCTGGCTGAGGTGTTTTGGATGCGTTGGAGTTTTTTCTGTAGTTTGGCTGTGGTTCCGGCGTAAAGGGTGTTTCCGTAGTCTAGTCGGCTTGTGACCAGTGCATGGGTGACTGTCTTTCTTGTTTCGGTGGGGATCCAACGGAAGATTTTGATAAGCATTAGTAGGATGTTGAAGCATGATGAAGAGACGGCGTGGACTTGTCTGGTCATCGAGAGGGAGTAGTCTAGGATGAAGCCCAGGTTACGTGCGTGGTCTGTTGGTATGGTGCGGTTCCCAGGGCCGGTGGCCACCATGAGTCGTCCCAGGTGGAGGGGGATGATCCTAAGATGAGGACTTCCGTTTTGTCTGAGTTAAGTTTTAGACGGCTGTTCTTCATCCACTCGGCTACTTCTTTCATCCCTTCGTGTAGGTTGGTTTTGGTGGTGTTTGGGTCTTTGGTGAGGGATAGGATCAGCTGAGAGTCGTCTGCGTAGGAGATAATGTTGAGGTTGTGTTGGTGCGCAATGGATGCGAGGGGACTCATGTATACGTTGAAGAGGGTGGGGCTGAGTGAGGATCCTTGGGGTACGCCGCAGATGACTTCAGTGGCCTCTGATCTAAAAGGGGGGAGGCGGACTCTCTGGGTTCTTCCGGCGAGGAACAAGATTATCCAGTCTAGTGCTTTTCCTTGTATACCGACGTTGCTGAGGCGTTGTATGAGGGTGCTATGACAGACTGTGTCGAAGGCTATGGAGAGGTCAAGTAGAATGAGGGCAGCAGTTTCTCCGTTGTCCAGTAGAGTTCGAATGTCGTCTCTTGCTGCGATGAGGGTGGTCTCGGTGCTGTGTTTGGCTCGGAAGCCGGACTGTGAAGGGTCGAGGGATTTGTTGGATTCGAGGAAGGCGGCTAGTTGACTGTTAACGGCTTTCTCAATGACTTTGGCAGGGAAAGGGAGGAGTGAAATGGGGCGGTAGTTCTTAGGTTCAGTGGGGTCCGCTGTGGGTTTCTTCAAGAGGGCGCTGAGTTCGGCGTGTTTCCAGCTTTCTGGGAAGGTGGCGGAGTTGAAGGAGCAGTTGATGACGTCTCGGAGATGGGGTGCGATAATGGAGTCTGCTTTGTTGAAAATGTGGTGGGGACACGGGTCGGTTGGTGATCCTGAGTGGATGGTGTTCATCAGGCGGATGGTGTCTTCATTGGTGATTGGGTTCCAGGCATAAAGGTTTTTGGAGGTGGGTTTTATTTCGGAGGTAGGTGGGGTGGGCTGGTCTCCAAAGCTGTTATGTGTGTCAGCGATTTTGTTGCGGAAGAACGAGGCTAGAGAGTCGCAGAGGTCTTGGGATGGAGTGATGTCGTTGGTGCCGGCGGTGGGGTTGGTAAACTCTTTGACGATGTTGAATAGTTCTTTGCTGTTGTGGGCATTGTTGTCGAGGCGATCCTTGAATGCTGATTTCTTGGTGGATCGGATCAGTTGGTGGTGTTTGCGGGTGGCGTTCTTGAAGGTGGTCATGTTGTCAGTGGTTGGGTTTTTTCGCCAGGCTTTCTCGAGGGTGCGACAGGTCTTCTTGGATTTCTTAAGGGCATCATTAAACCAGGGGGCTTTTTTGCTGCCTTGTTTGATTTGATGGTTTTTCAGGGGTGCTAATTCGTCAGCGCTGAGGGTAATCCATTGTGTGAGGTTGGTGGCTGCTTGGTTTGGGTTCGATGATTTTGCAGGAGGGTTTTGGTGGAGCGATGTGAAGAGCTGTTCGGTGGTAATTTTACTCCAGTTTCTCCGGGGAATAGGTTGTGGGTGGTTGTGGGTCGTGGTCTTTTTGTAGTTGAAGTGAACGCAGCTGTGGTCCGTCCAATGGAGGGCTGAGGTGTAATTAAAGGAGATGTGCATGCTGGAGGTGAAGATTGGGTCAAGCGTGTGCCCGGCAAGGTGGGTGAGGGTGTCAACAAGTTGTTTGAATCCGAGATTGGCAAGGTATTCTAAAAGGGTGGTGGTGTTGCTGTCGTTGTTCTTATCCAGGTGGAAGTTGAGGTCTCCCAGTAAGAAGTAGTCCTTGGAGGGGAGGGCGTGAGGGCTGATGAAGTTAGTGATGTCTTCGCTGAATTGTGTGTGGGGTCCGGGTGGTCTATAGATGAGGGTGCCTCTGAGTGTGGTCTTAGGGTCGGTGTGAATCTGGAAGTGAAGGTGTTCGGCGGTTGTGAGGTTGTCATCGGAACTGGTCGTGATGCGGACGGTGTTCTTATGAACGATGGCGATGCCTCCTCCTGTTTGGTTGATGCGGTCCTTTCGGATGATCTTGTAACCGTCCGGGATGGCTATGGCGATGTCGGGCGCTGAAGAGGCGTTCATCCAGGTTTCTGTGAGAAAGGCGACGTCCGGCGATGTGGTGTCGAGTAGGTTCCAAAGTTCAATGGCGTGTCTGTGGACCGAGCGGGTGTTGAGTAGGATGCCCTTCAGGTGGTTAGTGTCGGAGCTCTGTTTGGAGTCTTTGGATTTGGTGTGGGACCTGATGTAGTCGAACTTGCAGGAGTGGCAGGTGAAGGGTCCATGTGTGTGTCCTGGGGCGGCTTGGTAACAGTTTGGGAGTCGGCCGGGGTTAAGTGCTGAGAGGGTTGCGGCGTCGTACGTTATGCGGGAGGAGTGGGTTATGCGGGGGCCAGGGGGTCTGGCGCTGGGCGAGGTCCAGGCGCGGACGGGCGTAGACGAGCTAACCTTTGGCGCACCTTTGGCGCGCATGGGGCGCGTCCGCTGCGCGTGAATGCTGCGCGCAAATGCATCTGTCATAAGAGGATGGTGGAGGGGGGGCGGAGCGAGGGAGAAGCAGCTGGGAGGCGGGAGCGGGGTGGAGAGCCGGGCTGGGAGGCACAATAACAAACAACAAAATGGCAGCAAGCCAAAAAGCGAAGCAGGACGAGTTTGGGGCACAGCCTCAGCAAACGCGAACAAATGGGCAAGCAGTAATGGCACAATCAGGCACCAACAACGCAAGCAGGCAAGCGAGCAACACACAATGCAGAATAAATTAAATAACAATCTACTAGTCAAGCGCAACGAAAACTCTACAGTCAGGCACAAATAGTTGGGCAGTCAGGCAGTATAGCGCTACGATAGTAGTTTAGGCAGGCACAAATAGTTCAGCGGTCTGGCAATGTAGCACTACGATACCACAGATAGAAGCAGGGAGCAGCGTGGGGAGCAACTGCTTCTGAAGACCTCCATGCTTGTCTGTGGTGTTCTCGGGCTAGCCGAGCTTCGCATGTGGGACCTACAGTATTGTGGCTTGCATTGCCTGTCTTATTACGTCCTGCAATGGGCTATTGCCTCATCTGGGAGATATTTATTTTTGATAATCAAATTTATTGACATTTGAAAAAGAACAAAATTCCACACAGACAGCAAAATCTTGCATAATGTTGCTAAGACCATTAGCAGAAAGAGCGGTGACATGCATGAGTACAGGCTCCCAGAGGACACCACTTCGTAAATATGGCAAAATTAACAAGAGCATACATACACAGCGATCAAAACAATAGATTGAGCCGTTTAACCATCATCTTCTCAAACTTTTCAGGACAACCCTGGGCCTTAAATAGAGGTTCCTCCTGGGTCAAGCACCAATCCACCCCTCACCGCCATTTCCGTACAGTAGGGGGTTTGGCCTGAGACCAGGACGCCACAATGTCTTGCTTGGCCACCGCAATTGCAGTGCCCAGGAAAAGTTTATCGACTCAAGAGCCGTCCAAACCATCGAATACTCCCAGGAGGAGACGCAATGGGTCGTGTGGAGCTTCCCACCCCAGGGTCTGTGTAAGCTCTGATTCCACACCTGCCCAAAAGGAGTCAAGGGTAGGGCACTGCCAACGGCTGGGGCATGGTCGCAGCACACACAGGCCAGGGAGGAGCGCAGCCCAGCCCTATGCAGATGCGCAGGAATAAGATAATCTGTGTGGAGATAGTAGAGTTGAATAAGGCGCAACTTGGAGGAGGTCGTCAAAGTTTTGGGAGCCATGAGAGTGTCCCACCAATCTGCTTCCTCCAGGTGGCCAAGCCATCCCTCCCAGCTCTCACGCAGTGAATCCAGGGTCGCAGGGCCATTGTTCACCAAGGAGCGATAGATACGTGACACCCCTCCTCTTCCTATGGGATGTGTACAGTGAGAGCGTGATGAAGCTGCAGATACTTGTAAAATTGATTGGTGTGAAGGGAGTGGCACTGCTGCAGGTCTGAAAAAGCCCTGATGTGGTCTCCCACCCAGATGTCGCTGAGAAGCGAAATCCCGATTTGATCCCGCTGCCAAAATTCCCGCAGGGTCGAAGTCTCGTGCAGCCAGGCACCATGCCACAAGGGCATGTGTTGTGTGAGGTTCCCATCCCATCTTGGGTAACTCAAGGCAGAGCGCCAAGCCAGTAAGACTCCCAAGTGACCGAGGAAGGATTTGTGGTATGTGGGCCCCATATAAGTAGGCCTGAAGCTTCAGAAAGTCCAGAGCCCTGAGTTCAACCCGGTACGCTGGATCGGACCAGCCACCAGCAAACCAGTCATGGATAACAATGAGTCTAGTGGCCAAATAATAAAGATGGAGATTGGTCACGCCCATGCCACCGCCATAGGCGGGTATCTAACAGTGGGCCAGGGCCATACGAGGCCTCCCACCCTCCCACCCTTCCACAAGAACCTAGTGAACAGACCATCAATTTCGCTGAACCAACTCCCCAGAAGATGAAAGGTTATATTTTGTAGAATATACAAAGAACGGGGGAGAATCATCATCTTAAAAAGCGCACTTCTGCCAAGAGGATTGAGCGGGAGGGATTGCCAATTTTTTAGGTCTGCCTTAGCTTTGGAGACCAGGGGTGTAAGGTTGAGGGCCCATTTAAGCTCCGGAAGTAAGGTCACCCAAATTCCCAAGTATTTGAATGACTGCCTGCGCAAGGGGATGGTCGACTGCCAATCGAAATAGGCCCGCGATGGATGGAGGGGGACCTGGGTAGACTTCGCTGGATTAAGCCGTAAGCCTGAGACCCTCTCAAAGGCATAGAGGGTTTCCAAGCAACGTGGGCCAGAGCTCTCAGGTTTGGCTAGGAAAAGGAGGATGGCGTCAGTGTAAAGGGCGACTTTATCTATGGGGTGAGGATCCCAAGAGCATCCATGAATGTGGAGATCGTTGCGTATGAGGCAGGCCAAGGGTTCCATCACCAGAGTGAATAAAAGCGGTGAGAGGGGGCAACCTTAACGGGTGCCTCTCCGGATGGGAAATGCCTCTGAGAAGGCACCGTTGGTCAGGGCCTGTGCTTTGGGGTCAGAATACAGGACTTGGACGTAATGCCTAAATGAAGGGCCAGTTCCATTAGAGTGAGCGCAGCCTCCAAATAACTCCAGTCAACCGCATCGAAGCCTTTTTCAAAGTCGATGAATAGCAGGGCCAGATACGGGGTGAGCTAGTGACGGTGTGCGAGGGCGAGATGGAGGCGACATATACAATGCCAGGTACCGCGAGCAGGCATAAAGCCACATTGGTCTGGGTGGACCAAGTCCTGCAGGAGGGGCAGAGGTGTTGGGCCAGGGCAGTGGCAAAGATTTTCATCTCGGTATTGATGAGGGACATTGGGCAGTATTCTGCGCAGTAGAGAGAGGGTGTCTGGGTCTTAGGTATATGGCCACATCAGTCTACGAGGGGAAAGATCCAGTCTCTGCCACGTGTTGGAAGAGGTCAACCAAGTTGGGGACCAGTACATCGCGGTAGGCCGTGTAATATTCCTGTGGGAAGGCGTCTGGCCCAGGCGTCTAACCGGAGTGCAATAAAGAAATGGCACCACGTATCTCCTCAGGGGTAAAAGGAAGGTCCAGGTCTTTTGAAATACTCTGGGCCAGACGGGGTAACTGAACCCCGGCTCGTTCCAACAGGTCATGCAGGGAGACCTCGGGAGTCCGGGCCGCATAAAGCTGGGCATAGTATCCAGCAAAAACTTGGGCAATGGACGACGAAGTGTAATGGTGGGTGCCGGCCGCGTTGCAGACTTCAGGGATTATTCGGTTGGCTTTGGGATAGGAGACCAAATTATTGACCAACTTTCCATTTTTGTCCCCCATACGTATACGCGGGCCACTGAAGAGCGCCATAGCATTTTGACAGAGTCTAGGATGATCTGGCGGATCTCTTCCCGGAGGAGTGCAAGTTGTCTACCAGAGTGAGCAACCTCCACGGCATCGGGAGCCAACTCCAGCTGTGCTGCTCGTGCCTTGAGGTGTAACAGGTGAGCCGTCTGTGCTGCCCGCTTCATGTGAACCAGACCTCTGGTCACGACTTGCATGGTGGCCTTGCCGGCCTCCCATAGTGTGCCCGTGGAAGAGACCGTGCTCTTATTAGTTAGAAAGTAGTGTTTCAGTTCCATTCCAAGAGCCTTGTGGATCCCCACATCCTGCAGGAACCAGGCATTCAAACCGCCAGACTGTGCGTACCCCACCCGGGGCATGTCCCAGACAGAGGGAGACGGGGGAGTGGTCTGAGATGCCTCGGGGGAGGATAGTGACTCCAGATACCGATTGGCAGTCGATGGCCTGCAGTAGGATCAAATCAATGTGGGACCCTCCAAGTGTTACATGAACCCAGAGCAGAGGACCAGTCTGAAAGCCGTTTAGCGGAGGTGAGGCGGGAATCGGAGGGAGCGCCAGTCGTGTCAAGGGAACGCTGCATAACCACATTATCGTCTGACCCTGGGGAAAAGTAGAAATTACCATAGTGAGGTGTTGAAGGGCAATGTGGCAGTAGGGATGTAGATAGATAGGAGGTTGAGGACTTGTCCCTCAAGCCTACCGATCAAGGCCATGTAGCGTCCCTGTGTGTCAATCGTCGCATGCACCAGTGTGAAGAGAAGGCCCCTACGAATCGATATGGCCACTCCCCGGGAGACGCACGTAAAACCAGAGTGCCATACCCTGTCAAACCCGTAACAGGCAAGGAAAGTGCAGTGGGTTCCCAAGAGGTGTGTCTCCTGGAGGAGAAGGATGTCAAGCGCCTCGCGCTGGGCACTCTGAAGGACTGCGGCTCGTTTGATACGACCAGTAGGCCATTGACATTCCACAACAGAACGTGGAGGGGTCGACCAAGAGTAGGCATCAGAGGAGTAGGTGGTGTGAGGGTGAATTAATGGAAAGGGCCATAGGACCCAAGGGGATGCGGTATGGCGTAGCTAGAGTAAAAGGGTGTGTCCTGCGCACTGCAGTCGGACTCTTTTCGGTGGTAGTGGTGTGTGCGTGCAGTGGTCTGGTGTGAAAAACAGTGGTTCAAACGAAGCTAAAAAGGTCAGGTTCCAGAAGACAACAGCCTCCCATCCCTCCCAATGCCCCCCACCCTGAGATTCTAAGTAGTTGGACAATGACTGGTTCCCTGATTGGTCTAAATAAGGTGACAATCAATGGTCAGTTACGTGACCGCATTATATGTGTCTAAGGCTTTAATACGGTACCTGGGGTTTTAAGGAATTTAAGGCAATGGTTTGATTCCTTAGTGTTTTGTTCGAAATTTTACAAGGTTGTTAATAACTTGCAGGTGAGCTAAGTTCATTCAGAAGAAATGTGACGGCCACTGGTAATATCCGTGCCCCTTCTTTGGTCTCAAGAGATGTCAGAGGAATCTTCTGCGTTCATCAGGGAGGGCGGGACATATGCAGAGCAGGCGTGTTGATGACTGTTCTGCCTGACATTAGTTAGGGATAGAGTAAGCTTCAAATGGGGCATGAAACAAGGAGAGCCCAACAATTATTTTGTCTGCTCCGAGTCTGTGAAATAAGCCGCAGTAACTGGGATGACTGTAATGAGGGTCCCGGCAGCCTGGCATTGAGATTACAGATTGCGTTCTAAATACCTAGAGATCTGAACGCCTGCTCAGCTAAATTCTTTTCACTGTGCCAAAACTGTTTTTCCAATGTACATCAAGGGCAGAGATAAGAATACAATTGGTGCTCTTAAATCACAAATCTACGTTCCATTAGGTGTAGCTGTCAGTTCACCATACAGCCAGGGGCAACAGAAGTGGCGTCACATGTTCCTTAACCATCAATGACATCACAGGAAGTGAAGTCACATGACCATTAGACTCCCCCAAAGATATCAAAGGAAGTGATGTGCTATGACCATTGATCAATATGTAACACGGAGTGATCTCGTGCCAAATCTTGCATTGGGAGTTGAAGGGTTACGCAGAGAATAGAGGAGGGTTGCAGGAGAATTGGGCTTTACGATGTGAATTATCTGGTTGGAGTTCAACCTCAATGAGTTTTAGATGCTAAAAGAGTATCCCTGTTTATTATTTCGCTGTCTCACACCCATAGAAAACAGATGTGCCAGCCCCATTTCAAGAAAGCAAGAGTCAGAGGAAAAAGCTTCTCAACAAAAGCTACCAAACTATGGCATGAACTGATAAGGCATATTCACTCCCTTCTTGACAATGCAGGAAGAAGCTCAAAACCTGACTGTTAAACAAAGCACCACACTGATTCTAACACACAATCTGCAACCTCAGCCTCATGCACTCAAGGAAATAACCCACACCACCACAGTGGTCAACATAACCGAGCAACCATCAGGAAGCAACAGGAAGATAGAATAATGAAGACAGAGAAGAGCAACACACCACGACAACCAAGCAAAGGTGAGGCAAGATCTGGCCTATCAATCTCCACTGCATTGCATATCTTGAAATAAGGCATACCTATCCACAAGCATAATTACCAAACTGCTTATGTATAAGGTGCTAACTCACTGGGATGCTTGTCATAGCCATATCAGAAACTAAGGCACAGAGATGAGGAGTAGCTATGAGGCTATTTTTTTATTTTATTTTTTTTGCAATTATATATAACGCGAACATGGCCCAAAGGCATCAGAGCGCTTTACAGCTAGCAGGATATAGAGGTTACAGTGGGTTACATTACTTGTAATTAAACTCAAACGATTATTTCTGTGAATGTGTGCATGAGTAACCACAAGAAGGAGCTACAGCAATTGGGCAGAGGAAATCACAGTTACAGCATTAATTTAGATTGTGGGGTCAATTAACGGAGGCAAGTCAGAACGCTTTGTTGCGAGCACAAACGTCTGGTCGAGGTTGAATTAACCAAAATGTCTGTCAAAAAGGAGGAGCTTGAAGTTCTTTTTGAAGGTAACTAGGCAGGTGGGTCGACGGAGTGTTGGAGGGAGGCAAAGAGTTCCAGATTCTTGTGCACTTCCAGAGAAAGACTGGTTCATGTATCATTCTCGACTGAAGGTGGGGGGCTTCCAATAACAGAGATTGGGTATTTCTGGAACCCCTGTTTGCTCCTGAGATATTTTTTTTTTAACAGATTTTATTGATAGATCGCACAGTAAAAGCAGCACCTCGCACACCGAAGTTAACTGCACATCAAATATGAAGCATCACGAAAGTGGCAATCTATACAGCATTTTAGAATCCAATGTTTCATCAAACTGACCAAACATCACCCCATCCCCCTACCCCCCCCCCCCAAACCCCCTCCAACGCCCCCCACCTGGTTCCCACCCATCCCGGTCGCACGACAGCACTTCCCCGTTTCTCTAATATAAACCACCATCCAATAGCATGTGTACCCCTTCCTCATGACCCTCCTATTCCTTCTCCTGATTCATCTCCCAGTCTATCGGGGGCGTCAGCCAAAGGCCCCGATACTCTTCCCACTGCTTCCATATCTTATAATGCTTTCGCGGGCACCCACGGGCCATAAAGATTGGCTGCTCCAACCCCAAACAGAAATCAAGCCCTTCTTCTACACCGAAACTGAGGGAGGGCGGGGGTCCTTCCACGCCTTGGCTATATCCCGTTTGGCAAGGGTAAGACCCAACAGCAGTAGATGCCTCTTATATATGTTATCCCCCACCCCTTCCAAGACATGCAGTAATCCTAAATGTGGTGTGCGGGGAAGTTCCCACCCCAATAACTCGGCCATACAGTTCCATACCCCAGTCCAGAATCCAACCAGTGCACCACAGCTCCAAACCGTATGGATCAGTGTCCCCATCTCCTTACCACACCTGAGACAGTCTGAGGAAGCAACGAGGCCCACCCGCCACAACCTTTCCCTTGTAAAGTACACTCTGTGTAAGTATTTAAATTGGATCAGTCGCAGCCTTATCGTTATCGCCGCGCCTCTTGGGGCCTCCTGCGCCTCTTGGGGCCTCCAGCGCCTCCCTCCAGTCCTCCTCTTCAAGTGCCCCTACATCACGCTCCCACGACTCCCAAAGTTTCTGAAGTGTCGTTGAACAATGTATTACCAGCGTGCGATAAATACGGGAGATCTTTTTGTCCACCAGATCCCCCATAAAAACTTTGGTCTCCAGTGGACTAAACTCCGGTAGGGAATCCAGACCCTCAAGACTCGGCCTGATGGCATGGCGGAACTGTGGGTACCTAAAAAACTGGGACTGGGGCATATCATACTCCCCTCGCAAATCTTGGAAGGATTTGAGCGTCGTCCCTGACATCACATCTCCCAAGGACGAGATGCCGATGGCATCCCAGCCCCCAAAGCCTTGGAGGGACGCCAGAGCAGGCAGTCGGCCATTGCGCCACAGCGGGGTCTCTTGCGTCAGCCTATCCCACCATCCCATGTGACGTAGAGCCTGTCTCCAAACTTGAAAAACTACCTGGGTGGCCGGGGGCATCCCCTTCACAACCGCGGCGCATAGAGGACCGTATGTAACGTATTGGAGCCCATGAGATGTCTCTCTAGAGCATATGCCGGATCCCCCCTATCTCCATTCCACCATTCATTTAGAACTTAAAGTTGAGAAGCCTTATAGTATGACAATATATCGGAGGTTGCCAGACCCCCAACATAAGTGGACAGGAAACAGGTGCGCAGTGCTACCCGTACCATTCCCCCGGCCCACAAATACTGTCCCAACGCTGAATTTACGTCTCGGAACCACTGGTGCGAGATCGGGTATGGGTGATTTTGCAGTTGATAAAGTAACCGGGGGAGAGCCACCATCTTGAAAATGGCTGATCTGCCAAATATAGTAAGGGGCATTTGGGACCACGTCTTCATCTCCAAATGGACTCTATCCCAAACCGGCATCAGGTTGCGCTCCCAGGAGAACGTGGGACTCGCGGAGATGAACACCCCTAAATACTTAATACCTCCCACCGCCGTTTGCAGCGTGGTAGCCCACTCCCCGACACCTGGGCCGTCCCCCAGCACCCTTATGACCGATTTACGAGGATTTAAGTAGAGACCCGAGGTCTCGATGAATATCTGCATAATTTCTAATAAGCGCGGTCCCGACCTATCAAGCTGCGTGAGAAAGAACAAGACGTCATCGGCATAGAGGGCAATATTGTCAGCCAGGCCTCGCTCCCACACGAAAGCATGAAGCTGCGCATCCAGCCGCACCCAAGCCGCCAGCGGCTCCATCGCTAGGGCAAACAAGTATGGGGAAAGGGGGCACCCTGACGCATACCGCGCGCAATGGAAAATTTGGATGATACGGCCCCTGCCACCCTGACCGACGCCGTCAGATCCGTATACAAGAGTCTCCAATAGGACAAAAAGTGAGGCCCCAGGTTAAGCCGAGGCAGAAGCGCGAATAAATAAGTCCAGCTCAGGGAGTCAAAGGCTCTGTCAATGTCCACCAGAAGGAGTGCCGCTTGGACCCCAGTGCCTTGAATAGCTGCCACTGCGACGTGTGCCCTTCGTATATTATGCCTAATTGCCCTACCGGGCATAAACTCGCGGCTGATCCGGGTGGACAAGCCCCATGATATAAGGCATGAGCCGGTTAGCAAGCGCTTTAGCCAGAATCTTAGCCTCAATATTTAGGAGAGAGATGGGGCGGTACGACGCGTGCTGTTCCGGAGGGCTGCCCGGTTTATGGAAGGCCACCACCTCTGCATGTCGCCAATCTGCCGGAAGGGTACCTCTCTCCCTCGCTTCCTCCAGACCAGCTCTATAGCGGGCACCCAACTGTAAGTGATATTTCTTTAAAAAATTGCTAGGGAACCCATTGGGCCCAGGGGCTTTCCCTGTGTTAAGCTCCCCCAACGCTTGACCCAGCACTCCTGAGATTTTTAGTTACTCATTTATATAGTAGGGTGGAGAGGAGTGCAGCGCTCTGTGGATAATGCAAGTGATTTTTATTTGGGCCTGTGCTTCAATCGGGAGCCAGTGGGGTGTTAGCAGGGCAGAGGAAATGCCTATAGGGATAGTGTGCCTCTCTTTCTTCCCTGCATGTTGGTCATGCGTGGTAGGCTTTCTTACCTTCAGTGGGCCATGGTTGGGTTAGTACTACCCAATAGTTGCTTGCTTGCCTACTCCATGCTTGTCGGTGGTGTTCCCGGGCTAGCTGAGCTTCGCATGTGAGTCCTACAGGACTGTGGCTTGCATTGCCTGTCTTATTACTTCCTGCAATGGGCTATTGCCTCATCTGGCAGACATTAATAAACAAAACACCAGGCATGCATCCCAAAGACTGCACTTCACTCTTCAATAGGTGAGTATTACACTGCTCACAACAGCATTCTCCTCCAAGCAACATCAAACACTTTAAACAGTACCTTACACAACCATCACACATAGCTCAGATATTTCATAATATTGAGTTTCAAGTTCACAGCAGCACACTCAATAATAGTACACTCAGCAATGCGTACTTTGTGAAGCTACACATAGGAGTGCACACGGTAAAGCAGTGCAGATGTGAGCAATACTTACATGTCACTGTGCACACAACAGTAAATTTCAAAAGGTAACAGACAATACTCTGCAGACCTCTGAGCATGCATCAACCAAGCCTATATATTTCATACGGGTTGGGTGTTGCAGATCTAACATACCAACCATAGGATCCATATAGTTGTACCTTACACAGCTCACAACAGCACTCCACTTTTAAATAAACAACATGCCTCTTCAAGACAACAGATCACAGGAGACACAATAAACACCCACCAAAAGCCAAAAGCCAGAATGTCTTGGAAGAATACTGTGGATCCTAAAAAGATACAAACTTCAAGGCGGAAAAACGAGACGAGGGGTGGGGAGGGCAGAGCTGGACCAGTTGGGGCCAGCAGGGAACTCCCATAGGCAGGAACATCTGAGAGAGAATTGGAAAGCCTTCAAAAAGGAAGCGCTTAGATTGGTCAACTGACCATCGCATCGGAACCCACCCACCCACACCAAAGATTGCAGTCGCCGCAGACGTAAGGACAATTTATTTATTTATTTATTTATTTATGAATTTATATAGCGCTTGAATCACTCCGGCAGGAGTATCTCTGCGCTTTTGACCGGTAATCAAAGACATGCAGTTGGGAGGAGTATTTAAATTTCATTTAGAACAGAAAGGTCTTTAGAGATTTTCGGAATTTTAGGTGCTCTTTGATTTGTCTCAGAGCCAGAGGGAGTCTGTTCCACAACTTGGGGCCCATAGTAGACAGTGCTCTGCCTCCGTGTCTGACTTTTTTTAATATGGGGGACCACCAGAAGAAGACTATTACCTGATCTAAGTGATCTCGTAGGGACATAGGGAACAAATTTCCGCTCGAGATAGACAGGTCCTTGTCCATTCAAACACTTGTGAATCAAGCAACATATCTTGAACTTTGCCCTTTGTCTGACTGGGAGCCAGTGTAATTGGTCAAGAAGGGGTTTGGAGGCCGTTCTAGGGGGAGCATTCAGAACCAGGCGGGCTGCCGTGTTCTGGATGACCTGAAGCTTATCCAAAACTCCTTCATTGGCCGAAAGTAATAGGCCGTTGCAATAATCGATCCGACTCAGAATCAGTGCCTGCACGAGGGTTTTTCTTACTGAATTCGGTAGGAGTGGAAAGATTTTGCGTAACAAGCCTATGGTGTGGAAACATATCCCTGAGATGTAGGTGGAATGTTGCTTTAATGACAGGTCGTGATCGAACCGAACTCCCAGGTTCTTCACGACCTGTTTTGGTTCAGGGACTGCTCCCAGCTCTGATGGCCACCATTCTGGGGTCCACAGTATCTTAGCCTCCCCAAACAGCATGATCTCCGTCTTGCTGACGTTGCACTGGAGATAGTTGGTCGCCATCCATCTGGCCACTTCTCTCATGCCAGATGAGAAGGAGTTCCTGACCTCAGTAGAAAGAGTTTTAAAAGGGAACAGGAGCTGTGTGTCATCTGCGTAAGACACGGGGACAAAGCCGTGTCTACGCAATACTCCTGCCAGGGGTGCCAAATAGATATTAAAAAGCGTAGGGCTCAGACAGGAGCCCTGTGGCACCCCCTTAGAAATCTCATTTTCCACTGAGCGGTATGCACCCATGGTGACTCTCTGGGTGCGATCGGCCAGGAAACTCTGTAGCCATTCCAGGGCTTTGGTTTTAAGGCCAGCGTTCGACAACCTTTGAATCAGAATTGGGTGGGACACGGTGTCGAACGCTGCCGACAGATCTAACAAAACCATGATGACAGAGAGGCCCTTATCTTGGTAGACATGGAGATCGTCTGTAACAGACAGTAGCGTGGATTCAGTGCTGTATTTCGGGCGGAATCCTGACTGGGATTCGTCCAGGGCCTGCACTCGTTCAACATGTGCGGAAAGATGGCGATTGACATGTTTTTCTATTATTTTTCCAAGGAAAGGTAACAAAGAGATAGGTCTTAAATTTGTCAGGTCAGACAATGGGAAAAGGTAGAGTAGAGGCAGCACAGAAATATACCCGGAGGAAAGAGTAACATAGGTAGAAGAGCTGCAAGACAGTGTCCTTGGGATGGCACATGGCAGGGGCACTGGGAGAAGGTGGGTGGTCTGCAAGGGTCCAGGGAAGTGGAGCAGCACTTGCAGACAGTCACCCATAAAGTCGGTAGCAAGGTAAGCTTAGAACCCGCAGAACACTGAGAAACCTGCAAAAGGGGCCAATGCACAGGGTCAGTGCTGTCAGCCAGAAACAGAGACAAACCATTGGGTCAATGTTTTGATTTATAAGTGTGATGCCTAATAAACATAGATTTATTTAATGACCAACCTGAAAGTTGCGAAATGTATGATCCATGTTTATGAAAATAAACTGCAGCCTTTAATGTACCATAATCTGTTGTCCCTGGAGTGATTCGATGGGGGTTGAGAGGTTTGCTGCAGGGTATGTTTGATAGGGAGGGGTCGAACTCGCACACCTTGGAGGGGTTATATGCCAATCATTTAGATGGTGTTCAGGTGGTTGTTCAGATGGTGTAAATCACGGTTAAACACACATACATCACATGCACACTACCAGTGATTCAAATCAGACAGAAAACAGTACCGGTGTATGAAAGTATGTGAGCGAGACACATCTTCATGGTAACATTAATGGCAAAACAAAACCTAACGTAATGTAGCATAACAAATTACAACACAACATGACATAACATAGTACCTGAGTTCGAGATTTCAGAACAAGGACATCTGTTTTTCAATTCTATCTTTACCACACAGTCATAATGTGTGACCCTGGGCATATTGCTGCCTGTGCTGCGATTCTATTATGTTCACCCAATAAGGGAAGGGTATGCCCAGACGTGGGTCCCGTGCTCACTAGGCCACTGGAGTCAAGCTATCCTGGCTGAAGACGGCTGACAGCCAGAAACCGGTCCTAGGATGCTTGATTCCGGTCCAGGAAAGACATGGCTTGGCAGTTCGGGCTGGACTGTTCCCATGAGGCACAGGATCAAGACTGATTTGCATATGACTATGTCTGAACTGGGGTGGCTTGGTGAGCAAAATAACGATGGAATAAACCCAGATCTGTGACTGGGGGTGAATGTTTTGCCATCGTGCAACATTCCGTCCATCATCTTGTGTGTTTTGCTGTTCACCCTATATGGGAAGGGTATGCCCAGACGTGGGTCCCATGCTCACTAGGCCACTGGAGTCAAGCTATCCTGGTTGAAGACGGCGGATAGCCAGAAACCGGTCCTAGGAGGCTTGATTCCGGTCCAGGAAAGACATGGCTTGGCAGTTCGGGCTGGACTGTTCCCATGAGGCACAGGATCAAGACTGATTTGCATATAGCCATGTCTGAACTGGGGTGGCTTGGTGAGCAAAATAACAATGGATTAAACCCAGATCTGTGACTGGGGGTGAATATTTTGCCATTGTGCAACATTCCGTCCATCATCTTGTGTGTTTTGCTGTTCATCCTATGTGGGAAGGGTATGCCCAGACGTGGGTCCCGTGCTCACTACGCTACTGGAGTCAAGCTATCCTGGCTGAAGACGAAACCGGTCCTTGGATGCTTGATTGGGGTCCAGGAAAGAAATGGCTTGGTAGTTCCGGCTGGACTGTTCCTATGAGGCACAGGATCAAGACTGATTTGCATATGGCCATGTCTGAACTGGGGTGGCTTGGTGAGCAAAATAACGATGGATTAAACCCAGATCTGTGACTGGGGGTGAATAGTTGCCATTGTGCAACATTCAGTCCATCATCTTGTGTGTTTTGCGATTCTATTGTGTGGCAAAAACTGGAAATACCTAGAGGCAATCCAGTTTGCAGAGTACTCTATGTGAGAAATGTATTTAATCTTTGTGCCTATTTTCCTTTTTGGGTGGAAGAGCAGTGGCAGCTAGACATTAAGCCCTTATGGCCTTCTCTACTATAGGGTACACCATTCTGACTCTCACTGTCAGGTTTGTTGTGTGAGTTCCCCGACATTAACATCTTTGTCCAAGTTAACTTTTAATTGAAATGCATTAGGCAAGATGAACTTGAAGGAGGTGATAGGTGGACAGTAATAATTTGTTGTTTCAAATAAATTCAAACTCACATATTTCAGGGAACGCTGGTTCTTAGGTTAAGGAGGTCAAAGACTGATCAGTTGGGAAGGGGAGCTACTATTACTCTGCACACGGCGCTCACCCCACCATTTGCCCAGTAGCTCTTATACGGTCTTACCTAGCTGCGCATCCTGATCTAGACATCCCGCCTTGTTTATCCAGTTGAACCTCTTGCGCTATCAGTTCTCATCAGTTTTCATCACAGCTCTCAAATCATTAGGAGAGGATCCAGTGGGCTATTCCTCTCACTCCTTTAGGAATGGGGCTGCTACGCTTTGGTCAGATAGGGTCTCTCTCAACAGGAGGTTAAGCGCCTAGGCCGGTGGTCCTCCACATGCTTCAAGCGTTACATTCAGCCTCAGCTGCCATGACTGTCATACTTCTTTTTCTTTGTTTATTTTAGGAGTCCTGCCACAAAAGGTTGTTTGGGTCATTGGTCACTCCTTTGTTCAGCAGGCGGCATACCAGTTGCAACAGCTCCACTAACCCAAAGCCGGTGGCGTTTAGGAACATGTAGCTCAATGGTGTGGTCAAGGAAGTACAAACCTATGTTTTTTAGGGTATTTGGTAACCCTGGGCAAAACACTACGCTACCCTCGTGTAGTTTGCGAAGTTTGCGCTAGTTCGCACTACGCGAACTGCATGTAGCACAGTGCAAACACGCGTAGCGTAGTGTAGTGTCGTGCAGCGGTCATTTTTTGCTTGCTCGCAGTACTCAACGTCAAGTTGGCTGACCGCGAGCAAGAAAAATGACATCCTGTCGAGACTTTTTCCTCGTTCGCGATCAGCAACATCAAGTTGCCGATCGCGAGCGTGGAAAATAAACCTCCCGGCGAGCTTCTCAACGAGGGGAGGTCAGGTTTCTCATTGCGAGTGGTCACGTATGCTCACGACCGCTCGCGATGAGAAACTACCAGTCCGCGTTAAGAAAGCTGCAGCTCGAGAAAAATCTACTCGAGCGGCAGAAAACTACAACTCGCACTGTGCAAGATACCGTTTTCAATGATTGCACAGTGCCGGATGCTTGTCCGCACTGTGCAATCATTAAAAACGGCATCTTGCACAGTACAAACAGGGTACTGCTCAGCTCGCGTAGTGCGAAGTGCACTTTGCGTAGCTTCGAGTAGCGCTACTTCACAAACTAAGCCCAGCCCTAGTATTTGGGTCTTCACACAATCCCTTTTTTATTGTGGGGAGGGCGAAGGACCTCAGTGCCCTGGTTGCCTGGCAGCAAGTACTGATAAGTTCAGAGATGAAAAGACTCTCCTACAAATTACTTAATTGGGCAGCACTTGGGGGCATAAGCAGCAATCCCTGCCCCCGGGGACATGCCGGCCCCCGGGGGCATAGGTTACACTTTTCCAGCAAAACTCATGGGGCTCTGGCCTCTCGGCTTGCATCTTGGACCCTGTGGCAGCATAATGTTGGAGGGGCAGGGCCAGAAACAGGGCAGCAGGCAGACGAGGGCTGGGACTGCCTCTGAAAGATGCAGGTGGTTACACCTGTGTGGTCTAAGTAGATTGGGACAGAAGTCTAGTCCTCAGTGCTGTATCCATTTTCATTCTAGGAATCTCATGCAATCTTTGGTAAATATGGTACTTAGAATTTTATACCCTTGTACACAATTATGTTTTTGCACAGGATGTCTATGTTGTTTAGTGTATTACGCAATAACAAACTTATCTATGATTTTGTAACATGGATCAGTTTGCTAAACTGAAAAATTATGGTTTTCTCCAGAATAAACATGACCAATTACCCCAAGCAGTTCTCCCCCTGCCATTGATTGGGTTGAGTTTGGGATGGAAAGTGGTGCCTGCTGAGATTCTAGGGTCCTATGTCTAACTGATGGTTGCTGTACATCAGTGACTCCATCACCCCATGGTGCACCTGTGTGTCAAACGTGCATTAAGTGTGGTTCTGCTGCTTTGAGCATGCAGCGTGATATAAATTATGGCTGTAAAAAGCTGTCCCTGTGCGTTGATCATGCATGTCTGCAGTGCAGGGATTCTGATAAGAGGTGCACCCCCATTACCCTGCTCGTTGTCCACCCCACACCCCCTCCTCCCGTGGACAGGGAAGAGCTGTAATTAATTTGAGAAGCTGCAGCTTGTCCTTTAGAGCCAGCTTCACTGTTAACGTGGACATAAAACTTTATTAGGTCAGACACACAGTGATAAATACAAAATATCACATTAGCTTTAATGGATTATTTCCCGTCGTGCTGCGGCACCGAAGACTGAATTCTGGAGGCAGGCGAAGCTGGGAGATCCCTCCTGCTCTCTCGGCTTTTATCTTCAAAGCCCCCCTCCATCCGTCCATGCCTGGGAGTTTTATCCTTTCGCAGCATATCTGCCTGTCTCATTCCAGGCCTGCTCTTCCGAGAATAAGTGCCTGGAGTAGAAGACTTCAGAGGGGCTGATCAGAACTGCACAGAGGGGGAGGAAACTGCAATGTTTGAAAGCAAAAGGAAGGAGCCGCCATACTTCTGCCGCAGCTGACGAGTCTGACAGGCAGAGGCTTCAGAAGAGCCAGTTACACAGGAAAACAATTTGCACATCGACTAGCGCAGCCACGACATTTACACACATGACCAAACAGAGAATTCCTGATTGCATACCACCCATCAATCAATCAATCATGACATTTATAAAGCGCGCTACTCACCCAGAAGGGTCTCAAGGCGCTGGGGGAGAGGGGTCCGCTACTGCTCAAAAAGCCAGGTCTTGAGTAGCTTCCTGAAGGTGAGATGGTCCTGGGTTAGCCGAAGGTGGATGGGGAGGGAGTTCCATGTCTTGGCTGCCAGGTAAGAGAAGGATCTTCCTCCGGCGGTGGCTCTGCGGATGCGAGCAACGGCGGCGAGAGCGAGGCTGGTCGATCGTAGCTGGCGGGTGGCCGTGTAGAAGGTCAGGCGGTTTTTGAGGTACTTGGGGCCCAGGACGTGGAGCCCCTTGTGTGCGTGGGTGAGGAGTCGGAACGTGATTCTCTTGTTGACGGGGAGCCAGTGCAGGTCTCTCAGGTGGCCGGAGATGTGGCTGTGTCGGGGGATGTCCAGGATGAGTCGTGCGGAGGCATTCTGGATGCGTTGGAGTCTTTTCTGGAGTTTGGCTGTGGTTCCGGCGTAGAGGGAGTTTCCGTAGACCAGTCGGCTGGTGACGAGTGCCTGGGTGACCGTCTTCCTAGTTTCGGTGGGGATCATGGAATACACTCAGAGAACCAGATGGTTCTTTCCAATGTCTGAGAAACCAGGCGATTCATAAAAAACAATATACCCTCATTATATAACATGCAATAAATCATACCACCACATCGAGTTAAGTAGTACATCTCAATGTAAGTGCAAGTATGTAGATGTGTCGTTAATAACAGCAAATATATGCCTACTGCGTATACATTGCGAGTACAATATTTAATCCACCGATCTCATTAAAGTTTTGAACAACACTAAAATGACACGATTGTCAAGGGCAGGTCATCCTGTCAAAGGAAGAAATAACATTTTCAGCAAAAGACAAGGCGTGCTGCCAGCTTTCATCTCTCCAGACCCCAGGACTGTTCAATAAGCAGACTGGAGAAAAACTTGGTGCCAGATGGACGTAGCTTTTTTGAGCTCTCAAACAGCTCGATTCACAGAATTGGGCCGTTTGCAACCACAAAAACGCATCTTGGTATGTATAGAACCCTATTTTGGGATTTGGTAGCCTATTTTTGAATCACGAAATGGGTTAGAGATTCGGTATTAGGAAGAGGCATGTTAATCCTTCCTAATAGCGACTCACAGTGGCATGTGTGAATGTTTTACTACCGAAATGTGGTCGCACAGCATTCACATTTTACTGCCAACTTCAAGTAGGTGGCAACCCATTCGCAAATGGGACCCCTTCCCCTTTGTGAATGGCTGTAAAAACGTTTTTTAATACCAGGGAGTGTTTCCATTGACCGCTGCCGACTCATAAAAAAATTCAAAGAAAACTTTTCATTTTTCTTTTTGAAATGCATCCCATTTTCCTTGCGGAACAAATTGACTTTTTCATATTTCTTAAACTTCTCCTATCCAGTGACCTTCCAAAACAAGATATTCATCCTGTAACTTTGATCCAAAGAACAAAGTGCTTACTTCCAAATGCTGATGAAGAAAAAGTCTGCCAAAGTCTGCCAATGGCCAAATTGTTGCTTGCGAAACTCAACTTTCTGGATCCCCTTCCATGCCGGAATTGGTACATGAAGGTCAAAATTGAAACATGGGCTTAATAGGTATTGAGTGAAGGGATCTCTGAATTGGAGAAACGTGATTGTATTTTGGAAATAACTATCACAGCTCAGACCACATGGGTCTGGATCTTTCGAAGTCTTTTGTAACAATCTTGACGGTTCTCCTAAAATCGGAGAGTCATCATCATTGGTCCAAGAACAGTTAGAGGGAAAGTGGATTGCATTTGTTTGTTTAAGAAATGGTGCAACTTGCCAATTAGATGAATGACATCCTAGTAATGGCACCGACCTGTTCTTCCAGAGTTCACTTGCCTTCGAGCACAAACTCTGCCACTACCTTCTTCACAATCGAGATCGTTTCTCCCCTCATCTGATAGAAGTTGCAGTGCGAGTGCAGATTGTGGACCAGAGGGCGTGGACTGAATATCATCACCTGGGTTTCAGATATGTTTAACACCAACCAATTACTACCACTCCACGTGTGGGTTATTTTAACCTGTCTGCTGAGTTCCCCAGAGTCCTTGCTGCAATTGTCTGTCAGCGGTAAGAGCTGTTGAGTGTCATGGGCAGAGGCATGAAAGCCCACTGACCTCCAACTCCACCAAGGATTCGCCCAGTCCTTGCTTCTACTTGTCAAGCAATATCATTGTTGCGGGTGAGCCCAGCGGCACCCTACCGGTTACCAGGGAGGAAGTTCGTCCTGGCACATAAACTATGTCATTCTACTGGTCAGAAGGCATTGAAGTCAGATGATCCAAACAGACTTCATGATCAATGGTATCAAAGACAGCAAGCAATGAGTCCATCAGCGGGCAGATTAAATGTGTGAATCTCAGCAGGGCCAATGTAGTACATTATTAATATTACTTTTAATATTATTATTAATAGTGTTATTATTATTATTATTATTATTATTATTATTATTATTATTATTATTATTACTAATATTGTTATTATTATTACTATTATTATTACTATTATTTTTACTATTATTAAACAATTTATTATTATTGTTAGAAGTTTTAACTGTAGCAGTAGTGCTAATATTATTACTATTGTTATTATTATTATTACTACTACTATTATTATCATTATTATTAGTAGTGGTATTAGTAGCTGTAGTAGTATTAGTGCTATTATTATTACTATTATTATGATGATTATTATTATTATTACTATTACTATTATTATCATTATTATTGGTAGTAGTAGCTGTAGTAGTAGCGCTATTATTATTGCTATTATTACAATAATTATTATTATTGTTAATATTATTAAAAGTAGTAGTAGTATTGTTAATATTATTATTAATATTTTTGATGGCATTATATGTTTTCGTATAGTGTTTAGTACTGCAGTTTTTGCTTCATGGTGTTAATAGCTGGTATTACCAATACCCAATTTCACAGTGCTCAATTTTATCAAGAATAAAAGGCTGAGCTGACCTCATAGTAGCTGAATAATAATAATCAGTGATACCATCAAAAAAAATGAATATGTGTAGTAGTAGGGTTATTTGTATTACTACTCTAGCTATTATCACTGTAGGATTCGGTCCAGTTCCTCCAGTAGGGCCCTCAGTGTTAATAACAGGGGTCTTCTGTCTACATCCCCTGTTTGAAACATGAGGGGTCCTGGCATGATGTGGTCCGAGGCATGGGACACACGCGTGACTCTGAATTTTACCAGCTGGATGACAAGATGTAAATGTAAATGTACATGTATTTATATAGCGCAAATCACCGACCCGGTATCTAAGCGCTTGCTTAGGGAACCTGTCCTGGTATTCCCCTGTGAGATAACCCCGGCAGGGTATCCACAAGGTGAAAGCCAGGCATCCCACCGCGAGGGGCCGTTGTGGAGATTAAGCAAGCTATTGCGCAGAGTGTGAATCCTTGAATCGAGTAGGCACCCAAGCGAGAATTGTCGAGTCCGTGAAATTTTGAGCCCAAGACCCGCCGAGGCGGGGAATTGAACCCTTGTCCCGGGCTGACCTCTGCTTCCAGGTCTGCCTCCTCTATCCAGTGAGCCACACTTCTCCACATGGAGTAGTTTTTCTGGATCTTGCGCAATGAGGCGTGAGGAAGCGCAGGCGCAGTGAACACAACAAAAGGCCATGTTTGTAGGCGCAACGAGAACCCTCTTAACAACAGAGGGAAGGTTTTTAGCAGCGCAGGACCAGTGTATGGAAAGAATGGGATCGGTATAGAGGCACTGTACAATCCACTACATTACACCGTCCTTTCTCACAACACTGTGAGGATGGAGGGTGGCTACAGAGCATCACAGGGCGCAGCAGTGGTCAGTGGATGAGGAGTCTCCACACACATCTGTAAAAGTTTGTGTCATGCCCTCTGGCTGCTAATTTAATGTAATGTCAGGTTCGTCCGCAGGATGTCGCTGCTTCAGACACAGAGGTGGGCACAGAAGGGTACTCACATGGGCAGCACAGCCTCCGTGCATACGAAGGACACTAGCACCACCTGTGCATCAGCTCCTTCCACAGCTGTCCAGAGCAGGCATGAGGCATGGGTGTTGGCAGTCCACGCCACAACGCTGTGGTGAGACCGGTTCAGCCAGCAGCCTTGAGGACCGGGCCTCCTGCTGGGCAGACAGGTCCACCTGACTGTAGAGGTGGACGAGCCAACAAATAAACAGGACTAGTCAAGCTACAGCCGAGCCAAGGGTCTGGCTTGACTCTTAGAAGCTGTGCACAAGCCGAGCCCTGAAAATGTTAGCCATGTAAATCATACAACAAACTCCACTTAAAATATATTAAAGTCTCTTCAAAATTCAAAAACATTTATCTCTCTAACACGTGGAAGTCTTCACATCAATAAGGAAAATTATAGCCCTGCACTGATAAGTACTTATTAAAAGTAATAGTTTTTAAATGTTAACTTAGAATCCTTCCTGTCCCCACCCCCACTCTGGCAACAGTGTCACTAGTGAACTAAGAAGCAAGATGGTTGCCATGTGAACCATGTATGTGGCCCACATTCTTATAGACAGAGCAGCATTATAGTCTATTAAATCAAACATAATAGGCTTTTGTACGGCTGGTAATCTGAACTCAAGTATTTGAAGGTGCTTTCATATGTGATAGTGAATAAAAAGGAGGTTCGGTAAAATAAAATATCTGTCTAAGGGCCATATGTATGAAGGCAAAAATCAGTCGCAAACGCTGCGATTCGTTAAAAAGTAGCGTTTGCGACTGAAAAATCGCTAATCGCAATGTATGAAGCCAAAAACGCATGCAAAATAAGGAATCGCAAAATAGCGATTCCCAAGCGTTGCGAAAATGCAAAATAGCGATTACAATAGCGATTTCCAAATTAGCGATGAAACCTGTTTGCGAAAATCGCTAAGGTGGAAATCGCTATTTAGAAATCGCAATGGAATGTATCAACCAATCGCAAATAGCGAAATACTCAATCGCAAAATAAGGAATCGCAATTACCATCAAGTGGGAGCAGGTGGTAACCAGGTGCAAACTATAAATTGATACCCAGAATGCAACACACTCCCTACCACAATGTCCGGGCTGTACATGATAGTGAGGAGGCGAAGAGTGAGAGCTCTGGCGCAGAGGAGGAGACGGTAGGAGAGGATATTCCGGTTGCGCACCACCATCTTTCAACGCACTGAGGAGGATATCTACACCCATTACAGACTGGAGGAAGACAGCATACTTGATTTGATTGAGGAACTCAGGCCCCACCTAGAACACCCCACCCACAGGACACAAGCCATACCCACACACATCCAGGTCCTCTGTTCACTACACCTGCTGGCCTCAGGTAGTTTCCAGGGGGTCATAGCCTCTGCAGGAGGGGTGTCACAAAGTGCCCTGTCGCGCTTTTTCCATGCGTTCCTCGACGCCATGACACATAGGATGCAACATCACATACACTTCCCCAGCACCCCACAGGAACTAGCACAGACCAAGCAGGAATTTTATAACATAGCCCAATCCCCACGTCATAGGATGTATAGATGGAACACATGTTGCCATTTCACCCCCCTCAAACATAGAGTATGTATTCCGGAACAGGAAATGCTTCCACTCACTGAACATACAGATGGTGTGTGATGCCAAAAACATAATCACCGATATAGTGGCAAAGTACCCTGGAAGCACACATGACGCCTTCATAATCCGACACAGTGGGCTATACCGTAGACTTTCAAGAGGGGAATTTGGAGAGGGATACCTACTAGGTAACAGCACACACTGTCAGGCCACATTTCACATGGCCAGCATGTGCATCACAGTGACTGACCTTTAAACGTTTCCACCCACAGGGGACAGTGCCTATGCAGTCCGGGATTTCATCCTGACACCCTACCTGAATCCTGCCACTGCTGGCGAGTGGCGCTACAACCGGGCACACATTTCAACAAGAGGCACCATTGAGAGAACATTTGGGATTTTGAAGAGCAGATTCAGATGCATACACAAGAGTGGAGGAACCCTCCAATACAGCCCTGAGACGTGCTGCAAAATTGTTGTAGCTTGTGCCATGCTCCACAATATTGCAACCAGGAAAGGGACACCTATGGAGTTGAGTGACTCCGAATCCTCTGACGTGGAGGGACCTGGACCCATACACATGGAAGCTGGCGTAGCTGCTGCCGCAGCTGGCCGACAGAGGCGTGATGAGATCATGCGAAACTACTTCTAGGTGAGTGAAAATGATACACTGACAACTTCTTGCTTTGCAACCGTGTTTACTACCCAATTGCAACAATGTAACACATCCAAAAAAACATGGATGAACTCTCCCAAACAAAAGCACATGTTTCCATCACAGTGCTACAAAATTAGTCATTAGTGCAGCAAGTGCTACACTGTTGCTGGCCCCATGTCTCCCCTGTGTGGTATTTTCTTTTTGCTGCAGTCCCTATTGTTGTGTGTTTGAGCTCCGCACCGACTGTGAGTCCTCCTCACTGGGGGTAAGCACCCCGGGTCCAGCAGTGCGCAGCTCACGCAGCTCATCCAGGGTGGCAGTTGACTGCACCACCACAGTGGCTATGTCCTGGATACCATGCGAGAATTCACGCTGTGTCTCTATGGCACGCCTTGCCAGCATATTGGTGGAGGAGGCCAGGCGATTAATAGCACGCGTGTAGTGGTCCATGCGGGCCATCTCTTTGCGCCTGGCTGCGCGTTCCGCTCTCAACTCTGCAGTCAGCTCCTTCACAGCCCCCCTGATTTCCTCCCGTATTCCTCTGTTCCCTGCCCTGATCTCCCTCTGAATGGCCTTCATGTGCTTCGCTTGCAGCATGTGCATCTCCAGGCCTGCGAACACAGATTCCTCTTGTTGGACATTGGAGCTGATGGCCGTGCGGGGTCTACGCCCGCCTCTGGACATTGGTCTGGACTCCTGCTGCTGGGGTACTGGTGCATCAGACTGCACATTTTCATTTTCATCCTCATCGTCATCCATAATCCTGAATGGCCTGACGTTCCTCCTGCTTTTTCCCTGCGGTCGGATGAAAGGACTGTCCTCCCCATCTGATTCATGGCCATTGCTGCCTTCTCCTGAGGCTTGGGGTCCTGTCTCAGTTGCATTGGCTGTAGCCTTCCCACTTGCAGGTGCTGTGGATAGAACAGCACACATTAATTTTCCTGTCATTATATGTGATGGTCAAATACATTTTTTCACAGTGTTCCCTGACTTTACTTGTGTCATTCACCTTTCCTGTCCTGAACATTTGTACAAAGTGAAAATCTGTTGCTACATTCAACATTACAGACTATGGTGACTACATCTCCCATAATGCATTGCTGTGACTGCCTGTGTAATTGCTCTAGCCTGCCATGTGGTTCCCCTAATCCCTAGGTTGCTGCAGGGGGTTGCTGGGGGTGGTTTAGGGTGGGGAGGCATGCTTCTTACCTGGTCTTGCAGCTGGTTGTGCTGAGCTGTCGAGCACTGACACGCCCGCAACACTCTGTGGAGGTAGTGTGGGCTCTACCAGCTCCTCCAGTGGTGTAGAGTCAGGGACGTCGGAGGTTCCCCCACCGGTGAGCTGGTACTGCTCCAGCCTGGCAGCGAACTTCTCCTTGGAGCGCTGTTGCAGGTCATACCAGCGCTTCCTCAACACTTCCACTGTTCTGTGGGTGAGTCCTAGGGCATTCACTTTGGCTTGGATGCCCTCCCAAATCCTTATCTTGCTGGCTTCTGGCACCTTGTGGGAACTCCTCCCAAATAATGCCTCATGGTGTGGCACCATTTTGGTGATGAGGGTGTCTAGTTCAGCCTCTGAAAACTTGAGCTTCCTCTTCCTGCCTGCTTCCCCTTCTTGCTGCTCCTGCTGGCTTGCTGGGACATCCTGGTTTCCACCTTCTGCCATGGCTCCTGAGTTCCAAACAACACTCTCACACTCTCTGTCTCTATCCTGAAGCACTATGGGAAATCACTCACTTCCTGGATGGTGATGTCATCATTATGCATCAGGATTGCAATTGGATGTTTCCAGAAAATTGCTAAATTGCGATTCTTCGCGTGGGAACATCGCAATTTAGCGATTTTTGGGCTGCGATCGCGCTATTTTGCGATTTACTGGTTGCGAACTCGCTAATTTGCGATTTTTAACATTTAAGGAATCGCAGAATTGCATCACGCAAAAATGTAGCAATTTTGGGCGAATCGCTAAAAATTTGCGATTGCGTTGTTACATCCCGATTTGCGATTCTGATTTAGCGATTCGGTAATAATCACTATTTCAGAATCGCAAATCATTTTCTTGATACATATGGCCCATAGATCAGATAACATTGGTTAAGCAGTGAAGCTTTGATTAATACAGGTTTTCTGGTTTCACTTGGTACAAATCAGCCACTAATTGGGTATATATGTGTCTCTTCTTTTTACCTCGAATGATAATGCTTTGTTTTTATCTCTCACTGCGTGAGGGTGCAGCGTGGGTGGCAGGAAGGAGCTACATGAAAGCTTGGCTCTATGAGCACACGACGTTTCAACGAGAGCTCAAGCTGAGCCATAAGCGGGCTGCTTGCCCCCTCTCTACGACTCTGAGCTGAGTAGCAGCAGTTGGCCAGCCGCAATGAAGAGAGATGCCCTGGAGCTCAGGTTCTGGTTGCTGGCTTCACAGCAGCATGCCCTTGACTAAATCCAATCTGCTGGCCCACTGCGGCAGACAACCAAGCCATCAGCAATAGCATGAGGTCCAGCTGAGCCACAGAGCCATCACTCTCCAGAGATTTGCTGGGAAGGAAGGGGCATTTTTAGTCCTCCTCGTCCAGTGGTGCCACTCATCTGTGGTCTAGAACAGGCCACAACCCTCCGAAGGTTCCCTACGCAGGATGGGAGGCATCCGAGGCATGGCACAGTGCCACCACTCTGATCCATTGCAGCAAAGATATTGAGCAGGTATGGTATCATATCTCTCCAGCATCAAACCTCTCCACCATGATATCTCTCCCTCATTTACATCACCAATGTACAAGGAGGAAAAAAAGACTATCTCTGTAGGAGATGACGGAAGGATTGTGTGCTTCACGGAGCAGTGCCTTCTCGACGCTTTAGATTCCACTTTAGTGTAGGCTTCGACCAGCAGTGCCTTCTCAGCGGTTTAGCACCTCCACCAAACACACATAAGGTGATGGGGGATGCGTAAGTCTAACCACTGGCAATTGCTCAGGGTAGCCGTCCAGCACGTCATTCTTTTGCTCACCAAGCCACCTCAGTTTGGGCCAGGCCATATGTAACTCAGTCTTGACCCTCCTCCAATAGGACTAGTCCAGCCCGAACTGCCAGGACAGGTCCTCCATGAAGTGGAACACAAGAAACCCAAGACTGGTTTCACCCTGGTTGGGGTTTATCACACTCATGCAGCTTGGTTCCAGTGGCACAGTGAGCACATCTGGGCATACCCTAGCCACATATGGTATGACAGTAAACACACAAAGGAGAAGGGTTGGTATTGAATTGCATAGGGCAGGCCTTTGTCTGGAGTGGCATGATCGGTGAAATACGATGCACTAGAACGTGTACTTGGGCAACTACCAGTGGCTGGGATTAATTAGAGCATTCCAGTTGTCATCTTGTTGGTGTTGCGGTTGATACCCTGAGTGCGACTGCTCAGTGTGTCATAGAACTCAGCTACATTGTACTAACGACCCCCAAGTAGATCAAACCTAGTCTCGGGCTGCTCGTGGTCTCTTCTGGAGGTGATCTTGCCTGACAATTTAGGGCAGATTTTTCCCCTGAGGAGATGGGTTGGTACTGATTTGCATAATGCTGGCTTTTGTCTAGAGTGACATTGTGGGTGAAAAACGATGGACTGAAATGTGGCTCAGAGCAATTGCGAATGGCTGAGACTAATCCGAGCATTTTGTCCATCACCTTGTTCCCTTGCTCACTGTGCCATAGGACTCAAACTACACCCTACTTACAAGTCCTAAATAGGGCAAAATTAGCCTGTGGTTGCTTGTGATCCCGTCTGGAGTGGGGCTCATCGGGCAGTTTGCTAAAGGCTGCTTCCACGAGGTGCAGTGTTATTATTATTATTATTATTATTATTGGGACATTTGTAGAGCGCTGCGATTACGCACATCGGCGTGTCCACGCGCTGAAAGTGGGAATAGGCAGATGACAGGGGACACAAGAAACTGCACGGGCCATTATTTAGTATAAAGAAATGTTTTTAATTTTGCTCGGAATCTTGCCTCCTCTGGTTCCAGACGCAAGTCCGCTGGCAGTTTGTTCCAGTTAGTTGCCGCCAGGTATCTGAAGGACCTGCCTCCCATGCGGGCCTTCTTAATTCTTGGAGTCCTCAGTAGGCCGCCCCCTGTGGATCTAAGCGCACGTGTTGGGTTGTACACCTCGATCAAATTAGTCAGAGGGTCGGGTGCCCTGCCATTCAAGATGCGATGACAGGTGCAGAGGGCTTTATACTCCACTCTTCTCCTCACAGGGAGCCAGTGTAGTTGCTGGAGGGCCGCCTTGGAAGGCGCCCTTTTCGGCAATCTGAGAATCAGGCGCGCTGCCGCATTCTGCAGCACTTGCAGGCGGGCCATGCTTTTTTCTGGAGCCCCCAGGTACAGCAGGTTCCCATAGTCCGACCTAGCTGTCACCAGGGCATGGACCAGGGTTTGACGGGCTTCAAGCGGGAGTAAGTCCAGGACCTTTCTCAGCTTCTTCAGAATCCCGAAACAGACTCCCACCACCTGATTGATCTGGGGGCCAAATGTGAGACCCACGTCAAACCACACCCCCAAGTTGCGTGCCTCTAGGCAGGGGGTTGGGGTAGGTCCAAGGCAGGAAGGCCACCATGCCGGCGACCAGGCAGACTGGGCTCTCCCCACCACCAGCACCTCTGTCTTGCTGCCGTTCAGCTTCAAGCAATTGTTGGCCATCCATTCGGCTAGATCTTTCATGCACGAACGGAAGCCATCGGCAGCAAGACAGGGCGCATGCGATAGGGAGATCACCAGCTGCGTGTCGTCGGCGTAGGAGACTAGTTGGAGGCCATGGCTCTCCACAATCGAGGCAACAGGCGCGACATACATATTAAAGAGGGTAGGGCTCAATGACGAGCCCTGCGGCACGCCTTGGCCCAAAGGCACCCCCCTTGAATAGCAGTCTCCCTGCCTGACTCGGAAACTCCTCCCATTGAGAAAGTCTTGGATCCATCTCAGCGCGGTGCCAGAGATGCCACCTCTGTTCAGACACTGTAGCAGGATGTTATGTGCTACAGTGTCGAACGCCGCGCTGAGGTCCAGTAGGATCAAAGCCATAGTTTGGCCTGCATCCACGCCCTCTCTCAGATGTTCCGTAGCCATGAGAAGGGCGGACTCGGTGGAATGTCGTGGCCTAAAGCCAAACTGCGTCGCATGGAGCAGTCCCTTTTCTTCCACGTTGGTACTGATTTCCATAAGGCAGGATTTTGCCTACAGTGGCATGGTGGACAAAAGCAAGGAACTGGAATGTGGCCCAAATCAATTGCCAGTGGCTGAGATTAATTTGATAATTCCATCCATCACCTTGTTGTTTTTGGAGGATCTCCACCAGCAGTACCTTCTATGTACTTTTAGATCTCCTCCAGCTGTGCCTTCTCTGCGCTTTAAGATCGATGTTGTGTCGCTCCCCTCCAACTCTGCCTTCTCACTGCATTTAGGGTCACCCTCAGCAGTGCCATTTTGGCTCATTAGAATGCAAGGTAAAACCAGCCTCCTCCAGCAATACCACCTCAGTGCTAGAGATCTTCAGAAGAGAAAGATTTGGCCAAAAGTGTCTTGCAAGATCTCCACAGTGTGATATTTCCTCTCTTATTTCTTCTTGTTGCTACTGGACCCCAGAAGGTTGGCCTTCTTGCAGTAAGGCTTCCAGGGAGCTTTACTTTGGCAGAACATTTTAGCTTCCTCCTGTTATGTCTACAGTGCTTACTTTGTAAAAGAACAAGTGCTAGGGCCGAAGCTTTGCTCAGAAGCCCACCCAGGTTCTATTGACTATCAGTGATGCTTAAAACCATGGCTGTCTAGTCTTACGTCCATCTTATGCCTCTTTCATCCACCATCAGACTCTCCCCGCCCATTCATGTCTCACTTACAGGTTCTTTTTCATCCCTGCTTTCTCCTTTTGTCAATGTTTTCGGTTTTTTTCTTTTCTCCTTCTTTCCCCTTTTCTGTTTTTCTCTCTCCATTGTTTGGGATCAAAGTCAGATAAGTAAAAATAAGTGCCGTTCTCCAAACGTCTGTTTTGGTGGGCCCACCGGCAACCATCTGCTCAAAATAAGCACTGCATGGCTTGTAGATACCAGAGTTTAAGGACCACAGTAGCGTGGACATTTTCCAGCAGCACTTTCTCAGCACTATAGAATCCTGCCTGCATGGGCTATGTCCAGCCATGCTGTCTCGTGCTTTTGAATCTCAGCAGTTCCAGCTTGTCCAGCAGGGCTTTTCTCGGTGCTAGAAGAGTCCACTACTTTGACCACTTTCCAGAAGTGCCTTTTCACTGTTTTCCAAAAGTGCCTCGTCACTGTTTTCTAGAAGTGCCTTCTCAGTGTAAAAGTACATCAGTACAGTGAGTCTCAGGGGTTCCTCTTCACATTCTGCAGGGGTGGCCTTCATTTTGTATTATCACTGATCTGAGACCAGCACTTGGTTTGAATTTGTAGTAATTTACAAATGTTAGTGTCTCAGCCTGTAGACCCAGTTCAGGGGCGTAACACATGCCCCTGTGCCCTATGCAGTGTTGCGGGAAGAGGGGCCTTCACTGGAGCCCCCTTCAGCCCAAAGAATACCTGAGAGATGTAAGAGACTCAAGGCCCCTCTTTACATTCTGAGGGGGGTCATCACTTTGCCTTATGCCACTGGCTTCTGCTCCTGCTAATTAAGTCTTGCAATACGACCACACCTCGTTGAGGAAGGGTTTGGGACTAGGATAGGGCTGAGGAGGCAATATAGCACTCATCGACATCGAGTTCTAGAGAGTATATCATTTTGGTAAGGCATTTCTTCTGCTTGAAATGCAGGTCATAAAACGTAAGCAGTACTAGTGCGCCATCTGCCGGTAAAAGAGAGGACTGCTGTTGGGAGCCCTGGAATTGATAAATAGGAGACCACGGGAAGTTCCATAAAATTACATTTCTGTTATAGAGTCTGCAACAAAAGTGCTTTTTTTCGCGAACAGTTGAAAGTCGTCAAAGTTAACTTACTACTTAAAAGCAAAAAACGTTGGCTTCAAACTGACCTAGGCAGGGCGTTAAGTGGGATGAAAAAATGGGGGTCTCTCAAAGAGGCGTGGCCGATGCAATTAAGGACGTGGCTTAAAAATTTAGAAGCACAGTACCAGTGTATGGAATGAATGGGATAGGTTCATAGGCATTTTACAGTCCACTACATTACACCGTCCTTTCTCACAGCACTGTGAGCAGGGCCGGTCCTAGAACTTCTGGGGCCCTGGGCGAAAGGGACGATGTGAGGCCACTCTAATTTGCATGTAAAATCCGGTCGTGGCCAGCATGACTTGCAGGTGGCAGGTAGCGCGTGGGGTGGAGGGAGTAATTTAAAAATAAAATAAACTTACCTTCCCAGGTCTCGCGTCATCTCTGCTCCTGACCTGCTCTCCTTCTTTCCTGCCTCTAGCAGGAACAGGAAGCAGGCAGCCTCCCTCCCCTAAGCCAATCACAACGCTGCAATGGCAGTATTGTGATTGGTCGAGACACCGACCAGCCAGGCGCCTATGGGGAGGCCATTTTCTCCATGAAGTGTGCATTGGTGCCTACATGGAGAAAGGCCAGAGTGCGCATGACTGGTTTGGTCAGCCCCTGAGGGCCGACCAAACAGTCAGCGCTCTTAGCAGTGGGCAAGGCACTCCTACCCTGCCCTAAAGCAGACCCGGCCGCCCCCAACCAAACACTTCTGCTTTATCGCAGTGCAAGTAACAGTAACATAAAATGGTAGTTTTAGCATTTTGTGTTTCTGCTTCTGGCACTGCGAGAAAGTAGTGGGCCGCCCTTGGTAACATCACAAGAAGTGACATCACAGAAAGTGACATCGCAGGACTATTGATCTTATTTGGTATCCCTGAAGAGACCTAACGTGGATATCAGTAACATGGACAAAAAAGATAAATTTTCAAATGAAATAAGTCCATATATTTTAAAACTGTATTAAATGGATTACATTTGTCACATTTGATGGAAAAGCTAGGTGCAGGTCTTACAAAGATATATATTATTTACTCCTCGTTAACTGATTGTTTCCAGATGAGTGCAAGATACAATTTCCAGTTCTACCTCATAAAGGGGGGAGATCCTGTGAGGTAATGAGGGCCAGGATCATTCAAAATATAAAATGATACAAGAGAAAACCTCTCACACCATGGATATAATTGCAAATTTCAAAAGGCTCCCTTATCTTTCTATGCCATTATTGTGCTACCTTAGGATGACATTAATACTTCGTAATTTCTTTTAACATAAATCCTCTCATCAGTATCCCACACGCACGTGCTAAGAGACGTAGAACAATCTTTTTTGTGTCTGGGCTCTTTACTCACCAGAATTATGTTAAGTGTAAAAACACTACACATATAGTAAAAAATTACAAGACACCATTACAAACAAATAAAGATTGTACATAAATAAAAAAAGACTTAAAACGACCAAGAACTCTACTAAATCATACATTGACATGAAGGTATGCTTCAGATTCAAGGGGTTTTCAAATCAACATTTTTGATTTGGAGTTAGAACTGTAGAAAGTAGAAGTGGCCGCCTTTAGTGTTGGTGGAGCCCTGTGCTACAATGTTGGTGCCCCCCAATGACTCGCTGTGCCATGGATTCCTCCACTACCACACTTTAACAGTGCCCCTCAAGTATCCATAACCACATTCTTGCTTAGATGCATTTAATTTGATTTACAAAAGGGGGTGGTGATCAGCGGAGCATCTGAACAAATCAAACACTCACACCCAGTCAACGGCTCTGGGATTAATCCATCACCGTTCTTTAGCCCACTCTGCTACCCCAAATCAGACATGGCCATATGCAAATCAGTCTGACCCTGTGCCCCATGGGAACAGTCCAGCCCGAAATTGCCAAACCAAACCATGCCTTCCCTGGACCGGAAACAAGCTTCCTAAGACCGGTTTCTGGCATTTCAGCCATCTTCAGACAGGCTTCCTTGAATCCAGTGGCTAAGTGAGCAGGGGACTCACGTCTGAGCATGCCCTGCCAACATATGGCGAACAAAGCGGTACAAAAGGGGTTGGTGATGGACGGAGCATCTGAACCAATCAAACACTCACACCCAGTCAATGGATCTGGGTTTAATCCATCACTGTTCTTTAGCCCACTCTGCCACCCCAGTTCAGACATGGCCATATGCAAATCAGTCTGACCCTGTGCCTCATGGTAACAGTCCAGCCCGAACTGCCAAGCCATGCCTTCCCTGGACCGGAAACAAGCTTCCTAGGACCGGTTTCTGGCATTTCAGCCGTCTTCAGCCAGGCTTGCTTGAATCCAGTGGCAAAGTGAGCAAGGGACTCACGTCTGAGCATACCCTGCCAACTTATGGCGAACAAGGCGGTACAAAAGGGGGTGGTGATCGGCGGAGCATCTGAACAAATCAAACACTCACACCCAGTCAACGGCTCTGGGTTTAATCCATCACCGTTCTTTAGCCCACTCTGCCACCCCAAATCAGACATGGCCATATGCAAATCAGTCTGACCCTGTGCCCCATGGGAACAGTCCAGCCCGAAATTGCCAAACCATGCCTTCCCTGGACCGGAAACAAGCTTCCTAGGACCGGTTTCTGGCATTTCAGCCATCTTCAGACAGGCTTCCTTGAATACAGTGGCTAAGTGAGCAGGGGACTCACGTCTGAGCATGCCCTGCCAACATATGGCGAACAAAGCGGTACAAAAGGGGGTGGTGATGGACCGAGCATCTGAACCAATCAAACACTCACACCCAGTCAATGGATCTGGGTTTAATCCATCACCGTTCTTTAGCCCACTCTGCCACCCCAGTTCAGAGATGACCATATGCAAATCAGTCTGACCCTGTGCCTCATGGGAACAGTCCAGCCCGAACTGCCAAGCCATGCCTTCCCTGGACCGGAAACAAGCTTCCTAGGACCGGTTTCTGGCATTTCAGCCGTCTTCAGCCAGGCTTGCTTGAATCCAGTGGCAAAGTGAGCAAAGGACTCACTTCTGAGCATACCCTGCCAACTTATGACGAACAAAGCGGTACAAAAGGGGGTGGTGATGGACGGAGCATCTGAACCAATCAAACACTCACACCCAGCCAACGGATCTGGGTTTAATCCATCACCGTTCTTTAGCCCACTCTGCCACCCCAGTTCAGACATGGCCATATGCAAATCAGTCTGACCCTGTGCCTCATGGGAACAGTCCAGCCCGAACTGCCAAGCCATGCCTTCCCTGGACCGGAAACAAGCTTCCTAGGACCGGTTTCCGGTATTGCAGCCGTCTTCAGCCAGGCTTGCTTGAATCCAGTGGCAAAGTGAACAAGGGACTCACGTCTGAGCATACCCTGCCAACTTATGGTGAACAAAGTGGTACAAAAAGGGGGTGATGATGGACGGAGCATCTGAACCAATCAAACACTCACACCCAGTCAACGGATCTGGGTTTAATCCATCACCGTTCTTTAGCCCACTCTGCCACCCCAGTTCAGACATGGCCATTTGCAAATCATTATATATTGATGATTGGTTTTATGTTGTGCTTTAATGACTTAACTGTCGAATAAAGTTATGACGAATCATATTTTTAGTACTGTATTGTGGATTTTTGCCAATTTGGTCTTGTTTAGGTTTAGATAAAGATGACTTATTTTTTCTAATCTAAACTGGTGTGGTGTCGATTTGTAGTGTTTTCACTGTATTACTGTATGTGTTCAAAAATGCTTTACACACTGCCTCTGAGATAAACCTGTCTGCTCGTGCACAGCTACCAAGGGGGTGAGTAGGGGTTATTTTAGAATTGTTTCCCCTTACTCTGACTAGGAAGAAGGGTCCCTACTTGAACAACGGTGCAAACCATTGCCAACTAGAGACTCCCATTTCTAACACTAAGGGCCCCATTAGGATGACGGGCGGATCCCGTCGTGAAAATGGACCGCCTGCCATAAGGCCGGGGGTCCTGTGAGGGCTACTAGGATGCACCCGTCACAGTGGCGGGCGCATCCTGCATCCCTAACATTGTGGCAAGCGGTACACTCAGCACCGCCTGCCATAATGTTAGGGAGGCATGTTGTGCACTTCCATGCACAACATGGCAGGCACCGCGCGGTGCCTGCCATGTTGTGCATAGAACTGCAGGGGGTACCATTGGTGGATCTATGTTGATACAACGCATGTTATTACAACGCATGCTTTTACAACACATTTTTTACAACGCAAAAACTTTTACAACGCATGTATTTACAACGAATGTTTTTACAACGCAGGTACCTTTACAACGCATACCATTACAACGTAAGTATTGGTAAGTATATATTAATTTTATAATCGTAAATTAATTAAAAAAATATAATTTAATGTAATTTAATTTAAATTTAATTTTAATCTATTTTTACCCTGTACCCCCAAAACCCAAAACTGACCCTGAACCCCAAAAATACCCCTTTACCCAAAAACTAAAAACTGACCCTGAACCCTAAAAATACCCCTTTACCCAAAAACTAAAAACTGACCCTGAACCCCAAAAATACCCCTTTACCCAAAAACTAAAAACTGACCCTAAACCCCAAAAATACCCCTTTACCCAAAAACTAAAAACTGACCCTGAACCCCAAAAATACCCCTTTACCCAAAAACTAAAAACTGACCCTGAACCCCAAAAATACCCCTTTACCCAAAAACTAAAAACTGACCCTGAACCCCAAAAATACCCCTTTACCCAAAAACTAAAAACTGACCCTGAACCCCAAAAATACCCCTTTACCCAAAAACTAAAAACTGGCCCTGAACCTCAAAAATACCCCTTTACCCAAAAACTAAAAACTGACCCTGAACCCCAAAAATACCCCTTTACCCAAAAACCCAAAACTGACCCTGAACCCTAAAAATACCCCTTTACCCCAAACATATAACATTTAAAATATAATTATATACTTACCAATACTTACGTTGTAATGGTATGCGTTGTAAAGGTACCTGCGTTGTAAAAACATTAGTTGTAAATACATGCGTTGTAAAAGTTTTTGCGATGTAAAAGTTGCGTTGTAATGGTATGTCGTTGTGAAAGTTGCATTGTAAGTGATGTTTCCCACCATAGGTACCCCCCATGTGCACCCCCCACCCCCTGGAGTCCCTGGGGGCCCGCAATGGGCCCCCCTAGCAGACTCTGCATACCTTTCCGTAGCGACAATGCTGCCACGGAAAGGCATTCCTAAATGCACATTGTAATATGACTGGCAGTGTCAAACAGACACCGCCACCATATTGCAGCCTTTCCCCCCCGGTCGCAAGTCGACCGAGGCAAAAATGCGGCGGACGGTCTTTCCATCCGCCGCGGACCCCCCAGCTGTAATAATATGGCAGGGGGTCTTTTCTACTGGGATGGCAGGCAGATTGCTCCCTCTGGGCCGGCGGTAACCACCGCCGGCCCGGCGGAAGCAATCCGTCCGCCCGCCCGCCCGCCCGCTCGCTTGCCCGCCCGCCCGCCTATGTATTATTGGGCCACATTTATTTTCACTGGCATGTACAATTAGGAAACTGTCAAACACAAGATCTATTCTATGTTCTATAAGCCTTTTGTTTCTTCAGGTATGCAGGTATGGAGACCACAGAGATCTCAGCGGCCAGACTTGGTCTCGACCTCCCCAAATGGACTCACATCACCCCCACCTTAAGAAGTTCCACTGGCTTCCCATTCAGAAGAGATGTCATATTTCACCTGGGGCCAGTTCACCACACAGAACACCACAATCATAATGAACTCTTTCCACTCAGGAGCACCCACGAACCCCTGTCCCCACTACATTTGCAACCTGGGGAGCAACATGATCAGCAGCAAGTTCACCGACATTTTCAACTCATCCATAACCCCGACCTTCTTCCCCAAAGAATAAAAGCACGTAGAAGTCAAACCCCTTCTCAAGAAACCTTCTGCCGACCCCGGTGAACTCAAGAACTACTGCCCCATTTCACTTTTCCTTTTCCCCCCAAATGTCCTCAAAAAAGCCATCATCCGCCAACTCACGGAAGACCTGGGAATCAGCAATCTACTTGACCCCTACTATTCTTGATTCTGCACCAACCACAGCTCCAAAACTGCGCAGATCCCTGCCAAATTACGACATCAAAACCCTTCTCAACTGGGGGGAAACTGCAGCCCTAATCCTCCTTGACCTCTCAGCAGCCTTCAATACCGAATCCCACCGCACTGCGAGAAAGTAGTGGGCCGCCCTTGGTAACATCACAAGAAGTGACATCACAGAAAGTGACATCGCAGGACTATTGATCTTATTTGGTATCCCTGAAGAGACCTAACGTGGATATCAGTAACATGGACAAAAAGATAAATTTTCAAATGAAATAAGTCCATATATTTTAAAACTGTATTAAATGGATTACATTTGTCACATTTGATGGAAAAGCTAGGTGCAGGTCTTACAAAGATATATATTATTTACTCCTCGTTAACTGATTGTTTCCAGATGAGTGCAAGATACAATTTCCAGTTCTACCTCATAAAGGGGGGAGATCCTGTGAGGTAATGAGGGCCAGGATCTTTCAAAATATAAAATGATACAATAGAAAACCTCTCACACCATGGATATAATTGCAAATTTCAAAAGGCTCCCTTATCTTTCTATGCCATTATTGTGCTACCTTAGGATGACATTAATGCTTCGTAATTTCTGTTAACATAAATCCTCTCATCAGTAGCCCACACGCACGTGCTAAGAGACGTAGAACAATCTTTTTTGTGCCTGGGCTCTTTACTCGCCAGAATTATGTTAAGTGTAAAAACACTACACATTAAGTAAAAAATTACAAGACACCATTACAAACAAATAAAGATTGTACATAAATAAAAAAAGACTTAAAACGACCAAGAACACTACTAAATCATACATTGACATGAAGGTATGCTTCAGATTCAAGGGGTTTTCAAATCAACATTTTTGATTTGGAGTTAGAACTGTAGGAAGTAGAAGTGGCCGCCTTTAGTGTTGGTGGAGCCCTGTGCATTTAATTTGATTTACAAAAGGGGGTGGTGATGGACGGAGCATCTGAACCAATCAAACACTCACACCCAGTCAAGGGATCTGGGTTTAATCCATCACCGTGCTTTAGCCCACTCTGCCAACCCAGTTCAGACATGGCCATATGCAAATCAGTCCGACCCTGTGCCCCATGGGAACAGTCCAGCCCGAAATTGCCAAACCATGCCTTCCCTGGACCGGAAACAAGCTTCCTAGGACCGGTTTCTGGCATTTCAGCCGTCTTCAGCCAGGCTTGCTTGAATCCAGTGGCAAAGTGAGCAAGGGACTCACGTCTGAGCATACCCTGCCAACTTATGGCGAACAAGGCGGTACAAAAGGGGGTGGTGATCGGCGGAGCATCTGAACAAATCAAACACTCACACCCAGTCAACGGCTCTGGGTTTAATCCATCACCGTTCTTTAGCCCACTCTGCCACCCCAAATCAGACATGGCCATATGCAAATCAGTCTGACCCTGTACCCCATGGGAACAGTCCAGCCCGAAATTGCCAAACCATGCCTTCCCTGGACCGGAAACAAGCTTCCTAGGACCGGTTTCTGGCATTTCAGCCATCTTCAGACAGGCTTCCTTGAATCAACTGGCTAAGTGAGCAGGGGACTCACGTCTGAGCATGCCCTACCAACATATGGCGAACAAAGCGGTACAAAAGGGGGTGGTGATGGACGGAGCATCTGAACCAATCAAACACTCACACCCAGTCAATGGATCTGGGTTTAATCCTTCACCGTTCTTTAGCCCACTCTGCCACCCCAGTTCAGACATGGCCATATGCAAATTAGTCTGACCCTGTGCCTCATGGGAACAGTCCAGCCCGAACTGCCAAGCCATGCCTTCCCTGGACCGGAAACAAGCTTCCTAGGACCGGTTTCTGGCATCTCAGCCGTCTTCAGCCAGGCTTGCTTGATTCCAGTGGCAAAGTGAGCAAGGGATTCACGTCTGAACATACCCTGCCAACTTATGTCGAACAAAGAAGTACAAAAGGGGATTGTGATGGACATAGCATCTGAAGCAATCAAACACTGACACCCATTCAAGGGATCTGGGTTTAGTCCATCACCGTTCTTTAGACCACTCTGCCACCCCAGTTCAGACATGGCCATATGCAAATCAGTCTGACCCTGTGCCTCATGGGAACAATCCAGCCCGAACTGCCAAGCCATGCCTTGCCTGGACTGGAAACAATCTTCCTAGGACCGGTTTCTGGCATTTCAGCTGTCTTCAGCCAGGCTTGCTTGAATCCAGTGGCAAAGTGAGCAAGGGACTCACTTCTGAGCATACCCTGCCAACTTATGGCGAACAAAGCGGTACAAAAGGGGGTTGTGATGGACGGAGCATCTGAACCAATCAAACACTCACACCCAGACAACAGATCTGGGTTTAATCCATCACCGTTCTTTAGCCCACTCTGCCACCCCAGTTCAGACATGGCCATATGCAAATCAGTCTGACCCTGTGCCTCATGGGAACAGTCCAGCCCGAACTGCCAAGCCATGCCTTCCCTGGACCGGAAACAAGCTTCCTAGGACCGGTTTCCGGTATTGCAGCCGTCTTCAGCCAGGCTTGCTTGAATCCAGTGGCAAAGTGAACAAGGGACTCACGTCTGAGCATACCCTGCCAACTTATGGCGAACAAAGCGGTACAAAAGGGGGTTGTGATGGACGGAGCATCTGAACCAATCAAACACTCACACCCAGACAACAGATCTGGGTTTAATCCATCACCGTTCTTTAGCCCACTCTGCCACCCCAGTTCAGACATGGCCATATGCAAATCAGTCTGACCCTGTGCCTCATGGGAACAGTCCAGCCCGAACTGCCAAGCCATGCCTTCCCTGGACCGGAAACAAGCTTCCTAGGACCGGTTTCCGGTATTGCAGCCGTCTTCAGCCAGGCTTGCTTGAATCCAGTGGCAAAGTGAACAAAGGACTCACGTCTGAGCATACCCTGCCAACTTATGGTGAACAAACTGGTACAAAAAGGGGGTGATGATGGACGGAGCATCTGAACCAATCAAACACTCACACCCAGTCAACGGATCTCGGTTTAATCCATCACCGTTCTTTAGCCCACTCTGCCACCCCAGTTCAGACATGGCCATTTGCAAATCATTATATATTGATGATTGGTTTTATGTTGTGCTTTAATGACTTAACTGTCGAATAAAGTTATGACGAATCATATTTTTAGTACTGTATTGTGGATTTTTGTCAATTTGGTCTTGTTTAGGTTTAGATAAAGGTGACTTAGTTTTTTCTAAACTAAACTGGTGTGGGGTTGATTTGTAGTGTTTTCACTGTATTACTGTATGTGTTCAAAAATACTTTACACACTGCCTCTGAGATAAACCTGTCTGCTCGTGCACAGCTACCAAGGGGGTGAGTAGGGGTTATTTTAGAATTGTTTCCCCTTACTCTGACTAGGAAGAAGGGTCCCTACTTGAACAACGGTGCAAACCATTGCCAACTAGAGACTCCCATTTCTAACACTAAGGGCCCCATTAGGATGACGGGCGGATCCCGTCGTGAAAATGGACCGCCTGCCATAAGGCCGGGTCCTGTGAGGGCTACTAGGATGCACCCGTCACAGTGGCGGGTGCATCCTGCATCCCTAACATTGTGGCAAGCGGTACACTCAGCACCGCCTGCCATAATGTTAGGGAGGCATGTTGTGCACTTCCATGCACAACATGGCAGGCACTGCGCGGTGCCTGCCATGTTGTACATAGAACTGCAGGGGGTACCATAGGTACCCCCCATGTGCACCCCCCACCCCCTGGAGTCCTTGGGGGCCCGCAATGGGCCCCCCTAGCAGACTCTGCATGCCTTTCCGTAGCGACAATGCTGCCACGGAAAGGCATTCCTAAATGCACATTGTAATATGACTGGCAGTGTCAAACAGACACCGCCACCATATTGCAGCCTTTCCCCCCGGGTCGCAAGTCGACCGAGGCGGAAATGCGGCGGACGGTCTTTCCATTCGCCGCGGACCCCCCAGCTGTAATAATATGGCAGGGGGTCTTTTCTACTGGGATGGCGGGCGGATTGCTCCCTCTGGGCCGGCGGTAACCACCGCCGGCCCGGAGGGGGCAATCCGTCCGCCTGCCCGCCCGCTCGCTTGCCCGCCTGCCCGCCTATGTATTATTGGGCCACATTTATTTTCACTGGCATGTACAATTAGGAAACTGTCAAACACTAGATCTATTCTATGTTCTATAAGCCTTTTTTTTCTTCAGGTATGCAGGTATGGAGACCACAGAGATCTCAGCGGCCAGACTTGGTCTCGACCTCCCCAAATGGACTCACATCATCCCCACCTTAAGAAGTTCCACTGGCTTCCCATTCAGAAGAGATGTCATATTTCACCTGGGGCCAGTTCACCACACAGAACACCACAATCATAATGAACTCTTTCCACTCAGGAGCACCCACGAACCCCTGTCCCCACTACATTTGCAACCTAGGGAGCAACATGATCAGCAGCAAGTTCACCGACATTTTCAACTCATCCATAACCCCGACCTTCTTCCCCAAAGAATAAAAGCACGTAGAAGTCAAACCCCTTCTCAAGAAACCTTCTGCCGACCCCGGTGAACTCAAGAACTACTGCCCCATTTCACTTTTCCTTTTCCCCCCAAATGTCCTCGAAAAAGCCATCATCCGCCAACTCACGGAACACCTGGGAATCAGCAATCTACTGGACCCCTCCTATTCTTGATTCTGCACCAACCACAGCTCCAAAACTGCGCAGATCCCTGCCAAATTACAACATCAAAACCCTTCTCAACTGGGGGGAAACTGCAGCCCTAATCCTCCTTGACCTCTCAGCAGCCTTCAATACCGAATCCCACCGCACTGCGAGAAAGTAGTGGGCCGCCCTTGGTAACATCACAAGAAGTGACATCACAGAAAGTGACATCGCAGGACTATTGATCTTATTTGGTATCCCTGAAGAGACCTAACGTGGATATCAGTAACATGGACAAAAAGATAAATTTTCAAATGAAATAAGTCCATATATTTTAAAACTGTATTAAATGGATTACATTTGTCACATTTGATGGAAAAGCTAGGTGCAGGTCTTACAAAGATATATATTATTTACTCCTCGTTAACTGATTGTTTCCAGATGAGTGCAAGATTCAATTTCCAGTTCTACCTCATAAAGGGGGGAGATCCTGTGAGGTAATGAGGGCCAGGATCATTCAAAATATAAAATGATACAAGAGAAAACCTCTCACACCATGGATATAATTGCACATTTCAAAAGGCTCCCTTATCTTTCTATGCCATTATTGTGCTACCTTAGGATGACATTAATGCTTCGTAATTTCTTTTAACATAAATCCTCTCATCAGTATCCCACACGCACGTGCTAAGAGACGTAGAACAATCTTTTTTGTGCCTGGGCTCTTTACTCGCCAGAATTATGTAAAGCGTAAAAACACTACACATATAGAAAAAAATTACAAGACACCATTACAAACAAAGAAAGATTGTACATAAATAAAAAAAGACTTAAAACGACCAAGAACACTACTAAATCATACATTGACATGAAGGTATGCTTCAGATTCAAGGGGTTTTCAAATCAACATTTTTGATTTGGAGTTAGAACTGTAGGAAGTAGAAGTGGCCGCCTTTAGTGTTGGTAGAGCCCTGTGCATTTAATTTGATTTACAAAAGGGGGTGGTGATGGACGGAGCATCTGAGCCAATCAAACACTCACACCCAGTCAAGGGATCTGGGTTTAATCCATCACCGTGCTTTAGCCCACTCTGCCAACCCAGTTCAGACATGGCCATATGCAAATCAGTCTGACCCTGTGCCCCATGGGAACAGTCCAGCCCGAAATTGCCAAACCATGCCTTCCCTGGACCGGAAACAAGCTTCCTAGGACCGGTTTCTGGCATTTCAGCCGTCTTCAGCCAGGCTTGCTTGAATCCAGTGGCAAAGTGAGCAAGGGACTCACGTCTGAGCATACCCTGCCAACTTATGGCGAACAAGGCGGTACAAAAGGGGGTGGTGATCGGCGGAGCATCTGAACAAATCAAACACTCACACCCAGTCAACGGCTCTGGGTTTAGTCCATCACCGTTCTTTAGCCCACTCTGCCACCCCAAATCAGACATGGCCATATGCAAATCAGTCTGACCCTGTGCCCCATGGGAACAGTCCAGCCCGAAATTGCCAAACCATGCCTTCCCTGGACCGGAAAAAAGCTTCCTAGGACCGGTTTCTGGCATTTCAGCCATCTTCAGACAGGCTTCCTTGAATCCACTGGCTAAGTGAGCAGGGGACTCACGTCTGAGCATGCCCTACCAACATATGGCGAACAAAGCGGTACAAAAGGGGGTGGTGATGGACGGAGCATCTGAACCAATCAAACACTCACACCCAGACAACAGATCTGGGTTTAATCCTTCACCGTTCTTTAGCCCACTCTGCCACCCCAGTTCAGACATGGCCATATGCAAATCAGTCTGACCCTGTGCCTCATGGGAACAGTCCAGCCCGAACTGCCAAGCCATGCCTTCCCTGGACCGGAAACAAGCTTCCTAGGACCGGTTTCTGGCATCTCAGCCGTCTTCAGCCAGGCTTGCTTGATTCCAGTGGCAAAGTGAGCAAGGGATTCACGTCTGAACATACCCTGCCAACTTATGTCGAACAAAGCGGTACAAAAGGGGATTGTGATGGACATAGCATCTGAACCAATCAAACACTGACACCCATTCAAGGGATCTGGGTTTAGTCCATCACCGTTCTTTAGCCCACTCTGCCACCCCAGTTCAGACATGGCCATATGCAAATCAGTCTGACCCTGTGCCTCATGGGAACAGTCCAGCCCGAACTGCCAAGCCATGCCTTGCCTCGACTGGAAACAAGCTTCCTAGGACCGGTTTCTGGCATTTCAGCTGTCTTCAGCCAGGCTTGCTTGAATCCAGTGGCAAAGTGAGCAAGGGACTCACTTCTGAGCATACCCTGCCAACTTATGGCGAACAAAGCGGTACAAAAGGGGGTTGTGATGGACGGAGCATCTGAACCAATCAAACACTCACACCCAGACAACAGATCTGGGTTTAATCCATCACCGTTCTTTAGCCCACTCTGCCACCCCAGTTCAGACATGGCCATATGCAAATCAGTCTGACCCTGTGCCTCATGGGAACAGTCCAGCCCGAACTGCCAAGCCATGCCTTCCCTGGACCGGAAACAAGCTTCCTAGGACCGGTTTCCGGTATTGCAGCCGTCTTCAGCCAGGCTTGCTTGAATCCAGTGGCAAAGTGAACAAGGGACTCACGTCTGAGCATACCCTGCCAACTTATGGTGAACAAAGTGGTACAAAAAGGGGGTGATGATGGACATAGCATCTGAACCAATCAAACACTGACACCCAGTCAACGGATCTCGGTTTAATCCATCACCGTTCTTTAGCCCACTCTGCCACCCCAGTTCAGACATGGCCATATGCAAATCTGTCTGACCCTGTGCCTCATGGGAACAGTCCAGCCCGAACTGCCAAGCCATGCCTTGCCTGGACTGGAAACAAGCTTCCTAGGACCGGTTTCTGGCATTTCAGCTGTCTTCAGCCAGGCTTGCTTGAATCCAGTGGCAAAGTGAGCAAGGGACTCACTTCTGAGCATACCCTGCCAACTTATGGCGAACAAAGCGGTACAAAAGGGGGTGGTGATGGACGGAGCATCTGAACCAATCAAACACTCACACCCAGACAACAGATCTGGGTTTAATCCATCACCGTTCTTTAGCCCACTCTGCCACCCCAGTTCAGACATGGCCATATGCAAATCAGTCTGACCCTGTGCCTCATGGGAACAGTCCAGCCCGAACTGCCAAGCCATGCCTTCCCTGGACCGGAAACAAGCTTCCTAGGACCGGTTTCCGGTATTGCAGCCGTCTTCAGCCAGGCTTGCTTGAATCCAGTGGCAAAGTGAACAAAGGACTCACGTCTGAGCATACCCTGCCAACTTATGGTGAACAAACTGGTACAAAAAGGGGGTGATGATGGACGGAGCATCTGAACCAATCAAACACTCACACCCAGTCAACGGATCTTGGTTTAATCCATCACCGTTCTTTAGCCCACTCTGCCACCCCAGTTCAGACATGGCCATTTGCAAATCATTATATATTGATGATTGGTTTTATGTTGTGCTTTAATGACTTAACTGTCGAATAAAGTTATGACGAATCATATTTTTAGTACTGTATTGTGGATTTTTGTCAATTTGGTCTTGTTTAGGTTTAGATAAAGGTGACTTAGTTTTTTCTAAACTAAACTGGTGTGGGGTTGATTTGTAGTGTTTTCACTGTATTACTGTATGTGTTCAAAAATACTTTACACACTGCCTCTGAGATAAACCTGTCTGCTCGTGCACAGCTACCAAGGGGGTGAGTAGGGGTTATTTTAGAATTGTTTCCCCTTACTCTGACTAGGAAGAAGGGTCCCTACTTGAACAACGGTGCAAACCATTGCCAACTAGAGACTCCCATTTCTAACACTAAGGGCCCCATTAGGATGACGGGCGGATCCCGTCGTGAAAATGGACCGCCTGCCATAAGGCCGGGTCCTATGAGGGCTACTAGGATGCACCCGTCACAGTGGCGGGTGCATCCTGCATCCCTAACATTGTGGCAAGCGGTACACTCAGCACCGCCTGCCATAATGTTAGGGAGGCATGTTGTGCACTTCCATGCACAACATGGCAGGCACTGCGCGGTGCCTGCCATGTTGTGCATAGAACTGCAGGGGGTACCATAGGTACCCCCCATGTGCACCCCCCACCCCCTGGAGTCCTTGGGGGCCCGCAATGGGCCCCCCTAGCAGACTCTGCATGCCTTTCCGTAGCGACAATGCTGCCACGGAAAGGCATTCCTAAATGCACATTGTAATATGACTGGCAGTGTCAAACAGACACCGCCACCATATTGCAGCCTTTCCCCCCCGGTCGCAAGTCGACCGAGGCGGAAATGCGGCGGACGGTCTTTCCATCCGCCGCGGACCCCCCAGCTGTAATAATATGGCAGGGGGTCTTTTCTACTGGGATGGCGGGCGGATTGCTCCCTCTGGGCCGGCGGTAACCACCGCCGGCCCGGAGGGGGCAATCCGTCCGCCCGCCCGCCCGCTTGCTTGCCCGCCTGCCCGCCAATGTATTATTGGGCCACATTTATTTTCACTGGCATGTACAATTAGGAAACTGTCAAACACTAGATCTATTCTATGTTCTATAAGCCTTTTTTTTCTTCAGGTATGCAGGTATGGAGACCACAGAGATCTCAGCGGCCAGACTTGGTCTCGACCTCCCCAAATGGACTCACATCATCCCCACCTTAAGAAGTTCCACTGGCTTCCCATTCAGAAGAGATGTCATATTTCACCTGGGGCCAGTTCACCACACAGAACACCACAATCCTAATGAACTCTTTCCACTCAGGAGCACCCACGAACCCCTGTCCCCACTACATTTGCAACTTGGGGAGCAACATGATCAGCAGCAAGTTCACCGACATTTTCAACTCATCCATAACCCCGACCTTCTTCCCCAAAGAATAAAAGCACGTAGAAGTCAAACCCCTTCTCAAGAAACCTTCTGCCGACCCCGGTGAACTCAAGAACTACTGCCCCATTTCACTTTTCCTTTTCCCCCCAAATGTCCTCGAAAAAGCCATCATCCGCCAACTCACGGAACACCTGGGAATCAGCAATCTACTGGACCCCTCCTATTCTTGATTCTGCACCAACCACAGCTCCAAAACTGCGCAGATCCCTGCCAAATTACGACATCAAAACCCTTCTCAACTGGGGGGAAACTGCAGCCCTAATCCTCCTTGACCTCTCAGCAGCCTTCAATACCGAATCCCACCGCACTGCGAGAAAGTAGTGGGCCGCCCTTGGTAACATCACAAGAAGTGACATCACAGAAAGTGACATCGCAGGACTATTGATCTTATTTGGTATCCCTGAAGAGACCTAACGTGGATATCAGTAACATGGACAAAAAGATAAATTTTCAAATGAAATAAGTCCATATATTTTAAAACTGTATTAAATGGATTACATTTGTCACATTTGATGGAAAAGCTAGGTGCAGGTCTTACAAAGATATATATTATTTACTCCTCGTTAACTGATTGTTTCCAGATGAGTGCAAGATTCAATTTCCAGTTCTACCTCATAAAGGGGGGAGATCCTGTGAGGTAATGAGGGCCAGGATCATTCAAAATATAAAATGATACAAGAGAAAACCTCTCACACCATGGATATAATTGCACATTTCAAAAGGCTCCCTTATCTTTCTATGCCATTATTGTGCTACCTTAGGATGACATTAATGCTTCGTAATTTCTTTTAACATAAATCCTCTCATCAGTATCCCACACGCACGTGCTAAGAGACGTAGAACAATCTTTTTTGTGCCTGGGCTCTTTACTCGCCAGAATTATGTAAAGCGTAAAAACACTACACATATAGAAAAAAATTACAAGACACCATTACAAACAAATAAAGATTGTACATAAATAAAAAAAGACTTAAAACGACCAAGAACACTACTAAATCATACATTGACATGAAGGTATGCTTCAGATTCAAGGGGTTTTCAAATCAACATTTTTGATTTGGAGTTAGAACTGTAGGAAGTAGAAGTGGCCGCCTTTAGTGTTGGTAGAGCCCTGTGCATTTAATTTGATTTACAAAAGGGGGTGGTGATGGACGGAGCATCTGAGCCAATCAAACACTCACACCCAGTCAAGGGATCTGGGTTTAATCCATCACCGTGCTTTAGCCCACTCTGCCAACCCAGTTCAGACATGGCCATATGCAAATCAGTCTGACCCTGTGCCCCATGGGAACAGTCCAGCCCGAAATTGCCAAACCATGCCTTCCCTGGACCGGAAACAAGCTTCCTAGGACCGGTTTCTGGCATTTCAGCCGTCTTCAGCCAGGCTTGCTTGAATCCAGTGGCAAAGTGAGCAAGGGACTCACGTCTGAGCATACCCTGCCAACTTATGGCGAACAAGGCGGTACAAAAGGGGGTGGTGATCGGCGGAGCATCTGAACAAATCAAACACTCACACCCAGTCAACGGCTCTGGGTTTAGTCCATCACCGTTCTTTAGCCCACTCTGCCACCCCAAATCAGACATGGCCATATGCAAATCAGTCTGACCCTGTGCCCCATGGGAACAGTCCAGCCCGAAATTGCCAAACCATGCCTTCCCTGGACCGGAAAAAAGCTTCCTAGGACCGGTTTCTGGCATTTCAGCCATCTTCAGACAGGCTTCCTTGAATCCACTGGCTAAGTGAGCAGGGGACTCACGTCTGAGCATGCCCTGCCAACATATGGCGAACAAAGCGGTACAAAAGGGGGTGGTGATGGACGGAGCATCTGAACCAATCAAACACTCACACCCAGACAACAGATCTGGGTTTAATCCTTCACCGTTCTTTAGCCCACTCTGCCACCCCAGTTCAGACATGGCCATATGCAAATCAGTCTGACCCTGTGCCTCATGGGAACAGTCCAGCCCGAACTGCCAAGCCATGCCTTCCCTGGACCGGAAACAAGCTTCCTAGGACCGGTTTCTGGCATCTCAGCCGTCTTCAGCCAGGCTTGCTTGATTCCAGTGGCAAAGTGAGCAAGGGATTCACGTCTGAACATACCCTGCCAACTTATGTCGAACAAAGCAGTACAAAAGGGGATTGTGATGGACATAGCATCTGAACCAATCAAACACTGACACCCATTCAAGGGATCTGGGTTTAGTCCATCACCGTTCTTTAGCCCACTCTGCCACCCCAGTTCAGACATGGCCATATGCAAATCAGTCTGACCCTGTGCCTCATGGGAACAGTCCAGCCCGAACTGCCAAGCCATGCCTTGCCTGGACTGGAAACGAGCTTCCTAGGACCGGTTTCGGGCATTTCAGCTGTCTTCAGCCAGGCTTGCTTGAATCCAGTGGCAAAGTGAGCAAGGGACTCACTTCTGAGCATACCCTGCCAACTTATGGCGAACAAAGCGGTACAAAAGGGGGTTGTGATGGACGGAGCATCTGAAGCAATCAAAAACTCACACCCAGACAACAGATCTGGGTTTACGCCATCACCGTTCTTTAGCCCACTCTGCCACCCCAGTTCAGACATGGCCATATGCAAATCAGTCTGACCCTGTGCCTAATGGGAACAGTCCAGCCCGAACTGCCAAGCCATGCCTTCTCTGGACCGGAAACAAGCTTCCTAGGACCGGTTTCCGGTATTGCAGCCGTCTTCAGCCAGGCTTGCTTGAATCCAGTGGCAAAGTGAACAAGGGACTCACGTCTGAGCATACCCTGCCAACTTATGGTGAACAAAGTGGTACAAAAAGGGGGTGATGATGGACATAGCATCTGAACCAATCAAACACTGACACCCAGTCAACGCATCTCGGTTTAATCCATCACCGTTCTTTAGCCCACTCTGCCACCCCAGTTCAGACATGGCCATATGCAAATCAGTCTGACCCTGTGCCTCATGGGAACAGTCCAGCCCGAACTGCCAAGCCATGCCTTGCCTGGACTGGAAACAAGCTTCCTAGGACCGGTTTCTGGCATTTCAGCTGTCTTCAGCCAGGCTTGCTTGAATCCAGTGGCAAAGTGAGCAAGGGGCTCACTTCTGAGCATACCCTGCCAACTTATGGCGAACAAAGCGGTACAAAAGGGGGTTGTGATGGACGGAGCATCTGAACCAATCAAACACTCACACCCAGACAACAGATCTGGGTTTAATCCATCACCGTTCTTTAGCCCACTCTGCCACCCCAGTTCAGACATGGCCATATGCAAATCAGTCTGACCCTGTGCCTCATGGGAACATTCCAGCCCGAACTGCCAAGCCATGCCTTCCCTGGACCGGAAACAAGCTTCCTAGGACCGGTTTCCGGTATTGCAGCCGCCTTCAGCCAAGCTTGCTTGAATCCAGTGGCAAAGTGAACAAGGGACTCACGTCTGAGCATACCCTGCCAACTTATGGTGAACAAACTGGTACAAAAAGGGGGTGATGATGGACGGAGCATCTGAACCAATCAAACACTGACACCCAGTCAACGGATCTCGGTTTAATCCATCACCGTTCTTTAGCCCACTCTGCCACCCCAGTTCAGACATGGCCATATGCAAATCAGTCTGACCCTGTGCCCCATGGGAACAGTCCAGCCCGAAATTGCCAAACCATGCCTTCCCTGGACCGGAAACAAGCTTCCTAGGACCGGTTTCTGGCATTTCAGCCGTCTTCAGCCAGGCTTGCTTGAATCCAGTGGCAAAGTGAGCAAGGGACTCACGTCTGAGCATACCCTGCCAACTTATGGCGAACAAGGCTGTACAAAAGGGGGTGGTGATCGGCGGAGCATCTGAACAAATCAAACACTCACACCCAGTCAACGGCTCTGGGTTTAGTCCATCACCGTTCTTTAGCCCACTCTGCCATCCCAAATCAGACATGGCCATATGCAAATCAGTCTGACCCTGTGCCCCATGGGAACAGTCCAGCCCGAAATTGCCAAACCATGCCTTCCCTGGACCGGAAAAAAGCTTCCTAGGACCGGTTTCTGGCATTTCAGCCATCTTCAGACAGGCTTCCTTGAATCCACTGGCTAAGTGAGCAGGGGACTCACGTCTGAGCATGCCCTACCAACATATGGCGAACAAAGCGGTACAAAAGGGGGTGGTGATGGACGGAGCATCTGAACCAATCAAACACTCACACCCAGACAACAGATCTGGGTTTAATCCTTCACCGTTCTTTAGCCCACTCTGCCACCCCAGTTCAGACATGGCCATATGCAAATCAGTCTGACCCTGTGCCTCATGGGAACAGTCCAGCCCGAACTGCCAAGCCATGCCTTCCCTGGACCGGAAACAGCTTCCTAGGACCGGTTTCTGGCATCTCAGCCGTCTTCAGCCAGGCTTGCTTGATTCCAGTGGCAAAGTGAGCAAGGGATTCACGTCTGAACATACCCTGCCAACTTATGTCGAACAAAGCAGTACAAAAGGGGATTGTGATGGACATAGCATCTGAACCAATCAAACACTGACACCCATTCAAGGGATCTGGGTTTAGTCCATCACCGTTCTTTAGCCCACTCTGCCACCCCAGTTCAGACATGGCCATATGCAAATCAGTCTGACCTTGTGCCTCATGGGAACAGTCCAGCCCGAACTGCCAAGCCATGCCTTGCCTGGACTGGAAACGAGCTTCCTAGGACCGGTTTCGGGCATTTCAGCTGTCTTCAGCCAGGCTTGCTTGAATCCAGTGGCAAAGTGAACAAGGGACTCACGTCTGAGCATACCCTGCCAACTTATGGTGAACAAACTGGTACAAAAAGGGGGTGATGATGGACGGAGCATCTGAACCAATCAAACACTCACACCCAGTCAACGGATCTCGGTTTAATCCATCACCGTTCTTTAGCCCACTCTGCCACCCCAGTTCAGACATGGCCATTTGCAAATCATTATATATTGATGATTGGTTTTATGTTGTGCTTTAATGACTTAACTGTCGAATAAAGTTATGACGAATCATATTTTTAGTACTGTATTGTGGATTTTTGTCAATTTGGTCTTGTTTAGGTTTAGATAAAGGTGACTTAGTTTTTTCTAAACTAAACTGGTGTGGGGTTGATTTGTAGTGTTTTCACTGTATTACTGTATGTGTTCAAAAATACTTTACACACTGCCTCTGAGATAAACCTGTCTGCTCGTGCACAGCTACCAAGGGGGTGAGTAGGGGTTATTTTAGAATTGTTTCCCCTTACTCTGACTAGGAAGAAGGGTCCCTACTTGAACAATGGTGCAAACCATTGCCAACTAGAGACTCCCATTTCTAACACTAAGGGCCCCATTAGGATGACGGGCGGATCCCGTCGTGAAAATGGACTGCCTGCCATAACGCCGGGGGTCCTGTGAGGGCTACTAGGATGCACCCGTCACAGTGGCGGGTGCATCCTGCATCCCTAACATTGTGGCAAGCGGTACACTCAGCACCGCCTGCCATAATGTTAGGGAGGCATGTTGTGCACTTCCATGCACAACATGGCAGGCACTGCGCGGTGCCTGCCATGTTGTGCATAGAACTGCAGGGGGTACCATAGGTACCCCCCATGTGCACCCCCCACCCCCTGGAGTCCTTGGGGGCCCGCAATGGGCCCCCCTAGCAGACTCTGCATGCCTTTCCGTAGCGACAATGCTGCCACGGCAAGGCATTCCTAAATGCACATTGTAATATGACTGGCAGTGTCAAACAGACACCGCCACCATATTGCAGCCTTTCCCCCCCGGTCGCAAGACGACCGAGGCGGAAATGCGGCGGACGGTCTTTCCATCCGCCGCGGACCCCCCAGCTGTAATAATATGGCAGGGGGTCTTTTCTACTGGGATGGCGGGCGGATTGCTCCCTCTGGGCCGGCGGTAACCACCGCCGGCCCGGAGGTGGCAATCCGTCCGCCCGCCCGCCCGCTCGCTTGCCCGTCTGCCCGCCTATGTATTATTGGGCCACATTTATTTTCACTGGCATGTACAATTAGGAAACTGTCAAACACAAGATCTATTCTATGTTCTATAAGCCTTTTTTTTCTTCAGGTATGCAGGTATGGAGACCACAGAGATCTCAGCGGCCAGACTCAGTCTCGCCCTCCCCAAATGGACTCACATCACCCCCACCTTAAGAAGTTCCACTGGCTTCCCATTCAGAAGAGATGTCATATTTCACCTGGGGCCAGTTCACCACACAGAATACCACAATCATAATGAACTCTTTCCACTCAGGAGCACCCACGAACCCCTGTCCCCACTACATTTTCAACCTGGGGAGCAACATGATCAGCAGCAAGTTCACCGACATTTTCAACTCATCCATAACCCCGACCTTCTTCCCCAAAGAATAAAAGCACGTAGAAGTCAAACCCCTTCTCAAGAAACCTTCTGCCGACCCCGGTGAACTCAAGAACTACTGCCCCATTTCACTTCTCCTTTTCCCCCCAAATGTCCTCGAAAAAGCCATCATCCGCCAACTCACGGAACACCTGGGAATCAGCAATCTACTGGACCCCTCCTATTCTTGATTCTGCACCAACCACAGCTCCAAAACTGCGCAGATCCCTGCCAAATTACGACATCAAAACCCTTCTCAACTGGGGAGAAACTGCAGCCCTAATCCTCCTTGACCTCTCAGCAGCCTTCAATACTGTATCCCACCACACCCTCTTCAAGAGACTTGATCACATCAGAATGCAAGTAAACGCCCTCAAGTGGATCCCCTCCTTCCTACCTGGAAGAACCCAGATAATCTGCCTACCACCTTTCACCTCAGAACCCAAGGACCTCACCTGTGGTATCCCTCAAGGCTTGTCCATCAGCCCTACACTGTTCATCATCTACAAGACCAATTTGACCTACATCGTCAGATCCCACAGAATGAACATCATATCCTAAGCAGACGACACCCAGCTTATCCTGCATCAGAAGACCCCTCCACCACAAAGGACCACTTCTGGAGTTGCATTATGGGCATCACCGACTGGATGAAAGGCAAATGCCTAAAACTCAATACAGACCAAATGGAAGTGCTGATCTTTGGGAACAACACCTCCCTGTGGAATGACTCCTGGTGGCCTCCAGACTTGGACTAGCATCCAACTCAACAGACCATGCACACAACCTCAGCATTATTCTGGACAGCAAGCTCATCATAAAAAAAACAGATCAACACAGTTTCTTCTGCCTGCTTCCTCACTATTCCCATGCTAAGTAAGATCTTTAAATGGCTTCCTGTGAACACCCGATGAACGTCATTCAAGCCCTTGTCACCAGCCAGATAGACTACAGCAACGCACTCTACATAGGAAACACTACGTACCTCCTGAAGAGACAGCAGACCATAGAGAACTCAGCGGCCAGACTCATTCTCGACCTCCCCAAATGGACCCACTTCACCCCCCACCTTAAGAAGTTCCACTGGCCCCCCATTCAGAAGAGATATAAATTCAAGATGCTGACCCACACCTACATAGCCCTTCACAACCAAGTACCAGCATATATAAGCGACCTCATGAACTTCACAACACGTGTTTCACCCTTTCAGCGGTCATTTGGACCATTGATTTCTCAAGGCTAAAACGAAGAAAGTCTCATTTGTAGTCGAAGTAGCAGGTTTGGGCATATGACATAGTATTTGACCAAATATGTTACATTAAATGTATCAGGGAAAACAAAGATAATTTTAAGTAAGAGCACCACAGGTCCTGGTATAATCCCTTGCCTAGTAGGCAAGTATGCTCAAACCTGCTACTTCGATAACAAATGAGACTTGCTTCTTTTTAGCCTTGAGAAAGTCCTGTTCCAAATGACCTCCAAAGGGCGAAACACGTGTCGGCTGTTGAATGTTTAAATAAAACTGGCTGTTGAACGTTTAAATACAACTATTCCTGTAAACCTCTGGAGTATGATGACAATCTACGAACAAGGATATAAATTTGAAGAATAAAAGCAGAAATCAAAAATTACTTGGAATCGTGAATTTATACAGATTGGAAGAATGTTAATATCTACTAAGGAGGAGTATGCACTCACTTCCTCTTATATCTTCTCATAATAAGAAGACAGCAAGGTCCAGCACCTCGAGTTAACCTCCTCCTATCACAAATTGGCAATACTATCCGGGAAAAAAATCTCTGTACCTTCTTTTTCATCGAGAGTTATATTCGTGTGCCTGCACGAGCCGGTGTGAAGATCATCACACCACTCTCTCCCTATATTGGAAGAACTGTAAAACAGTGCCATCTACTAATTATTTTTTTTATTGAATATATATAAAAATTGCTCTTGCATACATTTTCTCTTCAGGTGATGCCACCGGGTACTGAACCGATCACCGTTGGTCAAATCGGATATGAAGTTAGATATCTTTGTTTGTAGGTTTCGTCTGCACAAACAGCTTATTATAAATCCCATAGGGGAAACCTAATGCATTTACCAATGCTTGTTGGCATTGTCGGGGACATGTAATGCTCCCCCATGCCAGGTCACTTTCTCTCCTTGCCTCTACAGCTCTCCCCACCGGATCCACACCAGTTTCACAGTATGGAATTGTGCTCAGAAAAAACAGTGTCCACGTTGGTATTCCCCATTACGGTGGGATTTTCTAGTAATAAGATAAATTAGGTGCCGAAGTTCAAAGCGTATTATTTTCAAATAATGATTAATAGGGTTCTCCTTCTTAGACCTGCTTTCTTCAAGTTGTTAGGGTCATAAGAAGTTTTTCCTGCCTTTGAAAAAGTTGAGATATGTGGAAAAGGTTGAACTGTTTTTCTCGATATTGCTGCAGGACACTCTCTGGGGGGCAGCTGTTACAAATGGATAAATCATATCAAATCAGAGATCCAGGCCACCATCCTCTATCCTGGGCTCCCGGTATCTCCGCACTTGACTACCCCTAAGTGTCTGATTAAGAGGCGGGCATAGTTCGGTGTGGAGATGCAGAGTGGTCTGAATTAACAATCCCACTCTGGATCTTGGCGTCTACCTATGCCAGTTACAAAGTGAACCCCGGAATGATGAATGACTGTACGCCCTGGATTAACAGGTGGCCTTCTGCACAGAATTCCCAGTTCCACTGAGTTTAACACACACCTACCGTAAGCAGGTGGTAAATGTGTCTGGTGCCGGTGTGAGTCTTCTGAGGTGGTGAGGCGGACCGGTATTGTGGTCAAATGAAGATGAGGGTGTGGCATAGCACAGGGGCGCCGTAACCCATGCCCCTGCGATGCAGGGAGCCCGCAACGCTCCATGGGCCCCCAGCCCCTGGGGGGTAAAGGTGCAGCATTCAGCCCACGGTCAATGAATATCTGTGAGAGATGGGAGACCCCGGGACCCCTCATAACTTTCTGCATTGCGTGAGGGGGGCGGGAGGAAGCAACATTGTGTTGCTCCACTACTCTGGCATAGATTTGCCTTACATGCTTCCCCGTGCCTTCGAAGGGGGTCGAGCGGGGACCAGGCGACCGGTTGGCTACATGATCGCATTCGGTTTACAAACTTTACACTTAAAACTGGATGGAGCCCCGAGATATCCCTTCCTGGAATACAGTTCCGCCCAACTTATTTGGGCTGGTTATCGGGCCCTAAGTAATAAAGGCATTTTACTGCGGAAGTTTGGTGCCACCTAGTGTTCAATGTGTATTTTACAACCCTTAGTCCTGTTAGAAAGGAGACTAACGAGGCTCAAATCGTTTTTTGCCCCCTTGGCTACAAAACAGTGCGGAAAAACATTTCTCCTGTTTAAGTCGACATTATTTGCTTCCTGTTCCATTCAGTAGCTGCAATGCAGCACAGAGAGGCATGCGTTGCTAACTCATTGCTCTTTCATGCTCAGAGCTCCAAATGCCGGGGCCTCCTTGGGCAGCAATACTATCTCCCTCCAGCCATCCTTGTATTCCTGCTTAGCATGAACAAATATAGAACCAGGTGCACGATTACTGATATTATTTTTCAGTGTGCAAGCCTCCTTGATATTTTATTTAGTTTTGCCAAACTGTAAGATTTTTTTCCCGTCTTCACTTGTGCCTTTCTAGCAAACATGTCTTTAGTGTTACATATAGGAATTGGAAATTCAGGCTAGACGAGCAGGTGGCAGTTCTTGTAGTACACAACAGTAGAGTCAGTGATTACTTTGAGCCGATTGGTGCTGGTCGGCAGACACAACAGAGCCTTTATTTGAGGGAACCTGCAGTTTTTAGTACCTTTCGCGGGCCACTCTGCGGGGTAAATATAAACATGGGGCTGTGCCAGCTGTCTGTCTTCTCTGGGCATGCCCAGACATTATTAGTTTGCTAGCCACATTACGGCAAGTGACAGTGTGTGACGTCACATTACGTCTTAATGGGAGTACAGTGCGGTGTGGTACGGTGCATTGATAGTGGGCGTGGGCCCCTCACCATATCTGCTCTGCTTATGGGTTGGCTCAGCTTCAGTAGGGACAGACCTCTGCTCTTCAGTACTGCATGAGCCGTCACCTAACCTCATCATTACCTGTCTTACTAGGTCTGCCTTGGGCATGGAGGAGCTGGGTCCAGGCCAGGGGTGCCAATATTCCGAGGGGCACTGCAGGGAGCTGCCTGACTTAATGTTATGTAAACAGCGGCTCGTCCATCCCACTAGACCTCGATCGGGTTCAGTTAAAGGCTTTGTAATCAACCCTTAATGTACCTCAGGGTAATTATTAGCACCCATCAGCCCCATGCACTCCTCCCACCTCCTGCTGTCACATTGCAACGACCCTTCACTCCCACAAAAAACACCAAATGTTCTCTCCGCCTATGGTGCCCCTCCCCCATTCAATCCGATTTAGTGCTGGCCCTGTGTGTCATGGGCGTTACAGACTGCTCAGCATTAAGGACCAAGAGCTACCTGTTCAGGAGTACTCTCTGCGACACTGCCCTCTTGCCTGATGATGAGTGCCCTTAGCTTAAGGGGTGTAGCTATGGTGCGATGTTTGGGGTGTTACTCCTTTCTAATAGATGCATTTGGGTCGAGGGTGTAGTGTTCTGCAAAGACACAGTCTAGTTGTTGCAGCCCTGTATTACACTAATCACCCACCCACCACAGACGTCACTGGGTCAGGTGACGCTGCCAATAAAAGGGGCCGAGGGCACGTGCTCGTGGCCATAGTTGTACCCTATAACTGGTGTCCTGTGTCGTCCTTTACTCCAGCATGTGGGCCTAGGGCCCCACCACCACATTGGTGACGAGGCGGTAACGCGATGCCCACGCGTGCCAGCTCAAGAAAAACATCGTGGGGAGAGTGCTGCCTGCTCCAAAGGCACCCCCCTCCAGCAGCGCTGGCCGCCGAGAGGCCTGAGGGGCGTGTGCCGTGCCCGGGGGCCTAGATGTCCAGGAGGGGGTGACCGGGAGCTCACCCCGCACCTCCAAGCCCAGCGTGAGTCCCCCGGTGTGAGGAGAGAGTGGAGCGGACCGACCGGAGCCCACCCGCGTCGGCCGCGACTGAGCCCCTGCCTGGGGCGAAGAGAAAGCCGTGCGGAGCCTACCCGCATCGGCCGCCACCGAGTCAAAAGTGCCCTGAACGCGGAGCCCACCCGCGTAGAAGAGGAAGGCCAGCCGGCCGAAGGTGAGCCGCTCCACAACGTGCCCCAGGCATAATCGCTGAACCCAGCTGAAGCCTACACTGACTCCCCCGCCGCGCAGCGTGTGATCCCAAGGCTGCGGCGGCGGGGTGAAGGTGCCCACAGTGTGAAAGGAGCTGCCAGGCACTGCCCCTGCCAGCGGAGCCCACCCGCGGCCTGCTAGGAGCGTCCCCAGCCCCCGCCGCGCAGCGTGTGTAGTGTGAAGCTGCGGCGGCGGGAGAACAATCAAAAGCGGAGCCACCCGCATGACCAGCGCGCCTCGCCGGGCGTGAGTGTGCCCCCAATGAACTTTTAATAAAGCACGACTCGCGGAGCCCAACCGCGGCCTGCCTGCTGCGTCCCCCGCCGCGTGTGTCCAGTGCGGCGGCGAGGGAATAAACTGTACGTGTTAGCAGGACCAGCGGAGCCCACCCGCGGCCTGCCTGCGATGCCTCCTGTCCCCCGATGCGAGGGTGATTGAGCTTTGGTTAAGCAGAGCCGGCGGAGCCCACCCGCGGCCTGCCTCAAGCGCCCCTCCCCCCCGTCCCGAGAGAGGAAAGCAAAGCACCGCAAAGCCGCCCGCACACGCAGTGACAGTGTGCACACACACCCCCCTCCGGCAGCGTGTGGATCAAGAAGCTGCTGCGGGGAGGGGGGAGAGCAACAGGAACAACCAGCGCTGCCGAGTTCAAATGTGCCCCCACAGGGATATCCAATGAAAGTGCCGGTGCACCCGTCAAGAATCAAACCATGTGCCCCTCCCCGTGAGCAATCGGAGCAGTGCCCTACACATGCCTATGCCTATGCCTCCTGCCCCCACCAGTAAACAAATAAAGTGCTCGGACTTACCTGGAAGGCAGCAGCTCCAGCCCCCTATGCACCGAGAGGGGAGACAATAGAGTGCCCAACAAGGGAAGACAGTCGTGAGCAAGGAGGAAGCAGGCATCACTGCCACCCAGTGGCCAGAAGGAAAAGTGCACCTGCATTAATAAGAAAGAAAACAAGCATTGCACAATACCAGTCAAATCAGCAGTAGCAAGGGGCAACAGATTAAATAGCGCCCCAGGGAGAATCTACTCACAAGCAGCAAGTAAGTGCGCAACAGCGCAGGTGACACCCACACACACCAGCAAGGAGTCAGCGGCTGCCACGTCCAGCGCGACGTGGGAAGAGGCACGAACGCATCACTAAGCATCCAAGCACTGGAAGAACGTCCAGGGAAACGACTGCCGAGATCAGACGACGGAGAGAGCAGCGACGCCTTGTGGCCACAGGTGTTCACCGCAGCATCAACTACTCCCGCCAACGGTCCAAAGCAGCAAGTACCTGACGACAGCCAAAGCAGCAAGTGCCTGACGACAGCCAAAGCAGCAAGTGCCCAACGACTTGCAACATGCGTCCAAGAACCCTGAACAGTAAGCGCGCATAACGCGCCACATGGCGCAAGAACTCCACACCCGCACGACAGGACCGCGCAGCACTGCGCCGGAACGTGCCAGGAGCGCCAGGAATCAGGAGCGCCAGAGTGACGCTGCACAGCGACACGCCAACGCCACGGGACAGCGCACAAAGGTCCCCAAGAAAGACAGTGACATCTCGCAGCAACCAGAACGCCATCGTCAGCACGCATGGCGGCATGCACCAGAGATGCACCAGGAGCGGTGACGCAACCCTCCTCCGCGCAGACAAAGCGCGCCAACGCCAAATCACCGTGACGGTGAACAGCGACCACCAAGCAAATAGCACAGCATGACAACTCATGCCCAAGCTGAAAGCCGACCACCCAGTCTGGTCGCCAAGGAAAGAAAAGTAACAACAGAGAAGATCGCGACAACTGGTCCAGTCAGAGAAGAGAAGAACACCATGCCGGAGAGCTATGCCCAGACCAGAAAGAAACAGGTGGAGTGCACGCCGCCTGGGGAAGACTGGTCGGGAAGGCCAACGACAGCAAGAGGACCAGACCACGTCGCAAGAAGGAACATGGAAAGGAAGGGCGCGACGCCAGAAAGAAAAGGAAGGAGGAACAGTAGAGCCAAAGGAACCCGACGAGACAGGAGGGTCATGATGGAATTGACCAAAGAAGGGTATCCTGATTGAAGACAACAGAAGTGATCAAGTACCAGGAAGATACGACGACAGGTCTAGTCAACAAGTAAGGGGAAGACAGTGTCCTACCACATGGACAAGACCAAGGGGACGACATGTAGAGGGCCCGCTACATGGAAAAGCCTGGTTAGCACGAGCAAGCAAGAAAGAAGACTTGGCCGCGTCGAGGAAGAGAATGAAGAGGAAGAATGGAGTAACACAACATCACTCCACAGAAGAAGAGAGAGAACAGTCAGCACACAGGAACATCGGTGCTGTCCAAGGAGCATTGCAACAGTCAGCACACACGAACACCGGTGCTGTCCGAAGAACATCGCAACATCCGTGTGGATCCCAGTAATCCCGACAACTCGCACCTGAGGAGACCAACCACCGAAGAACGGCATGGGTGCCCCGTGAACCTGAAGCTTGCCGAAGCAGAGCATACCCGAGCACTAGACAATCAACCCTTGTGGACTACACAAGACTCGACTGTAACAATGTCCGAAGTTCCGCAGCGACCCGCACAGCCCACGCGATCTAGTGGCAGTCCAGGGGACAAGGGCCTCGGCCGCATGTCCTGTGAGAGAGGAATCCGGATGGGAGAGGTGCAGCAGCGGCAGCTCCACGACAGGCAACAGGAAGCATGAAGGCCCCAGGTAAACACCTGGCACCGAGAAACGGTCTGGCGAAGACACTGAACCCATGTCCCAACGGCAAGAACATCCTGGCGGATGACATCAACACCCCCGAGGACATCATGAAAGACTTGGCGGTGAGTCCGTTGGTAGTTCCTCAGTGACGCCTTTGCGCGGCTCATGCGAAGCCCCGCACGGTTCACCCGGTCCCATCGTGTCCGGCAAGAGGGTCCTCCCAGCGTCTCTAGTGAGAGAAGAGTCCAAGCAGGAGAGGCCAATCTTCAAGGCTCCAGTGAGAGAGGAGTCCGGCTAGACAGGCAAGTCGGAAGTTACTTGGCCGGCAGGAGGTGTGAAAGCATCAAGATCAGCAAATCCAAAGAAAGACCTCTCCTGCCGCAGTCATCTCCATCAACCAACAAGCGTTGTCATCCACTGGACTAGGAACACCTGCAAGACCCCTCAAGGGTCAATCTCATTCTGCTCCAGGTACCCCAAGTGTTGAACAATATACATAAGTGCAGCAAGACAAGGATGATCTGAAGTACACCGCTGAGGTGAAGCTCATCTGACGGACTTTGTAATCCAGGAACTGTCTTCAACATTCTCCCAGCCGATAGTCTGAAGAAAACCTGTTGGGGATGTAATTTGGTATTATTCTAGTTTCTTGCAGGTTGGACATTTTGTTTTCTTTTCCCTGAACTTTGGGAGGGATGTAGTGTTCTGCAAAGACACAGTCTAGTTGTTGCAGCCCTGTATTACACTAATCACCCACCCACCACAGACGTCACTGGGTCAGGTGACGCTGCCAATAAAAGGGGCCAAGCGCACGTGCTCGTGGCCATAGTTGTACCCTATAACTGGTGTCCTGTGTCGTCCTTTACTCCAGCATGTGGGCCTAGGGCCCCACCACCACAGAGGGGCTCTTAGTCGGAGACGCTGGTGTCAGCTGAGATGTGAAGCACTGGAGACACAGAAGCTTGTCTCCCAAGAACCTTTGAGGTATTTATAGCAACTAAACTAACCTCTCACTAGATCCAAACACGTGCATGTTATGTTATGTTATTAATGTATACAGCGCAAAAATACCAAACGGTGTCTTTGCGCTAGCAATCAAGAAGCAAGCTGGATACTATTCAACAAACAACCGGGTCTTGATGGCTTTCCTGAACAATGTCAAGGAGGGAAGATTTGTGATGAAAGAGAGAGGGTGTTCCAGAGCTTCGTAGCTCCTACTACAAAACTTCTACCGCCCCAGTTTGATTTAAAAAATCTCAGACAAAGTATCAATTTTGCCCAATGTGATCGAAGGCATCTGTTTGGAAAGTACTAGTACAGTGACCGCTTCAGGAACTGAGGACCGGCACTGTGTAGTGCCCTATATGTGATGCACAGGGTATTGAATTTAATACGACTTGTGATCGGTAGCCAATGCAGACTCCGAAGGTGCTTTCCCACTGACTGAAATTTGGGAATCCCTAGGAGGAGCTTTGCAGCCACATTTTGGATCATCTGTAGCCAGTGTAGTTGGTTCATAAATATACCGAGATATAGTCTGTTGCAATAAGCCAGTTTGGAAAGGACTAAGGATGTAACTACAGCTTTCCTGCTTTCTGTTGGAACCAGAGGTAGGATTTTCTTAATCGCTTTGAGTATAAAGAAGCTGGATGATGAAACTGCCTTGACTTGAGCTTCAAAGTCAGTCTCTCATCTATCACCACACCCAGATTTTTGGCTTCAGGGACTGGGATCGGTGCTGCATGCATACACACACAAACACACACATATATTTAAAAACAAAGGATATAATTAAGGCATTATGGGGCTCTGATACACAATTGAGTTGCAAAAAGTGATCGCAAAATATGCACCGTCTTTTAGCAAATCAATTCTGAGTTAGTGAACCAACCTACTTACTATTCGATAGGTTTGAAAAAAACACCATTTAGAGTGGGTAGTAATTCGACCTTCCTCATGAGTATTCATGAGGTAGTTTTGAAATAGGACCCTCATCTAATTGGCACTATCCCTTTCCCCTCCTTGTAAATGACAGCTGGGTGACAGTGGTACCCTGGAGAGGAACCTTTCAAGACAAGATGCCACCATAGAGAAAATCACCAAATGGCAGCTGAGCAGGAGTCAAAACCAGCAAGGAAATAGCATTATTCCTGAGGAAAGTGGACTCAGGAGGTAATGAAGTTGTATGGTGTGATAAAAAAAGAGTCTTGTTTCATTACCACCGAAAGATGAACAACTAAGGGAACAATCCGCTGTTAAATAAGTGCTCTTTCCCATGGGCGTCAATTCACCAAATTGTCAGGGAAAGCTAAAGAAACATCACATTCTCTTTTACCTTATTGGCATCACAGGAAGTAACATTATGTGACCATTGACCCTGACATTTTCAAGGAAGGCATTTCACACGAACCTAACATCACAACAAAATAAATCACTAAAGTTCCATAATAGCTGCATGATTAGCATAGCAGCATAACACAGGCAAATGTCTATGTTAGATACCACCTATGCTATTCTGCTGATTTAATCTTTGAAAGCTCTGAGACATGATACCTGTCCTTAATTGTAGTGGTGAAGCAGAGCTAGTAAGCCAGACTCCTACTAGAGAGCTTCTCCACGTAAGAAACATTTGAAAAGGATGGGGTGGAATAGTGCAGTTTAAGACCCAAATTTCACATAATTTGCTAAAATGCAATAGGCACTGAAAGGGCACTCATTAAGTATTCTAACCATTTCAGGGTTTGCCATGTCAATGAAATCAGATCTTCATCAGGAGTGAACCCCATTTTTTTAAAATTGTGGTATGGTATGGGTGCCCATATATGTCAAAAACGACCTTCTTGTTACCATAGTTTTGCACTCTATGCTGTCCGTATACCATAGGTAACCCCTAGGTCACAAATTACCTCAGTATATCAGGCCCAGCTTTTTCTTTTTGTTGCCACTCTCCCATATGCCAGTCTGCCCACCTTTATGCCAAGAATTACCTCCATTGTGCTAGTACCAGCATTATGCATCTAGGGCCCGATGTAGGTAATCCCAGATTACCACTTTTTAAATACCGAATCATACCGATTCGGTATTTATGAACCAGCAATGGGGATGTAGGTATTTTTACCGAATTAATTTCCGAATCGGTAAAATTCGGTAATTACCAATTCGGTAATTACCGCATCTGTATTTGCCATTGATTCCTATGGGCCTTGAAGCCCATAGGAATCAATGGCAAATACCGATTCGGTAATTACCGAATCGGTAATTACCGAATCCTGCCAGGGGGAACAGGGTGTCACTTTGACACCCTGTAGCACCCCTGTTTTTGGCTTGTGTGCAATGTGACACACATACAAGCCCTTAGGGCATGTATGTGTGCCACATGGCACAGGTGTCCATGCACAGATGTGCATGTACACAGGAATTCCTTATTTACCACCCAATTGTATTGGGTGGTAAATAAGGAATTCTTAGAGGCCTCTAGCACTGTCAACAGAGCTACCTACATTAGAATTTGAAGATTCAGTATTTTTCCTGAGTCTGTATTTACCGATTCGGTAATTTTACCGATTCGGTAAATACAGAATCGGTAAAAATACAGAATCTGTATATAAATGCCTACTACATAGGAAAAGGCATTTACCGGTCGGCAACGGCCGAATTCGTCCGTTACCGACCGGTAAATGCCTACCTACATCCGGTCCCTAGTGTCTGAATGCCAATAATTTCAAGTATACCAGTATATTTCCATGAGTGCTTTATATGGCACAAATTACCTATAATATGCCCGTACCAGTATTTTGCCATTGGTGCCATTTATTCCAAGAATTACCCCCTGTGTTCCAGTGTCAGTATTTTGTCACATGTTTCTGTCATGCTAAGAATTGCTGAAAGTGTGCCAATATTTCACTCTGGGTGCCTCTACAATATAATAATTACCTTCTGTATGCCAGGTCAACACTAGCCTCACCCGAAACACATTCTCGCTCATACTCACATTCCCACCTTCGTCCCTTTTGCGAAACAAACCTGGAACAAAGCATTAGTGTGGGATTTACTAGCCAATGCAAATCAGGATTTGCGTTGAAAGTATCCGGATGTAACACAGAGTTGCACTATGCACAGCTTTGCTCTGTATCAAGGGGGCGTTAAGCAACCATTCATGGGTTTGATGCAAATCCCTATCTACAAACATTGATTGACAGGAATTTGCCCCAAAATTTTAAGTTTCCTCCTTGAGGCAGGTGTAGCAAGGATAAAAGTTTTCTTTACTCCTCGTTTTCTAAAGGGGTATGTGTGCTGCATTGTACACAGTAGTGGCCCATCCCCTTCCAAAGTAGGGGGGGCGGCCGAAGGAGGGAGGTGGGGAGGGTTTAGGCACAAAATAATTAAATGAATTAATAAATAAACTTACCTTAATGCTTCTGCCGCCGTCTCCTTCACATTGGATCTTCTTGCCCCTGGCTCTGGGCACAGGCTCTCTGCCTGGCCTGCGGCCAATCCTGAAGTTACTCTTCCATGAGAGCAGCTTCAGGATTGGCCTGAACATCGGCAACTTGTGCTCCCAGGCAGACTGGGAATCTGTGCCTGCTCTCTCCAGCCCCAGCAAAGCAGCTGAGGCTGGAGAGAGCTTCACTACTCATGAGGGATTTGGACGGACGGCCAAACACCTTATGCGCAGTGAAGGGAGTGCCCACCACTGCCCCACCTGCATTGTCATTCCCTGGACTCCCCCCCCAAGACAGGTCAGGGTCCTGGGGGTAGGTCCGGGGGATTAAAATAAAATGATAATAAAACAGGTTTAAAACCCATTTTTATAATTTTATGTATTGGTGGTGGCAGTGGGACGGTGCTCCTCTGCCCTATTGGAGCAGCCACCGTTGATTGTACAGCACCCATGCATAGAGGGAAATGTCTCAAGGCATAGTTTTTGTCCTGAAACAAACTCCCTTAAATTACAAAACCTATGCTGCAGAAAACGCACATGCGTACACATACAGACACATATGCTCACACATACATGTGCCCTGTCTCACATAATAACACTCATACATGCACAAAACGCACATACAGTTTATTACACTAACAGTAAATAGTGGAATGAATGAAAAAAGCGCAGATAATAAGGAATGTGGAGCTGCCCTTGTATTGTTGACACTGATTTTGCCACATCTGAGGCCAGGGGCACAAGAGCAGTGACACAGGCTCACATGGGGTAAACCAGGGGTCGAAGCGTTGATCCCTGGTGAACCTTAAATGATCTTTCTTGCTCTTTCCTTGAGTCTTCCCAGGGATCCCACCCACCTTAGATAAGAGGCAAAAAAAGTTAAACCTCTGTCTAATCTTAACAGCCAAGGCAACCTTTACCTTCCTGATTTGGCCGCAAGCCCTCATTATTACGTGAAAATAAAATGTCTCTGGAGCACTAGGGTGAATGTAAAGTCTTTTAACCCCTTCGATGCTGATGACGAGCTCAGCTCGTCATCAGCCACGGGGGCGTGTGCGGATGACGAGCTGAGCTCGTCATCTAACGCGGCTTTTGCAAAAAAGCCGCGTAGCGCAAAAATAACCGCAGCAGCGATGCGGTTAAGCATGCAGAGAAATGCATCAAAGGCTGGGAAGAGCATTATGGATAGAGGAGCACGAGCCAACAAATTAACAGGGAGAGCCGAGCCGAGGGTCTGCCTTGGCTCTTAGAGCCCCGACACGAGCTGAGCCCAGAAAATGTTTGCTATGTAAACCATACAACAATTATCACGTAAAATATGATAGTCTCTTCAAAATTCAAAAAAGTGTATTTTATTGACACACGGTAGCTCTGACATTAATATGTCAAACTATAGTGCTGTATTGAGAAGCACCTATTAAAAGTCAACGTTTTTAAACATGAGCCATTAGTAAACCAACAAGGCAGACAGTTGACATGTAAAACCTGTAGTGTTCCAGATAATTCTAGAGCTACATAATTAGCTATTAAATCAAACACAAATGAGTTTTGAACAACTTATATTCTGAACTGAAATATTTGAAAGTGCTTTCATACGTGATAATGAGGAAAAGGAGTTTGGGTGAAATAAAATATTTGTCCAAGATCCCACAATTTAAGTGGGGAAGTCGTGATTTATCCAGGTATTCTAGTTTCACTTCGTACAAGAAAGGCACTTACTTCTCTATCCTTTTTATGTTAACACTTTATTTTTACCTATTGTGCATTTTTCTACAGTTTTTACAAAGCGCAAATTCGACCCAAAGGTATTGGAGCCCTTTACATGAGCACCAGTTACATTACAAAAAGTCATATTAATATTTTTAGAGGCAGGGGATATAAAGAGATGTGCCCTGTTTGCTCTGCTAATGAAGGGCTCAATATGCAGTGTCATTCAGACTGTGGTGACTCGGTTTTTATGCATGGTGTGTAGCAGGCCTTAACACTTTTCTCTCCTCGACCTTGCCTGACTACCACCTTGCACTTCTACAAAACTGGCACCCACCCTTCCAAACCGACTCCAGCCTCCCGGGGAGACGCCTGATGCCTGGTACTGCCAGGCCAGCTTTGTTGGGAAATTTCAGGTCAACGCCTCCCCCCGTGGTATAGGCCATGGTTTGCCCCTGCCTCAGCATCTTGCTATCTGCCTTTGCCAGACTACTCAGTATATGTGAGTAGAACAAATGAATATATAACTCTATGTTGGCTATAAAGAGGAGGGTGTCTGCAGGCTTTCTGTGCTTACTCTGAAAGAAATGCAAACAATAAGAGACTTGGGGCCAGATGTATGAAGCATTTTACCATGAAAATGCATTTTGCCATGTACAGAAGACAAAATGAAACTTGTTACCGAATCGTATTTTGCTTTTGTGGTTCGGTATTAGGAAGGGGCGTGTGTAGGGCGTCCCTTCCTAATACTGAATAGCAATGGTATGTATGAATGTTATGCGGTCACAAAACAGTGGCAGTTACCACATTTCCAAACAGGAAGGGGTCCTTAAGAGACCCCTTCCTCTGTGTGAATGTGGGCACCAACCATTTTTAAGAGCTGGCAGTGGTCCCACAGACACATCTCCTTTTCCTGCATCTTGTTTTCATTTAAGGAAAATGCCTGCATTACAAAAAAAATATTGCTTTATTTAACCGCTTCGCCGCGGCGGCTTTTCCCGCTGTGCGCGGCAATTTCAAAATTACCGCGTTACGTGACGAGCTGGCCTTGTCATCCGCGCAGGACAGGTAAGCGCGATGACGAGCCCAGCTCGTCAATAGCCCCGAAGGGGTTAAAAAGCATTCACAGACATAGTGGGTTGCTGATCCCAGCAGGCCACCATCCGTGTGATTGAAGCCATTCACAATGGGTCTCAAAACGCGACCTGCCTCATCAATATTGATGAGGCAGATTCATTTGCGACCCACTGCGAACCACTAGCAGTGTCAAACACACTGTTGTACATTGCAGTTTGCGATTTCCGATTAGCGAATACTAAAATTCACTATTAGGAAGTCGCAAGCAGGGCACAAGACCTAAAAAAAAAGTGGGGGGAAGCTGACCTCACAACAGGAAGTGACGTCACGAAAGGTGGCTTGCACCATCAGACTCATTGCCTCCCCTCACTCACCCCTTAGATGCAATTGCATCAGAGAAGCCAGCGCGTGAGCAGCGTACTGAATGAGCTCCGATCTCACCCCAGAGAGGCAAAATAGTGAGCGTGTGGCTCCATTTGCTCCAGTTATCGAGCTCCCGGTAAAATAAGTGGGGGGATGCTGACCACCCGCGTGGTACCCCGACTCGAGCTCTGGACGCAAGCACAGGATTTCAGACAGCTGGCCCTAACTCAGTGTTGTCCAACGTAGGTCCAGGAGGATGGGATTCTTGCAAGATATTCAGGTACCCTCTGACCATGTCAGGAAATTAAATTCAGAGTTATACTATATAAAAATCTCTTATTGGAATTTCCAAAATACTTGGCATGGGTACGGCCATCTTAGACCTATGTTGAACACCCCTGCACTAACTGTAGCCTTGTGTGGTCAAAAAGAATTGACAGACACATATGTGGTGTTGTCCTTCGTCCCTTCACCGTATCAGTGACTGATAGCACTGCATAACCACTGGCTGCATCACTCTACATTTTCTTCAGTCCTATCACACTTTCCTTTTTTGATGCTGAAGACTTATATTATAGGGAATTCATTGCATATTTTTGATCCAAATGACTCACATCACCCCCACCTTAAGAAGTTCCACTGGCTTCCCATTCAGAAGAGATGTCATATTTCACCTGGGGCCAGTTCACCACACAAAACACCACAATCATAATGAACTCTTTCCACTCAGGAGCACCCACAAACCTCTGTCCCCACTACATTTTTAACCTCGGGAGCAACATGATCAGCAGCAAGTTCACCGACATTTTCAACTCATCCATAACCCCGACCTTCTTCCCCAAAGTATAAAAGCATGTAGAAGTCAAACCCCTTCTCAAGAAACCTTCTGCCGACCCCGGTGAACTCAAGAACTACTGCCCCATTTCACTTTTCCTTTCCTCCCAAAGTCCTCGAAAAAGCCATCAACCACCAACTCACGGGACACCTGGGAATCAGAAATCTTCTGGACCCCTCCTATTCTTGATTCTGCACCAATCACAGCTCAAAAACTGCGCAGATCCCTGCCAAATTACGACATCAAAACCTTTCTCAACTGGGGAGAAACTGCAGCCCTAATCCTCCTTGACCTCTCAGCAGCCTTCAATACCGTATCCCACCACACCCTCATCAAGAGACTTGATCACATCAGAATGCAAGTAAACGCCCTCAAGTGGATCCCCTCCCTCCTACCTGGAAGAACCCAGAGAATCTGCCTACCACCTTTCACCTCAAAACCCAAGGACCTCATCTGTGGTATCCCTCAAGGCTTGTCCATCAGCCCTACACTGTTCATCATCTACATGACCGATTTGGCCTACATCGTCAGATCCCACAGAATGAACATCATATCCTAAGCAGACGACACCCAGCTTATCCTGCATCAGAAGACCCCTCCACCACAAAGGACCACTTCTGGAGTTGCATTATGGGCATCACCGACTGGATGAAATGCCTAAAACTCAATACAAACCAAACGGAAGTGCTGATCTTTGGGAACAACACCTCCCTGTGGAATGACTCCCGGTGGCCTCCAGAACTAGGACTAGCATCCAACTCAACAGACCATGCACACAACCTCTGCATTATTCTGGACAGCAAGCTCATCATAAAAAAACAGATCAACACAGTTTCTTATGCATGCTTCCTCACTATTCCCATGCTAAGTAAGATCTTTAAATGGCTTCCTGTGAACACCTGATGAACCGTCATTCAAGCCCTAGTCACCAGCCAGATAGACTACAGCAACGCACTCTACATAGGAATCACTACGTACCTCCTGAAGAGACGACAGACCATAGAGAACTCAGCGGCCAGACTCATTCTCGACCTCCCCAAATGGAACCACTTCACCCCCCACCTTAAGAAGTTCCACTGGCCCCCATTGAGAAGAGATGTCAATTCAAGATGTTGACCCACACCTACATAGCCCTTCACCACCAAGTACCAGCATATATCAGCCACCTCATGAACTTCGCAACACGTGTTTCACCCTTTCAGCGGTCATTTGGACCAGGGCTTTCTCAAGGCTAAAAAGAAGCAAGTCTCATTTGTAATCGAAGTAGCAGGTTTGGGCATATGACATAGTATTTGACCAAATATGTTACATTAAATGTATCAGGGAAAACCAAGATCATTTTAAGTAAGAGCACCACAGGTCCTGGGTATAATCCCTTGCCTAGTAGGCAAGTATGCTCAAACCTGCTACTTCGATAACAAATGAGACTTGCTTCTTTTTAGCCTTGAGAAAGTCCTGTTCCAAATGACCTCCAAAGGGCGAAACACGTGTCGGCTGTTGAATGTTTAAATAAAACTGGCTGTTGAACGTTTAAATACAACTATTCCTGTAAACATCTGGAGTATGATGACAATCTACCAACAAGGATATAAATTTGAAGAATAAAAGCAGAAATCAAACATTACTTGGAATCGTGAATTTATACAGATTGGAAGAATGTTAATATCTACTAAGGAGGAGTATGCACTCACTTGCTCTTATAATTTCTCATAATAAGAGGAGAGCAAGGTCCAGCACCTCGAGTTAACCTCCTCCTATCACAAATTGGCAATACTATCCGGGGAAAAAATTGCTGGACCTTCTTTTTCATCGAGAGTTATATTCGTGTGCCTGCACGACCCGTGTGAAGATCATCACACCACTCTCTCCCTATATTGAAGAACTGTAAAACAGTGCCATCTACTGGTTATTTTTTTAATTGAATATATATAAAAATTGCCCTTGCATACATTTTCTCTTCAGGTGATGCCACCGGGTACTGAACCGATCACCGTTGGTCAAATCGGATATGAAGTTAGATATCTTTGTTTGTAGGTTTCGTCTGCGCAAACAGTTTATTATTAATCCCATAGGGGAAACCTCATGCATTTACCAATGCTTGTTGGCATTGTCGGGAACATGTAATGCTCCCCCATGCCAGGTCACTTTCTCTCCTTGCCTCTACAGCTCTCCCCACCGGATCCACACCAGTTTCACAGTATGGAATTGTGCTCAGAAAAAACAGTGTCCACGTTGGTATTCCCCATTACGGTGGGATTTTCTAGTAATAAGATAAATTAGGTGCCGAAGTTCAAAGCGTATTATTTTCAAATAATGATTAATAGGGTTCTCCTTCTTAGACCTGCTTTCTTCAAGTTGTTAGGGTCATAAGAAGTTTTTCCTGCCTTTGAAAAAGTTGAGATATGTGGAAAAGGTTGAACTGTTTTTCTCGATATTGCTGCAGGACACTCTCTGGGGGGCAGCTGTTACAAATGGATAAATCATATCAAATCAGAGATCCAGGCCACCATCCTCTATCCTGGGCTCCCGGTATCTCCGCACTTGACTACCCCTAAGTGTCTGATTAAGAGGCGGGCATAGTTCGGTGTGGAGATGCAGAGTGGTCTGAATTAACAATCCCACTCTGGATCTTGGCGTCTACCTATGCCAGTTACAAAGTGAACCCCGGAATGATGAATGACTGTACGCCCTGGATTAACAGGTGGCCTTCTGCACAGAATTCCCAGTTCCACTGAGTTTAACACACACCTACCGTAAGCAGGTGGTAAATGTGTCTGGTGCCGGTGTGAGTCTTCTGAGGTGGTGAGGCGGACCGGTATTGTGGTCAAATGAAGATGAGGGTGTGGCATAGCACAGGGGCGCCGTAACCCATGCCCCTGCGATGCAGGGAGCCCGCAACGCTCCATGGGCCCCCAGCCCCTGGGGGGTAAAGGTGCAGCATTCAGCCCACGGTCAATGAATATCTGTGAGAGATGGGAGACCCCGGGACCCCTCATAACTTTCTGCATTGCGTGAGGGGGGCGGGAGGAAGCAACATTGTGTTGCTCCACTACTCTGCCATAGATTTGCCTTACATGCTTCCCCGTGCCTTCGAAGGGGGTCGAGCGGGGACCAGGCGACCGGTTGGCTACATGATCGCATTCGGTTTACAAACTTTACACTTAAAACTGGATGGAGCCCCGAGATATCCCTTCCTGGAATACAGTTCCGCCCAACTTATTTGGGCTGGTTATCGGGCCCTAAGTAATAAAGGCATTTTACTGCGGAAGTTTGGTGCCACCTAGTGTTCAATGTGTATTTTACAACCCTTAGTCCTGTTAGAAAGGAGACTAACGAGGCTCAAATCGTTTTTTGCCCCCTTGGCTACAAAACAGTGCGGAAAAACATTTCTCCTGTTTAAGTCGACATTATTTGCTTCCTGTTCCATTCAGTAGCTGCAATGCAGCACAGAGAGGCATGCGTTGCTAACTCATTGCTCTTTCATGCTCAGAGCTCCAAATGCCGGGGCCTCCTTGGGCAGCAATACTATCTCCCTCCAGCCATCCTTGTATTCCTGCTTAGCATGAACAAATATAGAACCAGGTGCACGATTACTGATATTATTTTTCAGTGTGCAAGCCTCCTTGATATTTTATTTAGTTTTGCCAAACTGTAAGATTTTTTTCCCGTCTTCACTTGTGCCTTTCTAGCAAACATGTCTTTAGTGTTACATATAGGAATTGGAAATTCAGGCTAGACGAGCAGGTGGCAGTTCTTGTAGTACACAACAGTAGAGTCAGTGATTACTTTGAGCCGATTGGTGCTGGTCGGCAGACACGACAGAGCCTTTATTTGAGGGAACCTGCAGTTTTTAGTACCTTTCGCGGGCCACTCTGCGGGGTAAATATAAACATGGGGCTGTGCCAGCTGTCTGTCTTCTCTGGGCATGCCCAGACATTATTAGTTTGCTAGCCACATTACGGCAAGTGACAGTGTGTGGCGTCACATTACGTCTTAATGGGAGTACAGTGCGGTGTGGTACGGTGCATTGATAGTGGGCGTGGGCCCCTCACCATATCTGCTCTGCTTATGGGTTGGCTCAGCTTCAGTAGGGACAGACCTCTGCTCTTCAGTACTGCATGAGCCGTCACCTAACCTCATCATTACCTGTCTTACTAGGTCTGCCTTGGGCATGGAGGAGCTGGGTCCAGGCCAGGGGTGCCAATATTCCGAGGGGCACTGCAGGGAGCTGCCTGACTTAATGTTATGTAAACAGCGGCTCGTCCATCCCACTAGACCTCGATCGGGTTCAGTTAAAGGCTTTGTAATCAACCCTTAATGTACCTCAGGGTAATTATTAGCACCCATCAGCCCCATGCACTCCTCCCACCTCCTGCTGTCACATTGCAACGACCCTTCACTCCCACAAAAAACACCAAATGTTCTCTCCGCCTATGGTGCCCCTCCCCCATTCAATCCGATTTAGTGCTGGCCCTGTGTGTCATGGGCGTTACAGACTGCTCAGCATTAAGGACCAAGAGCTACCTGTTCAGGAGTACTCTCTGCGACACTGCCCTCTTGCCTGATGATGAGTGCCCTTAGCTTAAGGGGTGTAGCTATGGTGCGATGTTTGGGGTGTTACTCCTTTCTAATAGATGCATTTGGGTCGAGGGTGTAGTGTTCTGCAAAGACACAGTCTAGTTGTTGCAGCCCTGTATTACACTAATCACCCACCCACCACAGACGTCACTGGGTCAGGTGACGCTGCCAATAAAAGGGGCCGAGGGCACGTGCTCGTGGCCATAGTTGTACCCTATAACTGGTGTCCTGTGTCGTCCTTTACTCCAGCATGTGGGCCTAGGGCCCCACCACCACATTGGTGACGAGGCGGTAACGCGATGCCCACGCGTGCCAGCTCAAGAAAAACATCGTGGGGAGAGTGCTGCCTGCTCCAAAGGCACCCCCCTCCAGCAGCGCTGGCCGCCGAGAGGCCTGAGGGGCGTGTGCCGTGCCCGGGGGCCTAGAAGTCCAGGAGGGGGTGACCGGGAGCTCACCCCGCACCTCCAAGCCCAGCGTGAGTCCCCCGGCGTGAGGAGAGAGTGGAGCGGACCGACCGGAGCCCACCCGCGTCGGCCGCGACTGAGCCCCTGCCTGGGGCGAAGAGAAAGCCGTGCGGAGCCTACCCGCATCGGCCGCCACCGAGTCAAAAGTGCCCTGAACGCGGAGCCCACCCGCGTAGAAGAGGAAGGCCAGCCGGCCGAAGGTGAGCCGCTCCACAACGTGCCCCAGGCATAATCGCTGAACCCAGCTGAAGCCTACACTGACTCCCCCGCCGCGCAGCGTGTGATCCCAAGGCTGCGGCGGCGGGGTGAAGGTGCCCACAGTGTGAAAGGAGCTGCCAGGCACTGCCCCTGCCAGCGGAGCCCACCCGCGGCCTGCTAGGAGCGTCCCCAGCCCCCGCCGCGCAGCGTGTGTAGTGTGAAGCTGCGGCGGCGGGAGAACAATCAAAAGCGGAGCCACCCGCATGACCAGCGCGCCTCGCCGGGCGTGAGTGTGCCCCCAATGAACTTTTAATAAAGCACGACTCGCGGAGCCCAACCGCGGCCTGCCTGCTGCGTCCCCCGCCGCGTGTGTCCAGTGCGGCGGCGAGGGAATAAACTGTACGTGTTAGCAGGACCAGCGGAGCCCACCCGCGGCCTGCCTGCGATGCCTCCTGTCCCCCGATGCGAGGGTGATTGAGCATTGGTTAAGCAGAGCCGGCGGAGCCCACCCGCGGCCTGCCTCAAGCGCCCCTCCCCCCCGTCCCGAGAGAGGAAAGCAAAGCACCGCAAAGCCGCCCGCACACGCAGTGACAGTGTGCACACACACCCCCCTCCGGCAGCGTGTGGATCAAGAAGCTGCTGCGGGGAGGGGGGAGAGCAACAGGAACAACCAGCGCTGCCGAGTTCAAATGTGCCCCCACAGGGATATCCAATGAAAGTGCCGGTGCACCCGGCAAGAATCAAACCATGTGCCCCTCCCCGTGAGCAATCGGAGCAGTGCCCTACACATGCCTATGCCTATGCCTCCTGCCCCCACCAGTAAACAAATAAAGTGCTCGGACTTACCTGGAAGGCAGCAGCTCCAGCCCCCTATGCACCGAGAGGGGAGACAATAGAGTGCCCAACAAGGGAAGACAGTCGTGAGCAAGGAGGAAGCAGGCATCACTGCCACCCAGTGGCCAGAAGGAAAAGTGCACCTGCATTAATAAGAAAGAAAACAAGCATTGCACAATACCAGTCAAATCAGCAGTAGCAAGGGGCAACAGATTAAATAGCGCCCCAGGGAGAATCTACTCACAAGCAGCAAGTAAGTGCGCAACAGCGCAGGTGACACCCACACACACCAGCAAGGAGTCAGCGGCTGCCACGTCCAGCGCGACGTGGGAAGAGGCACGAACGCATCACTAAGCATCCAAGCACTGGAAGAACGTCCAGGGAAACGACTGCCGAGATCAGACGACGGAGAGAGCAGCGACGCCTTGTGGCCACAGGTGTTCACCGCAGCATCAACTACTCCCGCCAACGGTCCAAAGCAGCAAGTACCTGACGACAGCCAAAATAGCAAGTGCCTGACGACAGCCAAAGCAGCAAGTGCCCAACGACTTGCAACATGCGTCCAAGAACCCTGAACAGTAAGCGCGCATAACGCGCCACATGGCGCAAGAACTCCACACCCGCACGACAGGACCGCGCAGCACTGCGCCGGAACGTGCCAGGAGCGCCAGGAATCAGGAGCGCCAGAGTGACGCTGCACAGCGACACGCCAACGCCACGGGACAGCGCACAAAGGTCCCCAAGAAAGACAGTGACATCTCGCAGCAACCAGAACGCCATCGTCAGCACGCATGGCGGCATGCACCATGATGCACCAGGAGCGGTGACGCAACCCTCCTCCGCGCAGACAAAGCGCGCCAACACCAAATCACCGTGACGGTGAACAGCGACCACCAAGCAAACAGCACAGCATGACAACTCATGCCCAAGCTGAAAGCCGACCACCCAGTCTGGTCGCCAAGGAAAGAAAAGTAACAACAGAGAAGATCGCGACAACTGGTCCAGTCAGAGAAGAGAAGAACACCATGCCGGAGAGCTATGCCCAGACCAGAAAGAAACAGGTGGAGTGCACGCCGCCTGGGGAAGACTGGTCGGGAAGGCCAACGACAGCAAGAGGACCAGACCACGTCGCAAGAAGGAACATGGAAAGGAAGGGCGCGACGCCAGAAAGAAAAGGAAGGAGGAACAGTAGAGCCAAAGGAACCCGACGAGACAGGAGGGTCATGATGGAATTGACCAAAGAAGGGTATCCTGATTGAAGACAACAGAAGTGATCAAGTACCAGGAAGATACGACGACAGGTCTAGTCAACAAGTAAGGGGAAGACAGTGTCCTACCACATGGACAAGACCAAGGGGACGACATGTAGAGGGCCCGCTACATGGAAAAGCCTGGTTAGCACGAGCAAGCAAGAAAGAAGACTTGGCCGCGTCGAGGAAGAGAATGAAGAGGAAGAATGGAGTAACACAACATCACTCCACAGAAGAAGAGAGAGAACAGTCAGCACACAGGAACATCGGTGCTGTCCAAGGAGCATTGCAACAGTCAGCACACACGAACACCGGTGCTGTCCGAAGAACATCGCAACATCCGTGTGGATCCCAGTAATCCCGACAACTCGCACCTGAGGAGACCAACCACCGAAGAACGGCATGGGTGCCCCGTGAACCTGAAGCTTGCCGAAGCAGAGCATACCCGAGCACTAGACAATCAACCCTTGTGGACTACACAAGACTCGACTGTAACAATGTCCGAAGTTCCGCAGCGACCCGCACAGCCCACGCGATCTAGTGGCAGTCCAGGGGACAAGGGCCTCGGCCGCATGTCCTGTGAGAGAGGAATCCGGATGGGAGAGGTGCAGCAGCGGCAGCTCCACGACAGGCAACAGGAAGCATGAAGGCCCCAGGTAAACACCTGGCACCGAGAAACGGTCTGGCGAAGACACTGAACCCATGTCCCAACGGCAGGAACATCCTGGCGGATGACATCAACACCCCCGAGGACATCATGAAAGACTTGGCGGTGAGTCCGTTGGTAGTTCCTCAGTGACGCCTTTGCGCGGCTCATGCGAAGCCCCGCACGGTTCACCCGGTCCCATCGTGTCCGGCAAGAGGGTCCTCCCAGCGTCTCTAGTGAGAGAAGAGTCCAAGCAGGAGAGGCCAATCTTCAAGGCTCCAGTGAGAGAGGAGTCCGGCTAGACAGGCAAGTCGGAAGTTACTTGGCCGGCAGGAGGTGTGATAGCATCAAGATCAGCAAATCCAAAGAAAGACCTCTCCTGCCGCAGTCATCTCCATCAACCAACAAGCGTTGTCATCCACTGGACTAGGAACACCTGCAAGACCCCTCAAGGGTCAATCTCATTCTGCTCCAGGTACCCCAAGTGTTGAACAATATACATAAGTGCAGCAAGACAAGGATGATCTGAAGTACACCGCTGAGGTGAAGCTCATCTGACGGACTTTGTAATCCAGGAACTGTCTTCAACATTCTCCCAGCCGATAGTCTGAAGAAAACCTGTTGGGGATGTAATTTGGTATTATTCTAGTTTCTTGCAGGTTGGACATTTTGTTTTCTTTTCCCTGAACTTTGGGAGGGATGTAGTGTTCTGCAAAGACACAGTCTAGTTGTTGCAGCCCTGTATTACACTAATCACCGACCCACCACAGACGTCACTGGGTCAGGTGACGCTGCCAATAAAAGGGGCCAAGCGCACGTGCTCGTGGCCATAGTTGTACCCTATAACTGGTGTCCTGTGTCGTCCTTTACTCCAGCATGTGGGCCTAGGGCCCCACCACCACAGAGGGGCTCTTAGTCGGAGACGCTGGTGTCAGCTGAGATGTGAAGCACTGGAGACACAGAAGCTTGTCTCCCAAGAACCTTTGAGGTATTTATAGCAACTAAACTAACCTCTGACTAGATCCAAACACGTGCATGTTATGTTATGTTATTAATGTATACAGCGCAAAAATACCAAACGGTGTCTTTGCGCTAGCAATCAAGAAGCAAGCTGGATACTATTCAACAAACAACCGGGTCTTGATGGCTTTCCTGAACAATGTCAAGGAGGGAAGATTTGTGATGAAAGAGAGAGGGTGTTCCAGAGCTTCGTAGCTCCTACTACAAAACTTCTACCGCCCCAGTTTGATTTAAAAAATCTCAGACAAAGTATCAATTTTGCCCAATGTGATCGAAGGCATCTGTTTGGAAAGTACTAGTACAGTGACCGCTTCAGGAACTGAGGACCGGCACTGTGTAGTGCCCTATATGTGATGCACAGGGTATTGAATTTAATACGACTTGTGATCGGTAGCCAATGCAGACTCCGAAGGTGCTTTCCCACTGACTGAAATTTGGGAATCCCTAGGAGGAGCTTTGCAGCCACATTTTGGATCATCTGTAGCCAGTGTAGTTGGTTCATAAATATACCGAGATATAGTCTGTTGCAATAAGCCAGTTTGGAAAGGACTAAGGATGTAACTACAGCTTTCCTGCTTTCTGTTGGAACCAGAGGTAGGATTTTCTTAATCACTTTGAGTATAAAGAAGCCTGATGATGAAACTGCCTTGACTTGAGCTTCAAAGTCAGTCTCTCATCTATCACCACACCCAGATTTTTGGCTTCAGGGACTGGGATCGGTGCTGCATGCATACACACACAAACACACACATATATTTAAAAACAAAGGATATAATTAAGGCATTATGGGGCTCTGATACACAAACAATTGAGTTGCAAAAAGTGATCGCAAAATATGCACCGTCTTTTAGCAAATCAATTCTGAGTTAGTGAACCAACCTACTTACTATTTGATTGTTTTGAAAAAAACACCATTTAGAGTGGGTAGTAATTCGACCATCCTCATGAGTATTCATGAGGTAGTTTTGAAATAGGACCCTCATCTAATTGGCACTATCCCTTTCCCCTCCTTGTAAATGACAGCTGGGTGACAGTGGTACCCTGGAGAGGAACCTTTCAAGACAAGATGCCACCATAGAGAAAATCACCAAATGGCAGCTGAGCAGGAGTCAAAACCAGCAAGGAAATAGCATTATTCCTGAGGAAAGTGGACTCAGGAGGTAATGAAGTTGTATGGTGTGATAAAAAAATGAGTCTTGTTTCATTACCACCGAAAGATGAACAACTAAGGGAACAATCCGCTGTTAAATAAGTGCTCTTTCCCATGGGCGTCAATTCACCAAATTGTCAGGGAAAGCTAAAGAAACATCACATTCTCTTTTACCTTATTGGCATCACAGGAAGTAACATTATGTGACCATTGACCCTGACATTTTCAAGGAAGGCATTTCACACGAACCTAACATCACAACAAAATAAATCACTAAAGTTCCATAATAGCTGCATGATTAGCATAGCAGCATAACACAGACAAATGTCTATGTTAGATACCCCCTATGCTATTCTGCTGATTTAATCTTTGAAAGCTCTGAGACATGATACCTGTCCTTAATTGTAGTGGTGAAGCAGAGCTAGTAAGCCAGACTCCTACTAGAGAGCTTCTCCACGTAAGAAACATTTGAAAAGGATGGGGTGGAATAGTGCAGTTTAAGACCCAAATTTCACATAATTTGCTAAAATGCAATAGGCACTGAAAGGGCACTCATTAAATATTCTAACCCTTTCAGGGTTTGCCATGTCAATGAAATCAGATCTTCATCAGGAGTGAACCCCATTTTTTTAAAATTGTGGTATGGTATGGGTGCCCATATATGTCAAAAACTACCTTCTTGATACCATAGTTTTGCACTCTATGCTGTCCGTATACCATAAGTAACCCCTAGGTCACAAATTACCTCAGTATATCAGGCCCAGCTTTTTCTTTTTGTTGCCACTCTCCCATATGCCAGTCTGCCCACCTTTATGCCAAGAATTACCTCCATTGTGCTAGTACCAGCATTATGCATCTAGGGCCCGATGTAGGTAATCCCAGAGAACCACTTTTTAAATACCGAATCATACCGATTCGGTATTTATGAACCAGTAATGGGGATGTAGGTATTTTTACCGAATTAATTTCCGAATCGGTAAAATTCGGTAATTACCGATTCGGTAATTACCGCATCTGTATTTGCCATTGATTCCTATGGGCCTTGAAGCCCATAGGAATCAATGGCAAATACCGATTCGGTAATTACCGAATCGGTAATTACCGAATCCTGCCAGGGGGAACAGGGTGTCACTTTGACACCCTGTAGCACCCCTGTTTTTGGCTTGTGTGCAATGTGACACACATACAAGCCCTTAGGGCATGTATGTGTGCCACATGGCACAGGTGTACATGCACAGATGTGCATGTACACAGGAATTCCTTATTTACCACCCAATTGTATTGGGTGGTAAATAAGGAATTCTTAGAGGCCTCTAGCACTGTCAACAGAGCTACCTACATTAGAATTTGAAGATTCCGTATTTTTCCTGAGTCTGTATTTACCGATTCGGTAATTTTACCGATTCGGTAAATACAGAATCGGTAAAAATACAGAATCTGTATATAAATGCCTACTAGTGTCTGAATGCCAATAATTTCAAGTATACCAGTATATTTCCATGAGTGCTTTATATGGCACAAATTACCTATAATATGCCCGTACCAGTATTTTGCCATTGGTGCCATTTATTCCAAGAATTACCCCCTGTGTTCCAGTGTCAGTATTTTGTCACATGTTTCTGTCATGCTAAGAATTGCTGAAAGTGTGCCAATATTTCACTCTGGGTGCCTCTACAATATAATAATTACCTTCTGTATGCCAGGTCAACACTAGCCTCACCCGAAACACATTCTCGCTCATACTCGCATTCCCACCTTCGTCCCTTTTGCGAAACAAACCTGGAACAAAGCATTAGTGTGGGATTTACTAGCCAATGCAAATCAGGATTTGCGTTGAAAGTATCCCGAAGTAACACAGAGTTGCACTATGCACAGCTTTGCTCTGTATCAAGGGGGCGTTAAGCAACCATTCATGGGTTTGATGCAAATCCCTATCTACAAACATTGATTGACAGGAATTTGCCCCAAAATTTTAAGTTTCCTCCTTGAGGCAGGTGTAGCAAGGATAAAAGTTTTCTTTACTCCTCGTTTTCTAAAGGTGTATGTGTGCTGCATTGTACACAGTAGTGGCCCATCCCCTTCCAAAGTAGGGGGGGCGGCCGAAGGAGGGAGGTGGGGAGGGTTTAGGCACAAAATAATTAAATGAATTAATAAATAAACTTACCTTAATGCTGCTGCCGCCGTCTCCTGCACATTGGATCTTCTTGCCCCTGGCTCTGGGCACAGGCTCTCTGCCTGGCCTGCGGCCAATCCTGAAGTTACTCTTCCATGAGAGCAGCTTCAGGATTGGCCTGAACATCGGCAACTTGTGCTCCCAGGCAGACTGGGAATCTGTGCCTGCTCTTTCCAGCCCCAGCAAAGCAGCTGGGGCTGGAGAGAGCTTCACTACTCATGAGGGATTTGGACGGACGGCCAAACACCTTATGCGCAGTGAAGGGAGTGCCCACCACTGCCCCACCTGCATTGTCATTCCCTGGACTCCCCCCCGCAAGACAGGTCAGGGTCCTGGGGGTAGGTCCGGGGGATTAAAATAAAATGATAATAAAATAGGTTTAAACCCCATTTTTATAATTTTATGTATTGGTGGTGGCAGTGGGGCGGCGCTCCTCTGCCCTGTTGGAGCAGCCACCGTTGATTGTACAGCACCCATGCATAGAGGGAAATGTCTCAAGGCATAGTTTTTGTCCTGAAACAAACTCCCTTAAATTACAAAACCTATGCTGCAGAAAACACACATGCTTACACCTACAGACACATATGCTCACACATACATGCGCCCTGTCTCACATAATAACACTCATTCATGCACAAAACGCACATACAGTTTATTACACTAACAGTAAATAGTGGAATGAATGGAAAAAGGGCAGAAAATAAGGAATGTGAAGCTGCCCTCTTATTGTTGACACTGATTTTGCTACATCTGAGGCCAGGGGCACAATGGCAGTGACACAGGCTCACATGGGGTAAACCAGGGGTCGAAGCGTTGATCCCAGGTGACCCTTAAATGATCTCCATGCTCTTTCCTTGAGTCTTCCCAGGGATCCCACCCACCTTAGATAAGAGGAAAAAAAAGTTAATCCTCTGTCTAATCTTAGCAGCCAAGGCAACCTTTCCCTTCCTGCTTTGACCGCAAGCCCCCGTCATACGTGAAAATAAAATGTCCCAGTCTTTTAAGCATGCAGAGTAATGCATCAAAGGGTGGGAAGAGCATTATGGATAGAGGTGGACGAGCCAACAAATTAACAGGGAGAGCCGAGCCGAGGGTCTGCCTTGGCTCTTAGAGCCCGACACGAGCTGAGCCCAGAAAATGTTTGCTATGTAAACCATACAACAATTATCACGTAAAATATGATAGCCTCTTCAAAATTAAAAAAAGTGTATTTTATTGACACATGGAATCTCTGACATTAATATGTCACACTATAGTGCTGCACTGAGAAGCACTTATTAAAAGTGTAAGGGGCATGTTATCAAGGGGGTTTATCTCCGCTTTTTTGGCTTTAAAAGCCAAGAAAGCGGAGATAAAATTATCTCCCTATTACCTAGCTGTCGCTAACACCAGTTAGCGACAGCTAGTAGGAGATAGCGACCATCTTGGCCCCGCTTTGCATGTCAGTGATATTTATCACTAATGACATGCAAAGTGGGCGTGCCAAGATGTTAGCGACTGGAAACAGTCGCTAACATCGCTATCTCCTATTACCAACTTTTGGAGATATTCGCGCTAAGCGCGAATATCTCCAAAAGCTAACACCTGCCCCTGAGCGGTTCTTAGCCATGTTATCCAATGGGAGGTGGATAACATGGCTAAGAGCATTAGCTCAGTAATGCATGAATATCGCTGACTTTACAGCGATATTCATGCATTTCGGCCGATTTTTATCACTTAGGAGATAAACCTTGATAATTGCAAGGTTCCTAAGCGATAAAAATCGCCGCAGCTCTGCGATAAAAATATCGCCGCTACACCAACATAGCGATAATTATCGCTGGTTGTTGGTAATATGCCCCAAAGTTTTTAAACATGAGCCATTAGTAAACCAACAAGGCAGACAGTAGACATGTAAAACCTGTAGTGTTCCAGATTATTATAGAGCTACATAATTAGCTATTAAATCAAACACAAATGAATTTTGAACAACGGATATTCTGAACTGAAATATTTGAAAGTGCTTTCATACGTGATAATGAGGAAAAGGGAGCTTGGGTGAAATAAAATATTCACCCAAGATCCCACAATTTAAGTGGGGAAGTCGTGATTTATCCAGGTATTTTCGTACTTCTCTATCCTTTTTATGTTAACACTTTATTTTTACCTATTGTGCATTTTTCTACAGTTTTTACAAAGCGCAAATTTGACCCAAAGGTATTGGAGCCCTTTACATGAGCACCAGATACATTACAAAAAGTCATATTAATATTTTTAGAGGCAGGGGATATAAAGAGATTTGCCCTGTCTGCTCTGCTAATGAAGGGCTCAATATGCAGTGTCATTCAGACTGTGGTGCATGGTGTGTAGCAGGCCTTAACACTTTCCTGTCCTCGACCTTGCCTGATTACCACCTCGCACTTCTACAAAACTGGCACCCACCCTTCCAAACAGCCTCCAGCCTCCCGGGAGGACGCCTGATGCCTGGTACTGCCAGGCCAGCTTTGTTGAGAAATTTCAGGTTTACACCTCCCCGTGGTATAGGCCATGGTTTGCCCCTGCCTCAGCATCTTGCTATCTGCCTTAGCCAGACTGCTCAGTATATGTGAGTAGAACAAATGAATATATAACTCTATTTTAGCTATAAAGAGAAGGATGTCTGCAGGCTTTCTGTGCTTACTCTGAAAGAAATGCAAACAATAAGAGACTTGGGGCCAGATGTATGAAACATTTTACCATGAAAATGCATTTTGCCATGTACAGAATTTTTGCTTTTGTGGTTCGGTATTAGGAAGGGGCGTGTGTAGGGCGTCCCTTCCTAATACTGAATAGCACTGGTATGTATGAATGTTATGCGGTCACAAAACAGTCGCAGTTACCACATTTGCAAACAGGAAGGGGTCCTTAAGGGACCCCTTCCTCTTTGTGAATGTGGGCACCAACCATTTTTAAGAGCAGGCAGTGGTCCCACGGACCACTGCTTACTCTTGTAAAATAAAAAATTTAGTATTCATTTTTATATTATTATATTATTATTATATTTGAAACACATTTCCTTTTCCTGCATCTTGTTTTCATTTAAGGAAAATGCCTGCATTACAAAACAAAATATTGCTTTATTTAAAAAGCATTCACAGACATAGTGGGCTGCTGATCCCAGCAGGCCACCATCCGTGTGATTGAAGCCATTCACAATGGGTCTCAAAACGCGACCTGCCTCATCAATATTGATGAGGCAGATCCATTTGCGACCCACTGCGAACCACTAACAGTGTCAAACACACTGTTGTACACTGCAGTTTGCGATTTCCGATTAGCGAATACTAAAATTCACTATTAGGAAGTCGCAAGCAGGGCACAAGACCTAAAAAAAAAAGTGGGGGTGCGCTGACCTCATGACAGGAAGTGACGTCACGAAGGTGGCTTGCACAATCAGACTCATTGCCTCCCCTCATTCACCCCTTAGATGCAATTGCATCAGAGAAGCCAGCGCGTGAGCAGCGTACTGAATGAGCTCCGATCTCACCCCAGAGAGGCAAAATAGTGAGTGTGTGGCTCCATTTGCTCGAGTTATCGAGCTCCCGGTAAAATAAGTGGGGGGATGCTGACCACCCGCGTGGTACCCCGACTCGAGCCCTGGACGCAAGCACACGATTTCAGACAGCTGGCCCTAACTCAGTGTTGTCCAACATAGGTCCAGGAGGATCGGATTCTTGCAAGATATTCAGGTGACGGACAGAATCAGTAGGACATGTCACCCGAAATAGGGGGAGCAGAGTGATCCCCTTCCTCCTATGGGCCCTACTTTCTTGTGCGGGCCTTTGGAGGAAGATTTCCATCGATAAAGCCAACGGGGCTCCATTGATGGCTACCTCATGGTCACCCATCTCTAAACGAGGCGGGTGGAGCAAGAGTTTGGGGGCATGGTACTCCGCCATGTTTGAGTTGGAGTACGATGTAAGCCAAACTCTAAATCTTGCTCTAAGTCTCCAACTGCGTACTAGAATCCTAACTATCCTCGTTTTCAGTTGGCCGTCAGTTACATTTTACATTTTTTTCAAAAATATTTGTATTTGCATAAACATAACAGGCATGTCACATGTAACTATCGCCCATACCACGTCACCCCTCCACCCTCCTCCCTCCTCCCGCCAGACCCGCAATCCCAAGAGTAACACAACAGATCTATAGAATGGTACTTCACAAGTCTCAATAGTGCAAAGAGCATTCGGAGGCCTCCCCGCATGCAACATGGATAACAGAAGATCCCTTCCTCCTCGTTTCACAGTCCCCCGTCTAGGCCATGATACCATCTCCATTTCCTCCATACTCTAGTGAACTTCTTGGGACATCCCCTAGCTTTATATGTGACCCTTTCTGCCGCCATATACATATGCATGCACCTTCTCCATTCTTCTAGCCGAGGAGGCATGGCAGCGCCCCACACCCATGCCACGTCCCTCTTGGCCACCACTAAAGCTAGTGCTACAAAAATCAGGAGTGGGTGATTCAAATCAACATCATTTGTTTATCCCAGCAACACCAATTTAGGTTCCACCGGGAGAGCCATCTCCAGTACCTCACTCAATTCCCTCAGTATCTTAGCCCAGTATTCCTGAATTATATGGCACTCCCAGATAGTGTGATAAAAGTCCCCCTGCTCGTGACCACATCTCAGACAGTTAGTGTCACTCGCTCGCCCCATACGATGCAGCTGTAGTCTATTGTAATATACCCTATGCAAAATGTTATATTGTATGAGCCGAAGATGGAACTTAATGGCAAATCCCTAGGATGCATCAGGGCTGTCTCCCAGTCCACTGTGTTCACCTCTCCCAGGTTTTGTTCCCACGTTTCTCTGAGCGTCAGTAGACCGTCAGGCATATTATTGATCAGTGTTTTATATGTCAGGGACACTACTTTGCATGGGATTTGCTCCTGCAGTAAGCGGCCCTCAAGCGGGGCATACTCTGGCAAGGGAGATGATGCCCTCAAGCGGGGCATACTCTGGCAAGGGAGAGGAGAGCACCTTCTCCGCCCTCCATGCATGGCGCAGTAGTGCATATTTCAGATACTGAGTGTGGTGCAATTCGTATTCCATCCTCAATGTCTGGAATGGCTTTAGATCTCCCCTCTTCAACAAGACTCCTAAGGTGGAAATTCCAATATCATCCCACCCTTTCAACCCCCTCAACTTATGCAATTCTTTTGGCCATGCACAGTGCCATATCGGGGTCTGTTTCGATGGTCTGTGTGTCCAGACAATCGTCCTAGTCGCTCTCTCCCATACCTCTATAGTAACCCGCGTTGCTGGGTGCAGTCTTTCTTTCTGTCTACCCCCATTTATATATAGTGCAAACAGGTGCACTGCGCCATTGTCCCTCTCTCTAATTTATGCGTGGGGTGATCTGCCGGAGCATGAAGCCAATCGTTGATCGGTGATAAGTGTTCTGCCAAATAATATGCCTTGAGATTTGGCAAGGAGATCCCCCATTGTACTGATAACTTTGCAATGTATCTAAGGCTATCTAGGATTGTCTCCCCAACCAGAGCAAGGACCGGAGCTCGGCATTTATAACTTTAAAAACCTGTCGGGAGAGGGGGAAATATTCATTCTGTAGGGCATAGAGGAACCGTGGCAACGTTATCATTTTGAACCTTGCGGCGCGCCCTAAAATCGTGAGGGGGAGCGTCTTCCATCTAGTGGCGTCATTAACAAAGTTCGTAAGCACATGCTGGCTGTTTCTCTGGTATGAGAGTTTTCTATCTATGGTTACATATATCCCCATATATGTAAACCCTTCTCCCGTGACTTGAAGAGCACCGGGCAAGAGGGGCCAAGCTTTTCGCTGTCTGGGGCTATAGAAGATCGACTTGTGCCAATTTATCGTATATTCTGAATAGGAGTCATAGCGGCCCAGCAACGTAAACAACAATAGGATTGTAGTAGCTGGGTGGGTGACATACAAGAGGATGTCATCCGCATAGAGCGATATTTTCTCCTCGGATGGATCCGTCTGCTCAATTTTAAACCATTGTATCTCTCTTTCCTGGCGAATTTCACTATCTCTATAGTAAGGGCGAATAGTAACTTGAAAAGGTGACAGCCCTGCAGGGTCCCTCTACTTATGGGGAATTCCTCTGATAACACCCCATTTACCTTAACCCGAGCTCGCGGATCTGTATATAGGAGTCTCACCCAATTTCTGAACGTGGGACCAAAACCCTACTTGGTTAACACTCCCTCAAGGAAGGGCCAATATACTGCGTCAAATGCTTTTTCAGCGTCCAAAGACAGAAACATATGCGGATCCTGACGATCCCGCAACTCCATCAGCCAGTTATGGGTTCTCCTAAGGTTCAACCTGGTCGCCCTGTCTGGCAGGAAGCCTGTCTGATCCAAATGGACCAGCCCAGGAACTACCCGTCACAGTCGAAGAACCAGCATCGTCGCCAGGAGTTTGACCTCCACGTTCAGGAGAGAAATGGGGCAATATTACGCGCATTCCTCGGGGGGTTTACCCTGTTTATAGATAGGAATAATTGCGGCCATACGAAGGTCTGGTGGTAGCATGCCCTCTTGGACTGCCTCCGTGAACAGGGCCAACAAGTGGCCACTAAGTAGATCTGCAGTTTTTTAAAAGAATTCAGCAGGAAATCCGTTCGGACCTTGGGATTTTCCCGGACGAAGTCTGGCTAGGGCCTCTTTGATCTCAGTGGTCGTTATCTCTCCCTCAACGCTTAACTGATCCTCTTCAGATAAAATCGGGGTCTCAATGCCGTCCATGTACGGCAGTACATCTGCTTGTGCTCCCAGATCTCTGGCCTTGTAAAAATCCTCGTAGTAGGCGGCTAATGCCTGAACTATTTGGTCATCGTTCCGCCTAATTTGCCCCTGCCCATCAATCACCTGTTCCACCCAGGGGGCATCCTGCTCTTTATGGCTCAACCATGCCATAAGCCTTCCAGACTTAACCCCTACATCATATAATCTATGAAGGGTCGCCTGCGTCTTGGCTTCATCCGTCACTAGGGCCTTGTACTGTTGCTGTTTGTCCACTAGAAGTTTAAGTGTCTGTGCGTCTCAATCTGCCACATGCTAACGTTCTAGCTCCAGGATATGAGTTTCCAGAGCATGCAGCTCTTCCTGCACTTTCCGTTTCTCCCACGCTATCCTATTTTGGGCCCTATCTCGCATAACAGTCTTAAAAGCTTCCCAGAGAACTACACCTGATTGGACCAAACCTATATTTTCCGCGAAGTACACCTTTGCGTCTGCCCTGAGTCCCCACAGTAAGTCCTTATTCTGAAGGTCCCACGCCGACAGACGCCATCCCCTACCCCCTTCCTTGTGTCTCTCCCTAAAGTCTCACCAGAAGGGGTGAATGATCCGAGGTCCCTATAGCTTGATATTCTGCCACATCCTCAATACTAAGGGCATGTCGGGGGAGGAAGACATAGTCCAGCTTGGAATACACCTTGTGAGCCCCTGAAAAATATGAGTACGTTTTGGCGTCCGGGTGTAGCCAGGCCAGACATCTGTTAGTCCGAGTGTGGAGATGGTCCTAGCTAGGGGGGTCGTTGTTGAGTCACCAAGTCGGTCCCTTGACCTATCCAGCAGAGAGGACATAACGTCATTAAAGTCCCTGCCATCCACTTGTAATGTGTCTGATGTGTTCAGGAGGATATCAGCTAGGCCAGATAGGGTTCTAGCCTGAAGTTTCGGTGGTGCATATATTATAATAATCCACATTTGTAAAGCGCACAATCACCCATTAGGGTCTCTAGGCGCTGGGGGCCGTCGGGAAGATTAAGCAAGCTATTGCCCAGAGTCACATGGTGCTGGGCTAATCTGCCGCCGGTGCCGGGGATCGAACCGTGATCCCCAGATTCCGGAGTCAGTCGCCCTAGCTGCGACGCCACACCTCTTCCACATTGAGATTATCATGATCTTCTGGTGCCCCCAAGTTCCCGTTATCCCCACGTACGTCCCCTGTGGGGCCATCCATGTCTGAGTAGCTACAAAGGGGGGGGGGGGTTTAATCAGGATAGCGACCCCTCTGGAGCCTGTCGTGTATCCAGCGAGGGCCAAAACATTATACGGTCCTCTCGCCAGGAACCCGCACCACGTGCCCTGAAGGTGAGGTTCCTGTAGCAAGACAATATCTGGACCTACCCTCTTCACGTAGGACAGGACCAGCCCCCTCTTTATTTTGTTGCCCAGGCCGTTCACGTTCCATGTAAGGATCTTGGCACAGCCATTTGCTTGCAAAGCCGTCTGGGGACTATCCACCGTTGTAGGAGACATCAGTTGTGAAATACTTGTGTGGTGGTAGGAGTCAGGTGTTTAGTATACGAGTGTATGGAATGATCCCATCTTTGACATGCCTTAAAAACTGAACTGTAAGCCCCATCCAACAAGTAACCAGTCCCTCTCCCCTCCCCCCCAGTAAACAGTTGGAGTCCCCCCAGAAATCTCCCCCCTCCCCCCCTCCCTCTCCCCTGCCGTCCCATCTCCGGCCAATTGGTAGAGATTACGCTTTTCGGGTGATGGAGGTCTGTCGCCCACCCAGTACCAAACCCTCAGAATAAGAGAGGCCCACGCTAAACCTTTAAAGTACCAACATGTAAAGGCATGAACAAGAGCAAGCAAAAACGAAAAGGGATATAGTCCAGATAAACAAAACAAACAAGAAGGGGTGTCCAACTTGCGTGCTCCAAGCGAACGTTCCCAATACTTGGTCAGCCATTTCGGTCCCAGTTTCACGAGTTGGAGTCCAGGGAGTCACCACATTATCTGGTGTAGCCTCATGTTCCATCTAATTGATTTCAACTACCAAAGGATGCAGTGATTGCCAGTCCGACTCCTCCCCCTCGGATGAGGAACACCGCATCTGAGCGCGATTTCTCCGCAAGGCAAAGGAACCGGGACCCTGTCGGCCGGGTAGAGTCAAGGGAACCATCACTCCAACACCTCTGCCGTTCACGTCCGGTTATGGGGTATGGAGTTGCACCTGGAAGTCGCTCTGATCTCTGCCGCGTCCTCTGTGGTTTTGGTACCCCTTTGGGGCCTCCCAATGGCCTCTCTGCAGCGTTTGTCTTTTTGAGCACCAGTCATGGATCACGTCAACGACGGTCGTTCCTCCAGCCACTGCCACGCTTCTTCCGGGTTTTGAAAAAAGTGTGTCTTATCTTGTCACTTTTAGTTTGGCCAGGAACAATAGCATGTACTGGATTTGAATGGCTCTCTAATTAGCTTTTATCGAGTCGTAAGAGCATCTCTGTCTCTGCACTTCTTGGCTTTAGTCCGGGAAAATCATTATTTGGGCATTGTCTAGACGGATCTCCCCAAGTTTTCTAGCTTCCCGGAGAATCATGTCTCTGTCCCAAAAAATCAAGAAACAAGCTTTTACTGGCCGAGGTCTCGCACCTGCCTGTGGTTTGGCCAACAGCGCTCGATGAGCCCTTTCAATGATGAAACAGGTAGAGAATGTATCCTTTGGGAAAGTGTGCAGTAGCAAAGAGTGCAGGAACTCCGCCATGTTCATACCTTCGATTCCCTCCCTGAAGCCCACAAACGGAGGTTGTTGCGTCTTGCCCTGTTTTCTGCATCATCCACCTTCCACAAGAGCTGCTTATGAGACGACTAAAGCTCCGCCATACCTTTTCTCATATCTTGTATTGTGTCCTCAGCCTCCCCCAATCTCGTTTCGGATTCCGTTACTCTTTCCGCCAAATTTCGGAGATCTTGCCGTAAGAGCATTACTTCCATGCCCACCGCTCCAATCTTATTCTCAAGGGCCTCGCGGGAAACCTGGATTGCATTCATCAACAGGCCTGTGTCCGAACGGGTAGCCGCTGAGTCATTATCCGGCGGGGGGGGGGGGGCGGCTTGGCATATCGGTCCAGTGTTCCTTGTCTGGGAGGTTTAGGGTCCTTGTCCTTCCTCCTGCCCTTGTTGCGCTGCGATGTGCCACACACCTTTAGGGGCTGATCTGTCTTGGCGCTGTCAAGTCCCGCGCCTGCTCTGCCACCTCCAAGGCCCTCTCCAGACAGTCCCTCCGATACCGTTTGCCCGCGCACTTCACAGCAAGACACTTGCCCCTATGTCCAGCGAGTACTCACCACTGTGTCCCCACTTTGGGGGGGGCGAGGGGGGAAGGAGGGGGGCAGGTGGGCAAATCCGGACCCCCAGCGAGTCAAGTCCAGAAAGGCCAGGGAGAAGACGTACCACGCTGACTCCACTCTGAACTGCCAAATTCCATTGCGGCCTACGCAACCCGGGGAGAACAGTTCACAGATTGGCTTTGCCAAATTATGTGTGGCCGCAGTATCCCGCTAGTTTGCGCTGCCCCAGTCGCCTCTCACAGCTGAGCAACCGTTCGGGATAGGGCCCGGTCGGCGCCACCGGCCAGAGCTGTGCACCTTTCACCTTCGCCTTCCAATCACCTTGGTTTTCCTTTCAATGGTGCCCCTCATATCATGCATCCCGGCAGGGGGGGGAGGAACAGTCTCACCCGGTCTCCCGTTCGTGCTGAGGGGGACTCCCCTCACCTGGGCAGGCTGGTCCCTCAGGCCTTCTTCACCCCCACTGGGGCCTCGGGGCTTCCCCTGTCTCAGACCGCGTTCGGGCTCCTCGTGGTCCCCACGCTTCCAGACCGAGCAGGCCAGCCGCTCTGCACTGCAGATCCCCGCGGCCCGGCGTCTGCCCGCCGCTCACTCCGGGCGCCGCACCCACTGAGGCCAGCCCTCACCTCCAGAATCAGCGATGTCCGATACCGTTGGCAGCTTCTCCGCCCACCATCTTACCGCCTCTTCGGAGCCGATGCAGGCGGGGAGGTACCCCAGGGCATTCACGGCTCCTGATAGTCTCCGGGGCCTTCAGCCGCGCCGCCTCCTTCCTCAGCTTTCCAGCGGTGCCATCTTGGATTTCGCTCACAAGCCTCTGGACCAATCTTCGCCGCTATGAATCATGGGCTTACCGTGGCCCTCACTCGCAACCTTCTGCTGTCGGGGGGGGATGTTGGACCCCCAGGGATTTGATTATGTCGTTCTCTGGACCTTAGGCCACCAGAATGTGCGTCAGATCAGTTCTGTTTACCGGAGCTGTCAAGGCACACATCTTACTCTGCCATGTTGCTGGCCACGCCCCCCGTTGGTTACATTTTTGAACTTGCTGACTCAGTTTCATCCATCACTCACAACGTGCCACTCAAATTTGGCCCTTATTGAAAGAAAGAGAAAATTACGCCAGATTTCACAAGGACATTGTGAAGGAATTGAAAAGTCCCATCAAAGAGACTGTCAAGATTCAGGAACTAGAACACTGCATGGAATTTCAGGACAGATATACATGTACATGGCTCCATTAGGTCAGTCACAAGTCTGGAAATTGTGGAGCTCTATCATGTCCCATGACCCTGCAGTCGCCTTCTCAAGGGTTCCATCCTTTACTAACCAAAATGAATCTAGAGCACACTGCTTTCAGACTCTGTTATTGTGAATCTGCAGTGATCGGTTTCTATCACCTGCTGCATGGAGTGATGGTGAGTCTGGGTTCTCTACTCTGCCCCGCAAACAGGGGTGTAGCTTCAGGGGAAAGCATGGTTTGGGTGTGACACATCCCAAATAAATGCTTTACTGGCTTGGCTGTGTCTCCTTCCTTCCCCTCCTTCCGACAAATTACCATAACATTATTTTTTTCTTATGTTTTACCATGCTCTTGTAACTGATGTAATTTGTAACTTGTAACTTGCTGAAACCCTCATGTAAAGCGCTATGATACCTTCAGGTCTAGCCAGCTCTATATAAAACTCTTCAAATAAATAGACACAAACATTACAAAAATCCAATGTAGGAAACCGAAGATATGAATTTTTAAAGAATAAACTCCCACTAGCGCTTAAAAAACCTATAGCAGCAAATTGGGACATCTAGCCGCACTTCGCCGGGACAAAGTCAAAGTTTGAGGCCAAACGCGATGGAGCCCTGTGTGGCTACATTAAGTAGGAGGCCTCAGTCAAAAGTTTACCGTCGCGCATATTCATTTTTCTGAAGCTTTTTCTCTCGACTTCAAGCGTGGCTCTTTTTTAGGCCGGAATCACGCCATCGGCCTGGTTTTCTGCAAGGCCGTAGTCAAATCCTGGAAGTCTGGTGCTCTGGAGTCTTCAGTGGGATGGACCTGAAATCCAGGCCGGATCGCCGTTGAAGATAGGCGCTTGACTCTCAACGTCGAGTTGCTCACCTTATGGAGCTTTTTACCAAAAAGTTCCCAAAATTCACCAAACTTCTGGATATTTTTACAGAAGATCTCCTTGAGGGTTCAAAGTGAACACAACACCAATTCAGGGGTCTAGAATATCAGAGATAGTCCTTGGGATGATGGGACTACAATTCCCACAATGCACCTGATCAAATCCTTAAATGTCCACTAGATGCACTCAAGGATTGGGACTTCTTGGTGGAGCTGATCCAGGTGGGCTCAGTTAACATGTACCTTGCACCTTAACCATTCTTGACTCAAGGCAAAGTCCTTAGAGTTGTATCCTCAGAATATGCAGCAGGTGCAGCCCTTCAGAGTGCAGACCTTTGGGGAGCAGATCAGATTTCCATGAGGGCAATCCTTCTGCTTCTAGTTTCAGACAGCAGATCTGAGTTGCAACTCTTCCAAATGTATGCTGTGTTCCTGGGCATCAAGGAAGGGTGCACCCTTGACTAATGGGATGCACTGTGCCACCCAGGTGTATGACCACTTCCTCCAATGTGTGGCATATTCTTCTCCCAGAAAGCACTATTCTCTTTGGAGGTTAGACTAGGCTAAAACTCCCCCTTCCATTCATCTCCTTAATCTAATTACAGGTGCTCCTGTGTGGCTGGGGTGGGAGGATGTGGGGGTGAGCCTGTGCGGTCCTAATGTGCAATTTTCCCTTTGAAGACCAGTTTGGCCACTCCTTCTCCCTCCTGCCTTCTGCTTCTACAGTTTCAGTTCTCTTACCACAGGAAACCCATTGTCTCTCTAGCAGGCTACTTCACACCTTATTAAGACAGCTTGGCTCAGCTTTGCAGAAACTAGCCAATCAAGAGAGAGCAGCTGGAAGGCTGGATTTGGGTACAGAAAAGAAAGTTTAATAACTTATTTTCTGTGATTGTTATTATAAATCTAACAGTTGTGAGCTGTTGCATTTATCACTACTAACATTCCGATACCTTGAATGATATTTAATCTTGCTCCTGTCAATATTTATACTGACAAAATGTTCCCATGTTAGCCTATGGAGCTAATTATCTACAATGGAGAAAACGCAGGGGCATATTATCAAGGGGGTTTATCTCCGCTTTTTTGGCTTTAAAAGCCAAGAAAAAGGAGATAAAATTATCTTCCTATTACCTAGCTGTCGCTAACACCAGTTAGCGACAGCTAGTAGGAGATAGCGACCATCTTGGGCCCCACTTTGCATGTCAGTGATATTTATCACTAATGACATGCAAAGTGGGCGTGCCAAGATGTTAGCGACTGGAAACAGTTGCTAACATCGCTATCTCCTATTACCAAGTTTTGGAGATATTCGCGCTAAGCGCGAATATCTCCAAAAGCTAACACCTGCCCTGAGCAGTTCTTAGCCATGTTATCCAATGGGAGGTGGATAACATGGCTAAGAGCATTAGCTCGGTAATGCATGAATATCGCTGACTTTTCAGTGATATTCATGCATTGCGGCCGATTTTTATCGCATTTGCGATAAACCTTGGTAATACCAAGGTTTATTTGCGATAAAAATCGCCGCAGCTCAGCGGTAAATTTTTGTCTCTAACCAAGCAATAGCGATAATTATCGCTATTGCTTGGTAATATGCCCCGCAGTTTTTCCCTCACCAAGGTTTATAAAACATCTTTTATAATGTCACTGCTCAGAGTTACATGGCACCTGATCCCTGGTGCTCCATGGGAAGACCTTAGGGGTGACTTATATATAGAAACATAAGGTAGATTATACTTTGGAAGTACCTTTAATTCCAAAGTTGAAGTTGCATATAATTTAATTTTAACGACAGTCTGCAAATCAGGGATGCCTTTAAAATGACAGCAGGCAACACAGCAGTGCACACGCCAGTGCAAGGTAGCTACCGGACCTCTAAACCCCCCAGCCCTATTATATACTAGCTATTTATAGGTAGTTGGAATCTCCCTTGCTTTATTATACACTAGGGGCTTACAGGGGTCTGTCATTGCCAATTGTAATTATACCTAATAACCGTGTACCTTTAAAGCAGAGCACTGGCCCTGGGTCTGGTAAGCATACGCCAAGGCACAATCAGAATTAATTACTACCAGTATTAAGCAGCAAATGGGGGTATCAGGGCCAAAAGGATGACTTTCTCACAGTCGTCTTTGCACAAGGGGGTGCCAGGGAAACGCAAAACCTAAGTGAGGTTTATCAAACTTCGCAAGGCCACCTTGCGTGGCCATGCATTGATTGATAAATCTAGAGTAGCACAAGGCAGCACAAATCGCTGGCACATTCCCAGATTCCTCAGTGCGAAATGAGGATTCTTGTCACCATGTTAGTTAAATGTTTTCCATATTTTATTCACATATTATCAGTTCAACTTTCTTTTATAATCTTCTCAAATAAATGGCTATTTTTTGTACATTTGCAGTCCATTCAATTAATTTTACAAACTGCGGCATTATTTTTAATCCAATGCATTTCGGGCATTACAGACTGCCCTTCATCAGGGAACAATACTACAGAGAAAAAGTAAAACAAAATCAAAAACATTGTACGATCTAAATGTTCCTAACACTATATCCTAATGTTATGAAACTATGTGTTGTCAACTAGAAACCAATATTTTCAGTTTGAAGTTCTAAGAACTATGAATATCGTTCCATCAAGAGATAAATGCCGTGAATTTAACCTGCCACCTTATATTACCTTACATCCCGTGTGAATTCAAAAATTGGCCATATAGCCCACTCACATGCCAGTTCTGCCGCATAACGTTTCAACGTGTAGTCAAGAGCTATCCAAAGCAAAAGCAGTAAGCAAAGCGTTAAAAGCAAAGCTCTGATGACGAAGATTCCGTTATCACCAATCTATGCATGTACTACCAATAATCCATTTCCGTAACTAACCTGGTGTGTTCTCGCTTGTAGAAAGCTTTCTCGAGTGTAAACCAAACCTTCAAGAACCCTCCATAGTGACCATCTTGATTTTATCCATGGAAACAATCATTGGTCAGAGGAAACAAGATCAACCATCCTATGAAAGGACATGAAATCAAAATGAAGACTAATGCGACATGTGATACAGCCAATGTTATTTATGCTCTGAAATGTCCCTGTGGAAAGATGTATGTCGGAAAGACAGAAAGACGCATAAAAACTAGACTGATCGAACACAAATCCAACATTCGGACAAAAAATAAGAAATCAACAGTTGCTGCGCATTTTGTGGAGGCACAACACAATATATCACAGTTAAAATTCATTGTATTAGAGACTGCGAACAAAAAGGAAGGGAGAGATAATACGAAATATCTCCTACAAAGAGAGAACTTTTGGATACAGAAACTGTGTACACATAAGCCCAACGGGCTTAATGACCGCATAGAATTAACATGCTATCTATGAAATTATGAACTTGCCTTGGTGCCAAAAATTGATTCTTGCGATTTTGTAAACTCTTGTTTTGTTTGTTTTGTTTTAACATGTGTACGATCTTATTCATGTTATGAAATAGTCCTATGTTCATGTTGTATGCACCTGAAACACCCACTATAGCTCCATCCTTTAGGTGTTCCTAGAGACATGTTTTGACACCGCAGGGTTCGTACCCCTAGGCCGTCTTTACCTTCCTGATATTAATTTTTATTTTAAATTTTTGATCATCATTGGAAGTTTTAGCGCATAATCCATCTAGTACACAATGACATCTCGTAGGTGTTAGCGTTTATACCAAATGATTGGAGTTTTCGCATTTAACGTACTAACTGATCGAGCACTGAGTATGTTTTCCATTTCTATACCACGTGATCGGAACTCTGACCAATGATTGTTCCCATGGATAAAATCAAGATGGTCACTATGGAGGGTTCTTGAAGGTTTGGTTTACACTCGAGAAAGCTTTCTACAAGCGAGAACACACCAGGTTAGTTGCGGAAATGGATTATTGGTAGTACATGCATAGATTGGTGATAACAGAATCTTCGTCATCAGAGCTTTGCTTTTAACGCTTTGCTTACTGCTTTTGCTTTGGATAGCTCTTGACTACACGTTGAAACGTTATGCGGCAGAACCAGCATGTGAGTGGGCTTTATGGCCAATTTTTGAATTCACACGGGATGGAAGGTGATATAAGGTGGCAGGTTAAATTCACGGGATTTATCTCTTCATGGAACGATATTCATAGTTCTTAGAACTTCAAACTGAACATGTTGGTTTCTAGTTGACAACACATAGTTTCATAACATTAGGATATAGTGTTAGGAACATTTAGATCGTACAATGTTTTTGATTTTGTTTTACTTTTTCTTTGTAGTATTGTTCCCTGATGAAGGGCAGTCTGTGATGCTGTGGAAAATTAATACAATTTTGGTGAACATTATCTACGCCATCTTGCCTTTCTCCGATGCCACACTTTCCGTCATGCACATCTGCCATATTTTAGCCGTCACGATCAGAATCACCCTCACGTAAGACCCCCCCACACCGGTCATTCCCACTCTCACATGCCTTGCGCATAGGCAGCAGCCATTTTTGAGCATCATGGTCTCCCGGCCCCTCGCTGATAGCCAGCGCGTCTCTCTCTCTCTCTCTCTCTCTCTCTCTCTCTCTCTCTCCTAAACCTCGCAAACATCCCCCGCACGTTGACAACCCCCGCTCTCTCATGCCTTGGGTCATAAACCCCTCTTCAGCGCAGCTCCGACACAGAATCCCATCCTGTCCCCAGCGCGACACCTCCCTTCATTCCTTTCATGGTCTCAGATCCTTTTGATGCAAACCCCCTTTTCCTGTGTCCCCGTTTGTCTTCCTTATTCCCAGGCCGCCACCTGGCCCTGCGGATACTGTTTATTACCCCGTACAGTAGGAAGCTTCCCCTCCCCATCAAAAGACCCTCGAGCCGATCAAAGCCCCCACCCTATGAGATCCGATCAACCCCATGCATTCCGTGAATCGGCGGAATGCCCTGCTGCGTGACAATCATCACCTGTTGTGACCGGGGTGGGGAATTCAACTGTAAATGTATGTGGAAACGGGCCTGTAGGGGAGATTCCGAGGATGTTCTTTCAAATATCAAAGTGTTGCGAGAATGTGTTACGTGCAATAAAGGTCATAAACCCTAGTATAAGAGGCCAGGCCTCAGAAATGTGGTTAGAGCACCTCGTGACGATACTTGCTGTCTGAATTGATGTGTTCTCCTCCGGAGAGAATAAAATCCTCGTTTCCTGCCTTCCAGTCTCCAGCGCCTGCTTCTTCATTGATTAATATTGGTGGGTCATAGAGGCGACACCGCCGGGCAACAGAAAAGGGTCTTTGGTTACTGGTTGTCTTTGAACCCCTTTTTACAATTGGCGTCCCAAACGTGGGGCCCATCAGCGACTCGTGGATCCAGTGGGAGAGGTCCTGACGACAGAGTGAACGACTGCAACGATCGGAAGGTACCCTGTCCGATAGACCCTCGTCTGACAGCCGATCATCCGAACTTCACTGGTTCCGAACAGACCTCTCCCGAGTGATCTGCGGTCCTGACTGGGAACCATCAGGAGTGCCACGTGGATTACGAAGAGAAGAGGACGATCGGGCGCTGGATTCGGAAGACAAGAAACTGTCCATGCGGTCCGGGTAAGGTCGTGTAAACACGACGAATTGCGAAAGTGATTGATAATTGAAAGTGATTGATAATTGATGAGAAAATACTAGTATTACTTTTTGTTAATTTATTTGGAGATTCGCTGTCTGCAAACGGAGAAACAACAGGCTCTCCCTTTATAAACAGCGAAGGATAGGTACGCATCCGTCGGACCTATCTTTCTCCCCCACTGAACAATTGCCCCTCCCCCATTGATTAACTGTTATAGATTGTTTTCTGGAGATTCTCTGTCTGCAAACAGGGAAGAATAGGTCCCCTCTTTGCAGATAGTGAAAGGGTAGGTGACGCGGACCTTTGCGAGCCTACTTATTCTCCCCATTGACCACATTGATTTTTTATTTTTGACCTAACATTGATTGCTCAAGATTGGTTCATGAGGTATTCACTACCTGCAAACAACGTAGAATAGAAATATTCTGTCTAGTCTTTGCAAGCAGTGATAAGATAGGTAGTGCTGACTATTATCCCATTGTGATCCGTCATGCCTGTCTTCTCCCCACTGGTTAGTAGCCTGTTTAGCCCGGACCGCTTATTAGAGATGAACCATCCGGCTCCGCTGGAAGGCACCCCTAATAAGGACATGTTCATGAAGCATGGATTGATCGCTATAGCCTATAGTGAGCTGTGGCATAATTATACGAAAAGGGATCGAGAAAGTCAGTGGCCACTGAGAGGATCCTTCGATCTTGACAAAATAGAAACGGTAGAAATAGCCCTTCGTAGGAATGAAACAACACCTATTATGCTCGATAGTCTCGGTATGTGGCGCAAAGAAGCCACACGACGAAGGGAAAGCGACGAATTCAGAAAAGGTGAAGGGACACGGCGGACAACCCTCCAAACGTCTAGTAGGCAAAGGGAAGGGCCAGCAATGGCACAGCTCCGAGGAGTAGACATGAAAAGGGAACGGTATAAAGGGATGTGTCGACAGGACAACCCCGGGACGCGACGACCCGAAAGTAATCCCCCGACACTATGCACAGGACGAACAGATTTAAAACAAAACCAATGTGCTTTCTGTAGACGTCTCGGGCACTGGAAAGCCCAATGCCCGACTCTGCAGAGCATAGGTAAGAACGAAGGGTCGACAGAAAGAACAGGCCGACAGAAAGGGAAAAGGCGCGAGATAAAAACCAATCAGACTAGTGCAGACGGAACAGATAGAACCACCCCGTTTGATTATGCTCGATGGCATAGGTTTCGTCAGACCAATTTTAACGACATGTTAGAGTTCTGGGACTGATTGCTCTCTGTTGCTCCCCCCACTCTGAAAAACAAACACAATTACAGGCCAGTGTAAACAACCCCCGTTAGAGAAAGGACTCAAGGAAGCCAAACGTCTATTATATAACTTAGGATTTAATTACGGTAAAGAAAACACACAACCAGCGGTAAATAGAATAACTAGTAGAACTCTCTCTAAAACAAACTGTACTAATAGGAGAAATACAAAACATATTATGCTCACTCCGGAAGTCCTCGAAATGTAACAGTTCGATGGTCCCGCCCACCTGAAACACATAGCACGTGTGGGGCGGGGCCTGCCAGCAGCCATGGACCAAAAGAGATCACCGGCGAGAAGGTACCGGAGGCTCCACAAAGCAGGCAATGAAATGGTCTTCCCATACTACCCTTCCAGGGATGGCGTCCCCCGGGCCGCGAGTAGGGAGGGGGCGGATGCAAATGACCCCCTCCCTCGTATCTCCTGGTCCGGCCATCACGAATTCCTCCATCGAACGGATGCAGGGTGGGCGGGGAGGGAGAGGCGACACGGACGAGCCCTCTCCCGCCTCCGCAGGTAGGAGGCCTCCCTGCCCTGGTCCGGCGCCGATGTCCTCCAGCCGGGCGACGGCCATATACCTGCGCTGCACAGAACTTACAATGTCCGGCTGGTATATTTTCGCAGCACAGGACATACAATGTCCGACGGGCATACCTGAATAGCACCGGACGTACAATGGTCCCCCAAGAGTCGGAATCAGGGGTGTAGGGTGGTCATCATGTGCACCCCTGATTCGAAGGGACGGCGTAGGATGCGCCGGGAGAGGGAGGCGGCACGGACGAGCCTCCCTCACCTCCCCAGATGAAGGCTCCACTGCTGCACCCTGGCGCCCCGAACCAAAATGTCCTGCTCCAACAGCATGATGTTCTGTCATTTTCGCCACAAGAAGTTTCTTCCACTCCTGAAAGATACGACAGAGGGCGGCTGCCGCAGGGTCTCAAAATGGCGTCTGGGCCCTCGGAAGGCGGGTCTAGGCCTCTGGAGTAACTTTGTCCGAAATTGCAACTCGGGCATTTGCCCACCTGGGCGCAAGCCCCCACCATCGACAAACATCCCCTCGACTTTGAAGATTCTACCAAAGTCCCAAGAGCCCTCAGCCCCTTCAGACTTCCGGTGGGGAACAGCTGCATTGATCACAAATGAAATAACCACGGCACAGCAACAAGATGGCGGTGCTCTCGTGTCTGCATCAGCTTCCGTCTGAACCACCCAGGAACATTATGGGCTAACGAACTCGAGTAAGTTCCGGCTGAACATCAACATGACCCGGTGAGAAAGACTCTACCCCCCTCCCTCTCTTGATTGACGGTCCACCCCACCAGCCCCTCTGTTAGCACAGGTTTTTGTTGAACTGCCGAAAGGGACCCTGGTCCAACCGCCAAATCGTCGGAGACATTTTTTGCCCCTGATGCTACTTCCGGACTAAACCGGCTTCGCCCAAAAATGGCGCCGGTATCAATAGGAACTAACAGATGCCTCGTGGTTTTCCTTAGCCACTGAAACTTGATGTACTAAGATTTATATACGAACCTTTGCGCACTTGATGAAAAAGGGAGGAGGGTTCACTTGACGAACATTTGAAAGGGGTCCCGTAAAAATGTTGATTTCAATGAACGATTTATTTTGATATTTATTTTAACTGGTACATAACGTCGCTTATGATGCACACCCATGGTATACATCTAGGAAATGTGATTACAATGAGCTTGACTGTGTTTCCATTTATGGACTGAAATGCCCCTGATCCCTCATCACGCAATGAAACGTTTTTAGTTACTTGCAAATAATTAATTAGGCCTTTTAACATGTTCTTGTGCCGCAAAATAACCCCCCCTACTGTATGTGCTTCCATCGTCGACATGTCCGACCAGAATATGATTGCGCTCTCACATTTTACGTACTGAACGATTATGCAAATAAAGGTTTTCCAAACTATGAATAGGCATCACATGCTTTTGTAAATGTGGGGATTGGTGGGAGGGCTTTTTCTGTGCACAACCGTTCTGCTCTTTTTTTATCTGAGAAATGGTTGTTCGACCCTGAATTGATGATCGAATCAAAAGGCATGATACGCTGCCTCCAAAATATGCAACTAAGATGTGTGAACTAACGTATGAAGAAGGACCTCGACTTCTGAGAATGGGTAAAGTAATGCGGTGTGATTGTTAAAATGTTATAAAGGTATGGTGGTCGAAAATACTAAGGGACAGGGTTGACCGAAGAACTGATATGCCTTAGAACATCACAGCTTTGGGAATGATTTAAGGATCCCGATGGCCAGATACATCTACAAAACCGGGTACCTCGCGCTAGGCACCTCTGATTCCTCTTTTTAGCGTTTCCCTACACACGATCCATAATGCCATCCTCGAACCCCCCCATGAACCACCTATCACACTGTCCGCCCCCTCGACTTCAGAAACCAAGACCCTAGGGATTATATCCCGAGGAGATAAGTACGAGTATGCGGTAAGTAAAGGACTTTCGTGCCCGTACATTTGATGTGCTCGAATGTTGTCCCCCTCCCTTTTCCTCCTTTTTTCCCTCTGCAGGTTACATTGGAGTCCCGATTAGGGTATCGTAAGGGATCTGGAGCCGCGTCACGTCCGATGCATGAAAACGGACTAATGCTGCAAGACGACACAAAAAGACGCCCTACCCAATGCGCGACCTTTTTGTACCTGACCTAATGCTCTTCCGTCCCAAAACTGCATGCTTTCTACATCCTAACACAGACCCGAAACGACTAACGTTGGGTAACGCACTGAATAGCCCAAACAATACACGGTCATTCTCCATGTCACACGTGTACTGTTTGGCCTATTGTTACTCTCTCTCTCACTCTCTCTCTCTCTCTCTCTCTCTCTCTCTCTCTCTCTCTCTCTCTCTCTTTCACCCCTCCACACTTTCCCTCTTCCTAGCGACGGGCACCTAATTGGCGAACCTGGTGCACCTCCTGATTGGCCCCAAATACCACAAGTATTTGCACAAATTCGTCCTAAATAAAACTGTATCGATACCACGTTACTACCTCTCCTTTTCTGCTAAATATGGATGAAATTTAAATTGGCCAAAAGGAAAGGGACAGGTAAGATGACTAAGGTTCCCTAAATTTGACCCACAGTCAGGGAGCTATTTGTCAGTGGCTTCTATGATAAAAATGTGTCTGTGGTAATGCGACCTTCCCCATTCCAAATTGTCTCCATACCCCAAGCAGTAAGAAATGATCGAGACACCCCCGTCTTCCCAAAATGCCCCCAGTTTGGTATCAGCTGCCCTGAACGAGAATCTGAAAAACGCCCCTTGCTCCAATTCGCTGTGTTCCTATCGTTTTCCATAAGATCCCACCCGCCCCAAGGATAAGTTTAATAATGATCACAAGCACCCCCGAGTTTTTGTAGTAACCAGGTTGCGAGAATTTATATAGAAAGTTAGAAAGATGTGTGCAAAGTTAAAATTAGATCGAAAACCGAAAGAACTTGTTGCAGTAAACCTTGTTGAAAATAGGATGTTTTGATGTAATGGAGAGTCGTTTAGCCTATGTTCATCCCTCAGAAGGATGCCTATCAGACTATGGTGAATAGCACGTTGCACTTTTTCGTAAGATACAAAGCCCTGAAGACCGGCCTAGCCTTGCAAGACTCGTACTAGGGAAATGGGTCTCTACCAGAAGAACTGACATCTACTGTAGTAGACGAATGCAATGAATGGGTACCAGACCTCATACCACGACAAATGAATGTGATAACCAACAAAACGCCAAAGAATTAGCCACAAAGGGAAGTTGTAGGAAATCCAGCAAACCCATCATCAATTGTTTATACGTTGACTGCAAATCTCAAATGTAGCGGGTGTTTACCCCAGTTGCTTGGTGTTGGGAGAGAAATAGATTTATGTAATTACCTTCTTCTGCAAAATCTCTAAAGACTGTCTTTTCAAACTCATTTAAGGGTACCACTGTCGGAGGAGAAAAGAGACCGGATGTGGGAGCACGCGGCCTGACTGCGGATCGTGGAACCTCAGCGACGGAGGCCAAGGCGAGAACACAGCAGTAAAGAGTCGCAGGATGAGGCACTGTTTCAGACAAAGCTAAGGAAAGGGCTGACCTGAAGCCCCTGCCCTATGATCGACGTGTGCCAAAAAGTCCCCGCTCTCTGAACCTGGTTATGGACCCGCCTGTCTCAAATTCTCCGTCCCCCTGATCTGTTCCCGACTTGGCCCTGCTCCATCCCCTCCTCCTCCGACCTACCATAAGGACTGTTCACACACACACCTCTCCACCTGAACTTCCAAGTTCCTCCAAATCCTACTGAGCTATCCAGAGAAGGGTATTCCCTGCGTCAAAAGGGAGGGAGCTCCGACTAAGTAGACCACGAACTATGTTAATCTCAGAACGGTGACCTAGAACTCCACCAAGGGTCGCCCCTAAAGAGAAGATGAACGAAGTATGTGGTTCTACCCGCTGCTGAACGCCTCGATGATGATGGAAGCAACAGGAAATACCCACCACAGAGACTCAAGAAACAAACAGACCCCACAACTCAAAGACAATTGCACTTTTCATCACAATCCTTCCTCTGCCTCCTAATAACTATGCTCTGGGTCACGGAAGAAAATGCACCTGCTCCAAAACCGTAACGCATTTCTCCTATGAGGTCCGGCGAAACAAAACAAAATGTACCCCTGCCCGCAGACCTCCAACGGCTCAATCCACATGAACATTCCTGTTGACAGAACGAATTGTAATCCGGGTGCTTAACAGTGCCAACAGAAGACGACAAAGACACTGTGAACTCTGATTTTTATTTTTATTATATCTCATTTCTCTCCCAACCACCATTGGACTGACTATGCTCTCGCCGAGTACAAAAAGGACTTACTTATATGATAACTTACCAGTTCCTATTCCAAATGACTATAAGTATCTATGATCTGTACCCAACGCCCTCGCTACATAATTCTAGTCTGATATTGCATTACGATGACTTTTTCTGCAACCAACTTAACGATGAACCCACCTACTAGACGATGTGATGGTTATAATGTGATGTTTATGTACAGTTCATTTGCCTAAGTCCCCTCTCCCTTATTTATGACCGCTGCAATAGGTATAGATAAGAAATAGGCCAGCAAGATGTCTTGGAAATGTTAAAGGGAGGACTGTGGAAAATTAATACAATTTTGGTGAACATTATCTACTCCATCTTGCCTTTCTCCGATGCCACACTTTCCGTCATGCACATCTGCCATATTTTAGCCGTCACGATCAGAATCACCCTCACGTAAGACCCCCCCACACCGGTCATTCCCACTCTCACATGCCTTGCGCATAGGCAGCAGACATTTTTGAGCATCATGGTCTCCCGGCCCCTCGCTGATAGCCAGCGCGTCTCTCTCTCTCTCTCTCTCTCTCTCTCTCTCTCTCTCTCCTAAACCTCGCAAACATCCCCCGCACGTTGACAACCCCCGCTCTCTCATGCCTTGGGTCATAAACCCCTCTTCAGCGCAGCTCCGCCACAGAATCCCATCCTGTCCCCAGCGCGACACCTCCCTTCATTCCTTTCATGGTCTCAGATCCTTTTGATGCAAACCCCCTTTTCCTGTGTCCCCGTTTGTCTTCCTTATTCCCAGGCCGCCACCTGGTCCTGCGGATACTGTTTATTACCCCGTACAGTAGGAAGCTTCCCCTCCCCATCAAAAGACCCTCGAGCCGATCAAAGCCCCCACCCTATGAGATCCGATCAACCCCATGCATTCCGTGAATCGGCGGAATGCCCTGCTGCGTGACAATCATCACCTGTTGTGACCGGGGTGGGGAATTCAACTGTAAATGTATGTGGGAACGGGCCTGTAGGGGAGATTCCGAGGATGTTCTTTCAAATATCAAAGTGTTGCGAGAATGTGTTACGTGCAATAAAGGTCATAAACCCTAGTATAAGAGGCCAGGCCTCAGAAATGTGGTTAGAGCACCTCGTGACGATACTTGCTGTCTGAATTGATGTGTTCTCCTCCGGAGAGAATAAAATCCTCGTTTCCTGCCTTCCAGTCTCCAGCGCCTGCTTCTTCATTGATTAATATTGGTGGGTCATAGAGGCGACACCGCCGGGCAACAGAAAAGGGTCTTTGGTTACTGGTTGTCTTTGAACCCCTTTTTACAATGCCCGAAATGCATTGGATTAAAAATAATGCCGCAGTTTGTAAAATGAATTGAATAGACTGCAAATGAACAAAAAATAGACATTTATTTGAGAAGAGTATAAAAGAAAGTTGAACTGATAATATGTGAATAAAATATGGAAAACATTTAACTAACATGGTGACAAGAATCCTCATTTCGCACTGAGGAGTGAAAGGTGTGCCCACGGGGATGCTTCTAGTGTTCCATTAGAAGCACGTTCTTTTCTTTATCAATTCAAGCGCCTCAGGACGTCAGGCGCCTCCTACGGAGCACCCAAACATTAAACAAAATATTCCACAAGTTTGGGAAACCACAAAGTGGTGCACTTGCCTCAAATATTCATTGTACATTCCCAGATTCACCATTAGGGGTAGACCTGGTAATGCGTCTAAATGCTACGCCTCCCCAGGTGAGGCGTAACGTGGAGAAAAATCTTTCTTGGTGTGCTGCATTCTGCAGCACAAGCAGAAAGAGGAAATTGCCTCTCAGTATTGTTTTTGTGCAGGTCGGTGTACCTTCCTGCACAAACATAATCCGGGCACCCTTGCACCATGACACAAGAGTTCCTGCGTTGGCGCTAGGCAGCTAGGAAAGGACAGGAATGCACTGTTTTTTAGGTTAATGTGGCACAGTTCTGCCATTTCACACAGTGCAGTGCAGCAAGGTGGCTTGCAGCTTTGCGCTACGTGAGAAAATGATAAAAATGGGCCACTGTGTTTAGAAATACACTATTTGGTTATAATGTTTACAAAATCTTCCTGTGGGGATTAACAGCGTGCTCTCGAACTTCACTCCTTCGCTCAAACTGGCTTTGGGCATTTTCGTGCACATACCCTTAGCTGGCCATTAACTTAATTGGGTTAATGTGAACTTTTTAGTTAGTCCCCTGCTGGTTTCAAACTGCTTTGCTGTAGTTATTCTCATTTATTTCTCATTAGCATTTCTGAGGTAAACACTTTAGGTGCCACAGCATTTCATTCACATCAACCTTTTAATTAAAAGGCTGGCACCTGTGTGCCGCTCTTACAGTGTGAGGCACATCCTTGCAAGGACCCTGAGACTTTACAGCCTTGGCTCACACCTTTCTAATTGCCAGAGTGCTATTGTTTACTTTGAGCCCCATTAAATTGTCAATCACACCTCTAGTGGTCCATGTGATGTATATTGAGCACCTCTGATCTACACAAACATAAATTCTTGATCCAGGCCTCCCAGTGCTTAATATCAGCCGGTGAGGTGCCACCAGCACTCATTTTTGGAATTCAGCATTTTGTCAGATCAAGAGAGGGAAAAACAGCCAATTGGAAAGACGAAGACTAGAAAGATGGAAAAACCGCCGCAAGGGGAGAAAATAGGAACCTGCAAGAGCAAGATAGAGGGGCAGGGAGTCTCTGGTAGTGGATTAAAGAGGCATAAGGTGGATTGAAGACTATGCAGACATATATTACGGCCGGCTGCTGGCTTTTGAGCAGAGCTTTGGGCACTGGCACTCATTCTTTTTCAAATGAAGAACTGGGGTCTCCTATAAAAAGAAAATAGACCCCTCACCCACACTAGGTGGCATGCTTCACCATAGGACATAGGTCTTCAAAGTGTGGGGTGCACCCCCCATGGGGGTGCCGAAATCACCCCCCGTTGGGGGTGCCGAAATCACCCCCCGTTGGGGGTGATTTCATTTCACCTTCCATTGTAGCTTCCCACATTGGAAGTACGTTTGCTGCCTGTGTTGTAGATCCCCATCTCGAGTGAGGGCTCTCTCTGATTGGAGTAGTCATTCAGAACAGCCAATCAACATGTAGTTCCCGCAGCACTGACATCAGCACTGATGTTCCTCCAATGAAAGGGCCAGCATTACAGATGCTAGGAAGTGCTGCAAATGTTCCATACATAAAGCTGCAAAATGCTTCTACTTTGCTGATAAGGCAGTGCTTCTTCACTGCTGCCTTTTGCCTCCTGGTTGCTGAATTTCATATCCGGTTGCTGCCTTTAGCCATGGTGTGGAAGCCTTACCTCTCAAGGTTATCGTGGTTTGCAACCTCGTAGCTCCTGCCTTTCACTGCAAGGATTTGACAACAGGTGCATTCTTCATGAGGATTAATTCACTAGCAGGTAAGTGTGAAGAGTTTTTTAGATTTTTAAAGTCTCCCTCCTATGTCTTTCTTCCCAACACTAGTGGAAATGTGGGTTCTTTTGAAGAGGAGGATGTAGCATTAATGCCAGAGCTGCTGACTTTGGTTTTGGGAATCTGGGTTTGAGTCCCGCCCTCAGCTCAACATCATGTGATCCTCTGCAAAATCACTTGATGTAAGGAAAATAAATGTGGCCTTGATTAAAGTCACTGGTGCTTGTTTAAAGTGACCCAATATTTTAGAGCGGAGTAAATAAGCGTGATATAGCAAATGTCATGAAATATGCCATCTGTCCTCACTTTTTTCGTAGGGCAAATATAAATGCTTTCTTGTGCAGCTGGTTCTAAATCTTTGGACTGCTATCTTATTTATAAACCAACTATGTTAACAATGTTAACAATGGAATGGCTCTTGATGCTGCTAGAAATAAAAGGCATATATCCTCTTGAATCACTTATATCACATATGGGTCTGATGTAGATGTCCCCTAGGCCTTCTTGAAAAACTGTGGATGGCCTTCTACTGGCGACACTCCACATACTCACTGATCCTTTAATTTATGTCAGAAAGCATGTTTTGTGGGACCCTTTTCCTGATATCTTATCTGGGGCAATGATGTGGTGCAACAGCCAGACCTGCTAACTTTTGGAGCTGGGGAACCAGGTTCAGTTCTTGGGCATCTGCTCAACGTCCTGTGGTTCTGGGCAAATCACTTATTCTCCCCGTTCTTATAAAAATTAATGTTTCCTTGTGTAACGTGAAATATGCTCCTGTAAACTGTGTCAATACCTTTTGGGTCATGTTTGTGGTATATAAAGTTGCCCTAAAATACATTGCAAAATGTTGTGAGCACTCTGGTTTCTTTGTACCACTCAAAAATGGAAGTGGAGCCTAACCTTAGGATGGCAGTAGCAAGAATCCACCGACATACTGACCATCTATCTCTTTTGAAAAAAAACAGGCACACCCGTCACATTAGTTTAAAATTGTTTTTATTAATCTATGCAACATTTTTCTTGGAGACTTTTCATTTGAACATATTAATAAGTATCTGTTACGTAACCACAGGCAGTATAAGATCTTCAACCTACTGAACACTCTTACTTTAATATTATTTGCAATATACGACCTGGACTCTGCAGGTGGGAATGGCCAGCAATGATGCAGAGTACCCACTTCCAGAATGTTTTGTCAGGTGGTGGTGGGAGAGGGGCGGGCACGACGTCTAAAAAAGTTTAAATGAGGGGGCTCAGCCTGAAGAAAGTTTGAAGGCCTCTGCCATAGGGATTGCTCCTCACCAGAAAGCAAATTCCTTGCAGGGCTAACACAGAGCTCATAGATATGTACTATTCTCAGTAAAGTTGGATGTGTACATCCTATCCTGGTCACCTACTCAATAAAATTGTATCTGGGGATCCTACATCGTAGATTTGATTTCTTAGTTCACTAGTACAAGATCAAAAACTAGCATGAAGGAAAGGCAGTAAATTACGTAACCACCCTCCTCACTCTTCAATGGTAGATATTTTTCTGTACCCATTGGCCTAGCTTAACGGTCACAGGCCTTCATCAGGACCAATGGGACCTCTTGCCATAAGTCTGTCACAACATCTAACTTCTTTATGTAACGTATAATACAGTGATAGAAAACAAGGTAGAGGAGAACAGTAAACCTGCCTGCCACGGTATAACAGAGTCCCTCTTGCAATCTACTCCTCGAACTACTGAGTTGGTGATGCAGCGAGCGCAAGGTAAATAGGTTTATTTATTCATTTACTTACTTTACTCCCGGCCGTCGTATGTCCGACCCCACCCTGCCCCTTCCCTGCCTGCTCCCCCGCCCTACCGCCCGCAGTACTCCCTCTGCGAGCCGCCACTGCTGTCATCCACATTCAAATAAACCAAGAGATATGAACTAGGAAGAACTCGGAGAGGACTTTTGAGGCCTTCCATAAGACACAGCTAAGGTAGGAGCCCTGAGCGAAGATGGAAACACTGCTTTTTGGCGGTCTGTGAGAAATGACGTAGTTCAGTCAAGAGCTGTTCAATTCACAGCAATGTTCTCAAGTCTGGCTAGCAGTGTGCAAGGATTCACTGTATGAAAGCCCACAGAGATACCCAATAGATCAACACGACCACACGCCCGCTATCCACAGAGAGATGTAGTTGACATTGGAGGGCAAACAACACAGACTCCAGTCCCCTCATATGAGGGTGTCTAGCCTAAGTCTGATATCTCGCTTTTCTAGAAAAACCAATAGCTGCTCAGCAGCATGCTTTTCAGTGACCTAAGAGCAGAGTAGAGACTCAGGGAAAGGTGATAGCGTTCTTCTACTTATGTGGAATAGGCTACAATGTCATCATTAAGAGTGCCTGCATTTTGGATGGTAATCCTGCACATGCAAAAAAAGTGATACCTCAGGGTGGGCCATTTACCAAGTACAGTATTACCACTCCTGTCGAGTTATTCGCCTTGGCTGCACATTCTCAGAATGTTGCAGTGTTTCTAAGCATGGGCGAATTTTGCGGATCTCGCGTTCGCGAATTTTGCGGATTTGCGAACTCGCAATCCGCAAAATCCGCGAATTCCCGCGAATTTGCGGATTTTTTTTTTTTGTGTGTTCGCAATTGTTTCTGCCAGTTCGCGAGGATTTGGTACTAGTTCGCAATTGCGAACTTACTTGTCGGCTCGCAACGGTCGCGACTATGTTGTTTCTACGTCTGGTTCATCATCACAGCCTCCCAGCACCCTCTGTTTTACCACTGGCACCCTCTCTTTGACCCATGCCACCCTCTGTTACATCAATGCCACCCTCTTGTTCATCATCACTGTAGAAGATGGGGGGGAAAAGCAAGCCCACCTGCCCTGCTTGAACTGACATGAATTAATTTGGGGTTAGTTTATTAACAACACCTGCCCTGCCCCAACTGACAATAATGAATTAGGGGCTAATTAATGTGTCACTGAAAGAATTTAAAGTTCCAGCCTGGCACCTGCTTGTCTGCTCCTTTAGCTGTAAATCAGGACCTTTGTGGCATACAGTTAAGGTCAGAGCAGGGTCACACAATAGTTGCAAGCAGGCAACCGAATTCTGGAGGGCCCCCTCAGGAAGCACTACAAAGAATCGTTACAAATCATGAGGTTGACCTTTTGCACCTGCTCATTGCTTTTGCTTTTGCTGAAATCGTTTTTCGTTTTTTTTCGCGCTATTCGCGGGGCGCGGCGTCGTGCGAAACCGACCGCGGAAGCCGCCAATTCGTGCGAATGAGCATTTTATTTTTTTGCGGCTTGTTGTTTCGCGAGTTTTTTTGCAGTATTCGCGAGCCGCTTGCAGCGCAACACGCGAATTTACCCCAAGGTCGAGTACGGGCGCGGCCATTTTGTTTGCGTGACGTATTTCCGTTTCCGCCGGCTATGTATAATCTCGCGCAGTAAGCGCATTGCGAGTAGAGGTTCGCACGAGATCGCGCGGGAAATCTAGAGGTTCGCACGAGATCGCGAGGAAAATCTCGCGCGAACTTACTTTCGCGCTCGTGAACGGGCGCCGGCCATCTTGTTTTTCATTCATTTCCTGTGTCTGGGCATGGTGTTTAATCCTCTTGGTATCTTTGCCATCCTTTGCTTGTTTTCAGTTTTTTTTTTACGATTTTGCTTCTTATCTATCCCTCTCTTTTCCTAGCTGTATATTTTTGTCTTTTCTGCTATTTTTCTTTACTTTTAAACTACTTTTTTAAACTCTTTTCTTTTCTTCTTCCCTATCCTATTCTTTCTTAATTTTCTACTTCTTCCTACCTTACCTGCCCAGACCATGGTCAAGCCAGGCGCCGTGAAGCTGCCCAGGCACTTGAGGGCCGCAGCGGCGGCGGGGAGTAGTGCTGGACCCAGTGGCAGGACAGCATGCGGGAGATTGAGGGGGGAGCAGGTGACGCGACGGGAGATATTCAGCCCGGAGGAAGTGGGCGCGCTGGTCTACTTCGTCCAGCGCCGCCTGCCCAGGACCATCGCGGGAGGCGGCAGGATCGCGGCCGGCGGCTACAACATGCGGGAGCGCCGGAAGCGGTGGGAGAAGGTGTGCTGGGCCATATCCCACCTCTACGGGGTCCAGCGCACCTACAGCCAGGTCACCCATCGCTGGACGGACCTCCTGGACCGCGAGCGCGACCTGCTGGACCAGCTCGGCTTGGAGATCCCCGGGCTTGGTGAGTAGTAGTAGCCATTTAATCACTCACTACTATGATGTTTTCTCCTGCTCTGTGTTGTTGTGTTGCAAATATTTGTTTTTTACATGGAGCAAGCCAATAATGCCGCTGATGACGATTACATTGTAGTTAAATTATATTTCAAAATCTTCTGTGCATTTCAGGTGCACTGCTCTCCTTCTCAGTGGCGTTGCTACTATGCTTATTTGTTTTCTATTTCGTGGTCTCATTGGCCTGAGTAACTATTATGTATGAGTGTACTTTACAGAACTGCGTAATGCTAGACACTAGGGGGCAGATTACATTTACAAGCCCCTTGCGCCACGTTTACGTTGCCTTGCGTGACGCAACAGCGGCTTAAACGTGCCGCATCCCTGCGAGTCATTTACAGCATGACGCATCTAGGGAGATGCGTCACGTTATAAAGCCATGGGCCTGCACCACAATGGGTGCGTTCCTAGTACGCAGGGTGGGCGGTCCAGCGGCTGTGCGCCTCGCAAAATTGCCTGCGTGAAATGTACAAGATTTAACGCAGGCACTTCTGCGACGCTGCTACGTCAATTCAATTCCTTATATCTGCTCGAAGCAGGCGAAAGGACTGACACAGCATGTTAAGTATTGGGTGGCCCTGAGCATTACTGGAGTTGCATTGCGTTGGCGACGTGACTCCAGCGATGCGCCGCTCTTACGTGACGAGATGCGTCACGCAAGTGCCTACCCTTGCGCCAGGGCGCGCCGCATTGTAAATGAGGCACATCTGCCGTGTCGCAAGGGTAGTTTTGCGTGACGCATTTGATCTGGCGCATCTCTGGAGATGCGCCAGAACGCGTAAGTAAGTATGCCCCTAAGGGGCAGAATTGCAATTACCGTCGCATCCCTGCAAAGTAGCAGGGATGCGCCATTAATTGTGCGGCCCGCTACCACCACCAAACATGGTGCGCCGTATTTGCAATGCGGCGCACCATGGGCCCAAAACGTCACCGAAGCTTTACTGCTGTAGTTGCGTCGCAACAATGGCGCAGCTCCATCAATGCTCTGGGGTACCCTATCTCCCCAATGCTGGGTCAAGCCGTACGTCTGCTTCAAGCAGGTGCAGGGTTTGTGTGACGCATCATTGTCCTAAAGGTGACTGATTGATATTTTGTAGATTTCCCTCAGCCACTATTAGGATGTGTTCCAGCGCAGGAATGCCCTCCCTTGCGCCGGAACGCCCCCTGATGGCGCAGGGCTTTATAACGGGATGCATCTCCCAAATGCGTCACGTTGTTATAATATTATACGCCGCACCATGGCGCCCTTTTTTGTTTAGCTGCTGCGTCACAAAAGTCACGCAAGAACGGCGCAAAAGAGCCGCAAGGGCTTAAATCTGCCCCTTCCTTTGTACCCCTGACAATAAGAAAAATAGTGGCGGTGGATTGATAGTTTGACTATTTAAATGACTGGTAATGTAGCAGGCAACTGTTAGTGTTGTCACTGATCTGACTGAAATCACAATGGAGTTTGTCTGTCACTTTGCGTCTTGCCTGCGGACTGCTGCCTGCCAGTCCTAGGTGAACGTTTCAGTACTTTGTTTAGTGAGTTACGTGACTTTCGAAGTCACAGGTCCGCAAATAAATGAAAAGTAACCATAATCAATATAATTTCGCAGAAATATTTTGTTATTGTTCTTTTGAAATGTTTGATTTGGTTGACATTGACAAGCAACAATCATCCATGTTTTCTGTTCTTTCTTTCATGTTGTACGTCAGCTCCCCCCAGGGGCGAGAGGAGGACACAGGAGCAGCAGGCGGCGGATGCTGTTCAACAGGGCCACGATCGGGCAGGCGAGGGCTCCTCTGCTGGCCCCAGTAAGTTTTCATTTTAGACTAGTACCTATTTTTCCTAGCGTTCCTCATTTGACTTTTTTCAAAATTGTCTTTGCTCTTCTTGTAGACTGTATCTAAATTCTTATCCTGCCTCTACTATGACTCCCTGTGGTATTACTATATTATTCTTATTAGTCTGTCTGTGTAGCTAACTAAGATTGCACGGTTGGCGAAACTCCCATGATTCCAGTCAGCAATAGCTCTATCAACTTAGTGCAGTCCTCTGGGATTGTCCATAATGTCTTTTGAAGTGTTCTATCTGGACTCATGCTTGCAAAAATTGCAAAACCTTTCGCTCAGTCACTCTAGTCTGGACCAAAAAACACAGATTGTATTTAAGTTTAAAAGCTTTATTAAAAGTAAACACATTTATTAAAATGAAGTCATAATAAAACTAAACGTTTAACTGATAATGGAAAAGTGGTTAGTGCTGACGATTAATTGAAGACATTTCTTGTGGTCGAGCCGAGCTCTCACCTGGTTTCAACTTGATCTTGTTGTTAGAAGTCCATCTTCTGTCTGTGTGGAGAAAAATGGTGCGTGTTAAAAAAACAGCCTTCATCAGTTGTGCCAAAAAGTGCAGCAAGACAACCTTCCCTGGAAAAAGGGACATTTTTTTTAACTTTCACGTAGACAGTCACAAATTACATTGTTTTCACATGTCTTCATTCCTAGACCAAAGACTAGTGACTAGTGAGTGCTTTATTCTAACATTCTTAAATGTACTTTGTAGGTGGAACATCTGGTGGCGGGCCAGTGTGGAGGTGGTGGTGCTCGACACGGAGGCGGAGGGCGATTCTTCAGGGGAGGAGGCGGCGGCTGTGAGAGTTGAGACGGTGGTGGTGGCGGCCAGAGGTAAGCTCTTATATATTCCTTACTTATTGAGATTGAAGACTAGCTGGGAAGGCAAGAATATGAGATGCATGGCTGGGTGAATGATGAAGCAATGATGGGTGGAAGGACAACAGCCTGGGTGGGTGACACAGAAACTGTATGTGTCCATATACCTGGATCATGCTACTATCTGACTCTTAGATAGCATATGTGTATCTAGAGCAGGGGTACTCCTAGTACGGCCCGCGGGCCGGTGGTGGCCCGGCAAGCCTTCCTTGGCGGTGCGCAGACCTTGCAGACAATCACTGCTCCCCCGGCCCCCACAGAGCAGAGGCTTTTTTGTATTTCACCTGTTAGCGCCCCTGCATCTCCACTCTGACAATCACTGCTCCCCCGGCCCCCACAGAGCAGAGTGGAGATGCAAGGCCACAAAGAGGTGAAATAGAACAAAGCCTCTGCTCTGTGGGGCCGGGCAAGCAGTGATTGTCAGGGTGGAGAAGCAGGGGCGCTACAACAAACAAAGCCTCAATAATATGTTAATGGTCTTTTAAAGACCTGTTAAGTACTTTGGTGTTGTTGTCTGTGTGTGCGCGTTGAGGAAGCGGTCTCAACCCGGGCTGAAGGCTGACACAGATAGACACACACACAGTGAGATGACAGAGGGGGAGGGAGAGGGAGGGCAGGAGGGAGAGAGAGATGGAGGGAGGGCAGGAGGGAGAGCAGGAGGGAGAGAGATGTATGTAAATGCTGGGTCTGGTGGCTCAGTGGATGAGGGCATCTGCTGCAGGGACCTGTGTGCAACCTCATGGTCACAAGTTATCGTTTTGCTTTAGCCCCGCCCCCTCTGACTCCGCCCCCACCAGTGCGGCCCTCGGCCCCAAACTACACTGTAAATGTAGCCCCTGAGAGAAAGTTTGTGAGTACCCATGATCTAGAGAGAGTAGACGGTCAGTGGATGAACTAAGTGTAACTTTGAAGAGCATGTAACACTGCACCCGCACGTCCGTTCCAGTGTAGGAAAGGCAAGGAAAAGAACTTTTAATTTTGTCCAAATACTACCATAAATAGTAGCAGTAGTTTGTATTGCAAGCACTGCATAGATCCGGTTATTATGGTGGCCACTCCCTACCTCTCTTAATAAGTTTAGTAGTACTCAGTCATTCATGTGTGGATGTATCACTGGTCACTCAATAAAAAGCAAAGCACCTAAAGTCATCCCATATATAAGCAAAAACATCCCATGTGAAGTGATAGATAATCAGATTATTTATCTTCTTCAATTTTCCATTTCTAGTACTCATTTCCACTGTAGGGTGAAAGTTAAATTAATTAAGCAGTAGCCCTTGAGTTGTAACAGAGTATTCTCAGTGCCACCCGTAATAGAAAAGTAAGAGCTTCACCACCTGCATGTACTGGACGGGTACAGTAACGCAACGGCAACGCAAGTCTAGGTCACTCCTCATGGCGTGCGTCTCTTTTTCTCGGGTGCAAGTTTACTGCGCTGGCATTATGCCGGCTTGCAGAAAATAACGTACCAATTTTCCAAAACAAGAGATAAGAAGAAGAATAAGACTGGTGTACTTTCATAGTCGACTCCAATGGAAGTCCACAGTGCTCGTAGAATTTGTTCCTTAAACTCCCACTAATGTTAGAGCAAGGATGAAGAAGTGTGAGGTTAGATAGATACTGGCCTCAATAGTTATGTAATGCGCTTGCAAGTTGCTAGTTGTAGTGCAACACAAATTTCTGCTGAATGATTGAGTTAATCTTAAAGAGCATTGGTTACAGACTATGTCTTTCTTTCTTCATATAGGTTCTCCTTCCAAACGAACAAGGAGGAAGGAGCTGGCTAGAGCGGCCCGGCAACGGAGGATCGAGGCCACTGTTGCGGAATATCGGCGGCTGGTGGCCCTGGAGGACGAGGAAAGTGTGCAGTCGACAACAACAACAACGTCGTCTGCATCGGCCTCCGTGGCCCCACGGGCTGCCACCCAGCACAGTGGTCCACCCAGACTGAGCCGGGCTGCCAAAGGCAAACGCCACCGCCGAGCAGCAAGGCCAACAGCTGCCTCTCACAGGCATTGCACCTGCAAGGCAGTGAAGGCACGCCTGCGCCGCACTACCCTGATGGTGTCCCGCCTTCAGCAGGAGCTCGCCTTGCTCCGCGAGGAGCATGATGCCCTGGCCCAAAAAGTTAACAGCATCCACCCATAGTGTCCCTTGCCCCTTTTTTAGAGACTTTTGGGGGGTGGGAATTGGGAGTTGGGTTTTTGGGGACTTTTGAAGGACAATCGTTGGGGTTAGGGAGGGTCTTGCGGGAGATTATTTTGTTAGGGATATAAATATACTTTTTCAAACTTTATCTGAGCATACCTGTTTTTTACTGCTTGCCTGGTGGGTGGGGGTAACCTGACAGAAGGTATAGTAGATAGAAAAGGAGAAATTGCTTTTTACCTGAAGACGCGTGAAGTCCGTCTACCGCCAAGGACAGAACACGGAAGCGCTCCCCACTGAGCCTCAGGGGGGGGGGGGGGGAGGTGATAGTCCACAGGAGACACGATAGAAAAGCATGCAGAGCGTCCGCTCTCATGCCGGTGCAGAACAGAAACCAGAATAACGCGCAACAGGAAGCGCGTCTGTTCCCCAGATAAACTTCCTGCAAGTCTCCCGCCTACTCATGGGAAATGTAGTTTCATAGTACGGTAGGCGCTTAGGGGCTGCGTAACCTGACAGAAGGTATAGTAGATAGAAAAGGAGAAATTGCTTTTTTTCTAGGTGTCCCCTCACTCACCAGGGTTGCCCCTTGGTGACATGCTTCATCATTGGGGCCATCCCAGTCCTCTACGGCCTGGGGCGTGCTGCGACTTGCGAATTACGTAGGAGCACTTACAAATGACTATGTGTGGTGCAGATGTGATAGTGGAGTGGACTAAGTGATGTGTTAAGGGATCAATGTAGAAGCCGAGAGAGAGCCAAGAAATGCAGTCACAGTCAGAGAAAAAGGCAAGGGATACTGTATCTATGTGGTTGTAGTGGTCCTGTTGGAAGTGGTAAGTAAGTTGCCTGCAGAAAAAAAATCCTACTATTAGCGGCACTCCTCCATTGCAGCCGACGCTTCGTCCGACGATGTTGGTCACCAGAAGACACCCTGTCCACTGCCTGCCTGATGCTGAATTGTGGCTCGCTACTGTGAAGCCTGACTCCATCCTTTTTTCCCCATTGCAGAGACTGAAACCCGGCCTGTAATTATTCAACGAAAAACAGGAAGTGATATAATATTACAACACCACTGATAAATAAATATAAGGTATGTAGGCTGTGGAGTGCAAAAAGTCACAATTTGATTTTCCTAGTAGACAGTACAATATTTTTGAAAGTGCGTACTCTGAGTCACCTTTTGAAGGATAAATAAGTATGGGCAAATTAATGTAGCGGATCTTGCCCCTCAAGCTAGGTGTACTGTAAACTGTGTTTTAGAACAAAATTAGATCTTCCTAGCAGTGCTCCCACCCAGACCCTTACTAAAGCCAGTCGCAAAAATGTAGAAGACCCCCAATCAAATCTCAAAAAACGAGGCCTAGCAGAAAACTGGTGACAAAACTTACTTTGAAAGTAAAAGTAGGCCGAAGTACCCCCTTCCTAATTACCCATTACCCACCGTGGATTGCATTCAAACCACTTGCAAGCAACCAAGCAAAAGTAGCCATAGCCAGCATCGCTCCAAGACTCGAAATCCCCCCCACTCAAACACATGCAATAGAAATACTGCTAACCCTAACGAACCCTAAGTTAAGAATAGTGGCAAAGGCTTTCTTTAACTATGCCAAATCCCCCCTTTCCCACCATGGATTTTCTTCAAATGACTTGCAACCAAAATTCTCACGAGTGCTCTAAGACCCCAGAACTCAGTTGGAAAAATCTAGAACACCCCGAAACACATGCAATCCTGCTGCTAGGGCTAACCCTAACGAACCCTAAGTTACAAAAAGTGCCAAAACTAAAGGCTTTTCCGCGCGGATTTTGTCCCAACCACTTCTACCCGGTATTAGACCTTCCCAGGAATGCCCCAAGACCCGGCAACCCACCCGCCAAGAAGCATAACACCCCCAAACAGGCCAAAAGCAAAATCTCATACTTGCAATATTTCTGGGCCTTCGGTCCAAACGCGCTGCGTAGCTAGGCCATAAGTCGGGGTTGGCACAACGGATTTCCTGAAAAGCAAATGCAATCAAGATTAGAGTGTCCCAGCAATGCTCCCAGACCACGAAACTCACCCACAAACAGACGGAACCCCCCCTAAGAGCACCTCAAAGGCAAGCAAGTCATCAAAAACACAAAAAAAATTCTGCCTGGGATTTGGTCCAAAACACTTTTATCCGGTATTAGAGCTTCCCAGCAATGGCCCCAGAGCCGTCAACCCAGGAGAAAACAAGTAGAAGACCCCCAAACAGCCAAAGAGCAAAAGTACAAAAATGGGGACTTAGTCAATTTTTCACAAATTTCCCAAATCACTCCGCGCGCGCTCTGCAGCTAGGCCCTAAGTCCCCTCTGCCACCATGGATTTGCTTCAAACCTCTTGCAAAGTAAAGTATATATAGCCAGCAGTGCTCCCAGACCACGAAACTCACCCACAAACACCAGGAAGCCCCCCAAACAGGCCCCCGAAAACGCTACATAGAGCAAAATGTCAGAAATAGCCCAAAAAAAAATCGGCCTGGATTTTGTCCCAACCACTTCTACCCGGTATTAGACCTTCCCAGGAATGCCCCAAGACCCGGCAACCCACCCGCCAAGAAGCATAACACCCCCAAACAGGCCAAAAGCAAAATCTCATACTTGCAATATTTCTGGGCCTTCGGTCCAAACGCGCTGCGTAGCTAGGCCATAAGTCGGGGTTGCCACGACGGATTTCCTGAAAAGCAAATGCAATCAAGATTAGAGTGTCCCAGCAGTGCTCCCAGACCACGAAACTCACCCACAAACACCAGGAAGCCCCCCAAACAGGCCCCCGAAAACGCTACATAGAGCAAAATGTCAGAAATAGCCCAAAAAAAAATCGGCCTGGATTTTGTCCCAACCACTTCTACCCGGTATTAGACCTTCCCAGGAATGCCCCAAGACCCGGCAACCCACCCGCCAAGAAGCATAACACCCCCAAACAGGCCAAAAGCAAAATCTCATACTTGCAATATTTCTGGGCCTTCGGTCCAAACGCGCTGCGTAGCTAGGCCATAAGTCGGGGTTGGCACGACGGATTTCCTGAAAAGCAAATGCAATCAAGATTAGAGTGTCCCAGCAGTGCTCCCAGACCACGAAACTCACCCACAAACACCAGGAAGCCCCCCAAACAGGCCCCCGAAAACGCTACATAGAGCAAAATGTCAGAAATAGCCCCAAAAAAAATCGGCCTGGATTTTGTCCCAACCACTTCTACCCGGTATTAGACCTTCCCAGGAATGCCCCAAGACCCGGCAACCCACCCGCCAAGAAGCATAACACCCCCAAACAGGCCAAAAGCAAAATCTCATACTTGCAATATTTCTGGGCCTTCGGTCCAAACGCGCTGCGTAGCTAGGCCATAAGTCGGGGTTGGCACGACGGATTTCCTGAAAAGCAAATGCAATCAAGATTAGAGTGTCCCAGCAGTGCTCCCAGACCACGAAACTCACCCACAAACACCAGGAAGCCCCCCAAACAGGCCCCCGAAAACGCTACATAGAGCAAAATGTCAGAAATAGCCCCAAAAAAAATCGGCCTGGATTTTGTCCCAACCACTTCTACCCGGTATTAGACCTTCCCAGGAATGCCCCAAGACCCGGCAACCCACCCGCCAAGAAGCATAACACCCCCAAACAGGCCAAAAGCAAAATCTCATACTTGCAATATTTCTGGGCCTTCGGTCCAAACGCGCTGCGTAGCTAGGCCATAAGTCGGGGTTGCCACGACGGATTTCCTGAAAAGCAAATGCAATCAAGATTAGAGTGTCCCAGCAGTGCTCCCAGACCACGAAACTCACCCACAAACACCAGGAAGCCCCCCAAACAGGCCCCTGAAAACGCTACATAGAGCAAAATGTCAGAAATAGCCCCAAAAAAAAATCGGCCTGGATTTTGTCCCAACCACTTCTACCCGGTATTAGACCTTCCCAGGAATGCCCCAAGACCCGGCAACCCACCCGCCAAGAAGCATAACACCCCCAAACAGGCCAAAAGCAAAATGTCATACTTGCAATATTTCTGGGCCTTCGGTCCAAACGCGCTGCGTAGCTAGGCCATAAGTCGGGGTTGCCACGACGGATTTCCTGAAAAGCAAATGCAATCAAGATTAGAGTGTCCCAGCAATGCTCCCAGACCACGAAACTCACCCACAAACAGACGGAACCCCCCCTAAGAGCACCTCAAAGGCAAGCAAGTCATCAAAAACACAAAAAAATTTCCGCCTCGGATTTGGTCCAAACCACTTTTAGTGCTTCCCAGCAATGGCCCCAGACCCGTCAACTCACCTGCAAAGAGGTAGAACAACACCCCCACAAGTGCTGAGTCTTTCTTCATTGGGCGTAAACCAGCCCTCTGCTTTGATGGAAATAGGAGTCTGGAGGAGGAGGATAGAGGAGCATGTTCTTCTGAACTTGTGAACCTGAGGAATGCAGACTGCGGCACCTTCAAATCAATTAGCAAACAAGTGAAGACAGTTCTGCTGATGGGCTTGTTTTTGTGATTATCTGATTAAAGTTTGAATTATATTAACTGTGCACAACAAAGAAAGACAGACACAAAGGAATAAAAGTGAATAAGGATGAAAAAGAAAGTTATTGATTTGTTGTCTCATTTTCAGGGCTCGGTATCACGGTCCAGGAATAAGAATAAGGCTTCGTCATCATACTCTGCGAATTCACGCAGGGTGAGCTCAGTGTCACCTGACAGAGTAGAAATTCCCTCATCTATGTTGCTGCCCACCTCCTCTTCATCCGGCACGCTCTCTCGTACTCTGAAATCTGGTGGTATGAGGTGCTGATTCATCTTGATCATTGTTAACCTCTCCACATTTTTGGGCGAGAGGCGGCTCCGTTTGGGAGTTACAATCCCACCAGCCGCACTGAAAACCCGTTCAGAAGACACGCTTGCGAGTGGGCAAGACAAGTAGTTTAAAGCCAGGTTGGTGAGCTGTGGCCACAATTCTTTTTTCCCATGCCAATACGCCAATGGGTCAGAATTAACATAGACCTCTGTTGAGTCATTCAGATAGTCCTTCACCATCGACTCAAGGTCCTCATCCAAGGTTCCTCCACTTTGCTTAGCTCTTGCTGTGCCTCTGACCTTTTGAGAACCAAACCCACGCAGAGCTAGCCAATCCTCTTCAGCCTCCAATGTTTCTGTTGTCTTTCGTGCAGATGATCCGGTTGCCGGTGTCTTTAACGGCTGAGAGGTCACTTGTGCCACAGCCACAGGTGCAGAAGTGGATTGTTTTGACTGGGGATGGCCTGCTGATGTACTGCCATTTCCTTCAATTTCCAGCCGTTCTGTTTCAAACTTCTTGGCTGACAAGGCTAGCCAACGTTTGTACTTTGGAACATGTTCATCATCAAAAGGAAAGAATGCTTGGCCTGCCAGCGCCTTTTTGTAGCGTGGATCCAGAATAGTAGCACAAATGTAATGCTGTTCTGAGTGGATCTTTTTAAGACGTTCATCACCTTGTAGGAGCTCTAATAATTGCTCAGCCAGAAGCAAAGAGTCTTGGTTTTTATCTTTTCGAAACACAGAACACACCTCCTTCAGTTGGTCCTCCAGCATGTACAACAATGGGATAGCTTTTCCCAAATTAGAGTCCTCCTTGCTGACTGCACGCGTGAAGAACTCAAAAGGACGAAGCATGCGTGTCAGGCTTTCAACTATGTTCCATTGCGGCCCACCCATCCTCAGCTCCTCTGCTGTACCCTCTTTAAGGAAATATTGATTGAGTTCCGCATACTGCTCATACAGACGCTCAAGCATGTAGAAGGTTGAGTTCCAACGTGTTACCACCTCCTGGATGAGTGCTTTCACTGGCATTTGATGTTGATATAGCAGGCTCCTCAGCTGCTTCCGGGCCTTAAAAGAATGGCTGAAATGCTTGCACATTTTTCGGCAGGTGTCCAATACACTGTACGCTGCACTGCCTTTATTACCCAAGAATTTTTGGACAACCAGGTTTATACAGTGCGCCAAACACGGCACTCTGAAAGAGTAACCGTCCCTCATGGCCTTAACTATATTGGCGCCATTGTCCGTGGAAACATAACCAACCTTGCGTTTTAGTGGGGACAGCCAGTTAAGGACCTTTGTGTTAAAGACATCCAAAATGTTTTCTGCTGTGTGACGTTTCTCCAAACCAAACATGGCTAGTGTTGCATGTTTCCGAGCAGCTTTAAAAACAATGTTCGTGTCAACACCTGCGTTTAGCTTTGATTTAGCCCCTGAAAAAGAGACCCAGTGTGCAGTGATGCACATGTAATCAGCGCCTGCGCCACTGGTCCACATGTCTGTTGTCAGATGTATAGTGTGAACAGCACTCTTCTGCAAAGCTGCCCCAATCACCTTCAGAACATCTTCATGTAGTGCTGGAACCGCAACTCGGGCAAAATAGAACCGGCTAGGAACCTTCCATTTAGGGCAGAGCGCTGTCACTAATTCTAGAAAACCAACCCCTTCTACAAAAGAAAAAGGGAGAAGGTCCAGAGCTAGCATTTTAGCCAGCTTAGTGTTATACAGACGGGTCATTGGGTGGTTGCGTTCATATTGCGCTTCTGTAAACAACATCTTTTTAATGTTGCCCTGGACCAATGATTTACGGGATGATGATGATCTCTTCGACCCAGTTACGCTCGCTGATGAACTTTTCCGCATTGATGTCTCACTCTCTCCCACACTCTTAGTGTGGCTCCCATGGGGTGTGCTGCTGACATGGGAACTGGGTGTAAGTGAAGTGTTTGAATCGTCTTCTTCTACCTCCTCGTCATCAGCAGATGAAAAATCAACGTTTTCATTACGTGCAATTCCGGCTTTCTTGACCGCCTCTAGGTGCGGAAACCATTGGACAGCATGCCTTCTCTCAAGATGACCTCTCTGGCCTCCGGTACCATAGTTAGAACCAAGCTTACCACGACTAAATCGAAGCTTACAAAGGCTACAAATGGCTACGTTTTCCATTTTTGGGCAAACACTAAAGAAGTCCCAAACTGGAGACTTGAAATGTCTTCGGGGGCCGGAGGAGGCGGCGATACTGGTGGTGGTGGTCCTGCTGCTAATGCCAGATGAAGTGGAGGATGTGGATTGCCGAACTTCAGTACGTTTTGCACTTTCACCACCACGAATTGAGGTCGAGGACGAGGTGGGTACCTTCTTGCGAAGAAATATGGAAGCGGTAGGTTTTGGTGTACTACTTAACTCCAAATCTAATGATTCCATTTCCATTGCCTCCTCGCCGACATCATCATCACGCTCAGCAGCTTCTCGGGATAGGGTCAAAATGTCTCTTTGCTGCATGCCCGGTGGGGCTGCAGTGACCTTTGTGATGACTGGCTCGTCGTCATCGTGAGAGGCTTCATCACCAGCAGTATCTGTCACTTCTTGTTGAGCCTCATCACACTCCATAGGTTTGAGTTTTTGGACGACCTTCCTTTTACGCTTAGGTACCGGTGTCAGATCATGGTGTGCCTCACTGTCAGACCGCAGTTGTGGTTCCCAAGACAGATCACTTGCATCAGAACGAGGTGGGCTTGAAGAAGATGTAGACACCCCCCTTGATCTTTTCCTTGCTAGGGATGTGGAAGACAATGAATGATCATCAGGAGGAGTGGCTTCCAATGATACCTCGGCTTCATTGTCGATTTCCTGATGTGCCCCTACTTCGGGAGGAACAACTATTGTGGGCACTTGTGAACCTCCATGCACCTTTGCTTGCGCATCTCCTTTTGCTGCCTCTCCTTCCACATGTACTTGGGCGTGTACTTGCACATGGTGTTGTTGTTGCGGCTGTGGTTGTTCAACACTTGTCAGATGAGTTACAACAACCTGTGTTGATTCAGGGACATTGCTGCTACTTTCTTGCGATGAGCCAACATCACTGGTCGATGGTGATTGGAGAAGTACACTGACTGCCTCTGAAGCACTCAAGGGCTTTGACTTAAGTTGGCGTGGTGGTGGAGGCACTGAACCCAATGGAGCAGGGGTGCTGCTCCCAGCTTGGTCCCCAGCAGATCCTGCTGCTGCAGGCGTACTTTTTTTTTTGCTCCCAAAAAACGTGGCGGGTGGCACACCAGCCTCCTTGGTAACTTGCTTCTTCTGCTCCTTACTAGCAACTTTCTTGCTAGAGGAGCTACGGAGAACTTTCTTTGGGGGCGGGGCCATCTTCTTCAGAGCAGGTCAGACAGCAGGCCGCAGTTGCACGAATTGTAGAGTTGTCTGAGGCCAGACGTGACGTCGCGTGACGTTATGCTGCACACACACACCGCTGCAGGACTTCTTCCTGGCACTGGTGGTTCTCTTGAGTCTTGTGCACCTAAAAAAAATGGAAGACAGAGGAACATCAGTTCAGTTATAGAGCACAAAAAAATCGAAAAACACTGCAAAATCAGCACAATCCCAATCCATCCATGCCCTCCATAATGTTTAAATTCAAGACAACCCACAGAAAGACTAGGCCCATGCAAGACTCACTACCCCTGGGCATAAATAAAGGTTGAAAAGTAGGCAAAATGGTTGGAGGCCTAACAACAAAGCCTGCATTCAAAATGGCCACTTGCCTGCCAGCACATGGCCAGTGCCTGTAGCTGCACTCAAAATGGCCACCAGCCACATGGCATGTCCCTCCCCATGAACACCCCCAAAAATCGAAAAACACTGCAAAATCAGCACAATCCCATTCCATCTATGCCCTCCATGATGTTTAAATTCAAGACAACCCACAGAAATACTAGGCCCATGCAAGACTCTCTACCCCTGGGCATAAATAAAGGTTGAAAAGTAGGCAAAATGGTTGGAGGCCTAACAACAAAGCCTGCATTCAAAATGGCCACTTGCCTGCCAGCACATGGCCAGTGCCTGTAGCTGCACTCAAAATGGCCACCAGCCACATGGCATGTCCCTCCCCATGAACACCCCCAAAAATCGAAAAACACTGCAAAATCAGCACAATCCCATTCCATCCATGGCCTCCATGATGTTTAAATTCAAGACAGCCCACAGAAAGACTAGGCCCATGCTAGACTCAAATACCCCTGGTGAAAAGGCCACAAGTACAGGCCCAAAAAACGAAAATCACTGAAAAATCTGCACAATCCCATTCCATCCATGGCCTCCATGATGTTTAAATTCAAGACAACCCACAGAAAGACTAGGCCCATGCAAGACTCACTACCCCTGGGCATAAATAAAGGTTGAAAAGTAGGCAAAATGGTTGGAGGCCTAACAACAAAGCCTGCATTCAAAATGGCCACTTGCCTGCCAGCACATGGCCAGTGCCTGTAGCTGCACTCAAAATGGCCACCAGCCACATGGCATGTCCCTCCCCATGAACACCCCCAAAAATCGAAAAACACTGCAAAATCAGCACAATCCCATTCAATCCATGGCCTCCATGATGTTTAAATTCAAGACAACCCACAGAAAGACTAGGCCCATGCAAGACTCACTACCCCTGGGCATAAATAAAGGTTGAAAAGTAGGCAAAATGGTTGGAGGCCTAACAACAAAGCCTGCATTCAAAATGGCCACTTGCCTGCCAGCACATGGCCAGTGCCTGTAGCTGCACTCAAAATGGCCACCAGCCACATGGCATGTCCCTCCCCATGAACACCCCCAAAAATCGAAAAACACTGCAAAATCAGCACAATCCCATTCCATCCATGGCCTCCATGATGTTTAAATTCAAGACAGCCCACAGAAAGACTAGGCCCATGCTAGACTCAAATACCCCTGGTGAAAAGGCCACAAGTACAGGCCCAAAAAACGAAAATCACTGAAAAATCTGCACAATCCCATTCCATCCATGGCCTCCATGATGTTTAAATTCAAGACAACCCACAGAAAGACTAGGCCCATGCAAGACTCACTACCCCTGGTCATAAATAAAGGTTGAAAAGTAGGCAAAATGGTTGGAGGCCTAACAACAAAGCCTGCATTCAAAATGGCCACTTGCCTGCCAGCACATGGCCAGTGCCTGTAGCTGCACTCAAAATGGCCACCAGCCACATGGCATGTCCCTCCCCATGAACACCCCCAAAAATCGAAAAACACTGCAAAATCAGCACAATCCCATTCAATCCATGGCCTCCATGATGTTTAAATTCAAGACAACCCACAGAAATACTAGGCCCATGCAAGACTCACTACCCCTGGGCATAAATAAAGGTTGAAAAGTAGGCAAAATGGTTGGAGGCCTAACAACAAAGCCTGCATTCAAAATGGCCACTTGCCTGCCAGCACATGGCCAGTGCCTGTAGCTGCACTCAAAATGGCCACCAGCCACATGGCATGTCCCTCCCCATGAACACCCCCAAAAATCGAAAAACACTGCAAAATCAGCACAATCCCATTCCATCCATGGCCTCCATGATGTTTAAATTCAAGACAGCCCACAGAAAGACTAGGCCCATGCTAGACTCAAATACCCCTGGTGAAAAGGCCACAAGTACAGGCCCAAAAAACGAAAATCACTGAAAAATCTGCACAATCCCATTCCATCCATGGCCTCCATGATGTTTAAATTCAAGACAACCCACAGAAAGACTAGGCCCATGCAAGACTCACTACCCCTGGGCATAAATAAAGGTTGAAAAGTAGGCAAAATGGTTGGAGGCCTAACAACAAAGCCTGCATTCAAAATGGCCACTTGCCTGCCAGCACATGGCCAGTGCCTGTAGCTGCACTCAAAATGGCCACCAGCCACATGGCATGTCCCTCCCCATGAACACCCCCAAAAATCGAAAAACACTGCAAAATCAGCACAATCCCATTCCATCCATGCCCTCCATGATGTTTAAATTCAAGACAGCCCACAGAAAGACTAGGCCCATGCACCACTCACTACCCCTGGTCAAGGCCCCAACAACAGGTCAAAAATCGAAAAACACAGAAAAATCAGCACAATCCCATTCCATCTATGCCCTCCATGATGTTTAAGTTCAAGACAGCCCACAGAAAGACTAGGCCCATGCACCACTCACTACCCCTGGTCAAGGCCCCAACAACAGGTCAAAAATCGAAAAACACAGAAAAATCAGCACAATCCCAATTCATCTATGGCCTCCATGATGTTTAAGTTCAAGACAACCCACAGAAAGACTCAGTCCACCCACCACTGAGTACCCCTGGGCAAAAGGCCCCAAAACAGCCCAAAAATCGAAAATTCCAAAATTTTAGTTGCAGCAACTGTAATGCCCCAAACAAACTTACTTGTAAAATTTCTAATCCAACAGTGATCCAAAGAAAGTCAAAAAGGCCTCAAATCCAAAGATCCAGCAGCATCCACAAAAAGTAATCCTTCCAGCTCCACATCCAAATGAAAAGTGACCAGGAGATGGACAAAGCACTGGGAGGAGCCTGCTGAACAGGAACAGGAAGTTGAAGACTGTGGGGCACTTCCTTCCTCCCACCCCCCTGCCCCCCTCCCCAAAATGGACTCCTCGCTAAAAAAGTGCAGGCAAATGTCAAACTAAGGAGTTATTCACATAAAAATCATCATTTCTAGAAGGTTTATGCTGCTTGCTGGTGGATTTCTTGTGCAGAATTGCAAATTTATATTTTCGCTCGCCGCATCTCAAATCTCGCAATTGCGAAGTACCGCGAGACGTGATCTCGCCGTACTCGCGTTGACAAACTATCGCTGGCAAGCCGCGATGACGTAATCGCGCTCGCCAATTCCCGCGGGATCACACAGCAAGATCCAAAATGGCGCAGCACTCGCAAACTATCGAAAAAAACAACTCGGCAAACGATGATAAACGCCGCGCGCCGCAAAAATTGTATCACCAACGCCGCGCGCCGCCAAAAAAATCCGCTGCGTGCGAATTTGCGGATTTTGCGGGAAATCCGCAAATCTCGCGGATTGCGGATTTCCCGAAAATCCGCAAAATCCGCGAGCGTAACGGATTTTCCGCCCATGCTTAAGTGTTTCCCGTATACATTTCATCAGGATTTGAGTGGCGAAATTTGTGAGGGGAAAAGTGTGGTATTGTCACACTACTAATCCTGATTCTGACACAAGCTCCAATTAACACCCAAACCATAACTATCACAGTACTGATAACGAGGTTCTAAATTGTTTTAAAGAGATATTTGGAATAGTGCAACATTTTGTTAGGCAGAATATTTCGAATTTTGAAATGGAAGGAGCATGATGACTCCTCACAGGTATCTGGGATGCTGGAACACTGCTCTCTTTCGGTGCTGTAACACCTTTCACTATATCAAAACATTGTCAGTACGAAGGTTCCATAGCGATTCTCCAGAAATCGCTATTCAGGAAATGCAAATTGGTATGTACATGATTTACAATCCCCTAATAGCGATTCCTATGGAGTAGGAATCGCTATTAGGAAATCCTAAACCATTTGTTCCTATGAAACTGAAGGCCCATAGGTACGAATGGTTTTGCATTTCCAGGTACGAATGGTTTTGCATTTACTGAATTGCGATTTCCTAATAGAAAAATTTCAATTTAGGTAATCCAAACCCAAGAGTGCCTCTGGCCTTAAGCCCCCTCCTGGAGGCACCCCAAAATTCGTAATACACATGTAAATGCATATATGTCCTAAGGGCTTATGTGCGTTTCATGTCACATAAAAAAAATGCATTTATAAATGCATTTTTTAAATTTTGCTCATGGTTACCATCGGTTTTGAGTTGATGGTAATAGCATTACCTAAATGTCTAATTCACATTTAGGAAATGCTTTGTACATGTGCTTTAGGAATTGCAAATAGGTAATCCATATTAGTGATTCCAAAATCGCGTTCGCAATTTGTGGTTTCTAGCAGGAAGAAGTCGCAAATTGCGACTGATTGTGAGCCTTTGAATATATGAAAAGGCTATTTAGCATTTCTTAATGGGCCAAAATTGTGATTCGGCCCATTACGAAACGCTAAATGGGTTCGTACATCTGGTCCATATTTTCTGCCTAAGATGCTAGAGACATTTCTGGCCCTCAACGGAGCAGTGCATGGTACTACTGACACATCTCATCCTAATTTCTGGAAATAGTGGTGATGCTCAGCAGACGGCCAATAGGTGGTAACCAGATTACCAGACATGTTAAATTTTCTAGAGGATTACCACAATGTTTGGAATGAACGTACAACATGGTACTGGAAGTAGCACTGTGTGCGGAAAAGGCATAGGATCAGGTGAGATTAAACACTTACTGCTCTCAAAGTTTTTGGCGTGTTTATTTATCTAACTATTCGCATTTTATGCAGTGAAGACTACAGTCAGTAGGGACAGAGGACTACACATTGGATCAAAGCTACAAGAGCAATAATACTATTAATACAGATAGAAGATATACTTTCTAAGGCATTTTTACGCAAGTACCAAATTATATGCATTTGGATGTCCTAATGGGAATAAAATAAAGAGAACACTCAGTGTAAACAAGTACATACTTGTGATAATAGTATTATAGGTTAAATAAGAAAATCCCAGACTAAATCAAGGCCCTCACAGGAGGAAGTGATGTAGGAACAACACACATTTCTGCCCTTTTTTTGAAGGTTTTATAGAAAGGGGTTCTCCTGGTCTGTGGTGAGCTTGAGCTCCATGAAAAAGTTTGTATTAGAGTTCTTCTTTGTAACGGACTTTCAAGAAAAAGAGTTTCAGGGCTCCCATGATGGTGTTGATAGCCTGATAAGACCAATTCATTGACAAGATTGTTTTGTGTTCCTAAGTATATAGCTAATGGAGACAAGTTTAACATTACTTCAAGCCTCAAAATTATGTAATTTAACTGTAAGCTGAATTGCTTTGATGTGCCATTTGAAAAATGAAGAAGGAGCCTTTTGAAACTGCCACTAATTCATTTAATTTCTTTATTTATTTGAAAAGTTTTATACAGCGCGAACATGACCCGTACGGGTATCAGAGCGCTGTACAAATGAACGGAAGCGAAGGGAGGTAAAAACATGAGTACAACACAAAGGAACTTAAAACAAGAACAAGCAACAACCCATCTCGTGGTACATGTGAGGTATGAGGTGAAGCAACAGGTCTTATTGGGCACTTGGAAGACACACATATCAGCATTTGGAGAACCGGGCCTTTAAACCCAGCAGCGTCAGGGTCACGCCTGCAATCTCCGGATTCACCTGCCTTGGTATACAGAGACACGGAATACTTCTGGGTGGCGTCAGAGACCAAGTTTATTAGCTGCAGCTGGTTACAGTGGTCCTAGAAGTACAACACGGTGTAAGTTCTCAGGAGACTGCTCACTTTACTAAGGTGAGACGTCTCTTTTTATGCAGAAAAATCACATTATAAATGCACACCCACTGCCCAAAATTCTGACCAATCGGTAACATGTTAAAACAAAGTATGACAGCAAAAACTCAACTTACAGTAACCCAACCCAAAAGTTAATTATTAGGAATGTCTTAAATTCATTTTCCAAAAGCTGAACAAACCCATAATTGAAAGCATGACCCATGTAATTGAAGAAACATAGGAAAGAACAGTTATAACTGATGAACAAGATAAGGCAGATTGCAAGGGAACTAAAAGTTACCGATGTCCTGAACATTGATTGGCAGTTTCAAACCGAGATCGATCAGGGAAATTGGCTTTGCGATGTCAGTTTCAGGTGAAGAGGTCAGTTTCTATAGTTCACTCCAGTGTCAGAAGAAAACTTAGTTAATGTGTACATGAACCAAGGAGGCCAGGTCACTTTGTTCGTCAGGCTGCCTTCGTGAGCCTACGTGAGGGCAACACAAATTGACAGCCACTACAAAATGGAACCCATATTTTAAAATGAAGTCGTGCAGTCTATTGTCACAGAACCTCAGACCCTCCTTTTGCCATTACGTAGGCAATAACCTAATACTCACTTTAATCTGAATCTAGATCCATATTGATGTTCATTAGGTCATCAAGGTGTCGCTGTAGCATCATCTTATTATTCTCTACTTCTCTCGGGACAGGTCTCCAAACACACATAGTAGCACAAAGACTACAAATGGCGGGACCACACTGGATGCAAAGGCAACAAGAGAAGAGAATAGCTAAAACCATACCAAGGAATGTCAGGATCTTCCATCCCCATTTGAACAGTAGTCCCCAAAACCATCCTGTCAATGACCAGTCTCCTTCGTCTACGTGAATAGACTCAGAGATCCTATGCAATCTAGAAATGGCCTGGTACAATGTTGGGGCATTATCTGGTATGTATACACAGCAACTAGATCTGATCAATTTGCATACTCCTCCTCGATCTGCAAGTATAATGTCTAAAACCATACGGTTCTGCAGAGTCATAAGGCAGTCCGCTTGAAACTCCGCTGTAATATTACTTAACGCTCCAACTGTCTCGTTAATGGTAGCTTCAACAACGCGGACAAGCTGTCGAATATGCCCACTATTCACCATAGGACCCCAGAAGGGCAGGAAACCCTCAAAGAAGTCTCCTACTTCCTGTGCAGCAGTATCTTCCTGATCGAAGACACCTCTACCATATCGCGTTCTATGAAAGTCTGAGGAGGCAGTATATGTCGGGGAAGCAGAAACGCCACATAACACGTTCCTAAACAATCAGGTGGCAACCATGTGTAGGCTCCGTTGTGACAAACAAAATGTGTACCTTTAGCTGGTACAAACGGTGGAGAAGTCCGGGATGGATAAATATAGGTTTGAGCACACACACTCTTACCTAGCTGAGCTCTCGGATTCCTGCCATTACCTTGCAGGCAAAACTGACCTTGATGGGGCACAATCCAAATAGGAGGAGACCTTTTTCGTCTCTCCTTCTCTGTCAAACTAGCACTGTATCCAGTCACGTTCCAACCAACATAAGCTTGCACCTCATCCTTAGGAATAGCATTATATGCATCAATATCTCGAATCATATCTACTATTCCTCTGATCAGGGCACTATTGTTCGGATTGTCTTTAGAGGAACGTAAGGGGTATACCTCATTTGCATAGATGAACATAGTCTGGAAAGCCCACACAGACCCATTAAAAGAAAAAGGCAAAACCAAATATGGCATACCTTTATCTGTCGTATGAGGCATAAGGCCACAAACCCAACAGTTAGTGGTATTCACTACCAACTGATGCTGATGCAACAACTGTATGAACGAGTTGTTGACAAATTCTGATCTCCTTATCTGTTCATGTTCAGGCAAAGTATGAAACTGGTGCAAAGAAACAGTAGTGAAAGAAAGCATAGGTTGGGAAGTAGGTGCAGACGTCAATTGTGTAGCAGAAACAATCCAACCCACACAAGCTAATATGACACTTAAAAACACTAAAATACACATTGCTATAAAGCAGTTATGTAATAATACATCACATTTTGATCTAGGTTTCAACTTAGAAAAACTCCTTCTCTCAACAACAGACTCCATCCTCTAACCGTGCTGTTCGCGGCAGTTGTTCCTCTTCACTCAAGTGTGCGTCTGTAAGTCCAGGGAATGCCCTAGAACAAACCAGAACCGCTGACCTTGCGTCCACACGGCTCACAACCTTAAGTCTTTATACCGCGACCCGACAGCTGAACCCGGATGGTGGTTCGAAAAAGCAGCAAACAAAAAAAGTCTGTGTTTGGAAGAAGTAAAAAACCATAAAAACTCAAATGTATTTGTACTTATTAGATCTGAGGTTATAGCGGTCTTTGCCAGGCACAGTTTGATCACGAAACAATAGTTCAGGTTCTGTAGTGTCCAATCTCAAATGTGGAGGCACAGCTGCTTGTAAAACATCATAGTCCTCTCGTTCAGACCGAGTCCATCAAGCTGTGCATCACTAAAAGGCACAAATCTAGGCACTTTCTCAGTCTCAGAATCGCCAAGGCCTTCACGAACCCACTGGTCGTATGGTAGGGGTAAAGGTACCCTCTTACAGTGTACGCCGCGGATCCAGTTCTTCTTGCCCAACACCTTCACAGCTGTCCGGGTGGTGAGAAGAACTTGATACGGTCCGTTCCAGCGGGGCTGAACGTTCTTGGTCCATTGAAAATTTCAGACGAGCACCCAATCACCTGGGTTGATAGCGTGGCCTGGGTCTACAGATGCTGATGCGAGTTTATCATGAACCTGTTGGTGAAGGACACGCAGTTTAACAGTCAAAGCGTGTAAGTAATCAATTAACATAGGATGTTCAATGTTGCTATACTCTCTGGGTCTAGGGACACCCCAGACGTTAGCGGGGCGTCCAAACACGATCTCATATGGGCTAAGTCCCACACGAGAATGTACTGTAGTGCTTGTTGTCCAAAAGTGCCAACGGCAAAGCGTCAGACCATGTAAGGCCAGTGCTTGCTTGCACTTTTGCTTGCTTCAGCTTCAGAGTGCCATTATTGCACTCAACCAGGCCTGCTGACTGGGGGTGATTCGCAGCATGACATTTCTGTTTGATACCCAATCCCGCACACACTTTCTGCATAACCTGACCCACAAATTCACTTCCGTTGTCACCCCATACAATTCTCGGCATTCCATACCTAGGGAAGAATTCTTTGTGCAAAACCTTGGCTGTAGACAAGGCAGTATTATCTTTTGGGGGTAGGCCTCTATCCATCTGGAAAAGGCACAAACAACCACAAGGACATACTTCAAGTTATTGCATCTTTCCATGTGAATGTAGTCTATTTGCAACACCTCGAACGGATACTTAGGAGGAGCAAAATGACCTGTAGGAGTTGGGGTTCCCTTTCCAGGATTATGCATCAGACAAATCATGCAATGCTTAACCAAATTCTCAGCACACTTAATAATCCCACTATTCTACCATACCGGAGCCAACAACTTGCATATCCCTTTCGAACTAATGTGAGCCAACCCATGAGCCATAGTAACAACCGGAAGCACATACGCATCTGGTAACAACTATCGCTGGTGTTCTGACAACTCAATCCAACATCCTGTAGAATCTAACATTCCCCATACTCTCTCTCTCCACGTACTCAATTCTTTCTCAGTGGCTTCTGCCTGAATCATCTTCACACTTTCTATTGTGTCTTCACACATACCACCTTCCGCGATCCAATTAGCAGGGCCTGCAACATACATTCGACTCGTCACATCTCTCGCTGTTTCTTTCGCAACCTCATCCGCAAACGCATTTCCTCGACCCACATCATCCGTAACTCTCTTGTGTGTGCTACACTTCACAATCGCAACTTGTGTAGGCAAAGTAAGTGACTCAAGTAGTTCATTCACCAACTGTCCATGCTGAATCTTAGCAGCATGCAAAGTCAAAAATCCTCTTTCTTTTCACAAACGACCAAAACTGTGAGCCACGCCAAATGCATACTGACTATCCGTATAAACATTCACTCTCTTTCCTTTCGACAACACACACGCTCTGGTCAAGGCAATCAATTCTGCTGCTTGCGCTGAATTCTGCACGATACATGCTGTTTCAACCACTGTTCGCAAAGTCGTAACCGCATATGCTGCAGTCGTTTCACCATTCGGCAACCTAAAGCATGATCCATCCACCCACAAAGTACCATCAGGATCCACGAGTGTAGTGTCCTTCAGATCCACTCTACCCTTAGTTTCTGCCTCTGTCCTAAAAACACAATCATGCTGTTCTTGATCATCCATCTCAACTGAAATCGGTAACAACGTAGCTGGATTCAATGTGTTGCACCGCTTAATGTGCACATGGCTAGCCAAAAGCGTCAACTCGTAACCTGACAAACGCTCACTAGTAAGATGCTGAGTTTTCGTTCGATTCAATAGGGTATCCACTGCATGTGGAACCATCACAATCAATGTATTATCCAATACCAAACCAGCAGACTGTCGGATAGAAACAGCCGCTGCCGCTGTAGCTCTCTACAACTAGGCAATGCTCTAGCTACCGGATCTAAAGTAGACGAAAAATACGCACATGGGCGTTGCTTATCTCCAAATTGTTGTGTCAACACTGACAACGCACAACCTTCTCTCTCGTGCACATAAAGCGTAAAAGGCTTACTGTAGTCAGGGGTACCCAACACAGGAACAGAACATAATGCATCACGCAATTCAATAAAACTCTTCTGACATTCGTCAGACCAAGGAAGAGGGTGTGGTGTATCCTTACGAGTAAGTGCCAACAAAGGTTTCGCTAGCAGAGAAAAATTCGGAATCCATTGTCTACAATACGACGTAATACCCAAGAAAGCATGCACTTCTCTCTGCGTACGTGGCACAATCATTTGAGCAATTGCTTGAATACGCTCTGGGGTCAATCGTCTTCCCTCCTTCGACAAGAGATGACCTAAGTAGGTCACTTCTTGGCGGCAATACTGCAACTTCGAAGGTGACACTTTGTGATGAAGGTCAGACAAGTGTTGCAACAGAGAAAGAGTAGCTTCTTTACAAATCTCTTCATCATCAGCAGCAACCAACAGATCATCAACATACTGGATAAGAGTGGCACCAGAAGGCAAGTAAAAGGTATCAAGCTGAGTTTTCAACGCCTGACTATAGATAGAGGGACTCTCACAATAACCTTGAGGAGCGCGTTTGAACCGGAAGCTTCGGCATCCTAAAGAGAAGCCAAAAATATCCCTACTCTCCTCAGCAATCGGAATACTGAAGAAAGCATTCTTCAGATCAATGACAGAAAACCAGGCAGCTGAGGCAGGAATCATAGTCAGTAAAGCAGTAATGTCCGGAACAACAGGAAATTGTGGCACAACAATCTTATTGACCTCTCGAAGGTCGATCACAAACCGATACACAGGTGGCTGGGAAGAGTCAGTACGCTTAAGGACAGGCAGAACAGGGCTGTTACACACATTACCTCTAGTTTCTTCAACCACACCTTTCTGGACCAAATCATAGATAATCGCTAAAAGAGCTCTTTCGCCATCACTAGAGATCTTGTACTGAGGAATGCGAGGTAACTTAGCATTCGACTTGAGGGTAACAACGTAGGGTGGAATCTGCAAGAGACCAACATCTTGGGACCTGTAGCCCAAAGTGTATCAGGAATAGAACGCAATTCAGGTGGAAGCCGATCCTTAGACAAATACATTGGAGAAATCACTTTCTTACCAACTGTAAGATGTACTCCTGAGATAGAACAATGTAATGTCGCATGCAATCTTTTCAACAAGTCCAAACCCAACAGATTCTCACCACAACCAGTCGTTAGAATAAGGGGAGCTTCCAAATCACAAGGGCCAATAGAAAGGGGCAAAGGACAAGAAACCGGATTACGAACTGGGGCGCCAGAGAATCCTACCGAAACATTCGTCAAGCCAGACAAAGGTGCGCCAGGGAGTTTAGAGAGCATAATAGAACTCTTCGCCGCACCAGTATGCACAAGAAAAGGTTCTGTCACACTAAGCATGGGCGGAAAATCCATTCCGCGAGATTCAACTAATTTCCAGCAAAATCCGCGAGCGGAACGGATTGGGTCAAAAGTTGAAGCTGACTTTTGTAACTATTTTAGAATGGCGCCGGCAAGCTGCCAGAGCCATTCTAAAATAGTTACAAAAGTCAGCTTCAACAGGAAGCACTAATAGATAAAGTAAAGCAGGTGCTCGAATTGAAGCTCAAATTCAGTTACACAATAATTAATCACCCCAAACTTGGGGTGATTAATGATTGTGTAACTTAATTTGACCTTGTACCAGTACCGCTTATAGCTAGCCGGCGGGCGGCCGGCTAGCTACAAGCGTTTCTCTGGGGGCGACCAATGTGTGCGGCTCAGAGGAGAAGGAGGGGGCAGGATGCGGGCGGCCCAGCGAAGCGGCGCGGCTCAGGGGAGAGCGGCGCGGCTCGAGGCTTGGACGGGCGGCTGGACACGAGCTGCCGAGGAGAGTGAGTGAGGCACACTTCAGCGAGGCCCCAGTGGTCCAGGGAGATCAGACAAGTCCCAGCAATTTGTCAGGGAAGGCACAATAGAGTCCACTGGTCCTGGGACTCTGGTCAGGGGGCGAGCTCAGTATCAAGCCCTTGGAATATCACTTAGAACATAACATAGAAATCCCCTGTAGCACAAAATAGCACACAACCAGTCACTATTGGTAATCAGGTAAGTACCACCTACGCAATCCTAACCACCTTAGGAACAGGTCACGCAGGGAACCAGGACCTCACTAGCACCACCTGTACTAGCAAGAACAACCACCTAAGTATCACAATACCTGTAGGGGTATAAGCATATCACACATGATGTATCACAACACATTCAGAGGTGTAGGGAAGGAAAACACATGATGCAGAAACCTACATTCAGCGGTGTAAGGAACACATGACGCATCAACACACGTTCAGCGGTGTAAGGAACAAGGCACATGATGCATCAACAACACATTCAGAGGTGCAGAACACAGGGTGCTCAAAACATACAACACGCAGTACATTTCCTAACACCCAAAAGCAATAGGACATAGATCATAACAGCATCTAAACCACAGTTAGCGCAGGAATCATAATAGCACATGAATCACTTTAAAGTCCAGGTTGCGCCACTGCGCCAACACCTAAACGTAGCAACTGCCCACTACTTGCTGGGCAGCTGAGGGACAGAACAGGGCCTAAACGCTGCAGCTGGCACTAAGTGCTGCGCAGCGGGGGAAGGCCAGGGTAGGGAGGAAGGAGTGCGACTCACTCCTAAGTCCAGAACATGTCCCTAGAAAAGAAAGACCTAAACGGTGCAGCTGCCCACTACTTGCTGGGCAGCTGGAAAGAATCTGTGACAGGGGGCCCTCACTGGCCCTCTGTAGAAAAGACTGCGCACATTGGGAGCCCTCTGGGCTCATAGACATGACTGTGAGTATGGGAGCACTCTGGCTCCTTGAAGAAATCAATGCCCCCATCGTTGGAGCCATGGGGCTCAGCACGGGCTCCTCAGGCCCTTTAACTCGAGGCTGGCACTGGGAAATCATTAGGGAAACATTTGGGCGGCCCTCTACCATCCGGGGCCGCCCTTAAGGCACCTCTCACATGGGGGAGCGCACGTACTCCTGAAGACAACGTTATGCCCCCACCGAGCCCTCTAGGCTCGAAAAACAGCAACTGTGGGCCGTGGGAGCGGCCCTCTGTCAAGTGGGGCCGCTCAGCGTTGCCAGGGAATCCTTCACGCACTCTCACCACCCCGGGGGCAGCCCTACTCACCGGCTGCTCTCCGGAGGCGGTGGGGGACGCAGTCGTCGGGTAGCAGTCTGCCGGGGCTCTCCCTCACCTCATGGCAGCCCCGCCCGCTCTCTTTCTCATCTTCACCCGGTCCCCCATCGTTGGGACAGGGACTCAAGGGGGAGCTGCAAGGCTCCGGACCAAACTCCTCTTCCGGGCGGTGCTGGCCAATCACAGCGTGGCGGCGGGCAGGACTTCCTCCGGTAAACCGGAAGTCCCGTCCTGTTTTACGGCGCGAGGGCCGCGGCGGTGAAAACTTGGAACAATAGCGAGGGGTGGGCACCCTCGAGGCGAAAAATAAACGTAGCAGCGAGGTGGGCACTCGCTACCCTGATAAGCGGGGTGAGCACCCGCAGTACAAATACTGAAAATGGGGCATAAGGCAGGGTAGCACCTGCGAGGAGCACGACCAGGACAGAAGCAGCTCCACGCTGCCAAGCTCAAGTAAAGTGCTCCCAGAGGGGGACAAAGCGCAGGGACAGCTAGGTTCATGGAAAATTAAAAGTCAGCACCCTCAAGGTGCAGAGGCAGCCCCCAAAGTCTCCTCAAGGTCCTGGGAATACTCCTGCCAGGCAAAAGGGGTCCAAAAGAGTCCTCCAGCATCCAGGGGCTGGGCAGGGCCCAGGGAGGCAAGCCTTCCCTCGGGCCCCAGCAGCAGCATGCCCCTGGTCAGATTCAAGTTGGGAACAAGAACCTTTTCATGGGGTCACAGCCCCTCTTTTATACACCTTTTCCCTTTGTCTTTAGGTGCAGGGTGGGGGGGGGGGAACCAGTCGCAGCTGGTTTTGGAGCACCCTTGATGGCTCAACCACCCCTTTCATTCACCGGGCAGGCTAGGGTCATCAGTCGCACCACAGGGGGTGGAGCCAGCATTGTGTGGGGAAAACCCAGCCTCATTCAGGACACAGGTGCAGCCCCTCCCTCACATCAGCATGCTAATCTCTCCATTCACCATCGGGGCAGACCCACACAGACTTATGGAGCCTGGCATCCCAGCCAGCTCCAGCCAATCACACGCCAGGCATATTTTACACTAATATGCCAACTCCTAGAAGTGGCATTTCCGCACAAGACACAATCATGCCACATACATCATTGCGAAGCATTCAACCACACGAGTTTGCACATACCAAACTCGACCATGCACACCTCACGCATCAGGAACTACCAGGGACACAGACATTCCCCATGCATTCCTATGGGAGGGCAGGCCAATCTCACACACGCACTCAGGGAGCGCATGCACTTTACACTGCGCCACAGTGTCAAAGTGCGCAAAGACCAGAAATCACTATAACTATTTATTAACACCAGGCAAAAAGTTCAGTGGTGAACCTGCCAGAACGGCCAAGTCCAACACCTAGTGAAGAAATCAGACACACTCTCGTCTTTCTTTTGTTTGCATGCTGCTAACTTGTCCCAATTCACTCGCAAAGCAGGCATCATGGTCTTCATCAATGTGATTATCCTACCAGGTAATTCCGTAATCAAGGGTTCAGGTTTGGCACCTCCTACCTGTCTACCATCCACAGCAGTAATATTAACCCATGAGTCGCCTAACTCTTGCGCATGATCCTCGTGACGGATCTTCGCCCACAAAGGTTGAGGGACTACATTACCCAGTAACATATCTATGTCAGCTAAATTCATAACACACACATCAACTGTCTGAGACAACTCCTTGTAATAACCAGCAGGATTTTTACGGGGGTCCGGCAAAGTCTGCTTAAGAGCCAGGACCTCAGCTCTCTTCCAAGGGACATGTACCCACACTCGCTGAAAATGAGCCGGTGCAGCCACAATACCATGAGCAGCATCAGCCACAACTGCCTCTCTCCATACAGGGGGAACCTCTCTCATGGGATACTGCTTCACTCTTCTCCTAACAGAAGGATCAGGGTCGAACAATGACTGGGAAGGAAGACCAGTCCTAAAAGTAAGGAGCGGCTGTACCGCTTCATCAACATCAGAACCCACTATCGTCCCTTTAGCAAATTCAGTCTGAATTTTAAGCAATCCCATAGGGACTGACTCCAACTCATTATCTTCCCATTCCTCACGGAGAAAGGTACACATGGTATCAAACACATACCTTTGTTTTAGTTCCTCCCACTGTAAAAAAGTATCTAGGACCACTTGTGGACTATACTTAGAGGCATTCAAAACCCATCTACGAGCAAGAAGATCCAACACTGCCCGTTCCTCGGGACCAGGAACCTGACTACGTCTTTGTTTTCGTTTAGAAGCAGGGGTCATAACTAGCGACCCAAGTAAAGGAGCCAGAAAACTAGTGACAGAATCAGTCATTCGCTGACGAGTAGAAGGAGAAGCAGACATAAGAACAGGAGAAAAACTGTTTTGGGGCGAAAGAGGCGTAGAGGCAGACACAGAAGTAGTTGAAGATAAAGGGGTGTAAAGCAAAGGAGCTTGAGGCAAAGGAGTGTGAGGCAAAGCCGGCGGCCCTAGAAGGGGCGGTGCCGGAGGAGCAAGAACCAACTGTGGAACAACGGGTGGCTGAACAACAACAGGAGACTGAACAACAGCAGGGGGTTGAACAACTGGAGGTAACAGAGGTGCAGTAGCACCCTGCACATAAGGGGGAGGTAATCTCAATAAATGAGACATCAAAGGATCCTTTTCAGGGTCTTCAGTCACATTTGAAAGGGGAGGTGGCAAAGTCGGATAACATTTGTCAATGGCCATGCAATGTTGTCTATCTGACACTTCAATCGCATGATCTTCTTCATCTTCCTTAAACTCCCTAGCAGCTTGCATTACCGATATATTCCTTTCCTTCCTATCTCTCTTAGCTTGCTTAATTTCTCGCTGTTTGGCTTCCCTACGCCAAAGGCGGGAAGAGTCAAACATTGCCGGCCGGGCTTTCTTCTTAAATAGCTTAACTTCTAGATTATCTAAAACATCTGTCTGAAAACTACCATTTTGGGGCCATCGCAAAACACCATCTTTCCTGGTGTAGCTTCATTAAAGGTAATAGGACCCACACCATGCTTTGAATAGAGCTCATAAGTTGGAGTTTCAACCGGAGGTATCGGACATGAGTCCTCCAATCGGAAATCCCTGTTACAACCAAGACAAAAAATTTTCCAAATTTGCGAAGACCAGGCATTTTAAGCTCACTAGTCTCGCTTCAAACTTCAAGGGGTTATCTCTATTGATACACCCGCAAAGATACGAGCCCCTCGGCTTTGACTATTGCAATGGCCGAATCAAAACCAAGAAACCAAACAAAGTAGTGGGAGCGACCCACTTATACTTAACCAAGATGTCTGTCACGCCACCAGAAGACAGCCTAGCGTCTCGCCTTACAAATCGTCACAAAAGGGTCCAAGACAGGGCGACAGTCAGAGCAGCAGTCCTTCGTAGCCATCAGAAGGGGGAAGCCTCGCAGAAAAGACCTTCGGTCCACGTGGACATGCAGGGGTCGATGAAGTGGCGGCCTTCCTCCAGAATTTCCTCACGAAGCTCCTCGCGATCTTCGGGCTTGGACCTCTACCGCTGAAGTCGCCCCACGTTGGGCGCCAGTTGGAGAACCGGGCCTTTAAACCCAGCGGCGTCAGGGCCACGCCTGCAATCTCCGGATTCACCTGCCTTGGTATACAGAGACACGGAATACTTCTGGGTGGCGTCAGAGACCAAGTTTATTAGCTGCAGCTGGTTACAGTGGTCCTAGAAGTACAACACGGTGTAAGTTCTCAGGAGACAGCTCACTTTACTAAGGCGATACGTCTCTTTTTATGCAGAAAAATCACATTATAAATGCACACCCACTGCACAAAATTCTGACCAATCGGTAACATTTTAAAACAAAGTATGACACAGCAAAAACTCAATTTACAGTAACCCAACCCAAAAGTAAATTATTAGGAATGTCTTAAATTCATTTTCCAAAAGCTGAACAAACCCATAATTGAAAGCATGACCCATGTAATTGAAGCAACATAGGAAAGAACAGTTATAGTTGATGAACAAAATAAGGCAGATTGCAAGGGAACTAAAAGTTAACGATGTTCTGAACATTGATTGGCAATTTCAAACTGAGATCGATCAGGGAAATTGGCTTTGCGAGGTCAGTTTCAGGTGAAGAGGTCAGTTTCTATAGTTCACTCCAGTGTCAGAAGGAAACTTAGTTAATGTGTACATGAACCAAGGAGGCCAGGTCACTTTGTTCGTCAGGCTGCCTTCATGAGCCTACGTGAGGGCAACACAAACTGACAGCCACTACAAAATGGAACCCATATTTTAAAATGGAGTCATGCAATCTATTGTCACAGAACCTCACTTTGAACAAAGGTAACAACCCATCTTGTGGGACAAGTAAAGAACCAGAAGAGCAGCGAATCTAAAGGTCACATAGAGAGATAAAAATTAAAACTTATAAACAGAGGTATAAAAGATTGTCAACAGGAAATAAAAGTTAGTGAAGATGGCTTCAGGCCTTTGGTGTGGATGGTCATTCATGAGTAACCATTTGACTTGTTTCTTGAATGAGGAGGGAGAGGGGTTTGATTGATCTCGGGAGGAAGAGCGTTCCATATTCTTGGTGCAAGACCAGAGAATGCACAATTGTAGGTTATTTTCTTTTTTAATTTGGGGGGTTTTAACAGTAGGGAGTTAGAGCTTCTTAGGGTCCGATTTGAACTTGACAGTTCAAGTGTTTTAGCCAGTTAGACTGGGGTGTTGTAATGTATATATTTGTGCGTCAGGCAGGCAATCTTTAAATGGATCCTTGCTTCGATAGACAACCAGTTTCCTGGAATCAGTGATGAGTCTGCAGGGGGCGTGGCTTGGACGCCGATGGCGATGGTCGCCTGAGAGCTCGGCTCCGAGACTGAGCCTGCATTTATCCTGAATTCCGAGGGTTTTTGGGCGCCCCGATCCCCACAAATCGAAGATCAAGTTGAAGCCAACTTGGTGAGGCACCTGAGTAAACCCGAAAATCGACTGTTCTTGTCGAAAAGCGAAGTTGCGGAGGGAGCGGAGCGGAACTCAATATGGCGCCCGGACCTGCTCGATAGACCTGCCGAGACCCTCGGCCCGGAAGAGCCTGCCAGCTCTGCACGTGCCTTCTCCACGTCTCCTCTTTCGGAGAGACGACTATCCACCAGACGACCTGGGAGTGTCTGGACACCGTAGACATCCCCGGAAGATTGATAGTCGATTTTTCGGCGTCGAGTGGACCCCGGCGACCGGAGGTCTTGGCCGGAAAAGCGGAGCCACCCGAGACGATCAGCTGTACTCCGCTGAGATCCTGTAATCATCAGGCCCCGAGGAACTTTATAGGTGACACTACAACATTGCCCTGTGGGAGACCCGGCTGTACTGGTGACCGCAGTCCGAGGCCTCACTTGATCCTACGGGTCCACGTCGATTGGCGGTGACCGCCCCCACTTACCCCCTAGTGGCCTCCGGGGACTCAGCGGTGGTTCATCCCGAGAGATCGGAGTAGTGGCAGAACTCTGCGCCACTGCGTTGGGAACGATTGAAGGCCCACACCACCGCGGCCGATCACCGGGAAATCAACAGCCGACGCCCATATTTGGCGGGTCGCCTGCCGAGCTTCATACTGCAGGACACGTCCGCCATGGGGAAACCAAGAGGACCTAAGGGGACCACTCCGGCCGCCTCGGATACGGAGGCACCGGATAAGGACGATCGACATGACCCGGAGAGTTCTGGAGGCCCTCACCTACAGCAACAATTCGATAGGATCCTGGAGGCGATCGCAGATACGCGATCGGCCCTACAACAAGACATCGCCCAGGTTGCGACAGGCCTAGGCCTCCTCAGGGCGGACCATGGTAAGCTCGCGGACAGAGTCAAAGAGGTAGACAGCTCGGTGAAGGTCCTAGAGCCGGCGCAAAAGACTCTGGCCGCTGCGATGAAGGATGCCCTGACCCGGATCGGTGACTTGGAAAGACGGGCGGAGGAGGCTGAAGGGCGTAATAGGAGGAACAATATTCGTGTAGTGGGCCTACCGGAAAAAATCGAAAATGGTGACATGGTGGCCTATCTAGAATCTTGGCTCCGAACTGTAGTGGCGCCGGAGGGTCTGTCCTCCTTCTATACCCTGGAGCGAGCACACAGGGTACCGGCCAGACCTCCTCAACAAGGCTGCTCCCCGCGCCCGGTGGTGGCGCGATTATTGCATTTCCGAGACAGGGATCTGCTTCTCAATGCCGCCAGACACAATGGCCCATACCAGGTGGAGAACAGCCAAGTGAACATTTTCCCGGACTATACCTATGAGACCCAACGTAAGCGGACCTCCTTCCTAGCGGTCAAACGTGAGCTGCGGAGCGAGGGTATACAGTACTCCCTCCTCTTTCCAGCGAGACTCCGCATCATCCTTGATGATACGACTCAATTTTTTGAAACCCCGGAGGACGTTTGCAATTGGCTTGAACTGTACAGGGCTGGCAAAGATGGCCGATGATCCTCCTTCATGGGGACGTCGGAGCCTGGACAGCAGCGGCGATCCAAAAGACTTCGGAGCCGCTGCGGTAAACCGGGCAAGCCCTCGACGGTAGAGACTTTGGCTGAGTGGCGAGGAGTGTTGGAAATGGTTTCCAACTTATCTGGCTCCCAGGGCGGTCCCATCGTCGAAGAATCGGAACCTGGCGGAGAGGGGGCCCACTCGGACACTGAGGACTCAGAGACTGATAGTGTAAATTTACCAGTGGTTACTCCGGACTCGGCAGAGGGCATGCTGGATGGGCAGGGATGAACTCGGGTGAGCTGACTCCATTTGGGCGGGGGAATGTCGCGGGGGGTGAGGAGGTTGTGGGAGTTGTTGCTAGACCATGTATCACAGGTGGGATTGGGGGGCCTTGCTTTGCCTGATACTTATGATTTGGTGCTCGGTCTAGTCTCGGTAGCCTGAGACTCGGTGGCCCGTTGCTGGCGCCCGGCCCGCGCTCGGCCCTTAAGGCATACCTACGGTGGCTACCATAGGATCAGTTGGGGGAAGGGAGTTTACTGAGGGTACAGTTTGGATGGGAACTGGATGGTGCTATTTGGGTCCTATTCTGGGGTGGGTGGGAGGGGGTTTGTTTCAGGGGGAAGTTTTGTTGTTTCTGGGGGGGGTGGCCGCCATTGGTGCTGAATCGAATATTGAACGATCCATGACTGAGCATTGCTGGGGGAACCTGGATGTGACAATTTGGGACAATGGCTGAGATCACTAATGTAAAATGCGTCACTTGGAATGTGCGGGGCCGTCACACTATGTCCAGACGGCACAAAATTCACGCTTATCTGGTGCGTAGAGGGGTGCAGATAGCGTTGCTACAGGAGACACATCTTACTAAGGCGGAAGGGGCAGCGCTACAGCGTAAGTGGAGAGGGCAGGTTTACTACACCACATATTCAGCTTATGCGAGAGGGGTGTTGATCTGGATAAGGGCTGGGATACCCCTACAGGTTTCCAAATCTGTGGTGGGTCCGGAGGGTCGCTACGTGGCTATCTCTGGCACATTGGGGGGTAGGGCACTGAATATTTGTTGCATTTATGCGCCTAACGTGGACCAGCTCGCCTTCCTGTCCGGGTTGTCGGGCTCTTTGGCCCATTTCCTGTCGGGGACCCTCCTGCTGGGACGAGATTTTAACTCGGTGGTGGATGTTGACACCGATCGTTCAGGCAGGAAGGACTGGCATCCTCAATGGGGGCTGACAGACATTTGGCATGCGCAGCACCCCTATACTAGAGATTATTCGTACTTTTCTGGTATGCACGAATTACATGTAAGACTGGATGGGTTTCTGGGGTCGACGGAATTGGTGTCCGCGACTGTGCGATCTGAATATTTGGCTAGGACCATCTCGGATCACAACCCCCTATTAGTGGATTTCAGATGGTTTCCCGGGGTCCCCAGCGTACCCACTTGGAAACTGCGCCCCGAGATATTGGAGGATATAGTCTTCAATGCGGACCTAGAGGATAAAATTACTGACTATTTTGCGACCAATGGGGGCACTGCTGGGTCGAGGGCCTCGGAGTGGGATGCTTTTAAGGTGGTGGTCAGGGGCTATTGCATATCCAAGAAAGTGGGAATGCGACGTGTCATCCTTGATGACCTGGCCAACGCGGACCGGAAGCTCCGCGAGATGGAGCTTCGCCGCCCCGGCCACTCAGAACTTCAGGAACGTACCGCTGCAGCGAGAGAGGCAGTGGCGGCGGAGGTCGAACGATTGCGATGTTTTGATTATAAGGCCTATGTCGCCAGATCGCTCACGGAAGGGGACAGGTCGGGCGCGCTCTTAGCTTGGCTGGCCAACCCCATGCGCCGGGCCTCCCCGACGGTGTCCATGCACACCGCGGAGGGACTTGAGGTGCATACCCAACCAGAGATACTCGATTGCTACTTGCGCTACTATGAAAGGCTATACCGTAGTAGACTGACCCGTGATCCTACCTGATCGACGATTATTTACAATCCTTAGAGATTCCCGCACTGGAACCTGACATAGCGAAGGCCTTGGGTACAGATATAGAAATTGGGGAAATCCGTAGCGCCATAAAAGGGATGGCGAGAAACAAAACCCCGGGCCTCGATGGGCTCCCGGTCGAATTCTACTCCACCTACGTGGATCTATTGGCACCCCGGCTATTAGTAGTCTACAAGGAAGCAAAACGCTTGGGACGCCTCCCCGGCTCGATGTGTGAAGCCTTGGTAGTCCCCCTCCTCAAACCTGGTAGGGAGTCCGATGACCCGGCGTCCTATCGACCGTTATCAATGCTAACGGTCGATTATAAGATTCTGAGCAGCATATTGGCGTCGAGACTGCTGGGGCACATGCGTTCCTTAGTACATGAGGATCAGGCAGGATTTATCCCTAAACGCAATACAACTATGAATATTTGTCGCTTATTCCGTCTACTAGAGGAACCACACACGGAGGCCCTGTGCCCCTTGGTCCTTTCGGTTAACCTGGAAAACGCCTTTGACAGCCTGGAATGGGAATATTTACGTAGAGTACTACTGCGTTTCGGTCTGGGGGAGGGATTTGTCAGATGGACCATGGTACTCTATGCCTCGGCGGCGGCCAGGGTGAGGGCGGGCCCGCTGGTCTCTCAACAATACCCAGTGGAACGAGGCACGAGACAAGGATGCTCATTATCCCCTCTGCTTTTCGCGCTCGCGGTGGAACCACTAGCGTTATCGGTCCGGACCGGAGCCCACTTCGGCGGACTACGGACTTTATCAGGACAGCAATACATCTCTCTGTATGCCGATGACCTGCTGCTCTTCCTTAAGGACTCGAGTAATGCTCTGGATGGGGCTGAAGAGGCTCTCACGGCATTCGGAGAGATCTCGGGCCTTAAGGTGAATTGGGCCAAGACTTGCCTATTCCCGGTTCGAAAGGGGGAGCCCAAACCAGACACCGCTAGAGAGATTAGATGGGAACCTAGCTGCCTCAAGTACCTGGGGTGTATGTGTACCATGACCCTGCCGATCTTTTGGACGGCAATATAGCCCGCTGTATTCGCGCACTGCGAGGCAGCATGGACTTCTGGGCCACCTTGCCGCTTTCGGTGGCTGGGCGTATAGCACTGCTAAAAATGGTGGCATTACCCCGGCTGATATATTATTTTAGGGCGCTCCCGATTTGGGTTCTGCCGGCCACCTTCCGGCTCTTGAGATCTATGGTGGTGGGGTTCCTCTGGGGGTCAGGCCGCCGAAGGGTGGCACTCAAGACCCTGATGAGACCAAAATCGGAGGGCGGCCTAGCGGTGCCGGATTTCGAAAAATACTATCTAGCGGCTCAATTGCAAACCTTCACCCAGGAGATAGCGAGAGAGTTCCGAGGCCCGGAGGATGGGAGAGGCAGGGGAATGCCCAGACACGTTATCTCCTACGTAGCATTACGCCAGCGCTTAGCTCTGCAAGACCTTATGCTCGAGGAACGGACTATACGGCTGTGCTGAAATCACACCCACGCCCGGGGGGAGCTGAAACTCCCATATGCTCCGAAGATTCCATTGGGGATGTTAACGGCCTTGCCGCACGGTGGAGACTGGTCGCGCTTAAGGCATTGGGAAGATGCAGGGTTGCAGTTAGTGGGAGATCTTTATGAAGATGGGGTGTTACTGCCCTTCCAGGAGATTCTGGACCGCTTTGACGTTCCCCAAGGCGACTTCCTCCTTCATACAGCTATAATTAGAGCAATTCAGACGCACTGGAAGAGGGGTATGGAGGAACCACCAATATCATCGGTGTGCCAATATGTTATGATGTCCTCGGGGACGGTCAAGGCGGTCACGTGTTTATATAATAGATTAATTAATGAGGGTCTGCCCCCGCTTGACGTACTGCGGAACCGCTGGGAAGCCGACATAGGGAAAGATATACCGGAAACGACGTGGGTGCAACTATTGCGTCGAGCCTGGAAAGGCACGCGCCACGCCTGGTTTCAATTGGTTCACTTTTATGTACTTCACAGGGCCTACCTGACTCCGGCGAAAATCCAACAATACTTCGCCACAGACACAGCGGCTTGTCCCAGATGCCGAGCACCGCGGCGGACCTCATACATATGCTGTGGTCCTGCCCAGCGCTGTCCTCCTACTGGCTCCTGATAGAGGACACCCTCAACGGGGTCACTGGGAGAGCCTTGACTTTTGACGCGGCGGTGGGGATCCTACACTGGTTCCCTCATACCCCTAAAAACAAAATCTCTAGTACATTTATTGACCTGGGGCTCATTCTCGCAAAAAGGGAGAGAACCAGGCATTGGAAGGCACGAGCTGGTCCAACGGGAGCTAAATGGCACAACGAACTCCTGAAGTGGGCCACGGGGGAGAGCACCCTGCGATACCAGCTGGCGAGGCGACAGCAGAATGAGAGGGCGCTGGAAGTTGCATTGGAATGGGAGACGTCAGTGCAGGCCCTGCGAGATTACAGCGCTTCCAGCGATTCCGAGAGTGATGACGCAGCACAAACTGAGTCCCGTTAGGTGCCCATAACACTGATCTCTACGCAGATAATTAAGGTCTCTTTCCACGAGCTCTTCTTACACATACAACACACTGATGGCGGGGCTGGGCGGGGGGAGGGGTTGGGTTGAGTGGGTGTTGGGGTTTTTTTTCTTTTAGGATGATTTAGAAAAGCAGATGAAGATCGCTCGTTTATCTGGATCAACCTCAGCAATATGCCGGATCCCCATATGCGACTTTATAGCAGACGCCGCCCGACCCTTGGGTTGTGGGCTGAATGGCTGTGTATAGAAGGTGTTTCCTCATGGGGGATCTGTTGTTTTTCTTTTCCACTGAAGTTAGGTCGCTGATCTGTCATGTAACTTTGGCTAATTCCTGCAATAAAAATATATTTAAAAAAAAAAAAAATCAGTGATGAGTCTGCCGCTGATTTCAGAGTGGCTCTTAGAGGTACCAAACTAGTTTTAGGTAACCCCGCCAGGGTCACCATTCCATACTCCAAGCGTGAGATAACTAGGAATTGGACTGCAGACTGAATATTCTCAGAAGTCAAGAACGGCTTTGTTTTCCTTAATATGCTGAGCTGATAATTGGCTCCCCTTGTAGTTGCACTGATGTGATCTTGCATATTCAGGTATTTGTCCAGAGTTATGCCTAAAGATCTTGCAGAGTCAACAACACGAGGGATGCAGTTGAAGGCTGTAAGTTGTTTTAACCAGTCTTGAGTGGACGCAGAGTGATTGCGAGGGGCAATCAGGAGGAATCCTGTCTTGAGAGTATTTAGCATAAGATGATTATGAGTTAACCCTTGTTCATTTTTTTGTAGCGCACAGTTTAGAGTTTTTATGTCATCTGGCGAGGAAATTTTCAAATACAATTGATGTCATCGGAATTCCTGTGGTATTGAATGTTAGAGCGGTTCAGAATTTCAGAGAGGGGTTCCATGAAAAGGTTGAAAAGCATGGGGGAGAGTGTGGTGCCTTGAGGCACTCCAATAGAGATCAGGGTTCTGGTTGCAAGGGAGTAGTTATCTTTGATTCTATGTGTTATGTTTTGTAGGAAAGAGGCAAACCAATTTAACCCCTTCGGTGCTCATGACGAGCTAAGCTCGTCATGAGGCACAGGGCTCGTGTGCTCATGACGAGCTGAGCTCATCATGACCACACCCATTTCTATTAGGGCCCAGCACAGGAGAGGAATCTCTCAAGCAGCCAAGGTGTTAAGACAGGGCCTGATAGCCCCATTCTTTTTGAAGTAGACCAATCAGGTTTTCATGTTTGATTGTGTCAAACGCTAAAGAAAGATCAAGAAGGATCAGTAGACAGGGAACATTCTGGTCAAGGGATCACAAGGCATCATCATCGATGTGTGGTAGGGCAGTTTCAGTACTGTGACCCGCTCTGAAGCCTGACTGGTATAGGTCAAGGAGCTGAAACTTTTCAATGTGGTTGCTTAGCTGTGTGTGAACACATTTCTCAAGCAATTTTGCCAATGTCATGATGTTGGTAATTGAACAGCAATTGTTAGGATCCGCTAAGTCTGCATTTGGCTTTTTTGAGATGGGAGTAACTTGACCCATCTTGAGGCAATCAGGAATTCTACCTTATACGAGAGATTCAAGAATAATGGTGGACCAGAGGTGAAGAATAGCCGGTTTGAGTTTTTTTAAAAACTTGGCCGGTAGCAGATCGTTGAAGTGATTGGAAGGTTTTAAAGAAACCATAGATTGGAGCAGCTCCCCATCATATGTGAGTAGAAAGGAATTCCAGGATGCATTGCTTTTTGGAGGGTAATCTTTGGGGTAGGAAGTATGTGCTCTCGCTACCTTTGGCCAAGATGATGGTGAGAGGCAAATCAGAGGTATCAGATTAGGTGAGGCACGTTGCAGTTCAAGTTCAATTTTTCTAGCCGCATTTGTGAAGTGTGCTGAGAAGTCCTTCCCACTAGGGAAAGAGATCTTGGGTGCAGAGAGTTGGTTTGAGGGGTGGTTAGCTTGTTGTTTGATGATTTTAAATAGTTTTTTGGTCTGTTTTTAGCGCTGTCAAGCTGTGCCATGAGGTGATCAGCTTTGGCACTAAGCATATTCATATTATATGCACTTCTAGTCATCCTCAACTGTTTGAGTTTTGTGATGGAGGGTGAGTTTCTCCAAAGTCTCTCCATAAGCCTTAGTTTGCAACATTCTTCATTACGTGAACCATTGAACCAGGGTTTAGACTGTTTGATTGGTATCCTTCTGAGTTGCTTCGGTGCAATTGTGTCGAAGATATTTGTCATGGTGTGTATGTAATGATCCATAAGGTGATACTCCTTCAGCTTCACTCGATCAAAGACAGGTATGTCCTTTTGCCCACCTATGCAAATGTCCAAGGAGCAGGTCCCATTCTTCAGGACCTTTGGACTAATGTAACAGGACTGTTGCATTGGATAGTGACATTCCCCATGCAGCTCACACCAAGTTGTTGCTCTATGGTATAAACAACCATTTGAAAAATAACTGATACTTCTCTACAATAATGCTATGGCCATTGGCACCTGCCTACGTTAGTGTGTGAGCTGTTTTTGTGGATGTTTGTGGGCCTGTTTTATGGACTGCTGGACTAGTTTTTACTGTCAATTTCCCTGATATTAAAAGGAACTTGTGCAGCAAACTCAGATCTGTGCAGTCTTCCATAACTTGCAAAGCACTTATACAGCGTGTCTTTACAAATTAAAAACTGCCCCTTATTTCATAACATGGGCCACATTTTTAGCTTCCTAATTCACTAATAGCAGCAACTTTTATTGAGGTGCACAAGCCTATTTATTGTCCCAGTCTGACTCTGCACACCAGGATATATGTGAGAAAATATATGTATAACAGGAGTTTTTCAATGGGGTGGGCACATTTTTGTTTCCTGCCCTAGAGCCCCCTAACAACAAGCTGGAAAATGTCCTGATGGGTGAATTTTATCAGGATGAACTTTCAGACTACCATTTATTGATGTGACATATTTAACTGTCTCTGTGAGTTCCAGTGTCTTATATGTAATGTTTTGTAGTTAATGTTTCATATTTTTTTCAAACCACTTTGATGTTCATTCAGTAGTGAATGATTGGTAACCAGTTGAAATTCAATATGGATAAAACTGAAGTTATCATAACTAAAATAGCCTTCAATACAGGACTGAGTCATTTTGGCCTGTCCAGTTAGGAGTTCAACCCTCGCCAAGGACTAAGGTAAAAAGCCTTGGAATCACAGATTTCTCTCTGATACCTCAAAATGGATCAGTCATATCATCTTCTTTTCTAATGCTTCGGAGAATAAAGAAAATTGCCAAATTTCCTACCTTTGTGGCTCTTGTCCAGGCTTATATTGCCCTGGTGCTGTCAAGATTAGATCATGCTAATTCTTTATAATCTGGCCATTTTAAAGGCATTATTATAAAACTGCACAAAGTCGAGAATCCAGTGGCTCGTCTATTCTATAAACAACCTAACTATTGTCATCTCACCCCCATGTTGAAGAATCTTCATTGGTTACCTATTGAACAAAGAATAACTTTTTAAGGTTGGCTACCTCATTTTTAAATCTTTGTATTGTAAGTGACCATCCTTCATTTGTTCTCGGATTCAGAAGTACACTCCTTTACGTTTCTTACGTTCTGCCAATTTGAGCTTGCTATCAGTTTCCAAATTCAAGAGCAAGTGTTTGAGCCTGGCAAGATTCTCAGTAGTTGCTCCAAAACTATGGAACACCTTTCCTTAAGAGATAAGATCTGCTAACAGATATCCATCTTTCAGGAAAGCACTGAAAACCTGCTATTCAGGCAAGCTTACAACAATTAGGTTCTGGCTAGTTTATGTCTCCTTGGGTTCCTCTAAGCATCATGAAACCATCGATATACGAGCGCTATCTAAATTACAGTAACAGAACAGTAACACAACATTGTCCATTGGAAGAAAGGTGGTAGGCGTGTCGACAATTGGGAAGGAGCTGTATAGAGGAAAGTCTAGCCTAGCACACTATCCCTGGTCCTCAAACTTGCAAGCAGTATGTATGCCTGGTAAATGAAGATGCAGTGTATCCACTAGTATACATGAAACAGAATGCGGGTTCATCTCATGTTAGTAGACTTGGGTTACAGGTAGAAGATGGTGGTAGAAAACCAGGAAGGCCCCACTGGGAGCAGCATCCTTGCTGCTCAGTCCATGCATTCCAACTGACACTCACTCAAAACATGCACACATCAGCAGTCTATATCTCACACTGGCTAAGCAGCAGGGGAAATATAATTAAGGAGAGAATGCATGGCATAGACATGAAGATACCACAGTATGTTATTCTTTTCCAAACTAGGCTTTTTGATCTAATGATGGATTTCAGAGATATAGTCCAATTGAATTGGGCTCCGGTGAGAACGTTTTGATGGTTCCTTTTTATTATGAAAACCAGAAAAGTAATAAGAACATTTAAAGCAAGCATTGGCAAAGTCAATAGGTTTGACACTTGCACTCGAACAGAACGCTGACAAAAGCAATGAAAATAAGCCTTCTTTGGATTCAATCCATGGACGAGATAAAGAATTAAGAACCTGATTTAGCATTTGATGAGAGTACTCGGTCCGTCAAGGTGGTGAAGGACATTAACGCCACCGTCCTGATGAACTATTGTCTGTCAAATTTAGAGCTGACTTGGCCCAGCTCTAATTGCAATTACTTTAAAAGTACAAAATGTTTCGTGAACAGCTGCTGTTGATTTTGAAAGCCATTCGCTAAAAGTTTAATATTTTTTAGTTTTTCAGAAACTCCCAAAGCATGAGTTCAATCAATCAATCTGAATTTATAGCGCACAGCTACCTCAGCAGAGTTTTCCGGCGCTAAGTTGCTGATGACCAGTTTTGGGGCATCACCCCTCATCAGTCAGGCTAGCTTCAGAAATACAAAAAACTCATGAGCCTTCACACTATGAGCATAAACTCCTAGGGCATGGGAAGGTCATTGTTTATATCCCTCACTGTCAGGTTTTTCCTGATGGGGACAAACAGGAATAAATTCATCTTGACCATCCACCCTTAATAGGACGGGTGGTGTAATAGCTTTCCTTCAATGGCTCCTACTCCGGTCCGTCTTCGGAAATTCCATCGACAGAAAACCTAATGTCCACCCATCTCCAAATAAGGGGGGAAGACCAAAGGTTTGACAGACAGGGTACTCCCTTGTGTTTGAGATGGAACATCATGTTTGCAAAAATCTAAATCAAACCTGAAATCTGTGATGACAGAGAGTACTATTCGGATCTAAAATAGCCCATCATGCATTACAATCAAGGTGTGAGAAGACACACAACAGTCAGTAGAAACAATGTGAGAGTAAAATACTCCAACTGGCTGATCCAAGATGTGATTGACAATGCCTAAAGTCAATGGAGGAAAGTTCCTGAGCCAAAGAAGTCAATGGCGAAAGAAAGCTGAACCAAAGCTGATGAGAGTATGTATAGAACGCAATATGTTTGTGTTGAATAGTAAAGACCCTTTTACAAGTCAAACTTAAACAAGCATTTGCAATGCAATAGATCTCGCATTAGGAAAGTTTGAGCTATTGGTATTGTAAATGACATTTTTTTTATTTATGTGTTGGTTTTGAAAATAGCGAAATTAATAGCTTTGTCATTTACAATGCCAATAGTTTTAACTTTTGCAAATGTGACACCTATAGCATTTGTAATGCAATATGTGTTGTATTTACGTTACTTAGATGTATTGATATTACAAATAACAATGGCTTTTATTTTTTTTATAATTAATACTTAAATAAAAGTTATTGTAATTTATAATGGCAATAGCTTAAACTTTTGTAAATAACTTTTGTGAAGATTATGTTCAGTGTATTTTATTGTGACAAAAATCCAAGAACAGAAGTGAAATATGAACATATTTTTGTGACATTTGTAATAAAACTTGAAACATTGAGAGAACATATTTGTTTTTTTAAACACATTTTGTCAAAACGCTCATATATTGCATAGCTCCGGAATCCGGAGTCAGCTGCAAACATTAATGGAACGACAAAAGCATCTTAGACTTTTACAGAAAAAACAAACGCCAACCCCCCCAACCCCTCCCCCCGTTTGCGCTACTGCTGCCACTGATTTACAATAGAATATTTGAAAAAGACATGCCAAGTCTATCGAAACACTCCGCAGTCATTGCCAATGATCCATCTGTCAAATTGTCGGGAGGGCGGCCCTCTCATGTGTAGGGTCCAAGTCCAGCCCACGGTAGTCGGCTCACCTCTTCCAGATCTAAAAAAAAATTGTGGGGGCACCCACTGGCCATGAATATAGGTTGCTCAAGACCCATGCAAAAGTCCAGGCGGTCAATGGTGGAGCTTGAGGTGCCTTCCAAGCTTTGGCAATGTCTTGTTTGGCCAAACACTACCTCTTTAGCACTAATTTAAGAGATTTTGACTCTACCCTACTTTCTAATGTAGCGCATTTGCCTATGCATCACTTGCTTAGCTAAGCACTTGATTGTCAGGAGCAAAAATGCCTCTCTCTTCTATTGGCATGTGTGTCAAATTGATTGCTTCAAGAACAATGAAGTCTTATGCTATCTATTTTCCCATAGTATGGAAAGCAGTTGTGCAAGTGATCAAAGCTTGGGGGACAGATATGTACTATTGGTCATGACCACTCTTTGTAGTGCTGTCCAATGCATGGGGTTGCTCCTATGCAAGACCCTCCATTGTTTGGTACCACCTCAGGTATAGTGCTATGGGCAATCTTTTTGATCCAAGTAGGCAGAGATCAGAATCCTGCTCTAATGTGAGTGGGATGATTCACCACTGGCAAACCCATCCTGAGTCAAACATGCCTATGCCTTGGTTTCTCCAGAAGCATAAGATTGATGCGTAGTACCAACTAATGTTTGCTTCTTTCTCTGCCATATGCTGATAGCAAAGTTTAGTTATGCCCACTAGTGAGATAAAACTATCTCAGACAGCTGTTCTAAAAATTGTGATAAATATAAAGCCTATGTGCAGTTAACACAATCAAGTTATATAAGTCTACACACTAACATTGGGGAGTAAAAAAGGAATACATGTTGATTGAGCACTGGAGGCATACATGAACTGGAAGAAATGTACACACACATATCTGGTCAATTGAGGTCATTGCTGGAAGTTGGGCCAGTTGTTCAGATAAGGGCATGAGCTGCGTTCAAGCCAAAATGGAATTAGTTAGCAAGTGAGAGGGGTATCCTGCCTTAATTGCACGAAAGGTACGTCTCTATACCCTGGACGTGCTCGACAAAAATGCCAGAGGTAGGTGTTCTGTAATGGGCGTCACATAATTTGACCCCAATGACAAAACAGAAGGTGCCTCAAATGTCAAAAGTGTCAAAAGTGAATACTAATTCTACCACAGAAATTGCACACAAGATGATGCCTACTTGGCACATAATTTAGCAAATCACATCGCATAATTTGGGCCTCCATTGCTTCATAATGTCAATGGCCTGCATAGAGGGCATTAAAACCTCATGTAAGCAAACAGAAAATATCACACATAAGCAAAGCGAATGTATGGCACTATAAGGGAACACTATTGCAAATGAAACTAATAAATAAAATAAAGCGGCCCTCCCGAAGTACGTGCTAAAGTGCCAGGTCACCCAAAATTAATGCAGCCCAGGAAATCGGGTCACACCAATTAAACAATACTGCACAAATCGCAAAGCTCTTACTCGTGAAAGCCTTTCAAGTGGCCATCGAACTGTCATTTTATTTTGAAAAATGAATGTAGGTTTGGCGTTTTTGTGTACGTTTACCCAAAATTACAATATTACTGGAGATGGGCGAGGTGTTGACCTAACGGCTAGGGCGCACGACCTCGGACCTGGGGATCGGGGTTCGAGTCTCTGTAACGACGCCAAACATGCTGTGATTCAGAGCAAATCACATATCTCCCTGTGCCTAACAAATACAAGTCAATGTTAACTAGAAATAAAAACTTTCCTTCAATAAAAAAAGCTATCCACCCTGAGCTAAATAGGTTCAGGTCGGGTTTAAGTACATTAATATTAGCCTTTAATGTGGGGACTGAATACATAGAGGAGAAATGAGTAACCCAACCTCTAGCGAAAGTAGCGTTTTAATAATGCGATCACTAGATTAAACCAGGGAGGTGTCGTTTTTGCAGGTAGACGACACTGAGCATCCGAATACAGAATTAATGAGTAAAAGGCTTTGTGAATCGGGCTCAGAGAAATTAGAGGAAGTTCTTCTGTTTACAAGCAAAGTATGCAGAGGCAATTGTTAGTGTACACTGATGTGTTTTAAGCCAGGCCCTTAATTACACTGGCCACGCCCCTTTGAGAGGTCCCCCTATTTTTTTCATCCCACTTAAAGCCCTGCTCCTGAGGGTATTCATACTTAAGGTATGATTTGGTGAACTTGGATTGCCCCAGAGATAGGGAAAATCAGTGCTTAGTCAGTTAGTATAGTGTATGGTAGAGTCACCGTCATTCTGTTACAGACTATGTGGGTTGACAAAAACTGCCATGGGAAAAACAATTAAAACTGTGTTGCTGTAAGGGCGGACGTAACTTACCCAAGCGTGTTGTAGTCTGCGGAAGGAACGGACGCAAAACAGAGAGTAAAAAGTCTAATATGGTCCTTACCCTATAATTAACAGTAAGTGATTGTACAGGTGTACAGTGAATTGTGGCAATCTAACCTGAAGGTGCAGAGAACACGCACAAAAAGTGCTGCGAGATAGAGAAGAAAGGTAGGGAGTGCAAAACGAAACGTGAAAATCTAATGTTGTCAGAGAGATTGTAACTCCTAATGCATCCTGTCTGCGTGAGTGCTTTCTTTACAGAAGTGCTTCCGAATGTCGTGAAAATGAAATTGTTTCAAACAGTAGATATTAAAATTAAAACTGGGAAATAGTGGTGGCAGGGCGGCCTTCATGTAAGGATGGTTGGTGTAGTAGTGCATCCTTGAGATTTTGGTGTGCGATGAAGTTAGCCTAGACTGGGCCCGAGAAAAACTTCCTGTTGTGGTTTGTATCTATCCAAGATACGGGAACGGTCTCTGCTGTTGTATTTATAAAGTAGTGAACACGTCTCATGGTGCATATAAATAATAATGTCTACGATCAAACCCAGAAACGAGGGGCCTGGCATGGTATGAAAGAAGTCATATTTAAGACAAAGGGAGTTGCTGTGTGTGAAAGTCGTGTTGGAGACGGGGGATTGGGTGAGACCGAGTGGTTGTATGGGTGTAGCATGAATCATGACACAGGAGTTGGCCAGGTGCGTCATCGGTCATGAGTGAAGGGCTGGCTGTGGCAGGAGTCGTGGCACAGGAGCTGGCTGAGTGTGGCAAAGGTCACGACAGAGGGGCTATTTGGTATTGGAAGACGTGATGAGGGGTGGGGTGTGGCACAAGGCATGAGAGGGGCTGTGGTGTGGCAGGTGCAATGAAACAGAGGGGCTATCTGTGCATGGCAAAAGTCATGAGAGAGCAGGCATGGTGTAGTTGGAGTCATGACAAAGACGGGCTGCGCATGTCTTGGGTGAGGAGGATAGTATGCAGGCTCGTGGGGTGGATGAGCTGGTGCGGGGGGGTGGATGAGCTGGTGGGGGGGTGGATGAGCTGGTGGGGGGGTGGATGAGCTGGCGCGGGGGGGTGGATGAGCTGGTGCGGGGGGGTGGATGAGCTGGCGCGGGGAGGTGGATGAGCTGGCAGGGGGGTGGATGAGCTGGCGGGGGGGGGGTGGTGGATGAGCTGGCACGGGGGGTTGGAGGTGGATGAGCAGGCGCGGGGAGGCATTCACAACTTTCAAAAAATACTTATAAGGTCCCAAAAGCGAGACCTATTGGCTATGCCAATACGTGTTCTTTATGCTCCTGAGTGTAAGCATAACACCCTGTTAAACACAATAAACAACAAACAAAAAAATTGCACATCCTGGCAACTAGAAGCATGACCTCAAGTTGCTTCTCCAGCTGTTAAAACTGAGCTCTGCACTTCGGTGCAACATGCATCATGCATGTTAAATGCCCCATCCCGGCACATATACACACACCCACTTCCCTTCCTGAAACACTGAGCCAAGTGATGCATATTCTGACCAACGACTGAAGGGTTTATGTAAGGGCACCAATAATTGGATAGAGCTTACGATCCAAGAGTAGGAAAGTTGCCATAAAGGTAACATTTATCCTAGCCCTCACCTTGTCTGAATTAGTGTGTAGATTCCATGGAAAATGAAAATAAGAAAGAAAGATAGCTCTGGACAGCCAAGATGTATCTTGCATCACAGCATCGAGTGTGTATGTAGTGCTGGCAGAAAGCTTGTGTGTACAGTCCATGCAAGTGCTGTTATGTGCCTCCGACAGGTAAATACCTGGTTTTGATTTGGAACTCCCGCTGCAGTGGAGGAACAGAGTGGTGAGATTTATGGGTATGAAAGATGAGGCATCCTGTGATTCTAGGCAAATCACTTAATCTCTCGGCCTTAAAAATGTGAAATGCTGTTCGGTGCTCGGTTAAGGTGCTATATAAATCTGAAACAAAAAAATGATAAATATGGGTTCGCAGTATACAGAGAGATGGTGAATGGGAATTATGGGTCTGTGATTCCCGTCAATAAGGGGACATACACCACTGATCAGTATAGTGCTGCTGCCTCAGCTTCTGGGTATGTTTATTAATATTCCAATATTGCCGACACACACATGCTATGGGCAGCCCATACAGTTAATGTAAACAACAAAGCGTAAACTGGGGAGGCACACTCACGGTGTCTTACCGGGTTTGGGCGGGGAAAGCGGCACTGGCAAGTAGCACTGTCAGTAGTGTGTGCTCATTTTTAGTGTCTTTCTGCTGTTCCGCTGCCGCTTGTGGAGGTGGACAGACAGAAATGAATATTACACTGAATACAGTCTTGTCTCATCCTGTTCCCAGAATCGAACAGTATATAAATACAGAAGCATGCCCAAAGTGGGCCTCATACCGCTTGTCGGTGGGAGGGAGGGGGGATGCACTGACCTGTCCTCTCCATAGCTGGGTTTGTGAAAGAGCACCTACGTGCCCCAAAGGCAGAACCCACAGCGCACCAGCAGCTGGTGAAACCCGAACGTCCATAATTACTAGAGCTCAGTAGTTTCCAGATGCCCGCCTGGGATGAAAGGGCTCTGTGTCCGGTGTCAATGCTCCCCCCCCATCGGGGGCTCCCGGAAGCAGAGGCATGCAGGTATCACAGGCAGAGCTCGGGTTGTGCGTGCTGCGGACAGTGCACGTGCTGCCAGAGAAACGGCATTCATGGAAGCACTGCACAGGAGACTGTATTCAATATAATGCTAGTGAGGGAGGCAGCAGAAGGGTGCCATACTTCTAAAACAAAAGGCGCATGGCCACCGCGCTGGAACAAGAAGTGTGGCGGCCATGCCGCTTTCTTTTAGCAACAGGGCGCCCGCTTCACACAGAGCAATGGAGAACAAACGGAACAGAGGCCCGGCGAAACAAACAGGCATGCAGGGGCAGCTGAGGGGGGGGGGCGGCAACATGTGAGGAGGTGGCAGCTACGGGCACCGAAGGGCAAACCGTATCACACGCTGAGCCAGGGACACAATGTTCAGGAACTTAAAAAAACAAGCCGTGAGCGTGCACTCTCCCGAACTTCCGGTCTCGGGATGTGCACGCTCACGGCAGTCGTGGGGCGGGACTTCCGTCTTTTGGAGAAGCCCGCGCCCACTCTCACAAAGTGGATGGTAGCAGAAGTCAGGAGAGGCGGCTCAGGCGGTAAGTGGGGCTTGGGGGGCTTTGCACCTGTGTGTCAGCGTGTGTGTATGCAGTGTGTGTGTGTGCGCGTGCGTGTATGCAGTGTGTGTGTGTGCGCGTGCGTGTATGCAGTGTGTGTGCGCGTGTGACTGGAGAGGCATGGCTGACCCTGGCAATCGGCTTCTGGAGATGTGCACGGCTCGGGGGGGGGCGGGGCATGCGCGTCCACGCTGTGAAATCGCCGCGCGTGCCCCTGCCAACGTCCCTTGAGAGCTGACTTAATCACAATAGGTCTCGAGCGAGACCTAAAAAAGGAACAAGATAGGCATGATAGAGACTTTAGAGTAAGCACAACAGGTAAATGTGAAAAAGGCATGACAGACACAAGACAGAAACCAGCAGAGAAATGTGATGCAACCATAAGAAAGCCGTTTACAAGAGACTTTACTGTCCAACATAATAGAGACATGAGAGGAGGCCTAGAATACAGATACAAAAAAAACAAGTGAAAAACCTATGAGGCGGGAAACACACGAAGCAGGTTTATTTAGTTTTGTTGGACAGAGGCAGCTTCTGAAGTAACATGTGTTAAGTGCCCAGTGGGCTAGCAGGAATGGAAGCCTCAGCCCCCTCGTAGCAAGCCAGCACACACATCAGCAGGCACTTCATCGGTAGTGAAGGCTGGAGCATTCCTTCAGGACCCTTATGCAGGCATCTCCTGGGCACTGCAGCATCTGGAGGGATCAAAGCGTGCAGAGGGATTCAGGCAAGGCCCAATTCATCCACAGGACATTGGAATATTCACAGGGACCTGTTCACTGCAAGAACCAAAGGTAAGGAGGGCTAAAGGAGTGAGAGCTTGGTGAGCAATGCACCCCAGCACTGGAGGTAGGTAGGGCAGCCCCTATAGCAGCAAGCATTAGTACCTTGCCTGAGTTCCCATCTGGGAAGTCTATGGTTCAATAGTCACGCTGCTGTTAGTGATGCGGACTCCAAACCATCCTTTCCAGTACAGCGAGTCCTGGCCCCCATGCTGGAATCGAACAAAGCGCACTCCAGGGCCATAACCGGAGAAAGTGTGTGAGATCTGATGGGGAGAAAAGACAGAATACACTGTTAATCCCAGCAGCATTAAAACCCTGAGCTCAAATATGCAGGTAATACCAGCACCGTCGGATCCCAAAGCACACCCTTACATGAAATTGGTGGCGCCGTAAAGCTAACATGATCCAAAGTCTGAATCGGAATAAGCATGTTATGCCACCAGCACTTTCTTCTTAACCATGAATGGTGGCCAAGCTACATGCACAGTAGCTGTTGTAACCTCAGTCAAATTGTGACAGCCAATACAACATAATGAATGGGGAGTCTCCGACAATGCATCATCTCACTGAAAAGCGAAAACAGTGTTTACTTTAGGGACAGGTTATGGGAATGGCTTACCCGGGTAGTCCTTCTAAGCCTTAGCTTCTCGCTCCGAACCTCTATATCCCATGCCCTGAAATTTGAAACCTCCCCTCATCCACACACTGAATGCATTTCTCCCTCTTCTTTTAAGATGTGACTTCTTCCTCTTCACCTCTTATTTTCCTTAGTAACACATTTCAAGGCTTGGCTCCACACTTCCAAACTTGCATGTCCCTCTCCAACATATTTCAAGGCTTGGCTCCTCTCTCTCTATTCCTCACCAACACCCAGAGCTTTAAGTGGGCCGGGTCTCACCGGTGCTGAGTGTGGCATCTTGAGCATCTTGGTTATGCAGCCTGTTGCCAGGTTGCCACATGCATTAGAATGCTCTGTACAGATTCTGTAGTGGTGATGTTTAGAGTATCTAGGCAGTTGAGCTTGGACCTTGCTACTGGTGACTCTTTATCCTGTGGATGGGATCCTATTCTACAATAAATACTTATTTCATCTATAATCCACGTTTGAACTTCTTTACACTGAGCACCGGCAGTTTTTTAAGGGGGCTTCGAAGCGGGTCTCTATCAGTCTCTGTTTTGTGCCCTTGCAGAGGGGGTTCGCTTGTTTCCTGACTGCAGGAACAGCAGGCACATCGATGTGCACAGCTCACACTGCTCACCTCCATTAGTGGAGAAGTTACGGCATGACGTCATGCCAGGTGAACGTTGTAGAAGGGAAATCTTTTCTCTCTGGATTTCCCTTCTCTTTTTAAAACTCATGAGCAGCAACATTGTCGGGTTGTCACCAGGGCTTTAAGTGCACGCTTTTTCAATATCATATGCAAGCCATAGTTGCTGCTTATTTAACTTACGCAACTAACAGCCATTGACGAAGCCAATAGTCCTGGCTTGTTGTACGTATGATGTTACTTGTGCCCTATATCTGGATGCAATGACAGAAACAGCAAAATACAAGTCGAGCGACATACTATGCTAAGCACAGATTTTTAACTTGCGTGTTTTTAAGCCACGCCCTTAATTACATTGGTGACACCCCTTTGAGAGACCCCACAGTTTTTCCATCCCACGTAAAGCCCTGCCTACACCTGCTACTGCTTGGCGCCTTACTCCTAACCCTGAATATTTCAACAGGCCCCCCGCTAAGGCTTGACTCTTTACTCGCATCCTTGAATATTTCTTACCAACACCTACCAAGCCTTGGCTCCTCTCTCCTAACACTTTACATCTCTCACAAATACTTGCCAACGCTTGGCTCCTCACCTGGGCCAGCAGGTGCAGCGGCACTGGGTGCTCACCTGGATGGGGGCACTGACTTCACGGGGTGGGTGGGGGCACTGTGTTTGTCACTAACTTGTGATTTAAGGTACGATTTAAAAGCACCTGCTGCCGAGTTCCTCCTGTACAGCTTTCAGGCAGCAATTAAAATGTCAAGATAATTCTTATGATTAATGTTCCTGCTACAGAGTTTTGTCTAGGGTTAACAGGGCTGCTACAAAGAACAAATCTGTATTTTATGTGGATAGCTGAGTGGATTAGTAAAACCAGCCTTTAACCAGTGCTTTTTGCTTTTAAACAAATAAAATGTATGTGAGAAAGGGGTTATGGAGAGATGAGGGGCACATTTGCCAGGTGGTAGTGAGGAAATCTGAGGAGGATATCATAGGGGTGGGGGCGCCAAAATAAGATTGTTGTACCAGGCCCATCAGTGCTAAAGCCAGCCCTACTCCTCACTGCCACCTTCTACTTTGAACTGAAACTGCTCATTCTGGAGTATGTAGAAATTATTTTTCCAGGTGTGTATCTCCGTTGAATACAAATTATGCAAAAAAACTGAAATGCTGCAAAATGTAAGACACACCGAGCAGAGATACACAGCAGCATAATATGATTGCTATCCTTGTGCACTAATTGCTATGCCTTCCACATATTTTTGTTGTCAGTTTGTAAGCACTACTTTGTATGCTTCTGCTATGGCCCTTTGTATGATGGGGTTCAGTTTGTGCCAAGCCAGGTTTTAGGCATGAATAGTATGTCTATGCAAGCTGTGCTGAGTAGCTCTTCCAAGATGCGTTTGTTTAGCAAAGGATAGTATGTTAATAAGTATGCATGCAATGCAGTTGTGTTGTGTGCTTGAGTGGAGGAATGTAGGAGGTTGTTTGCATGTGTACTGGCTGCTGATTGTATGCACAGGTTTTTGGAATGTGGTGCAGTCATAACTCTAAGTTGAACGGATGCATGTGTATTTATTATTCATCTTCTTTCTGGAGATGTGTTGCTTCAGATATTGGAATGTCTAAGGGGGGAGGTGTGGCACTCTGTAGGTAAATTGCGGTTAGCAATGCTTCTAGTCTCTTAGGTGCTGGCCGGTTAGTTCCCTCTGACCTTAAGGGAGTTCTCAATAATAACAAGTGAATGCTGCCAAGCTTGACAGGTTATCCAGTCGCACTCTTCTGGGGAAATCAATCCCTTGTCAACATAGTTCAACTAAAATAGGTAATAATAATAACCATATGCCAAGGTAAACTTTCGGTTGCACGTATTTATTCACTTGTAGTTTGGATGCTCTATCCTTCTTTCAAGGTGAAGCTGTTACATCACAGCCATATATCATTTCAATATTTCTCAATACACGATTATTCATCCACAAAATCAACCTTGGACCCAATGCATTTCGTGCTCGACAGCACTTCATCAGGGGAAATACATTTCTGTGGGGTAAAGCCAAAGGTGAGGTGTAATCAATGATAGGGAAGCAGCCCACAGTCATATTACAAAAAACATACAAATGGTAAGAACAATAATTATCGGGAAATTTCTTTGCAAGCATGCCATCTCATTAAAACGTGGTGAAAAGGGGTGCAGGTTCCAGGAGAAAATAAATGAACATCAAGATAGTAAACTCGTTTAGTGAAAAGTCCAATCTCATGCAAATGTGAATGAAGTATTAAAATGCTGGCGTCGCGTAACCCAATACGTTAAAGGTGTAACAAACACGGATTTCTCAAAGCTCGTAAAGTTATCAATAAAGTGCTCGGGTGCGGATAGCCAGTGAACTTTTAACTTCCATCAGACCGGTAAGACTCAGTGAGCTCTTGACTCGTATTGCATGTAAACAGGCGTTCCTTATACGCGCGCTTTTATCGGATGCTCGTGAGCTTTGAGACACACGCCCTTGTGGCGCTTTAACCGCACGAAATAAGTTAAAAGTTCACTGGCTATCCGCACCCGAGCACTTTATTGATAACTTTACGAGCTTTGAGAAATCCGTGTTTGTCACACCTTTAACGTATTGGGTTACGCGACGCCAGCATTTTAATACTTCATTCACATTTGCATGAGATTGGACTTTTCACTAAACGAGTTTACTATCTTGATGTTCATTTATTTTCTCCTGGAACCTGCACCCCTTTTCACCACGTTTTAACGAGATGGCATGCTTGCAAAGAAATTTCCCGATAATTATTGTTCTTACCATTTGTATGTTTTTTGTAATATGACTGTGGGCTGCTTCCCTATCATTGATTACACCTCACCTTTGGCTTTACCCCACAGAAATGTATTTCCCCTGATGAAGTGCTGTCGAGCACGAAATGCATTGGGTCCAAGGTTGATTTTGTGGATGAATAATCGTGTATTGAGAAATATTGAAATGATATATGGCTGTGATGTAACAGCTTCACCTTGAAAGAAGGATAGAGCATCCAAACTACAAGTGAATAAATACGTGCAACCGAAAGTTTACCTTGGCATATGGTTATTATTATTACCTATTTTAGTTGAACTATGTTGACAAGGGATTGATTTCCCCAGAAGAGTGCGACTGGATAACCTGTCAAGCTTGGCAGCATTCACTTGCTTCAGATATTGGGCCACATGCATCATTGTAAGGTTTTGCGATTCCTTATTTGCGATTTTTAGGGAATCGCAAATAAGGAATCGCAAAATGGGATGCATGATTTTATTCGCATAACATTTGCGATTCGGTAAAAATCACAATTTTTACTGAATCGCAAATATTATGCGAATTCCTAATTGCGATTTCGCAAATACCATTGATTCCTATGGGCCAAAAGGTCCATAGGAGTCAATGGGAAGGCATTTACAAAATGCGAATTTGAAAATGTGATTCGCAATTTGTTAATGCATTCCAAGGGTGCAGAGGGGGGTCGAAAAGCCCCCCCCTGCACCCCTGAAATGTATTTTAAAGTGCATGTTTCACACACACATGTCCTAAGGACATGTGTGTCTGTAACATGAAAGTTAAAAAATTGCATTTTTGTGCATTTTCATAACTTTTCGCAAATTACCACGAGGTTCAACCTCCTGGTAATTTGCACCCCCTAATTGCTAATTCACAATTTCAAAAACAATCATGCATTGCTTTTAAGGAATCGCAAATTTGCGATTCCTTAAAAGCAATCGCATTTTTGGAAATTGCTAAAAATAGCGAATTTCACAAAAATGTATGATGCATCCCAAAAACTTATTTAGGAATCGCAAACGGACGAATTTACCGATTCGCACAGTTTGCACTTCCTAAATAGGTTGATGCATGTGGCCCTATATGCTGTACCTTCAGAATAACTGTGTATTCCACAATCAGTGGTAGGTTATTGGCTCACAGATGTGAATATTAAGTGGGGTATTGCTCTGTGTGTTTGTTGTTGTGTAACGTGACTGATGTTGTTAGAAATAGGGTCTCTACTTGACAGTGATTTGTATCCTGTCCAAAGAGGGACCCTTACTCTAGTCAGGGTAAGAAAGTTACATCCTCAGGCTAACCCATACTCACTCCATTGATAGCTTGGCAAGAGGAGTCAGGATTATCCTCAGAGGAAATGTGTATAGTATTTGTACATACACAAAGTAATACAGAAAGTTCTCTACAACCTTTTATAGAAGTAGTCAATATTAATCTGATTAAAACATCCAACATCCACAAGTTAAGATACTACATTTCAAGGTAAAATAAAGTTATAACTCTTAGAAATCAATGGTTGGCCTTGACTAGGACAATGTACTTTGATGCATCAAAAATCAAAGATGATGCATGGTACAGGGGAGGTGAGGAATCATTAAAGCTGGTGACACGTCGGTACCTTACTGCTACACAGGTCATTGGCAGGTAGGCGCTCGGTGAAGGTGCGCTGCACAAATGTGGTGATGCATTGCTTGTAATGACTAATGCATCAGTTCCTGGACGTGGTGCAGGGTCATTTAGTTGCTAACGCCCTGTGACGATGTGAGAAGTGGGGGGTGATGCATTGATTGCGAGTGTGATACCTCAGTTCCTGAAGGCTAAGTGGTGTTAGTGATGCGTCGATGTCACAGCACGATGTGTCGATCTTGCGGCATCGATCTCAAACCACAGGCATGGCTTTGGAGCTGTGAATCACGGATGTTGGTGATGCGGTTCTCTAGATTCATGCAGCGATGATTCGTCGGGCCCTGTGGCAAAGTCAGAGCTTGCATAAACGGGGACCATAGCTTCGGTATAGGCAGTGCTAATGTGGCGATTCTTGCAGGGGTGCAACAATGTCGAAGTGACGCTTAGAGGTGATGCATGGTTTTATTCTTTTAGCATCAAAACTCACTTCCAAGGGCCCAGAACTGGAATTGACACCACTATGCAGAGCAGGACTCTCAACAGAGGAGCCCAGGTGCTGGCAGAGGAAGTCTTTGGTGGCCCTGAGACTTCCAACAGGAGGCTAGCTCAACTCAAGCCCTTGGAGAAACTTGGAAAGCAGGATGTAGAGAGCAGAGTCCAGTCCTGTCACTTCCAAGCAAGAAGCAGCAGGCGGCAGGCCAACACAGCAGAGCAAACAGCAAAGTAGCAGTCCCTCCTGGCACAACAATAGCTCTTCTTCTTGGCAGAATGTCCTCAGTGCAGAAGTGTTCTGAGTATATGATGTCAGAGGTCCAGTACTTATACCCATTTCAGCCTTTGAAGTAGGCAAACTTCAAAGAGAAATCTTTGTAGTGCACAAGACCTTGCCTTTCATGGCCCAGGAGCTGGAGACTTCTTTGTGCGTGGGCAGGCACAGCCATATTCAGGTGTCTGTGTCAACTCCTCCCACCACTCTAGCTCAAAAAGGCCCATCAGCCTGGTGATAGGCCATCAGGATATGCAGGGCACTCGTAGCTCCCTTTGTGTGACAGTCTAGAGTCAATGCACAACAGCCTATCTGACACGCTGACCCAGACATGTATTCAGAGACAGGTGAAGTGTCCCTGTGTCCCAACACTTTCCTTCAAACCAAATAAATGTCCCGGTTTTTGGATAGTGGCTGAGATGACCACAGAATGTCCCGGATTTGGATAGTGTCTGGGGTGCGCACAGAAATGTCCAAGTTGTGACTGTATGCCACTGTTGTTAAAAAGATGTGCGCATATTCACTTTTTACTACTGCAGATGTTACCATGCAACATCCCTCCAGATGAGGTTGTTGTGGGAAGGGAAATCCTTTAAAGAAGGACATTTTCTCTCTGTATTTCCCTTCTCTTTCTACAAAATATCAAGAATGTCCTTATGCCAGCCATCGGGGCAACAGCGTGTCCGAACCACCAGCATGACCCTGCTCACTGGAGTTAGAGGACACTGCCTGCAACAAGATCCAGCCAGCCACCAGTGTAAACTGTAGTCCTACTTTTACCTTTATGACCAGTCCCGTTTTTTTGTTTTGTGAATCTGGCCACCCTACAGAGACACCAAATTTCAATTTTCCATCTGCTCCCAATGGGAAATTATACTTAAAAGATGTTTCAAGGTAATCCACATGTGTATCTATTGGAGAGATAGGCCTTACCATAGTGAAATATGAAGTTGGCAGTTTTTCACTACCAGGACATGTATAACATAACTGTACATGTCCTACCTTTAAAATACACTGCACCCTGCTCATGGGGCTGCTTTGGGCCTACCTTAGGGGTGATGTATATGTAATAAGAGGGAAAGTTTGGACCTGGCAAGTGGGTATACTTGCCCGGTCGACATGGCAGTTTAAAACTGCACATACACGCTCTGCAGTGGCAGGTCTGAGACAAGTTTGCAGGGCTACTGATGTGGGTGGCACAATCGATGCTACAGGCCCACTAGTAGCATGTGACTTACAGGCCCTGGGCACACCTGGTGCACTGTACTAGAGACACACTAGTAAATCAAATAGGCCAATCATGGATTAACCAAATACCAATACATTTTTGACATAGAGCATTTGAACTTTAGAACAACAGTGGTAAAGTGTCCAGAGTCCAAACACCAGCAAAAACGAATTTGAGCACACAGTCAAAAACAGGAGATCAGAAGCAAAAAGACAGGGGAAATCACACTAAAAGATGACAGGTCTAAGAGCTGTTGAATCAGCTGGTAATTTGTCTGTCGTGCACTGAGTTTCAATCTGTAGATCAAAACTACAGGCAGGTAAAGCTGTTGTCAGATTGTTTATGTGTTTTTATGTGTTGTTTGGCTGATGTTCTGGGTTGACAAGTATACTGTGTGTATTGCTTCTGCTTTGGACAAGTGTAACGGAGCATGAAAATGTTGATTGCCATAGTCAGTTTGTTGTGAAAGGTGGTGTGTTTTTGCAATTGGCCTGACTATTGAGGTCGCTTGTAGGGATGTAAATGGTCTTGGATTTGATGATTGAGACACACTGTTTAGCTTTAGCTGTTTAGCAGTTCAGCTTTAGCTCTCTAGAAGACTTCATGTCATCAATTCTTTAACAAAGTTCGATAATAAGTACACAGAGAGACAGCAGGCTTTTGGTCGGCCCCTATCAGCCCTTGGCTTTCATGCATTTTTCATAATTTGACAGGGCTTGAGTGTGTGGATGGGGTGTCCATCAAGGACATGGTATTTTGAGGATGGTTACTTTGCCCCATTTTTGCACCCATTCGATTTTGATGTTAGGGCACAAGTAGTACTTTTGTAGACTGTAAATGCTAGATTACAAGTAGCCTGTAACTAAAAGCCAGTATGTGTTCTTTGAAGGATTCACTTTGCTGATCAAACATTAATATTGCTGATTTATGGGGTTTTGCTTAAGGAAATACTGCAGTTATGATGCCTTTGCACTCACCCTTGCACGGTTATTTTACTTTAGGTACTTTGCATGATAACATATTGTTGTATGTTCTGCTTTTGTTACCTCGCAGAAGAAAGACATCTACACACAGGCTTTCTTAAAGATACAATGAAATTACTGACCCTTTGTTGAGCCTATATCTCAACCCTGTTAATGCAGTGTGTTGAGCAAAGCTTACTCCCACTGTCCTATTATTGGAGCCTATGATGTAAATTCAGTATAGGATCTTATATCCAGGGAATCTGGGACAACGACAGCTATTACCAAGCATGTCTCTTTAAAAAAATCCAGAGCTTTTGTCTTTGCCTGTGCTTTTTTTCATTCATTTGCAGTGATATTTGCGTGTAGGTGGTGTTGGACGTGACTGTCGGTGATCGACCCAGGAACCACTTTTTACCCATCTAAGACTGTTCTTGATTTGTGTACTGTTCCTATGTGTTAGAAAAATCCCTTTAGTCTTAATGCAAGTAAACCAATGTGTTTTTTTGTTTTTTTTTATATTCAAAGCTTGCAGAACTCTAGGGGCCCAATTCACAAAGGTAAACTAAAACCAAAGTCTAACTTTACGACTTTCGGTATTCACAAAGTGCATTTACTAGTAGTAAAGTTAGACTCTTGTCTCAGTTTAACTTAAGTTTTGGTCTTAAGTTTAACTGAGACCAAAAGTCTAGCCTGAGTTAAACTTGAGACCAAAACTTTAGTCAAACGGAGACAAAAGTCTAACTTTAATACTAGTAAATGCCCTTTGTGAATACCCAAATGTCTTAACGTTAGATCTCGTTTCTGTTTATCTTTGTGAGTTGGGCCCTTGGTTTCCCTGTTTCATGGCGTAAGGCTGTTGTGTACCATGGATCTATTGTATGCATTGTCTCTCTGCTTCTGTGCTGCCAGAGCATAATGAGAACTAAAAGTGTCCTTGGGGGATTCTTTTCGGTAAGTATGGAGAAAGTGTAAACTCTCTGGTGATGTGCTTGCTGGCTCTGCTGATGACCTATTTTGCTTACCTTATTCCAGCTGCCGTCGCTGAATTGTTCGATGGTGATGGGCCCATCGGGCCTGAATTCTGCCAGGACATCGTGATTCTCTCCCAGCAGCTGCACACACAGCTCATACAGGCAACCCGCGTCAGTCCGAGCCGCATACCTGCGAATACAGCAGCACCGGTATGTACATACAGCACGGGGAACCATGTCACTATGTATGCAACGACAAGTTGATCACACATCACACTGCTTCGTCACTGCGCACACAGCCACATTGTGATCAGAAATCACCCAACGCCAGGTAACTGCACTCACACCAACATTCTGACCCTACAGAGCCTGGTAGGTGCAAAAACACTACAAACAGTGATATCATCAATGTCTGACCATCATGCTCTTCGGTGCCTCACCCACGCATTGCTAAGGTACGACATTAAATGGAGAACTTACATGTGCAGGGTTAAGTAGTTCTGTAGTGCAACCATAACTATAAATCAATGGAGAGTTGTTTTGCAGTGGGAGGAAGGATACAATAAACATGAAGAAAGTCACTTCACAAAAGTGTACTGAAGCCATAATTGCCATTACAGAGCGCAACGTGCACACTCTGATCTATTGCTACTAGTCGCAAGGGTAAGGGGGCAGCCAAAGGCTTTCCTTCCCCCAGGCGAATCGCTGAGTCTTGCATGAAAGCTTCTGACCATTTTTGCAGTCACAAAGCATGGAATGGTTGGCACCTGCCAATGGCAGGCAGCAACCAATCGCAAAGTGAAAGCTGTCGGTATTTGTGCGCTCTGGGAACACCGGTAGGAGCAGACGGCAGTCCAATAGACCTCGCTCCTCATTGTCAAAATCATAATATTCTGCATCAGGTGGCATTGTGACCCATGTGCTCTTAAGGGATATGGAACACACATAAAGCATGAAAAGAACACAAATTAATTTTTTTTCGCGTAAAGTCTGGTCCAGACTAAGGCTTTGCACGAAAAAAGACATTCATTTAAGCCGCAGTCATACATTTTTGGTTTCTGGCCTTCTATTTCCCTTGTACATATTTTAGTCACTTTGTACATAATACGCACCACTTCTGTATCACTGAGCACAATATGTCACTTGGTCTCACATCACATTATATTTCACCTTGTGTTTGACAGCTTTTAAATTCACTTTGGGTATTTATAAATGACACAATTTATATAAAATAACTCAATACCTACCAATTTGTGTTCTTTGCATTCTTTATGTGTGTTTCTTGTATTTAAAGTGATTTAAAGTGGAGTAGTTTGATGAATAACTCACTGAATTGTTCCATTTTTAAGAAATAGTTTTTATAACTGACAGAACTACTGTTTTCTTTACATATCCATGCCCAGGTTCTAAGGGACAATGGATTGCCCCATTGCTAACTAACTTAAGGGATATGAATCACAATACAGACAAATGTAAAATCTAGGATGGAGGTCTGATGTCCCATGCAAGCGTCCGTCCCAGCATTCGTAGGTGTTTGCTATGAGTCGCAAGCTGATTCCCACCCCAGGGGCAGCTCCTCCGATGAGGTGGAGGAGTGTTGCTCCACTAGTTAAAATGCCCCCACTGAAAAATAAAATGGTAATAAACATTATTACATTGTTATTTTTCATTGACTCTGCAAACCCCTGTCTCGAGCTGAGGCTCAGGATGGGGGTGCGACTGCTGCTGACTGGAAGCAGCAGAAAGGAGTATATGGCAGGGCACCTTAAAGTGCGCATTTCCTTTTGGCTGGCCAGATATGCTCACTTTAAACCTCTTAACTCAGCTGGGTTGAGCCCGAGCTCTTTGGAGCGCTGAGAGAATCTGCTCCATCCAATCCTGTCACTGCTCTCACAGCATGAGAGCTGCGCCACGGTTGGTTAGGGGACTTGGCTGGGGCTCGCTGGATGAAAGAAGAACACCGGGACCGGAGCAAGTGATTTTTAATTCCTTTTTTTTTCCCAATGTGTTTTTTGTCTGCATGTATCCATAAATCGCCGACATACATTACATTACTGTTTTAAAGTTAAACATTTTAACTTGAAAACTATAATGTAATACATGTGTGCGTGAAGTTAATGTAGTTCACTGTTTTGCCCACCCCACCACTCTCCCTCGCAGGCAGCCGTCACTGTCCCGCCCCATTAATAGTAACGAGAGGGGCAGTTTTTGAAAACAATTCTGTTGCTCCACAAGGGCATGAGACTCCCTCAAGTCACAAAGCTTGGGTGTGGTCAGAGTATAATGTATAGAATTGCACTGGATCCAGACTGTGTATCAGGCCCATGATGTTTGTTAAAGACTTGAATCTTTTGTTCCTTCTGAATGTGGTTGAGGGAACACTATTGTTGACTGTGCATCGGGCTGGTGCATAGTGAAAAGAGAAGTGATGTCCTCAAGTCTTGTGCTTCTTGCACATTTGTGTGACTCACGCTTGCTGATTTTGTTGTTGCACCTATTGTTTAGATCTCTGGAAGTCATGCTCTGGCTTGTCAGGTATAATGGCATATTTAAGTTTACAGTCCTGAACAGGATGCTGTAGCTCTTGAAGGCGATGTAGGTGTGATGAGGAAGTAAGCAATGTCTCTTGAAACGGAGGGGTTGATTCCATCATATTTCTGAGTCACATGTGGGTCATGCCATTATCTGAAGCATGCTCTTTAGGGCAGGTACGTGGCAGTCTAGGATGCCAGCAAGCAAGGCGTGGCTTGCAAAGCGCAAAGCATGTCGTCCTACATGACATACAGAAATTACTCCCTTAGATACCAAACCATGGACAAAAACCCCAATAACCACATTTCCCCGTGAGGGCTGTCACCCTGCTCAGTGTCACAGCTTCAAGGTACTGTGTAATACTGTCCAAAATTATGTACTTGTTCTGTGAGATTGTGGGTTAGTCTGTGTGTCCCATGTTGTCCATCAATACCTTCTGAAAGATAAGATGGTTACTGTAATAATGCTCTTATATCATTTGAAGCTTTGCAAACAAAATGTATTTGACCTCCTTCTGATTTTTATATAATTCTATTTTAGATTAATTTCCTCATAATATTCCTTCTAATGTTAAATCAGATTCAACAATTCATATTCAAACAGTCTCATCTCAATCTCATGGAGTTTCTGTATTATATAAAAAAAAGTCTATCTCTCAAGGATCTAATATTAATATGATCTCAACATTTTGGAGTAATGAACTTTCAACCTCTTTTTCAATTGATATATGGAAAGTTATTTGGCTTAATGGTATTTCTGGTTGGTTTCCTGTTTCGCTCTATCAAACAAATTCAAACATTGTGTATAACTGTGGACTCCACTACGTTTATTTCAAGCAAAACTCCTGCTGTCTTCAATTTGTTGGCACTGTAATCTACTTACCGGTTCGTTACAACAATTGCTTTATGTTTGTCCTATAGTTTTTAAATTTTGGACCGATGTTTGGGATGTTATAAAAAAAAAGTTCTTCATATTCATGATGATATTTCACTCAAACTGTTAATCTGTAAATCTGTTGTTCTCTCACAAAAAGTAAATAAATTAGAAGGTAAACTTTTTGATTTTTTACTATCAGCAGCTTTTAAATCAATTACAGCATGTTGGAAAGATGTATCATTATTATCTGTTCATGTTTGGTGGTCATGGGTTATCTTTACTAGAAAGGGAGCTCAGTTATCTTTAAATGGTATTAATTATAATTCTATTCCATATCATTCCTTTTGGAAACCTGTTGATTTATATTTATCTTCTTAAATATGTATTTATTCCAGTTATTGTTATTACAATAATCTAGTCGGTATATTATAGTAGCTTCGATAAATTTTCTCATTATTATATAGCTTCATTCTTTGCTCCTTTCCCTCACTTTTTGTTTTTCTAGGAATATTATGTTCAATGTTTTTACCTATTGTAATTTAATGACTGCTCTTTTATTATCTCTTAATTGTAATTGGGTATTTTTTCGGTTCTATTTTTCGTATTGTCTCTTGTTTATTGTATATTATGAAAACTCAATAAACTATTTTGAACACATACCTTCTGATAGAAGTCCCCCACCTAAAGACATTATAACAAAGGGACTCTACTTGCTTCAGCCAGAGGAAAAGGGGTTATCAGCAGTGGCTGGCTAGCATTATTGGGGTCTGCAAGGACTTGAGGGCTTGTCAGAGGCTGGAACTGTGCCCAGATCCTCTGAATCTTCTCACGGGGCACCTTCAGAGCTCTTTCTAGCAGATGAACAGAAGCTCAAGGAGGAGCGGTCAGCTTCACTAAACCCATGTTTCAGATTTCGAGGGCAGAGTGTTTTTTATGTGTTCCTCTGTTGGCATGGATCTGAAAACAGCTTCCCTAATCTCCATTACTGGGCCAATGAAAGCAGCCCTCCAAAGGTGTATGGTTAGCCTTTATAAGATGTGCTGCTGTGTTTTTTGGGGACTGGCTATAAGATCCTCAAAAGACACACAATTGATGGACGGAATGCAGAACAAATCAAAACATTCACCCCCAGTCAAGAGATCTGGGTTAAATCCATCATTCTTTTGCTCACCATGCCACCCCACTTTAGACTGGTCATATGCAAATCAGCCTTGACCCTGTGCCTCATGGGAACAGTCCAGCCCGAACTGCCAAGCTAGGTCTTCCCTGGACCGGAAACAAGCCTCCTAGGACCGGTTTCGGGGTTTCAACCCTCTTCAGCCAGGATAGCTTGCTTCCAGTGGCACAGTGAGCCCAGGACCCACGTCTGGGCATACCTGGCGCACTTAGGGCGAGAAAGCAAAAGACACACAATTGATGGACGGAATGCAGAACAAATCAAAACATTCACCCGCAGTCAAGAGATCTGGGTTAAATCCATCATTCTTTTGCTCACCATGCCACCACAGTTTAGACCTGGCCATGTGCAAATCAGTCTTGAGCAAGTGGCACCGTGAGCCCAGGACCCACGTCTGGGCATACCTGGCGCACAAAGGGGGAGAAAGCAAAAGACACACAATTGATGGATGGAATGCAGAACAAATGAAAACATTCACCCCCTGTCAAGAGATCTGGGTTAAATCCATCGTTCTTTTTCTCACCATGCCAACCTAGTTATGCAAATCAGTCTTGACCCTGTGCCTCATGGGAACAGTCCAGCCGGAACTGCCAAGCCAGATACTCCCTGGACCAGAAACAAGCATCCTAGGGCCGGTTTTGGGGTTTCACTTCTATTCAGCCAGAATAGCTTGATTCCAGTGGCACAGTGAGCCCAGGACCCACATCTGGGCATACCTAGCGCACTTATGGCGAGAAAGCAAAAGACACACAATTGATGGACGGAATGCATAACAAATCAAAACATTCACCCCCAGTCAAGAGGTCTGGGTTAAATCCATAATTCTTTTGCTCACCATGCCACCCCAGTTTAGACTTGGCCATATGCAAATCAGTCTTGACCCTGTGCCTCATGGGAACAGTCCAATCCCAACTGCCAAGCTAGGTCCTTCCTGGATCGGAAACAAGCATCCTAGGACCGGATTTTGGGTTTCACCCCTCTTTAGCCAGGACAGCTTGATTCCAGTGGCACAGTGAGCCCAGGACACAGTGGGACACAGGTATTTTCTGCATTCGCAGCACTGAGCCTACATGACACGCTTTTAGCGCATTTTGATCGCGTTAGACGCGCTTTTTAAAAAATTGCTTGTTGCCTTTTTAAAAATCGTTATTTTATTATTTTCACATTTAGCGCTCACTCGCATTATAAATTGTAAACTCACCGCTACTTCGGGCGGGTCACTTAGTGCCACAGACTTCCTCAGCCATCTTGGTTGAGGCAGGGACACATCGCAGCGCCATTTCGGTGAGCGCTCTAGTCTTTAGGCGGGCTGAACACGGCCCTATTTAAACCTGCCATTGTTAACGCGCAGCGGTTAAGCGCAGCGGTTACGCGCAGCGGGCAAGGCGGACTCACGCCGGAGTCCAGCCAGAGTCCTGCCCGCCTGCGCTCGTCCGCGCTAGAACGGGCCCAGGGGCCATGACCCCAACATTTAGCTCCTGTACTAGCCCCCTTCCATCAGTAGCCTACTCATATACTGGTGAGGTTCTAAAATCCTTACACCCTATTCCACATCTTAACTGTGATCCCTGTTCTCTACCGATTCATAATTTTCAATGCAATGGATGTATTTCCATACTGGCAAAATGTCTAACTGTAAGGCAATGCGTCAGGTCCGCACACGAGGTAGGCGGACGAGAACCACTACAAAATCTCCTAACTGCTCTATACTTCAGTTTTAGAGTATTAATTGTAGATCTCTTTCAAAGCACAAACAAAATATCTATGATTTTCTTGTTGACGAGCAGCCCGACGCTCTGTTTCTCACCGAGACCTGGCTTCATGAAAGCTCCGGTCCTGACATTGCTACTGCAATTCCTATAAATTATGTCATAGTGAGGTTGGACAGAGCCTCTGGAAAAGGGAGAGGTAATCTTTAAGTCTACTTACACTTGTAGGCTTGAATCCTTTCCCCTGCCCGGAAGTGAAACTGCTCTATTCAAATTAATAATTAATCCTCAGTTCACCTTATCGGGCCTATTGGTCTATCGCCCCCCTTGGTAATTCTCTCACTTGGATATCTTCATTTGCTGAGAGCATAGCTCCCCTACTTCTTAGGGCAGCAAATTTCACCATCTTGGTGATCTCAATTTACATCTAGAAGATCCCTTGTGTACTACCAGCAAGCGTTTTCTATCGGATCTGGAGACTCTCAACCTTTCGTTGTGTAATTCTGGACCCACTCACTCTGCTGGACATCAATTGGATCCTATTCTTTCCAATCTTCTGTTTGATTGTTCACAGAGTGCCCGCCCGCTGGAATGGTCCGACCATTTTGCTGTCCACTTCTCCTTATCCTACAATAAGAATTTGGTTGTGAGTGGCTGTGGTAAGGGCGAATGAATTAATCGGTGGGGTAAACTTGATATTACAAAGTTGAACCAGCACCTTTTGAATACCCGCCCCGAAGACAGTGATGCTTCAGTTACGGAATTGAATATGGTCGTGTCTCATTGGCTCACCAATGCTGTAACCGCCCTCCTTCCTTTAACCCCGAAACACTCTAGGTCACATCGTTCCCCGGCTCCTTGGTTTTCTCCTGACTTGAAGGTCTTATGAACTGAATGTAAGGCCCTAGAAAGGAAATGGAGGCACTCTTATTCAGATTCACAGAAGACTGTCTATAAAGAGGCCCTAAAGCGATATCACTCACAATGCAGAAATGCAAAAGCTGCCTACACTGTGAATACTGTGACGCAAGCTCAAAATTGCCCACGTACTCTCTTCTCCGTTGTTAAAAAACTGACAGGAGCGGATACTGTTCCGACACCCCCAGCTTTGGACGAAGTTCAATGCAATTCTATTGCGGAATTCTTTATTGCCAAGGTTGAGCGCATATACGATTCCATGAGCGCTCCCTCAACTGTTAATGAACATCAGTCGGAACTGGCAGAAGGGATGGAACAATCACTCCCAACGGCGAAGGTTACTAATTGGCAATTGTTTGACGATGTTTCGTTCCTTTCTAGTCTGAACAGTATAAGATCGGGTTCTCCTCGTGATCCTGTACCAGCCAAAATCTTAAAGTTACTGGATCCTGAACCACGACGGGTCCTTATGAGACTTTTAAATGCATCCCTAACCGAGTGCCTTATGCCCCAGGATTGGAAGCACGCAATGGTTGTTCCTCTTCAAAAAAAGGCCGGAGCCGATAGGTCAAACCTTGCGAATTTTTGACCCATATCCTTGCTACCTGTTCTCTCAAAAGTGTTGGAAAGACACGTTAATACTCAGTTAAACCATCTTGTGGAAAGTTCGGGATTTTTACACTCTTCCCAGTATGGCTTTCGTGCGCACTACTCCACCGAGACGGCCCTACTGGGGGTGACGGAGAGTTTGCAGCACGGTATCGACCGCGGGGAAACATCAGCACTCATCCTTTTGGATTTGAGCGCGGCGTTCGATACCGTGTCCCACTCCATTCTTTTGAGCTCTCTCCGGTCCCTGGGAGTGGATGGTCCTGCGCTAGCCTGGATTGCCTCCTTTTTAAGTGAGTGCACTTTCCAGGTCTTTTCTACAAAAGCCTCATCTGACATCTGTCTATGGGCGTATGGTGTCCCGCAGGGGTCCATACTCAGCCCCCTATTGTTCAACATCTATGTCAGACCCCTGGCTACTATTGCGGAGGATACTGGGCTGACTTTTTTTTCATACGCCGATGACACCCAAGTGGTTTTCTCCCTTTCCAGCAGTGAGAGTAACAGTGTATCGACCCTGAAGTCCGGATTGTCTGGTATGGCTGAGTGGATGCAGAGGCATTTGCTCAAGCTAAATGGTGACAAAACCGAGGTTATCATCCTGGGGAAGCATAAAGATCTCTGGGGTCCACAACACTGGCCCAGTGATATGGGACCCCTTCCCCAGCCAACATCTGTGGTTCGAAACCTCGGATTTCTTATAGATGATAAACTCTCCATGAGGCAGCAGGCCACTAAGGTGGCCGCCATCTGCTTTGCCACCCTGCGTTGGCTCCAGAAAATTCTATGGATGCTGCCCCATGCCACCAGGAGAACCGTAGTCCAGGCGTTAGTAACCTCTCGCCTGGACTATGAAAATGTCCTCTACCTCGGTGCAGACGTAGCAACGATTAATAAGCTTCAGGTTGTACAAAACTCGTCGGCCGGACTTCTTCTTAACATCCCGAGGAAATCATCGGCCCCTCAGGCTCTCCGAGATTTACACTGGCTTAGGGTCTCTAGCCGTATAAAATTTAAAGCCCTGTGCTATCTCTTTAAAATCAAACAGGGCACGGCCCCAAAATACTTGCAGAGTCTTGTTCAACCTTACAAGCCTAGTCGCACATTAAGATCTTCCGCAGATTGCGACTTTGTTGTTCCAAGATTCAAACTTGCAAGGATGGGGGGGGGTCGAGCCTTTTTCCATCTAGGTCCCAAATTTTGGAACGCGCTTCCAATTGCTCTGAAATCTGAAACCAACCTATTTTGTTTCCGGAAAAAAATGAAAATTATGCTTTTTTTAATAAATATATAAGTTGCTGCTTTTGTTCCTTGGTACTGTTGCGCTGTCCTTTTTCTTCTTCAGTCTTTCCCTTGCGCCGGGAAACCCACTGTGGGTAGCTTTTGCGCATTATAAATTCAAATTTAAAAAAAAAAAAAAAAAAAAGGACTCACGTCTGGGCATACCTGCCGCACTTAGGGCGAGAAAGCAAAAGACACACAATTGATGAACGGAATGCAGAATGCATCAAAACATTCACCCCCAGTCACGGGATCTGGGTTAAATCCATAATTCTTTTGCTCACCATGCCACCCCAGTTTAGACCTGGCCATATGCAAATCAGTCTTGACCCTGTGCCTCATGGGAACAGTCCAGCCCGAACTGCCAAGCCAGGTCCTCCCTGGACCGGAAACAAGCATCCTAGGACCGGTTTCGGGGTTTCCCCCCTCTTCAGCCAGGATAGCTTGAATCCAGTGGCGACAGTGAGCCCAGGACCCACGTCTGGGCATACCTGGCGCACAAAGCGCGAGAAAGCAAAAGACACACAATTGATGGACGGAATGCAGAACAAATCAAAACATTCACCCCAGTCAAGAGATCTGGGTTAGATCAATCATTCTTTTGCTCATCATGCCACCCTAGTTATGCAAATCAGTCTTGGCCCTGTGGCTCATGTGAACAGTCCAGCCCGAATAGCCGAGCCAGGTTCTCCCTGGACCGGAAACAAGCATCCTAGGACCGGTTTCGGGGTTTCACCCCTCTTCAGCCAGAATAGCTTGATTCCAGTGGCACAGTGAGCCCAGGACCCACGTCTGGGCATACCTAGCGCACTTATGCCGAGAAAACAAAAGACACACAATTGATAGACGGAATGCAGAACAATTCAAAACATTCACCCCCAGTCAAGAGATCTGGGTTAAATCCATCATTCTTTTGCCCACCATGCCACCCCAGTTTAGACCTGTCCATATGCAAATCAGTCTTGACCCTGTGCATCATTGGAACAGTCCAACCCCAACTGCCAAGCCAGGTCCCCCCTGGACCGGAAACAAGCATCACCCCTCTTCAGCCGTGATAGCTTGATTCCAGTGGCACAGTGAGCCCAGGACCCACGTCTGGGCATACCTGGCACACTGAGGGCGTGAAAGCAAAAGACACACAATTGATGGACGGAATGCAGAACAAATCAAAACATTCACCCCCAGTCAAGAGATCTGGGGTAAATCCATCATTCTTTTGCTCACCATGTCACCCCAGTTGGCAGGGTTTGCCCAGATGTGGGTCCCTTGCTCACTTTGCCACTAGATTCAAGCTAGCCTGGCTGATGACAGCTGATTAGCCAGAAACCGGTCCCAGGATGGTTTGACAGTTCGGGCTGGACTGTTCCCATGAGGCACAGGTTCAGACTGAATTGCATTTGGCCAAGTCTGAACTGGGGTGGTGGAGTGAGCTAAAGAATGATAATGGATTAAACCCAGATCAGCTGACTGGGGGTTAGTGCTTTCAATGTTCAACACTCTGTCCATCACCCCCTTTGGTTTTGCTTTGTTCGCACATAGTTGGCAGGGTCTGCCCAGACGTGGGTCCCTTGCTCACTTTGCCACTGGATTCAAGCTAGCCTGGCTGATGATGGCTGATTAGCCAGAAACCAATCCCAGGATGCTTGTTTCCCATTCAAAAAAGACATGGTTTGGCAGTCCAGGCTGGACTATTCCCATGAGGCACAGGGTCAGACTGATTTGTATATGGCCTTGTCTGAACTGGGGTGGCAGAGTGAGCTAAAGGATGATGATGGATTAAACCCAGATCAGTTGACTGGGGGTGAGTGCTTGCAATGTTCAACACTCCGTCAATCATCCCCTTTGGTTTTTCTATAAGATCCTCAAAGACTGTCATCAATGATTGGCCTTTTCTTCACGTCCTGGGGTGGAAAAAGAGTATAGAAAGTAACAGTGTTTTTGAAAAAAAAACATTTTATTTTTTTATCCAGGAAACAACAAAAAGTGAACCGTTGAGTAGGTACGTTTACAAAAATAATTACAGTCAGGGGATTCACTGTGAGTTTATCTCTAAAAGCAGAAAGATTAGGCAGTATTATCCCACCCCTTCATTACCGGAGGGCAACATTCTGAGACACCCATAACCCTTTATGATGTCCCTATTATCTCAAAGGTAACATAACTATATAGGTCAAGTTATGGAACGCACGCCATAAATTTCAAAATTGCAGGGATGTTCCCCACTTTTGTAAAATACTCATTTAATCACCATGCGCTTGTGAGATTTTTAACAATGGCTGCAATTGATATACCCTAAACTACTTTCATCCAGGCACGGCCAGTTAAGGTAAGAGCCGTGGGGCAGGGCAGGGGCGGTTCAGGCCGGGCGGGGAAGATGTCGACATAGGTCAGGATAGGGAAAATAAAAGAAATATATAAATAAAGCCACTTACCTAGCGCTTGCAACATCGCCAAGTTGGCAATGCCTTGAGTGCAACGTAAATGGTTTTATTTATGTATTTTATTTTCCCTATCCTATTGTCAGTTTACTTGCCCATCTGCCCCACCCCATTCCTCTTACCTGTACTGGCCGCACCTGCTTCCATCATCAAAGTAAACAGTGTCATCGGGTGAACTGGCAGATCCCAGTAATATGAATAACTTCCCAGGGTTGCTATTTTGCAAACGGAACATACGTTTAATCTGGCCCCCCAGTTTTTTAGGATAATATAGTTTTTCTATTTACAATGCACATTTTCACAAACATAGATTTGCACCAGTTTTTTACACCAAATCGGCTCGATTTTAGCAGTCATTTTACTAATAAAGATATAGTTATATCGTTACAAGGTACGCTCGCACTTTTTTCCTTCACCTATCCCTAATGGAATGGTATGAAGCAGTCTTTGTAATTGCAATATTGTTATGGATTTAATTAACTGAAACAATAAAGCATTGGATTGAATTTCCATGCACCAATCTATATTCTTCTGCCACACAGCAAGTCCTGTGAAAGCTCACACCCTTGCACAGCTGGGCAACCCTTCTCTTTACCAGAATTATACCAATACCAAGCACGTTTTCTTGCAGGTATTGCATCACCCCAAAACCCTAGCAATTCAATCTTGGGGAAATATTCCTTAGTCACCCAACACCATCACCGAATAAGGCAGTGTTGCCTTTAGAGGGCATTGCCATATAATGTGATAAAAGGAGCCCTCTTGTCCACATTTCTTCAAACACAGTGAATCATACACCCACGGTATATGATTAAATGTATTACATTTTATTAAATTTAATTTATATAAATTTAGTGAATCAATCAATCAATCAATCAATCAATCAATCAATCAATCAGTGACACTTATATAGCGCGCTAACTACCCGGTCTCAAGGCGCTGGGGGGGGGGGGGGGGGGGGGGGGTGCCGCTACTGCTCGAACAGCCAGGTCTTCAGCTTCTTCCTGAAGGAGAGGTGGTCTTGGGTCAGGCGCAGGTCGGGAGGGAGGGAGTTCCAGGTCTTGGCGGCCAGGTAGGAGAAGGACTTTCCTCCCGTAGTCGCTCTTCGGATGCGGGGGACGGCGGCGAGGGCGTGGTTGGCTGATCGGAGGTGGCGATTGGGAGCGTAGAAGTTGATTCGGCTGTTGAGGTAGCTCGGGCCCTGGTCGTGTAGGGCTTTGTGTGCGTGGGTGAGGAGGCGGAAGGTGATTCTTTTGTTGACGGGGAGCCAGTGGAGGTCTCTCAGATGTCCGGTGATGTGGCTGGTTCGTGGGATGTCGAGGATGAGTCTGGCTGAGGCGTTCTGGATCCGCTGGAGTCTCTTCTGGAGCTTGGCGGTGGTACCGGCGTAGAGGGCGTTGCCGTAGTCCAGTCGGCTGGTGACGAGGGCCTGGGTGACGGTCTTCCTGGTCTCGGAGGGGATCCACCAGAAGATCTTTCGTAGCATGCGTAGGATGTTGAAGCACGCCGAGGAGACGTTGTTGACTTGCCTGGTCATGGAGAGGGAGGAGTCCAGGATGAAGCCCAGGTTGCGTGCATGGTCTGTCGGTTTGGGTGCGGTGCCCAGGGCGGGAGGCCACCAGGAGTCGTTCCAGGCGGAGGGTGAAGAGCCCAGGATGAGGACCTCCGTCTTGTCAGAGTTCAGTTTCAGGCGGCTGGTCGTCATCCACTCGGCTACCTCTTTCATCCCTTCGTGCAGGTTGGCTCTGGCGGAGGCGGGGTCGTTGGTCAGGGAGAGGATCAGCTGGGTGTCGTCGGCGTAGGAGATTATGCTGAGGTTGTGTTTGCGTACGATGGCCGCGAGGGGGCTCATGTAGACGTTGAAGAGGGTGGGGCTCAGAGATGACCCTTGAGGGACGCCGCAGATGACTTCGGAGGCCTCTGACTTGAATCATACATACGCCGCCGCCACTACCTACCCACCTCAGCCACATAACAACCCTCTGGTTCTACCCATGTATTTCCATATGAAAATTGAGCAAAGTTGCTAAAGAGAGTCTCCCTGCCCTCGATACTGCAGTAAAGCCTCTATGAGTCAATATTGTGTGATGTAGTAAGTCCTATAAACCCACCTCTGTTGCCAACGGGATGGGCCTCCTAAGGAACAGCACAGGCAGTGTATATCCTGGGTCCTGTATCTCTGGATTGCCTGGAACATACCTCTTTCAGTCTTACTTCCAGCTCACTGACATTCCATGTTAGGATTTTAAGAAGATCACGTTGCCTTTGTGTCTACTTGCCTTTCGCCTCCAGCATCCTGAGGCATAGATCGACAAACCATTTATGCATATTGTGCATATTTGTCGAAATATTTAAAAAGTAACCATTCCATTTGTTTCTCTAGACTTGGTAGAGCAGTTTAAGTTTACAACTAGTGTTTGAAAATCTGAATTTAATGTGTGAGATGCGTTAATACATATATTCGTCATTTAAAAAATAAGTAGATCAACAATTATTAATTTGAAGGGTTGCAGTGTCCTTTATAATATTTTTAAGTCTTGAAAAATAATTAGTTGCAAAACAGGCAACAGCTGATTTTAATTTTATCAGCCACTGAAAACAGATGTTTTTATCTAATGGGGTGAGTGTCTGGACGCATTACTTGCTAAAACTGGGAGACACAATGTAAAATAGAAACAGGTATTCAATTATCGATGCCCTTTTCTTTCTTTCATTTGTTTTGGGCTGTGACAGTCTTTGGTACTGACATTATCTTTATTGTGCCAAGTCACAGGGTGCTGTTCTTGCAAAGGTTTATAAAGTCTCCCTAAAGTTCCTTGACTCACCAGCTGTAGCTATGGCCGAGCAGTCAAGCCTTACTCAATGAGTTAGTAATAGGTTTCGATGAAGGTATAACATAACAGAAGGCAGCACCCTCAAGAAAGATGCAAGTCGGCCAAATCCATGTCTTTGATAATGATTCTTTAAAATAAAAATAACAAAATAACGCAGTTAAACCTAACTAAAAAGTTAAAATCTGAAGTGATGTGCACCTATGGTTAAGGAGACACCCAGGGTGATCCGATAGCTAAACTTAGAGGACACAACACATACCTAGTAGTTGCCAGGCGCTCATGTCAACAAGTCACTACATTGTGCATTACAAAACCAGCAGACAATAAATGAATAGAAGGTCTCGCTAGGTAATCATGCCTCCGTGTTGGTCCCAAGGAGGACTCACGGACTCACAACCAATGAAGCCAGAGGCAGACAGGTGTCGCCTTTTATTCCATGCAGCACAGATGTCAAGCGCGGGCGCTCTACGTGCTGAGGCGCCTGCAAGGCTGGACTCTGAAGGAGGGCTCTACTTTGAGTTCAAGGATCTCAATGACAGAGCTGGCACCAATAGTGAACAACTTGATACTGCGGGAGATCTTCCCTTCATGTGGTGTCTCGCCATCGAGGAGTGCAGCACCGTTCAATGTTTTGTGAGTAATCAACATTCAATGATTGTGAGAATGTCACCAATGGTGCCACAAGCCTGAGATCACCGAGAGTGTTGGGTGGAGGTCCAGGGGCGCTAGGAGGTTCACAGGGTGCCAGGTAGATGGAAGAGACCTCCCCTAATGCTTAGGCCGGACTGGTACCACATACTCACACACGCACCTGCACACACGCACACACACACATTCACACGCACACCCTCTTTTCCAGGCACACAAACCTGGCTGTACTCACCAATCCTCTACCACAATTTTAGGCTGAGTGTTGTCCATCAGCTCTTCCCAGAAACCCTCAGCCAGGAGATCTATGGTCTGCGATTTGCTGCAGTTTCTGAAATGCAAGAAGAAGCTGGTTATACTCTCCAGAACTAGCAGAAGGCTTAAGAGTGGAGAAAATAAAGCAGGTTTTATTACAACTCACAAGGTGAAGGAGAGACCTACCTCACAAAAAAAGGTGTGCTAGCAGGTGGTTGAACCTCCTCTCAGGATAGAGAGAGACGTGTGTCTGGTGGCATTACTCAGAATGAGCAGGCTTGGGGTATGCTCACAGTCAGAAGATACGGTCAATCTTGTGAGTAGAGTGTGAACTTAGGGCATCATAAGGATGGCGGGCAGACGGTGAAAGGGACCACCCGCCATAAGGGCGGGGGTCCCGTGGGGGCAATTACCACAGTGGCGGGTGAATCCTGCATTCCTGGCATTGTGGCAGACGGTGCACTCAGCACCGCCCCCCACAATGCCAGGAAGGCATGTTGTGCACGGAACTGCTGGGGGGTACCATAGGTACCCCCATGTGCTCCCGCCACCCCACAGAGTACCTGGGGGCCCACAACGGGCCCCCGCAGTCCATTACCACATGCCTTGCTGTCACGGAAAGGCCTCTCTCCGCACCCATGCTAATGTGGATGGCGGTGTCTAGCATCCACCGCCACCATATTAAACCCTTTTCCACCCAGTCAACTTGTTGACCGGATGGAAAAGCGGCGGACGGTCTTTCCGTCCGCCGCGGTCCCCCCGCCATGGTAATATGGTGGGGGGAAATGGGTGGCGGGCGGGGTCGGATCACGGGCGGATCGCCACCGCCATGCGGGCGGTGGCGATCCACCCATGATCCTAATGGGAACCTTAGTCTCCGAGACTGAAGACATTGTTTTATTCCAAGTGAGGGCAGCTGTGAGAATCTTAATTCCATGTGGGGAGAAGTTTACCCCTCGACGTCTTAAGGTGAGGGGTAAACTATGCTCTCGGCAGTAGGGACATGGGCATTGCTTCCAGCAGGCACAGACATGCCATTCTTACACTGAGTGTAGGATATAACCAAGAGTGCAGGCATCGGGTAACTGTAGGTGAATCCTTACTCATGGAGGGTGGGCATGGGATTTACACTCAGAGAATGGGGACATTAGAGGTTATTTTCAAAGTGCAAGCATGGGTGAATCATGCTAATTCAGGAATTAATTTATTGGGCTTCGACTGTGCTCCACACATATTACAGAAAGAATTCAAATTTTCAAGGTGCAATTACATAATTACAACTACATGATTATATACAATTGATCCAGAGTCAATGTTGCACATAAAACATCAGTTGCAAAGCCTGAGTTATGATATACTCAAGAGTTACCTACATATCAATGTTTTGTAGACAGCAGTGTGCAGGTGGTACTCCGGGCACTACTACAATACTTTTCAGAAGTAAATACGGATAAATCTTGGTTTCATGAAGTGTGACCATAGGAAAAACCCTAAATTCAGGGACAGGGAGTCCATGTGTTCAGGCACGGGTAACATAACTTTCTTTGCCTGTTGGGATGGGGAGAGGCTATTTCTAGGGCGCACAGACGAAACAAGACAGAGGTGATGTGCTCCTTGCTATAGACACATGAATTCAGTCTTACTCGAAGGATGTGGCAAAGTATTTCTGGACTCCACCACTCGGAAATTCAACCCCGTTGTCTCCTGGAAGATCTTCAATTTTCCAGCAATCTCCTCCTTCATCCTCTATGGTCCAGAACTCAAACTCCTCTACAATGTTTGAAAAACAGAAACAGATAAAACAATAATATTACTATTTGGCTGTTCTCCAACATGGGTTTTATTTCTAGTATTCTTTCTACACAAATTTTCCAAAAGTAAATTAGCCAGAAATTGAATTAACATAGATATACAAATACATATATAAGTCGGGGCGTAACAAAGGCCTCCGCAGCAACCGCGGTGCAGGCTTACCCATACTGGAGGGGACCCCCTCAGCTCCTACTGATATATATATATCATATTAGCATGAGAATATTACCAAATCAGAGACGCATTTAGGTCATTATACAGGTATATGCCACCTGATAATACCTTTTGGTGGTTTTAAACAAGCCTTGGATACCACCTGAACAAAGGATACTTTTGTGGTTTATCCTAAGGCTTTTTCAACCAACCAAAAAAATGTATCCAAATACTTTATCCACAAAAAGTAAATAATTTCTAAGAACTCCCTCAGGCTAGCCCACCCACCCTCCCCCTCAAGGTTGAGTCCACCCTGGTAGTACCAACTTTCCAGTGTGGCACGAGGTGGCAAGCGATAAAGTAGGTCACATTCTCTAAGTGAGCCTATCTCCTCCAACTCTTGGAATTGCCCCAGCTCTGGGATTTAGTATTTAGTAGATAGCGAAAAAGAAATTAGGGATTTTTTTCTGCTCGTGACCAAATAGGTTTGGAGCTAAAGGGGGGGAAACATTGTTTACAACACATAGGTTACAACGCGTGTCATTACAACAAATGTTTTACAACACAAAATCCATTACAATGCATGTCATTACATTATTATTATTATTATTATTATTATGTTTGCACTTGTAAAGCGCGCTGCTACCTGGAGGTTTCCTGGCGCTGTGCAACGCTGGGGAACCCGTCCTGGCTTTCCCTGTGGGATGGTCCCTGCTGGGAGTCCCCAGGGTGGAGCCAGGCATCCCCGGCGTTGGGGGGGGGCCGTTGTGGAGATTAGGCAAGCTAATGCCCAGAGTTGCCGAGTGGGACCTCAGATTAGAGTAGGCACCGAAGCGAGAATTATCGAGTCCGCTGACCCAAGTCCACGACCCTGCCGCGTCGGGAATTGAACCCTGGTCCCGGCCGACTTCTGCTCCCGGGTCTGCCGCCTCTAACTGGTGAGCCACACCACTCCACTGAGCCAATGCATTACAATTAAAATGGTAGCACACCCAAAGTATATACATCATAGGGTCCAAGGACCTTATATAGTGGTGCTTGTTCAATGATTATTTAATAAGCTCGTACCTTGTGAACGAGGCAGTCCTGATCACACTGGTTGCTACCACTTGCAGTAACTCAGTGCTTCTTGCCTGCTCATGGCTCCCTCCCTGCTAGGATGCTCTGCCTATGTCTCCGCAGCAGTGTCTGCAGATAGAGCGACAACAAGATCTCTTAACAGAGCAGTGAAAAGGATCTCCTAGTTGGCGCCAGCGCTCGGCCTCCACAGCGCTGCTGCTCATCTGACTGGTGGCGGCAGGGCCACTGAGGATTCCTGGAAGCAATTTAGCCACTCCCCAGTTCTGGCCCATTGGACCCGGGAGCGCGGCAGGCAGGACACACAGCTCAAAGCCACCAACAAGAATTCTGGGTGACCACTTACCGGAATTCCAAAGCCGGCCTCTGCATATTCAGGCACAGCTGCTAAGGGTATGGTGGTATGATTCAAAGCATAGGGCATACTGAACATGTTTCACACTGTGGGTTATAGTCAGTAGACTGCAGTAAATGCAGTTGAAACTGCACCCGCACGGGCCCCACCGTTCCCCCCAAACAACACCACTGTTGTAGTGGTAGGTCTCTTACCAGGATTGGACCAGATTACATCAGCTCTGCAACAAGTACATGAACCCACTGCACATTCTCTCAATTATTTAAACTGAAACAGGAGACTCAGAAAAGTGGTCCATGTTATCGGGTTTGAAAGCTGGGACCTGCTTGGTACACACAGATCTCTGCAATAGCTGCCTTCCTGCGGGGAGCTATCGAGATTGATCATCTACAATGGACATTGTATCTAGTCCTAGATGTGTCGGTGACAGCCTGGTGCCTTCTTGCTTTTGAAATTTTGTTCCATTGAACAAATTAGATTAACACACATGAAATCAATGATTTGTAGGTGATGGTCACTACGGGTCTGATTTAGAATTTTGCAGATGGGTACTCAATCACAAAAGGGAAGAGTATCCCATCCGCCTTATTACCAGTGCCATAGGATATAATGTACTTTTAATCAGGTGGGCGGAATATCTGGGATTAACTGGTCAAGCAAGCTCTAATTCAGACACCAACGTTGTTAGGCATGGGCCACACTGCTACCTCGCCAATAAATATTATGTTCACATTTGATGCAGTGGTTCTCCCTCCGTGGGATTGCTCTTATGTTTTTATGCTATACTGATATTTCAGTTTATTTGTGCAATGCAGCATAGCACAGGTTCATGGGATCATGTGCCACCAAATAAATATGCCTCCATCCCCTGTTTTGATGATAACATCCATACACTAACTTGGGCAAACTGGGTCTATGGACATATGTGGCTCAGTGCCACTGCACCTACAGCACTATTGATAGCCTCCCAGTGTTAGAGCTCTGGTTAGGTTTTAGCAAAGCTAGAAATCCCGGCATGCATAGTGCAGCAGAGAATGTATGAACAGCTCGTTTCTCAGAAGGGACACCTTGATATCCTAGAGGAGGAAACATCAAACAAAGTGTTGGAAAGTGTGTTCATAAATTGATGAAGAGTCACCATACCAATTTAAAAAAATCTTGTGAGGGTACATCACAGTTCACTGAGAAACACTTCTCAACCCTGGAAACTAAGCCACGATCAAATGAAGATTTCTCAGAGAAGTGCATGACAGGTTTAAGACGCTTGCCCCACTTCTGTGTAGAGACACATGCTTGAGACACAAATAAACAAAAGAACAGGAAGGGTATGGGGCAATGATGACTGCACCTATCATATAATAGGGTGATCATTTTGTTCAGGGTGCCAGGGATCTGAGGCTCAATACCCTTAAACCCCCTAGGAGGCACAATCCTACAATTTAAACAATACAATGTGATCCGGCACTCAATGAAAGGACCACGCAACGAGAGCACATTGCATTATTTATAAATCATAATAGGCTTACGCCGTTATCCTCTCAGAAAGTGATGAAGGAAACTGGATCCCCTACACATAGGGATATCGATATTTAGAAAAAACATCTTCTGAAATGTACAAGGAGACTATTCTGGGAGGGAGTGTCTGATCTTGAGTACTTTGTGATAAATTGAAAGAAAGATTCCACACACTATATTTGCCCTGAAGAAGTCCTTAGGGAAGAAACGCGTTGGCTACGGTTGTTTTTTATGAAGATTGAAAATAAAGAGAATAGACTCGAGACCTGCTTAATGGACTTTTAATTTTGTTATACTGAATACCAGATTGATGGACATGTTTTAGACACTTCTGTCACAATGACCTCCCTTTGACATTTCAATATCAAAAGGCAGGCTGTCTCTCTTGTTCTTTGTTTCAATATGTGTTTCTGTTGCATCTTAAATACCTCATCCCAGCTAAGTGGTCAGCGATTGCCCCACGACAATATTTCACCTTTTAGAGGTTGGTGTATTATTTCTTGGCAGCACACATCTTCAAACCTTACTGGGATAAAAAAAAAATACTGCCACTGGAGGGGGACAGTACGATTTCTAAACGCTACATTCCTGCTACATATATCCCAAAATCTAGTTTCATCACTGAAGTAGACTTTTAAGCAGATTTCTAGCATTTTCTTGAAATGGAAAAAGGAAACTGGAAAAATAGGCTATTATTAACAAACAGGCCTTAGATTCACTTTATCCAGTGACGTACATGATGTGGGAGCTGTTTACTGCAGGAACATACTTTTATTTATTATTTAACATGTTCAACTTTTAAACATTAGGCACACTACCCTATGTGTGCACATGGTATACCTAGGAGTGACATAGCTAATTTTTAAAAGTAGTTTGCTCTCCATGGCAGGGCACTTTTCCCTGACATGTGTTACTGTAGGGGTTTAAGCTGCAGCCGACCATGTCACAGTGGTGCCTTGCATTTTGATACCTGTGGGTGGTTTAAATGAACACTACAGCCCATATTTAAATTGCAGGGAACTTTTTTTATTTCATGCACCAATTTACATTGGCCTAACTGGAAAGTTAAATAAACCAATTAGATGTAACCAATTTTTCCTTACTGCAACACAGAAAATGCACCACAATGTAACAGCGCATAGAGCCACATTTGTCAAAAACGAATCCATAAAGGTGCAAAAATCTAGGGAGACAATGCAGTAAAGGCAATACTGGTACACAGCGAATAAGGATACAACGACGCAACACGTATGAAAGTTATTCAAGTAGAAATAGGAGCTAAGCCAATGAAAAGCAGAGCCGGTTTGACACCAACAGATGCATAAACTGTAGCTTAAAGCGGGTTGAGAAATATTGTGGACTCGTGATTTTCCTGAAATTGGGTTACCTTTATTATTTTAAATTGTCACTATGTGTTCTTTGTTGTGACAGACATGAATAAAAAGATACTTTTTGTGCTGAAATAGCAACAACACAGGACTACTGAGGTTAATTAGAAATTGCTTTCATTTCTGAGCAGCAGCGCTGAGGCTGATTAAAACCAAGATACCAAAGAGGTTTTGCTTTTGAAACAATATGTAGATGGCAGCTCTGGGTGCAAATCCAATTTGAGATTAATGAAGTGCTGATCTGAAATCAAGATTATGTTTTGAAACAGGTTTTTGAAAATGTATTTTCAGTGGTGTAGTTAAATGCATCACCTTAGTACAAATCTATTTGCAGATACATGTGATGTTCTGAGTGTGTTTATTGTCCTTGTTCTTCATAGCTCAGTTACATGGGTATGTTGATATTTAAGCATCACTAAATATGCAGACCGAGTCACAAAGGTATTTATGAGTTCAGGAAGTAGTACTACTGGCAGGGGCGACTCGTCCACAATGGCAGAGGAGCGCTGCCCCACTGCCTGGCTCTGAGACAGCTTGTGCAAGGAGGGGCGGGACACAGGAGGAGGAGTGTGTGTGCACTCCCTAAATGTGCATATGTGTTTAGCCGACCATCTCAGGCTGACCAAAACACACATGCGCACTTAGGTTCCTCCAGCCCGGTTGCATTGAACAGCTGGGCTGAAGAAACCCCCACAGACTCCCTGGCTTGAGCGGAGCATCTTTTCAGCCCACTCAGGCCATTCCCCGGGCTGGTAAGTTGTTAAAATGTATTTATATATTTATATTTTCTCATCCCACCCCCGTGTTAATGCCCCCTTGTGCTCCCCCTTCTGCGTTCCCTCCATCCCTCCATCCCCCCACTACCCGTCTTTGTGGCGGCCGCCACTGACTACTGGAGAACTCTTATATATTGCTACATACCTCTCTATTCAGCCCCAAAAAGTCCAACTCTCATTTGGTAAATATGCAAAAGAGGAACGTCATTTCTATTTGAGTAATTGTATAGGAATATTCCAGGGACATTCCCATTTTATTCTCATTTTAGTTATTTTGGGACCAATTCACTAAGCACAAAGGCAAGTATGAGTATGTAAAAGAGTACTACAGGAATACTACATGCCATACTCCAAAAATGCCTTTGTAACTAGGCCTCTCTCTTGGTAACTAAATGCTGCCATAGTTAGTTTTTTTCATTTTCCATTTTGTGGCATAGCTTATTAGTCACAATAGGGAATTTTGAATACTATATGACTGAAACGTGTAACCCTACACAGTATTGTAATTTGCAATCCTGGAACCTGGTAACAACTGTTTACGTCTTAATATTGCATTTTATTACTTCCCACTAAAACATTAGGCTCAATTTCAATATATGTTTTACAACTGACTTACAAAATAATCAAACCTATGCATCGTTGCAGAACTGAACATATGGTTTGACAACCATAACATGTCTGATTCCAGAACAATCCTCAGTGGCCTAGGCACACTCAGCCTACAAAAGGTAATTGCCTAACTCATTTGCATTGCAGGACACACCTTAGATACCATTTTTGGCAACCCAGACCTGGTCTCATTCCAAAGGATTACACCGGTCATGAGGTCAGACCACCACTTGGTTGTCTTCCAACATAAAACATCTCGACTCACCCCAGCCTACTCAATTTGCATGCACCCACTTAGTTCATTAACCCTATAGTTGTCTCCATAAAGCTTCTGATATTTTAATCCCGCAAAAAAACATTAAACAATAACAAACAGCATGCTTGAATCCAGATTTAAAAAAGATAAAAAACAAATCTTCAATGCATATGGCTCAAAACTAACAAAACTCAAAACTAAATACACTCCCACAGATAAAACATGTTGTACAAGTTAACAATCAAAAAAGCTAATAAAGCATACGACTCATGCAGAATCTAGCATGCTAAATACTTCAATAAAGAATTTCGCAAACTAGTCACAGAATTTTACAATTGGTGAAACCCTTTTTACAAGAATTTTGTCACAAACTGGAAATTCATAATACAACAAAGCACACAAGTTATAATTGACACACAAAACAGCAGCAATACCCCTTTTCCAACAAGCCTCTCTAGTGGAAGGCCAACAGAGCCTCTGCACTCCTTCAAAGAGCTTTCATCAACTGACTTTCTGGAACTTGTCAAAGACAGCAGACCAGCTAGATGCCCCTCTGATCCTAATTATTCACATATATTAGAAAAACATTCTGCTAACAACCTCATTACAATCAGAACACTCAAATTCCTCAACAATAGGACATGTTCCAGAATTTCCAGAAGGCTTACAAAAGGCATACATACACCCATTATTCAAGAACAGAAACCTGGAGCACAAGGACCGACAATTGGAGACCTATAGCAATTTAACATTCCTGAGCAAACTTACCGAAAGATCAGCCTTCACTAAGATGTCACAACTAATTGAAGAAAACACCCTACTTTCCGACTTCCAAACAGGATTTCACTCAGAATGAGGAGTTGAATTCGCCCTAATCTCAATCTGGGATGACCTTAATAACATAGTAGGCCAGAAAAGGTTTGCTGTGCTACTTTTCTTGGACCATTCAGCTGCTTTCGACACAGCTGATTATGGCATACTAATCCTTAAATTCAAGGAAGCTGGCATAAAGGGTACCGCTCTTGCTTGGATCACATCTCACCTACACAATATAACAAATATAATCAATATACCTCCTTTCTCATCCAAACCCTATAGCATAAAAGGAGGAGTTCCTCGAGGCCCTATCACCTCATCCCTTCTCTTTAACATCTACATAAAATCATTACTAGAACTGGTAATGTTTTTGAGATCACCTGCTATAACTACACAGAAGACACATAGATTCTTCCTAAATTGGAAAGCCCAAAGTACATGGAAAATTCCAAATTCTTCAGTTGCCTCTGGGCCATTGAACAGTGAACGACATTGAGCCACTTCAAATTGAATGCCTAAAAAAATTATATATTCACCAATAGCAACAAGAAAGCTTAATACTTTCTCTTCGCCTTGAATGATGATCTAGGACCACCACCAAAATTATCGAAAGAGGTAAGAAACCTTGGAGTTACTATGAACTCCAATCTGTCCATGAATGCCTAAATGGATAAAATATCCAGATCAAGATTTCTAACCATAAAAATGCTGCAACAGATATTCCCTCGCCTAGGATTCTCCAAGAAGGTACAAGAGACAATATCTTTTGTCTTATCAACACTAGATTAAGCGAATGATCCATAGCATGGCTCACCTTTATCAACTATAAGATGATTACAGCAAATTCAGAATTCTGCTGCCATAATTCCACTACATGTAAAGCCACAAGCCCAATCTCCCCTGCCACAATACCCCTCCATTGGTTACCAGTTGCCAGAAGAACCTCTTTCAAACTGCTTTGTGTCACCCACAAGGCAATTCATGGCAACCAACCACTTGTCATCACGAAAACAAATCATAAAATTCATCCAACAAAAAACCTATGCACTACACATGCACCCCAACTCCAAATCACATATTTGAAGAAAAAAACATGGATTGAACATCTTTCTCTGAGAAAGCAGCTTAACTATGGAATTCGTTACTCCCAAAAATAAGATTAACTGAAAAACATCTCCGTCTCAGAAGATCTGGGTAATGGGAATTGAAAGTCCCCAGGGTTGACATATTTAGAAAGGTAAGGGTCCGCACTCCCCATCCAACAGCCTTTTAAGGCCGTATGAACCCCATCACCTGAGACCAATATTTAAATAAAGGAGGAGGCGGATGTGCGGACTCTCGACAAGCTGTTTTTGGTCCCAGAGACTACAGCCCCAGGGACCTGGAAAATTATTGAAAAGGGAGGGTCACATGGCCCTACACCCAGAGCTTGCTAAGGCTTCAGGGACCTCATCCCTGGGCCTGTCTCAATGGCTGTGTCCCAGGGAGCCCACCCACGATATACAGTTATTTCCCTGCCTTTAGGAGCACGTGCAGGGAAAACTGTGTGATCCCACCCAATGGGAGCTTTATAAATGCTCCCTCTGGGTGAGAGCTGACTTGTGTGGCAGAGAAACTTCTATGCTCCAGACCCAGTCAAAGCTTTAAAAAAATCTCCAACTGGGTGGCAGCAGTCATGTGTTTCTCTGCCAGTTTTCATGCAGGCAGGGAAGTTCAGATTGCTCCGGCCGGGCAGGAGTAATTCTGGCTTCCACTTTACCTCAGATGGGTGCATGCGGGGAGCCAGCAGGACTGCGTGGGCCATGGGACTGGCCCCATGGCCTCCAGACGTGTGTTCTGTGGGTGTACGCCGAGGCATCCACATTAGATTTTGGCAGATGGGTCCCCAGGGGCCCTACAGTACTAGAGGGCCGTGTGTCCCCCTCTAAACAATAGGAAAACTACCCCAGGGGATGCGAGTTCCTTAAGATGTAAAGGTTGGGGGAGGAGGGCAGCATGCCCCTTCCACTTTGAGAAACATAGCCCTGGGACTGGGGTCCCAGGTGCCAGTAGAGACTCAGGGAGGGGTGCTGCAAATAAAACGGCCACAGGGGATAGAGTTAATTTAAATTCATGTTTAAAAAAAAATACATTTATTTTTAAACAAATTAGGTTATCAAAATATTTTACCATGAAATAATGTTTGTATTCATTTTTTAACATTACAATAAATGTATATAATAACTTTATTTAAAGTTGAAATAAATTAACTTGTTTTAATATTCTTTCCTATGGGATTCTATTTTAAGTCCCTGCCTCCTTTATCTTCTAAGGGAGGGTGTTGCAGTACCAGTGGTTTGCCACTTACTCCAGGTCCGAGTTGGAATATTTTATTTATTTTATTTTATTTAATGCGATTTTATATAGCGCGAACTTTACCCGAAGGTGTCAGAGCGCTTTACATAAGAACCAGTTGAAAAATATAAGGACTTAGGATTACATGCGTCACATAACAGATACACACAGAAAAAATTGCAAATGTACAAGATGTAAAGTCACACAAGGAGGAGATACAAACAAAAAGAAAAATTGCAAATGTACAAGTAGTAAAGTCACTCAAGGAAGAGATACAAATGGATATACTCTAAGAGTCACATGGAATGGTAGATAGTCCAAAGGTCTACTGCATATACTAGTTATTAGAGTTATCTCTAAATACCTAAGGAAGGGATATGACTGGATATACTCTAAGAGTCACTTAGGAATGGTAGATAGTACAAAGGTCTACTGCATAGACCAGTGATTAGAGTTTTCTCTATATACATATATACACAAAGAAGATTTCCTAAGGTCAAGCCCCCCTCCCCCCCCCCCCCCCCCCCAAAAAAAAGCACGAGAGCAGAGTTCCATTGAGTGGGGTCGGAGGATCGTCAAGGGGGAAACGAGGGAAAAGGGTAAAGGACGAGGGAATGGACAAGATGGCAGGTCATAGTCCAGAGAAAAGCGGCCAAGAGCAGCAGCAAAATGGCGGCCAGGACAAAAGAAAAATTAAAGAGTTCCATGAGAGTCCTTTATGGTTTGTTGACTGTTACACTAACTACTGTTTTGTGTCCTTTTTGGTAAAGTAACTTTAGAAGTACAGTTAGCAAATAGCAATGTGTGAACTCTGCTGTGGTGTCTGTCCCTACAGAAACTCACCTTTAACCCTCCCTGAACCACTTCTTACTCCTCCCTAAGCTCTTCCCATTTATTAATAGATATAACCCATTTTCCCGCTATATCCTCTGCTCCTCCCATATTTGCTACTACGGGGGCCAATTACGATGCGGTAGGAAATGGCTCCCACCCTTGGTAGGAGCCATTCCTACGGCATTGTACTCTCCTGTTTGGATTCATTTCCGACCGACCAATTTTGATGGTGCCTGTCACAGGATGCAGGGATGAACTGCACCACAGTTCTTTACAAGGACAGCATGCTGTCCGGTCCGAATGCATGCTCCCATTGTAAAGAACAGGACTGCGACCGAACAGAGTACGGTCGCATCCTACATGTTGGGTTGGAACCGCCGACAGGAGGATGGTCGGTCCCAGTTCCAGATCGATGTTGGATGGACTCGGGTCCGTCGGACATCGACATCGGCCCCTAAGTAGTAAGCTTTGCAGGTGTGAGGATCTCTCCATAGAAATATAGGAGAGGTGGATATTTCCACCTGTAGGTTTCTGAATTGCATTTTGTAGTAAGTAATACTAATGACATACTTAGTTATGTACTACAAAATTAATTATGAATCAGCACTGCAATCTTTTTTAATGAATGAATGTTCTGCAAACAGTTCTGTTTAGAACTATCCATTAGCAAAGCCTTCACTGCACAAAACGGCAAACTTTGCACACGCAACCCCAAGTCTTAATTTTCAAAAAAGGCATTGCAACTCACAAATGAATTCATTTTGAGTCCCAGTTAGCCTCAAGAAAAGCGTGGTTGGGGCATTCTCCTCTGCTCCGTGCAACTTGTATGGAACTGTAGCAGTGCTTTGCAACTTCATTCACAAGCCTTCAACAGTTATCAGGTAAAGATGACAGTCAGTAACCGATTACACCGTGGAGTCTGTTTGTGGCAGACATATTCAAGGGTGTGACAGGCAGCTGAGAACACCTGTAGACCTCTGCGTGCCTCACAATGTCCTTTTGCCATATACCACTTAGTTTGCCAAAATGATCCCTGCTATTTGGGTAATGGGGATGCAATGCCGAACCACTACGAGAGCGAATTGAGAGACGGGCATCTGATGTACCTTACATATCTGCATCACTACTATCATTCCTGTTCATATAATGGCTGTAGAAAATGTAGGAAAAAAGGGGCACCCCTGAATGAGTTTCCTAAATCAGGACGAATAAGCAGTGTGTGCAAATAAACATTTAGGAAACGGATAAAACAGTAGACCTATGCTATATAGTAACAATATGTGACCAGGAAAATGGCTATTATTCCGAAATACAATCTTTTATTGTGGATATTCTGATATATATATACATATATATATATATATATATATATATATATTTGTATAATATATATTTTATAACATCATAATTCATGGATAAATAGACAGAAATGTGTGTAAAGAATACAATGCGAAACCTACAAAAGCAATTTATTTTTACCAATGACAGGTTTGATGCAAATGTTCTACCCACAACATCATTATGGATAAAATGTTCAAAATCAAGAATTTGCACACACATATAATGGCTTTATGTCAGAAGATTGAGCACAAAAATATGGAACTACGAAAATGTGTGATGAAAATAGGGACCACCAAAATATTTTGAAGGCCTCTATGTACAGCTAAGTATAGATTTACTATTCTTAACTCACCATCTATTTAGCTTGATAAACATATGTATTGTTCATCGATATGGAGCTCAGTAAAGTACACCTATATTCTGATCACCGTATTTTTGTAATTCGATATTTAAACCTTGATATTGATGTGTCAAACGTCACATTGAGGCGCAGATGCAAATGCCACCAGACAAATATTAATGATGCAAGATTGGTGCAGCTTACTGCAAACAGCACCTATGATCCGAGCTTAATTGCTACCCCCAGGACTGCATAAATACCTGGCCAGGTGGCAGCACCGGATAACCTGCCCAGATCACACATAGCTGACCGTGAATGGAATAGCTCAGTGCCCCTCTCTAGACTGGCCTTTCTGTATCAGCTCAGCCTCCTTTTCTTTGGCTAATGGAGTTTGCAGATTGTATCGGAATTAAATTACAAAACTACACTGTGGGTTCCACACAGCAAGCACAAAAGGAAACGAAATCCATTTAAGAGGCACTAAATTTAGCAGCAGGCGTTTTAAATTCCGCTAACACAGCAGGAGAGCAAATGCGCTGTACTCGGGGTAAATAGAAGTCAATGAAAGGTTAATAAGTAGAGAAATGCTTTGTTGCTGAAACTGAACCAGCATTACCTAGGCTTGATCCTTTGGGGGTGGCTGCTGATATGTGCTCTAAGGGTCAATTAAAAAGAATATTTATTTTATTCTGTTATTTTTGACGTTTCTTGCAGGCATACATTCACTTCGAGGAGTACAGCGTACAACAGGTTAAATCCCTTATTGTCATGACTGTGATCTATTACTTACATCCATACTAAATGGGAAAACACCCGTGTAAGAAATTGGATAATTGATTTGGAGAGCGGTGGTAGCCCTACACAAACAACAACCAACATGATTGTCAGGATGACACACAGAGTCATCTATATGAACCTGTGCTTAACCCTTTGGCAGCTAGACACAAAAGCTTCACTTAGAGGGAACTTGTAAAGTATTTATGCAGCACACAACCTTTAATAAAGTTAAAATACAATACAAGAAAAATCCCAAGTCAATTTAGAAAAATAAAGTACATTTTATTAAATAAAATAATACCAGAGCAACCAGAGATATTCAATTTTAAAGTTTTCTGTAAAATGGTTGCACTAGAGCGTGGGAAAGTCACAAGTTCTGGCTGACTGCGATGGAGTGTGGGTTAGATACAGGCACCAGGTTAGTCCCACTGAAAAGTTACCTTCTGAGACCAGTGCAAAAAGTTCCATTTGCAATGGAAAAGGACACGAAGAGGAGACTGAGCGCCTCGGCTGGTCATTCTTGTAGCTTGAACAGCAGATCGGCATAGTGGACAGTCTTTGCTATAGCTTCACGTTGGGAGTCATCTTGGGCTGTTGTTGCTGTAGCGTGAAGTTTATCCCTCAGGTTGCCAGTCATCGCTAACGGTCGATGGTGGCGCGAAGAGCATAACTCAACGGAACTTTGCATTGTTGGACAGAGCGTGAACTGGCCTGTTTGAGGTTGTGAAGAGCCCAATCTTCAGGATTGTAACCTTTTCTTTAGGAGGAGTACACTCTGATTCCAGCCAAGGGTCCAGGCTCTGGAGAGGCACCTCTTGAGGATCAGGACTCTCACCAAGAGGTATCTCCCTAGGTTCTGTACCAGCAGAGGTCAGCAGGGCTGATGCCGTTCCAGTTGGAGGTGCAGGCAAGCCCAGTTGCATCAAATCAGCTGGATAGCTACAAGGAGGCCTCTGAAGAGTGTTGTGTCCCTGTGGCTTACATAGGAAGTCAGCCAACAGATCATTGGAGTCAATTTGGGTAGCCTGGAATGAAGACAAGCAGGTCCAACGTTGCTTCCAAGACAGCAAGACAGTCCTTCAAGCTTCAGAGCTCTCCTCGGGCAACAGGACATTCCTTCTGTAGCTTGCACAGGTCCAGGAATATTTTGATGAGTGCCCCTGAGGGTCCAATATGTATAACTGATGGCAGTCTTTGTGTGGAGGAACTCCCTGTTCTACTACCACATCTGGTTCTGGGAACTTCTCTTCCCCTCCCCCTGGCAAGGCTCCAAACTGTCTGTGGTGATCAAATGAAGGGCATACCTGGTTTCAGGTTCCTTTGTGTGTGTAGGAGGCAAAGCCCTTTGAAGTGTAAGCAGGGCTGGGTACAGCCCGTCACCAGTAATCCTGCCAGGATGGTCCATCCTGTCCACACCTAAGCCCCCTTTGTGTTAATCTCTTGAAGCAATACACAAACCCAAACAGCAGAGTCATTCACAGTCATGTGACCCAGGACACTGGCAAAATGCACAAATGGTTGGGACAAGACAACATCAACCTTTTAAAAGTGGTATTGTAACAAGTGTGACTTAACATCCGACTTTACCATTTTGACATTACAATTCATTTGAGTGTAAACTGCATAACTCTATCTGCTCTATATCTAAAGTTAGCACTTATTAAATGTAATAAGGTAAACCAATGTTGGTCACTGGGAGACATGCAACAGTGGAAAAAACTAGACGTTTTTCACCACTAGGACATGTAAAACGTAAGTACATATGTCCTACGTTTGAAATACAACGCACCGTGCTGAAAGAGCCTTAAGGACCTTTCTTATGAGTGACTTATAAGTACTAAAAAGGTAGGTTTAGGCCTACCAACGATTATTTTGCCAGGTCTAAATGACACTTTAAAACTGCACTGCAGCATGCGGTGGCAGGCCTGAGACATGTTTTAAAAGGCTTTTTTAGTGGGTGGCACAATGAGGTCTGCAGACCCACTTGTAGAATTTAATTTATAGCAATTGGGTATACGTAGTACCATTTTCTAGGGACTAGCAAGGAACTGAAATGCACCAACCAGGTAGATGGCAATTATACCACGTTTTAGGAAGAGAGCACAAGCACTTTAGCACTGGTTAGCACCGCACATGCTTCAAATTTGCAGTAAAAAAAGTTGGAACTTCAAGTTGACCTTCTTCAATCCTTAGCAGTATATGTCTCTCTAACAGACACAAGATTGGAACTTAGATCGGGTGTTCAGGGAGTGCCAAAAGCAGATGAAATCTTGGGCTCTCCTCCCTTTGTCCATTCTGGGGAGGGTTAATATAGTAAAAATGTCCATCTTGCCTAAGTTTACATTTCTCTTTAATAGTATCCCTCTGGCTTTCGACATCAAGCAAATAGAGAAATGCCAACGGGAATGAAACTCTTTCATCTGGAAATTTAAAACAACAAGACTTGCGTGGAAGAAGCTCAGGCCGAGGAGGGAAAAGGGAGGTTTGGCTTTGCCGGACCTACAATATTATGTATGGGCCTTTCAGCTCTCGCATTCGTGAATGCTCCTAAAGGTACCTACTAATAAATCAGGCGGAGAATTGTTTCGGGCCATGTTGAAGGGAGAAGGCCTACCGGAAGAAGTTTTTTTGTTTACATTTGGAGATCACATTTTTTTTTTAAAGTTACGTTAAAAATTCAACACTCATTAGCCAAAAGTTGGGCATCTATAAGAAAGAAAGTTGGGCTTAGCTATTTTTTAAACTTTGTACCAATATGGGATTCCCCTGGCATACCCCTTTGTTTTCAGGATAACTTGATTATCCCGGTGAGGGATTCGGGTATCTATAACTGGAGAGATGTGCTGCGTGGACAATCTATTTTGCCCTGGGAAGATCTACGGGGATTAGTGGGCCAGTTCTTTCCAGGTTCAAATATATTCAGATGAAGAGTTGGGCACAGGCACAATTTAGGAAAGATAATCTTTTGGGTAAAGATAGTAACATTGAGGAACTCCTTGTGCTTAGGCCCGGGGGTACGAAGGAGGTTGGCACTTTGGTATTGAGCAATTGAGGAGGAGGCAGAAGGTGACTTCAAACTCGCTGACGAATTATGGGGAGATCAGATAAGCTTACAGTGTAAGGAGGTTTGGGTGGAGTCCTTTAGTCTCCTACAAAAAATAGTAAAACCTGCCTAGCTGAAACGTAACCATCTTTTTACTGCGCATAGGGCATATTTTTCCCCCCTAAAACTATCAAAATTTCAGCCTGGGAAAGCTTGCAATAAATTTAGCCTCCCCGAAGCATCGGATGTTCATATGTTCAAGGATTGTCCGCTAATCAGCTCTTTTTGGGCTGAGGTGAAGAAAACTCTGGATTCTATTTTGAAGACTTCGCTGATCTTCACTCTCCCTTTAATCACCTTCGGTATCGATGACAATGTTATAGGCCAAGCTAGGTCTCTTCTTTTCTACGCAATTCTTATGGCCAGTAATATGTCAATTCTGGGTAGATCGTGTTGCCCCATCTCATTCAGGCTGGCTGACTTCACTACACGGAGTGTCTAGGATGGATCTGGCTAGATCCTGTAGCAGGAAAACATTTGCTTTTTGGGATCTCCTGATATGTTGAAAGTAGGATTTCCGTTTTTTTTTTCCTCGGGTCCTCTGATTATGCCTTTCTTTAGCTCCATGGGCCAGTTCCGTAGGTCTAAACAGTATGGTCCGCAGGTTGCAAAATACCTAGGTGAGTAATATCTTCTACCCTCTCTCTGTGGATGTTCCTCCCGCCGCTTATTCCATTGTATCTTGGTCCAATCTTAACATCCATATAAAAATCCCTGAAATTGTTCAGGATAGATACGCATGGTGGTTGGCGCTTCCTAAAGAGGGCTAAGGCAAATGAGGACAAAAAAAAAAAGATTGGAGCTTTTGAATGAGTTGATTCACTAGGATAAAGAGGAAGCAGACTTGCTTCCTATTAAGTGCACATGTTCTCTAGTTATTAAAAAAATATCTTAGTTATCTAGTGCATTACAATAAATAGTTACAGGAAGAAAACGTTTGAAGGATAGCCAGAATTCACCCTGGATCATAATGCAGATAAAATCAGGTGCATAAATTCATCCACTTTGACATCCTCACACAAGTCCTAAGGAAAATAGCAAAGGGGGCGGGGTTCTAGTTAGCATATGAAAACCACATTGATATCACAGGAAGTGACATCACAATAAGTAATGTTATGCCCTTTTAATATTCTTCAAATACGTGGGGCGCAACTATTTTACAAAAACAAGTTAGCATATAATAATGCTAAAATGTGTAAAAAACATGTTTTGTTTTGTTTTAGTTTTTATAAATAAAATGCATGTCTTCCATATTTCAGTGTGTAATTGAACTTGGAAGGGGCTGAGAAGGACACTATTTGTAAGTAAATAACTGGAACTCAGGATTAAATTTGAAACTGCAGCTAGAGAGTAAACAAAATGACCTCCGTGTATTATTACGTCTCACCTATCTGATAGGGTAAGCTGTCTGTTTGTAGATAAAAAGAAAAAAAAGAACATGTGTCATTTTGTAAGTGCATGCAGGCATTGTGCACTCGCCTATAAAATGACGTGACCGCAGCATCATAGTGCCTTTTCTTTTTATGTTCAGCTTTAGCCATGCTGCACATCATTAGGGATGTTCTAGAGCATTGCAAACATCCATTGGCGAGTCCTATTGGCTTTACCAATGCTTGGTTTAAACTGACATATTTGCTGTTCATGTATGTTCATTTGCTGCTGGTTTCCTGTATCCTGCTACAAAGCACAAAAACACTGCACATTTTCTTATCTTTAGGCAATATAAGGATTAATGGTGTGAAGTTCCTTGTTACTTCTTGGCGGGACTGGGAACTGAAACCAGCCCTGGCAAACTGCTCACCCTGCCCCCCTGGGTGGGGAGGGGGGTTGCGGCCGAGCTGCTTGCTGGTATGATATTGACGGCGGCCCCTAGTAGCAAAAAATGGCCCCCAGGGGCCAAAAAACCGGCCACCCACCCTGGCGGCCACCGCGGAAACGCCCGGTGCCCGCTACGGTTAGTCCAGCCCTGCTTCTTGGATAGGACATTTAAAAATACCCCCTGCTGGGCCTCCCTCACAAATAAAGGGGATGCTACCAGCGGTAAAGAGAGATCCCTGAGGTCAGGTTCCATACACACAGTGGGGCAGATTTACAAGCCCCTTGCGTCACTTTTAACATGGGAAAAGTGAAGCAAAAGTGACGCAAGGGGCTAGTAAATCTGCCCCAGTGTTTGTAAATGCAAGCAGCTGCATTTACGGGGCACAAGGTAATACCTCTCAATGTCCTTTGTCTCTGGTAAAGGGAAAAAAAGTCCTCTGGCTAAAAATAATGGGGGGACTCCAGACACCTACGTCCACCCCGAACTTCTACCCAGCCCTTACAACCTCTGGACCCTGATATACACAAATACAGCAGGCTGCACTGGTCCATACATGTCTGCAATCATTTTAAGCAATAATATCATTATCAGAAATCACAGATTCAATACTTTGTGCAGATTTATTAGAAACTGTGGATGGACATGATATGCATGAGCGGGGTGAGGAACTTATCCTGACTTCATTTAAAAGGAATAGAAAGAAATTTCAACAAAATGAATAATACATTGAAAGAGGAGAGACTGCATGTGAAGCAGAATACGATTCAAAAGCTTCAATCAAAAAAGATCACTTCTGTATTGCTAGGTAAAACGTCAACCCAATCTCTAAAGAAATTGCAATAGCAGGATAGTCAAGATGCCAATTGAACACTCCAGGCAGACCCCCAGGATATAGCGGCATAAAAGTGCAAATTTTGCGGCACAAAAATGTACATTTAGCTGCATTATTGCAGCACTTTATTTTACTCATAGAGTCATTCCTTTTCAGCCATAAATCAATGGAACCTGTTTTAGCATAGTATTCCTCTTTGAAATAGGCATGTTTAAAGTTTCTGCAGCTCTACAGAAGCACAGCTCCAATCTACTAACATTGTGGGAGTGAATGTATTTCTCCCTGGGATTTTCTAGCGCGAATGAGTGCACCCTTGCCGGGGCACCACTTTCACTGCTCCCTGGGTGCAGTCGCACAGCTCCCCTTTTCTCCATGGGTGCAGTCACACAGCCCCCATTTGCTCCTTTGGTGCAGTCACACAGACCCCCATCGCTCCCTGGGTGCAGAGATACAGCCTCCTCTTGTGTTGCGTGCACTGACTCCCTTTTATGGGTAGTGCTGACAGGGCAGACATCTCGCAATAATCATCCTTCAGAACCCGGTTCCCCAGTTCCAAATTCAGTAGGTCTGACCATGGTGTCACATCCTCTCCCCCACTAAACACCATACCGCCTACTGAGAGAAACTCGCACTGCCTCAACCATAACCCAATTGTGCCTGCTATAAACACCTGGATGCGGCTCAATTTAAATTACGCACTAGATAAGAGCAATATGCTGTGTACAAAAAAAGTAACATCATCCTAGAAAAAGCAAATACTCATAGGGAATACAAAATTAAGTAAAGCATGTGAATTGTAAGCAGGAAAAACATGGTTTCTGTAACGCTTTTACACTCACTATTCAGAAATCAATCAGTGCTTTTACCTGAAAAGTTAAGGACATGACTACAGGGCACGGAATGGACCCATTTCAATGTCCATTGCTTATATCCTTACAGAATGTAAGCAGTAGAGTAAAAAGACCAATTCCCTGAACACCGAGATGCAGTACCTCCAGCACTGGTACACTAGTTCCCCCGCCCGGGGGAAAAAAACGCTATTCAAAGAAAGACAAGTAAACAAAAGTAGAGCTTCACTGGCAAACTCTGTAGAGTGGTGCAAATGTGTTTGGGTATGAATAAATTCAATATGCCCACTTTGCTATCACCCTATTTGGCTTTATTTAGTTATCTTTCATGTTTTGAACCTTTTATTCCCACGGCTACACTTTGGAACATTGCTTTCATTGGGCCGGTACTGTCCAGTACGCACTTTTCAGAAACAAGCAAGTACTCTGTTACAGAGTACCTGCACTTCTATTTATCCATTTCAAGCACTGCTTTGGAATTGTAAAATATCACAAAAAGACGTCAATTACAATATGTTTTTCTTTTTTGGATCCATTTCACATGGGAACAAATCAACGAACGAAGAAAAGAGAGGGGAGAACGTTTCTGAAGTCAGGGTTTTCAGTAAGAGAGAAGCTGCTAGACAAAGAGAGAAGAAAAGGGAGGAAGAAAGAAAGTGGGGAAGGCAGTTGAAGCGGCAGAGCAGACACAGTCAGTGTATTCTGTGTAGAAGAAGGAAAAGACTGTAATTTTCCTTATCTTCGCCCCTCCCTTCCCGGGGCAGGAATACTAATTTTTGACATTATTTCCAGTCGAGCCTGCAAGCTGGAGAGAAGAGAAGCGATACTTTGCTTTTCTCGCTCCTCTTTCATAACTATTGTAAATAATCGAGGAAGCAGGCAGCTAATATGGCTGTAAAGCGCCATTTCACGGGGTGACGTATAAGCGCACGGCCAATAAAATGGCATCATTTTTTCATGCCTACCGGGAGAGTTTTTTTCGCGGGCAGTTTGGTTAATATTGCGCCCGTTGCGCTTGCCATCTGATTTAGCGATTTTTTCGTGAATCGCGAAATGCTGGATGGTCTGTCCAGGTAACAAACAAAGCCATCACTACTAAGCCGGTGGTATTAACACACCAGCAAAAAGACATATATAATTGTACTATTGGCAACTTGCAACATTCACATGTAAAATGCCTACCTGATTAGTATTTTTCACTGCCAAAAAAAACTAGTACAAAGCGGTATTCATCATCAGCTTATGATGACTTGTCTGGGCCAACTCCACTGTTGAGCACTCAATACTGTATCCGGATACTTTGATGTTAGGTGTCTGACCAAGAAACCGCATGACTCCCTGTGAGAAACTTTCTTGGTAAGTGCTCTGCTGACAATAGATTATTCTCATGTTTACTTCACACTGATTTTCACTCAAAACAACAGCAAGCTCTCGTATAAGAGTGGCAAACCCCCAGTAACAGGTCCTAATCATAAAATGAGTATGTGGGTTCTTGACCTTGTTGTGTCCTGAAGAAGCCTTTGTACATAGGCCGAAACACCTTTGTATAGGAGCAGAACACTCTACCCTGGAGGATATAAAGGATAACAAGTCTGAAGTATATCTTGTTGCGACATTTGGGCGTTCGTTCACCTTCAGGACTGATTGCTGTGCTTCCTATAAGGCTGCCCCACATGTAGAAATTGTGTAGTGGAGGCCTTTGCAATTAAATTATTGAGCAACATGGCTAAAGGGCACTTAGAGTAATATTTTATATTATGGAAACTTTGAATAATACATTTGCTAGAAAGCAGTGTTGGTAACATGCTGTATGTAGACAAATGTTTTGATGTATGGGTGAAACAACGACTTTGGCTGAATCACATTGTCTTTCAAAAAAGATGGTATTATTGCTGACTAAGTAACATTTGAAACTATCCAGATGAAGAATCCTCTTTGTTGAAGTAACTAATATTCATTAGGCAGGTTGGTCTGCAACTCACTACGATTCGTAATTTTGCTAACTTGCCGATTAGCACATAGGTCAGTTTGCAAAGTCAGATTGGATTTGCTAAAAGTTGGAGCTCATGTTGGGACCACTTCTTGTAAATCCAGTCTTCCTACATCTGGCCCTCTGTAACTACAGAAAGGAGGCTCTTATGTATAAACACATTCTGCATAGCACAGAATACGCAAAACCCTTTGATACATCAGGACTGAAATCATAGCCACTTTCTTTAGGCTAGCTCATCTCTTTGATAAGAGGGTAAAATGTAGCCACATTAATTTATTTAGCTATTTTCCGCCCCCCCCCCCCCCCCCCCTCCAGAATTATTAAGTTCATAGAGGTCGCCTCAGCGCAGTGAAATCAACATGATAAACACCAGAAAATGAGTAATAAAAAAAAAACTACGGTTTTGTTTCTGTAAGGCAGGCCCAGGGTGTCTTTGCTGAAGCTGATCATCTAGATGGCCACTGGCTATTATCAGTATGATTGTATTTTCAATTTAAAGTTTGAAATGGCCTCAGCGCTCCCTGTTGTGCACCAGAGGAAGGTTGTGTAATTTAAATTTTTGAAATTCCTATATTTGTCATAAGGCACTCAAGGCCTCATTTATCGGAATGTCACTTTTTGTGACGTTCCGTGGCGCAGGAGCCTGCTCCATATTTCCCAGGCAGCACTAAGCTACTTTTTCTGGCTTAGTGCTGCTTCGCAAATATTGTTCCCATTAATGCAGTTTTCTGCATTAAAGGGGCTTGCAATGGGTGTTGTTGGGGGCGTTCCCAGCAACACCATGGCATTTTGACACAGCCCCAGATTTATGAGAAATCGTAAATCTGAGGCAGTACCAAAAACTTACGCCTTCCCAGGTGAGGCATAAGGGAGGCACAATGAGGAGAAATATCTTTATTTCTCCTTGTTTTTCATTTTTCTGTGGGTGCTGCATGCTTCCCTTCCTGTACAAAAACAATCATCCCCGCAACGCAGGATCCCTTGCACCATGGTGCAAAAGACCCTGCGCTGGTGCACGGCAGACCATTGTGCACCGGGGCAGGGAAAAAAGACAGGAATGCGCCGTATCTCATAGATACTGTGCATTCCTGCCCTTTTCTTTTGCCGTAGGGCAGCACAGAATGAAGGCCTGCGGCGCTGCCCCAAGGCAAAAATAGATAAATGAGGTAGTAGGGGAGGCCCTTTGCAGACAATGATATGTTTTATAATTTATGGAAGTCGACATAGAGCAGCATGCCCAGGACAGCATTAGTACAGAGAAGGATTCCTGCTTAAGTAGGTGACTGTTGTTATCAAGGGCACAACTATCAACAGTTCAGCAGGTGCAGTGGCACTGGGGCCCATAGGTGTGAGCAACCCAATTCAGCCAATAAGTAGCTGTTTTTCTCTACCGAACCGGGGATAGTGGGACCAGTTCCCTTCCTTGAATTAGAGCCCACTGCGCCCTAGCTATGCCATTGGTTGTTAATATTGCTTTAATAGCACTTAAGCCTTACATTATTGTATATCTGTAATATATACGTGCTTTCATTTCAGTACTACAGGTAGCCTTGACGAGGTCTAGATCTGGCTGCAGGTGGTGCCCCTCCCCAGGCTTATATGAATGCCAAAATAATGGATAGAATTAAGGGTCGGTGAAGTTGTCAGAGTACCACTATGCGGAATTCTACAGAGTTGAAAAAAACCCTGTGACACTCCACAACTCTGTTCCATCTCATCCCAATTAATAAACCAAAAACCTTGCATACCTTTGGTAAAACAACAATTAACTCTATCTTTACATGCTAAAATGCATACAGTCATTTCACAAACATGAAAATGAAAATATTGCAAGCAGTGAGAGAGGTTATGATTTTGAGGTACTCCCTAACCTAGAGAGAGAACCAAGCAGATGCCTTGAACACAAAGAGCACATCATGCTGAATGATTCGGTGGTGGTCCCATCCTTCTAGGAACACCCCAAGCACAGTTATGGGCAAAAATACAATCCCAACCAAAGGCCCTGCAAAGCTTTATGGGACGAGATTCTAGAAGGCAGTGAATAATATAGTATTCAATATCAAAACATTCCTCAAGGGGCAGCAGCTCTCCCGGCTGAGCTGCGAGCTAATACTATCTTATTCACTGCACTCTAGAATCTCGCCCCATAATGCTTTGCTGGGCTATTAGTTGGCATTGTATTTTTGCTCATAACTTTGCGTGGGGTGGTCCTAGGAGAATGGGGCCACCACTGAATCGTTCAGCCTGATATGCTCTTTCTGTTCAAGGCATCTGCTTGGTCCTCCCTCTAGGTTAGGGAGGACCCCAAAATCAATGATCATCACCTCTCTCATTGCCTGATAAATATTTCAAAGCACACTTTTGTGAACTGGCTATATGCTTATTAGCATGTAAAGGTAAAGTTGTTTTATTGAAGGGTTGTGGGTGCAGTAGCTAACTCCACTGCATGGTGGAGTTTTTACATGAATTCCATGTTCTCAATGTAATGCCTAGTTAGCAAATCACTCAGATAAAAATCAGTTTTAGCACTTCTCTAATAGTGATAGACCAATCCTAATTTCAAGTCCATGCACTCGCTGGTCAGGGATATAAGCAACTGTTTCAACCTTGTTGACCCTCATTAGGGAGAAGCACCTTGGATGTTTTGACACCATGAGCCCAAATCTGGATGCACCCCTTGCACTTTAGGTTATACACTGAAAAGATCAAAAACTGATGGTTGAATGCTTGAATTAATATAAATCACTGGTAATTACTGTGGACTGGAACGTGGCCCAGATCCATTCTTTTTGTCCTTTGCTATTATTTTATGATCCATAAGAACAACGGTCCTTGACAGAGAATTGGTACACAAACAAAATTCATATAGACTCAAATCAGTGCTATATTGCTGCTGTCCAGCCAGCCAGTCAAATGTAATGATTTAAAGTTCAAGATAAGAGAAAAAAGTAAATTGGGACACAGTCCTGCGTCCTACACATTACAATAAACATAGAGAAACGAAAACAAACATTCAGGCAGGGCAAATAGCTTGTATGAAGTGCAAAAAATCAGACAAGCAGAATGAAACAACACTGTTACACTTAAATATCAGATTAAATTGTGTATACAGTGTAAAGTGAGTCGACGACATTTCGATCTCTTTGAAGAAATAATGCGATCATCATCAGAACAAAATTAATGCGTGCCTGAGAACCCACCAGAACTTCTACCAGTGGTAACTAATACCCACGAGATCAGACAGAATTCTCTGAAAATACCCATCTTAACCTCTCTAAGCACATTCTAGCTGACCAAGAACAATCACTTCTTAGCAAAGGCCTTTCTTTTGTCCCCACCATCCACCCCATTTTTTTTAACTACAGACTGAATTACTCAGGTTTTGCCGGTGCATTCACCTGCATGCCTACTTTCTTCTTAATCCTGCACCGGTTAGTTCTTCCAACACACATTCACACCCTCCATCCACCTTTTCCCCAACTTCAAATTTGATTAACCCTCTCATAGTGTGTGCATCGGGGCTACGTGGAGGGCCACGGAGTTGGAAACAAACTCTGTGGAACTCCGTGGAGCTCCACTACGCCGCCCGCCTCCACCCCCTATTAAGATATAAGTTACCAGTAATTTGCAAAAACTAAAACCACTTACCTGTTTACCGCTGTGTCCCCGGGCTGCCCTCCACCTCTTCCTCGTCATACGGGTACTGCTCGAGAAAACTGTGCATGCGCACCCACGTCCACGCATGCGCATTTTGAAATGCGTGGACGTGCGCACGCGCATGAGCAGTTTTCTCAAGCAGAACCCGTATGGCGAGGAAGAGGAGGAGGGCAACCTGGGGACACTGCGGTAAAGAGGTAAGTGGTTTTCAGTTATTTTTATTACTGGTAACTTATATCTTAATAGAGAGGTGGAGGTGGGCGGCGGGCCAACTCCTCTCTGCTGTGGAGTGTGCAGAGATTTGCGTTCTCTGCGGAACGTGGAGTAGGCAAATCTCTGCACACTCTGCGAGGGGGACAGAGATCTCCGTCCGCGGTTAAGTATGATCCCTGGAGAAATTCTAACTTTTGAAAAAATGGTCCATTAAGATGTCTCTCAACTTGAAAGTACCAGGCAATATATCCCATACAATATATCACTACAAGAGAAAAAGGCTGTTACCACACTGAAAAACAATGACTCTCTAATCATCAAATCTGCCGACAAAGGTGGAGGGATAATTCTACAAGAGAGAGAACTATACAAATCAGAAATATTATGGCAATTGTCTAATACATACCATTACTGTAAGCTGCCTACCAATCCCACTAAGGAACTCCAACAACCGATCCTTCAAATTACTACTGACACCAAGACACAAGGCTTTCTGAGCCAGAAGGAATTTTTGTTCCTCAATGTTAAATCACCATGTACCCCTGTGATATACACACTTCCCAAAATCCACCCAAATCCCACAGACCCTCCAGGATGCCCTATAGTGTCACGGAGTGGCTCTATCTTAGCTTAGAGCCACTAGGCCAATATGTTTATTATTTGATAGAGGACGTGGTCCCTAAAACAGAATCTATGTCAGAGACAGTATGGCTATGATTAATTTAGTAGAACATTATGCCTTCAATAACGATTCGGACATCCTTTGTACAATGGATGTTGAATCCCTTTATACTAATATCCCTCAGGTGAACCCACTATTAGTTATTGAACATATGCTTAACTCAAGACCACGCCCCCATGCTGTACAAACCATTTTCATTCTACAACTTCTTGAAATATGCTCGACTAGAAACCTTTTTGTTTTCAATGACCAATATTAATAACAGGTCGAAGGCACATCGATGGGTGCTGTCTTCGCCCCCAATCTAGACATATTCTTCATGGACCACTTGGAAAAGACCAAAATCCTCTCCATAAGTAACCCCTTCCTCACAGTGATTACTTTATGAAGACGATATATTGATGACATTTTCATGATTTGGCATGAAAATGAAGACACCCTCTAACAATTCTTGCATTGGCTCAACAATAACTGCTAAGGACTTAATTTACCCTTGTATGTAACAGAACCTCCATCCCGTTCCTTGATCTCACCATTCATCACGCTAACGGTGAATTAATCACAAGTGAATACAGGAAACCCACTGAGCGTAACACTCTTCTCAGATATGACAGCAATCACCCACGCGCCTCCACGACTCTCTACCCTACTCACAATTCCTGAGGATCAGACATAATTGTTCCCTTAAAGAAGACTATTTCCAAGAAGCAGCTTTCCTTTCTAACAAACTTCAGCCTCACAGATATCCCCGCAGACTTGTACACTCTGCACTAAAAAGAGCTTGGTACTGCCCTAAGGATATTCTCTTATTCCCCCAAACCCAAGTCTAATCAAAACTACTTTTTCATCTGTTTCTCACACAGTACGTAAATGTATCCTCAAGCACTGGGGAATCCTTAACGCAGGAATCCTGAAAATTGATCGCCTGCTTTTGGCATTCCGTAAGAGTCAAAACATAAAGGACCACCTTGTTAGAGCAGCTCTTCCCAACCCTAAATTAGCTACCACACTGGATGAACACTGGGGCCTAGATCCCCTCACAAGACATGAAAAATGTGGCAACTGCAGTGTTTGTGATTTGACTGTTGAAGGAAAAGAATTCACTTTTAATAATATCAAAATAAAATCAAAATGTTTCCCAAACTGTTATACCTGTAACATGATTCATGTGATCCTGTGCCCATGTAACAAAGTCTACATTAGACAAACCATTCAAAAAGTGAGAATCTGGATCTGCCAATATCGCAGCCGTATCCGTTGCAAAACTCCCAACGCCCCTCTCGTGGAACACTTCTCTTCTGCAGGCCACAGCTCAGCAACAACAAATCTGGTGAATATCACGAGATTTAAAAGATCTAGGACAGGAGGTAGAGCTTTCAGTCCTGCAGCCTCACAGCTGTGGAACGCTCTCCCCCTAAATATCAGACAAACTCAGGATCTGCTTCAATTTAAGAAGATGAAAGCGTGGCTGTTCCCTAGGGAGGAATAACACAAAAATGCTGATGTGATATGGATTTCTTCAGATGCCTTCTTTTCACTTTCTTCTTTACGTGCCCTTTCTAGTCTTGGGGATAGTCGTCTCTCATTTTGGCACACTGACATCCCAGTAACTCGCAGCGCCAGGATACCCTTTGGGTGACAGTTGCGCTATATAAATACTGTTTACATTACATTACATTTATCAGTGTGGTCAACGCCCCGCCGAGAGGTGCAGACATTGGACAACTCCTATACAAGGAAGAACTTAAATGGATCCTTCACACTGGAAGCATCAGAAATTGACTTAATAGGAATGAGGACTGGACAACTCTACTATAAAGGCAGTTAATGTCTTCCACATAACAAAGTTAATTGATCGCACCAATTCTGTTTTTAAACTGCACCTTCTCACTGCTTTCACTCTTCTTTTTTTTTTCTTCAATGTTTTGCAATTGTCTAAAACCAGTCACCATGCCTTTCTACAAATTAGCGTAATATCATTAAGCATATTAAGTCCCATGTATGAAGTGTCTCTCCCGATTTTTATGCTAATCGTTCTTGAGATCCTCAGTGGGTCTGTCCACTTGTTTTATGCCTCTCTTTTTTATATACTCCTTCCTGTTAGAGCATAACTATCGTTCCTAGATGGTCACCACTTTTACGGTCCTCTTTACCTAAGCTAGTATAATCACTTGGTCTACCACTTCGGTATAGCTCCACTCTTTTGCATGTAAAGTTATGATTTCATGACGCGAGTTTGCATTTTCACCTTGTTCAATCTCAGCTCATTCCATATGAGCAGCCTGAGTTATTTCCCTTAGAACTTGTATTTTTACCACGCTAGCTTAAATCTACCATGCACTGCCACACTACTCCAATATGGCCGCTACCATTTCGACATAGTCAATTGCACCATGTGGCGCTCCATGTGGTATTTAAACCCCATTAGCCGTCATCCACCGCGATACGAGCACCCAGCGATCGAGCCACACTCTGCGTTATCGCACCACAGGTAAGACGTCCATCACCACCCCAGCGTGGGCACTTTAACGCTACTCACTTTCCTTGCATTATCCCCCTCCTTCACCCTTCTGCCCTTGATTATCGAGCCTCTACCACTGGTCATGCATCCGCGGACCAGGTTCACTTTCTCCTCCTGCATTGCAGGTAAGCGGCGTACTTTTCCCGGGCACTTCCCGAGTCCTTTGCCCCCCTTCATAATTAATTCCTCCCTGGTTCCTTTACAGGTCCTTGAATGCCAATCCCCGGCCAAACTCTCATTATCAACATATCGATCCAGCACAAGTGACCCATTATCAATAATCCCACTCCATACAGCTTAGCCTTCATGAGTAACCCTCCCCTCCATTCTCACTTGCTGTAGTACTCATGCACCTATCCCAGCTCATACCCTTCCCTCCCTCCATAGGCTACTGTGCCCTTGGCGCCCCACAGCCACAAATCCTGCTGGCCAACCCAGACCACCACTCTTGTTGCGGTAAGTTCTATCACAATAGTTTCCTCTCAGCTCGGGCACTCAATGCCTTTAATAATTGCCTAATTTAACCCTAGGGACTGTCTGCTTCCCTAGCAATTTTAATTCACCTCCAGCTTCTGTTTAGGCTAGAATTGTATTGGGTATTAACTCACTCACTCACTACTAGTGCTTACTTTGCCCTTTTCACTTTTCGTAAGTTTTGATCCCTAGCACTGTAGTCTTCTACTCACCGCTCGTCGCTCACATAATGCTAATAAGGAAATGTCTTGTACATTGTTTTATTCTTACTCCTTTTTTCCTTCTGACCTTTTTCCCTATTTTTCCATGGTTTTGCAGGCCATATGGTTCTCAGGCCTCCCAGGTGATATGTGAACAGAGGGCACTCATGATTTTTATCCGTTGCAAATATATTGATTTAAGGAAATCCCTACTATTTGGATACTGACCAAGGAATCATCTAATTAATTTCTCCCGAGATGTCTACTTGGATCTTGCTTTTCACTTTCAGATGAAAAGTTACAGGAAAAATGGGATACGATATCAGCCAGTCCTCCTCTGGACAGGTTGTATATCACTATATCAAAGTTAATAATGTTGACCTACAAAAATACTGCATTTACCACACTGCCTACCACAACATCTTCAAAGTAGGTATATACTGACTATTCTTAATGCCACATCTATATAGCAAGACTTACGTTGAAATTAAATGTTTAGGCCGATGTATTGGGTACAATATTTTTGTCAAGCAATATTCTTCATGTGATATGGCAAGAGCTGTCATAGTCGTTTTCAAGAGCGATGAGATATAGTAGCATGGTCTACATTTTTTATGCTGTCAAGAGGAGCCACATGGATGTCTAGATGCCTCTGAAGCCACCATGTGACATCTGATGTCTCAGCAATGAAGTGAGAAATTGTCTGCCTCAGAGTTTCCACTCTCTATGGTGGAAGACAAGACTTTACTGAAGAATTATTGAGCAGGGATCCTGTAAATGAGTAAATAACTGTGTAAACCTAGCGTCTGTAAATTTGTGATGCTCAAAACTACTCCTTCCACGGAGCCATATCTTTTGTGGCCTTTGTCGGCCCAAGAGCGGTTTCTATTGACCAGGTTTCGTATGGATTATTTCCATCTTTTACTTGCTGTTCCGAAGATGAGTCATAGAGGCCAGGTGCTAGCACCCTGTGGCTGCGACAGAGTGTCTCCACAGGAGTTGCTGCACTTTATGTTTTTCTGTAACCTCTATGAAGCTCCCAGGAGGTTCTTTTTAAAACCACTTTTAAAAAAGCTGAATTGTATCCAGGTTCGCCCCGCCCTTTGCTTTCTACAAATGTTGAAGCCAGAATGTATCCCATTTGTGGTTGGTTTTCTGAAATCTTCACTGAGGTCCAGAATCTGTATGGAGAACTGATATATCCCCATATTACAGCTGGCATCTTACTTGCTTTCCCCAATGAGTTTACATGTTTTTTAATGGTGGTTGATTTTAGTCCCATCATTTTTACTACTTATTCTGATGTATATATACTCCTTTGTACTTATAAGCATGGATATCTGTGTACTGTGATCAAGAAATGTATATATGTGCTTTTTCAAATTTTTACAGGAGACTTGTAACTTTTATGTTTTTTTGCTTTTAAAACCGAATAAAGTATTTTGAAATTGAGTAAATAACAGAATGGATAAATGAGGGCAAGATACTGGTGATGGGACCACTAACTAATCATGTAATATGACAGAATCTTCCTGGAAGTTGTCTCCAGTCTTGTCTCCAATTCAGGCATACCCAGCCAGGTGGCAAGTAGGGGCATCCAAACTCATCTGTCTCACATACAGCAAATACTCCAATCACATCACACCAAATAAAGTGACTGCTTTGTTCAGTGTTCTCCAGAACGATAGCATCTCTAGGGTCCCTCAAAATATATGTCAAAGAAAACATCCTCAAACTATAAACTATGTACACCCATGGTCATTGCACACTTTGTTCTACATTGGTCCTCTCCTAGGGCATGTGATTTGAGCCCTATGCAAAGCGGGCAAGAGTGAATACCCCCTAGGGCCATTTCCGCAACAACCCTAGTGGCTGGTCCTAACCCCAGGGAAGAGTTGAGCCTTTATCACCTTCTCCACATGGATTCTTGAGGAGATTCCTCTTCTTTTTGTTCAGGAAGTAACAGGTTTTCCAGTTTCCTGCTTCCAACTCGGAGTCTGAGGCTTCGAACCCTTCTTGCTGACATTTCATTTCCCACACAGCGTCACCATCCACCACGTCCTTCCACTGGTGGCATACTAGACGGCAGACCACGACCAAGTCCTCAGCCGGAACTAAGGCCAGAGTGCGTGTTAGTAAAGGATCTGGAAAGGATTCCATTGGCCCTTGAAGAATCTACAACAACAACAAAAACAAGAATCATATGTGAGTATGTTTCTGCTCACTCAAACTCATAATCTTGTCTATGCACACTACCTGTGAAATAATCTAGTACCTCTGGATCTGCATGGATTTTAGCTATAGATACATGGACAATACATGCATGTGTTGGTGCGCTGCTAACTGGTGTCTGCAAATAGTTTCAGATTCTTAAGTTTCATCTATACCTTTTAGGTCTGTTTAGGACAGCATAGCTGTCGAAATGACCCATTGTTAACTATATACATAGAGTTGTTTTGGGTCTCCCTATTTCGACCACTGGCTTTCTTTGACCAGCTTCTTTCTTGAGAGTTTGTCAATTACATCTTGGCTCAGCAGAGTGGATTATTTATCTCTCAACTAATCCTATTGGTTGCTTGGGTGCACCCTTCAGCCTTCATTTGAATGTTTGCGCTGAACTACTTGAGGGACTAATTTACAACTACAGACCACTCAGTCCACTCCTGCTGGTTCATGGATGTGTTAGCACATTAAATCCAGACCTATTGGCTGTCACAGTGATTGTTTGCCACAGGTTGTTGGTACAAATGTGACCTGGCGAGCCTGTCTTTAGTACCTATGTAATTAATTTAAATCAACAACAGGGCCAAAGGGTGATAGCGGAACAGTGCCAGTTGTGCCAGAAGTAGCTTTAAACAGGCAATGGAAGGTTACTAGAATGAAGGAAGAAAGATATAGAGAGATAGACAGAGAGTACAGTCAAAGAGAGAGAAACTGAGAGCTAAAGAGTGTGGGGGATTGTGATAGATGAGCACATTGGCATCACTGTGGGAACTCGGTTAACAATGTAATTTAATGAAAATATATATTTTTGGTACTTAATATCAGAACCAAAAGCACAGTATTTTTTAAAGTATGTGTGTGTTTGTTTGTGTGTCTGTGGGAATTTCTGTCTGCGTGAGCCTGTATGTTAGGCTGCTGTTGACAGAAGTCATTGTGTATACATTTTGATTCAACAGACTGGAAGAGACAGCTCGAGGCACCATCCATTAAAGATTCAGGCTGGATGGATTAGAGTGTTTGTCGAGCAGCTGCTGTATTAATGGTCACATCTGTGGACTTTCAGAAGGGCTGGATGTGAACACCCAACCACGCTAACAACCTTTCCTCTAAAAGTATCACTTGTACTGTACTGGGTCCTCTCTCCCTGCCTCCCATAATGCTCTTTGTCTCCTGATGTGCCTTGGTCATCCTCGCACCCCCTCCCTAAACCCCTTCATGGAGGACTCCCCCAAACCTTTATCCTGGGCACTCGCGCTTTGTCCTCAGGCACCAACGCCATTGTTGGTATTATCTCCCTCCTTCACAGCCTCCATCTTTCTGAAGAGGATAATACACTGATCTTCTTACTCTTTCTACCATACACCACCCATCTTCAAACTAGAATTTCAGATTCCGTCACCGCCATTTTACATTGTATTGTCCTTTGCTCACTCATTTCATTCATTAGTGTCAACAGCTCCAAATAGTGGAAAATACTTATCAAGAGGAGGGATGGGCCAAGGTAAACCTTTTGATTGTGACCTTGTAAATCTCTCCTTATCAAAGCTGTGGGAACCTTTACAATGTCACCACTTGACTGAGACAAAGCTTCACCACCCACAGCTGGAACACTTAGCCAGGCAAACTGTAACTCGAAAACGTATTGAAATTTGTGATGGGGGTTGGACTGGGGCCTGGATGTTGAACTAGATGGGGGAGGTGGCAATTTTGCAAAGGGACATTGCCGGAAATGTTAGTGCAGACGTAGGGGCTTTTGCCCAGATGGACAACTGTTTTTAGTGTCCGCAAACAGAGATTTGGTCCGTTTGCGACTGCAAAAACGGCTTTTGTAATGTACTAAGCCTATTTTGTGAGTTGGTAACCTAATACCGATTTACAAAATAGGGTTTGCGAGTCCTTATTAGGAAAGGTCATGCCAAGGGTGTCTATTCCTGATAGCAAGTCTCAGTGGGATGTACAATTGTTTTGCGACCAGAATGCGGTCGCAAAACATTCGCAGTTTATCACCTACTTCAAGTAGGTGGTAAGCTAGTCGCAAACAGGAAGGGACCCCCATGGGACCCCTTCTTCTTTGTGAATGGTAGCGAAAACATTTTTTAGGAGTCCATGAGATCACTGCCTAACCTTAAAAAATGAAACAGAAATATTACATTTTTCTTTTTGAAACTCATCCCGTTTTCCTTTTTTAAGGAAAAAGGGCTGCTTTAAAAAAATTGCTTTATTTAAAAGCAAGTACAGACATGGTGGTCTGCTGTCCACAGCAGGCCACCATCCCTGTGTTATTGCCCATACCAAATGGGTCACAAATTGCGTCCTGCCTCATGAATATTGATGAGGCAGGTCATTTGCGACCCCATTGGTAATACATTTCATTTTGTGAGTCTCTAATTGCGAGTCGCAATTAGAGACTCGCAAAGTGAAATGTTTGTACATCTGGCCCCTTAGATTGAGGATGATTGCAAAGCATTTCCAGTCACCAACTGCACTCCTGACCACTGTTACAATTGCCAATTTCCAGCAATTAAACATCACAAAGATCTGCAGTCACATCTCTTTTCTAGGAACTCAAATCAAAATGTAGCCACTAAGTCATATGCACGCGGACTTACTGGGACTCCCGCAGTATTCCTTCTGCCCCTTGGACAAAGTAATCCACTGTTCTCTCTATTACCTTCTCAGACACACACCTGCTTCTCAGGCTGGCTGGTTGTCAGCCATGGGGAGTGGACAGCTGTTAAAATAATGAAAGATCCGTAGTCCATAGGTGTAATTCAGGATCATAGCTTTATTCTTCAGTTTAGATCCATAGTATAAAGATGTAATGTAGAGACCCCACCAGGAGCAGTTAACCACTGCTCAGCCCTTCATACCAACTGACTCCTTCTTACCATTCAACCCTCTCAACATTCCGATGACATCATGTAGGCCAAGCAGTAGAGCAGGGGCAAGCATAGGGAGGATGCATAACACTTGCTATATTATAACACATCCCCCTTTCATCAAAATCACAAAGGAAACATATGAATCATAATGCACGCATACACTATAATACACAATATGTACATGTGCCGAGATGAAACAGCACAACAAGAATGTCAAGAAGCTTCAGAAATAAAATGAAGGTCAAATAACATTATAATTCAACCTCCAAAGTCCTAAAACTTCAAACATTCTAAATCTATTTATAAAAAAGTTTGACAACACTTGGACACACACAAAGGTCCTAATGTATATCCAGAAAAAGTCAGGGACTAGATTTATCCTCACCCAACAATGAGAAAACACATACTCTCGAAACAACCATAGAATAAAGGCAGACATTGCCTACGGGGCGACTAACCTATGTCAACCCACAACCAGATGAGAGAAAAAGATACTCTCAAAACAACCATAGGATAAAGGCAGACATTGCCTACGGGGCGACTAACCTATGTCAACCCACAACCAAATGAGAAAACACCACTCTCAAAACAACCACAGGGGTAAAGACAGGCTTAGTCTACGGGGCGACTACATTGGCAGAAATAACCAATGGGGTGACAGACTTATGTCACCCACAACCAAGAACAGCGGCAGGACTTGGGATAAACCCTCTACTGGATACGCTTGCAGGACTGGGAACACTACATACCCACACTCCCCCTTCTGCATACACTAACTGGGGTAGGGACACCACACACTCCCCCTTCTGCATACACTAACAGGACTAGGGACACCACACACTCCCCCTTCTGCATACACCACTGATACTGACACACACACTTCCCCTTTTCCATACATAAGCAAAACTAAAGAAAAACTTACTCCTAACAGTGTACAAAAACAACACATCAGAGAAGTAAAAACATTCACTCATCCAGAATGCTATCAAATCCAATAACAGGCAGAAAAACAATAAATGTAAAACAGTAATAAAAAAATATATATATATACAATCCACAGAAAAATTATGCTAAAAATAGCTGGTTGACAAGGAGTGAAAACCTTGAGGAGACATGTTTGTAGAGTTTTAGAAAATCCGACGTTCGATTCACCATCCCAAAGTGAAATAATCATTCCCTACCAAACTGGGATGTCGATGTGCCCCAAAACCACTAGATGGCACTGTTGATCCATTTCCAAAATAACCAATGTTGCTCCAACGATGCTCTGAATGAGTTCTGCCATATCGCTGCTGCTGGAAAGATGCCACTGACAAACTTGAGAAAAGTGCGATGTCCCAGAGAATAACGTAGCAGCACATTTTGAAAACGTAGAATCAGACACAATATCCAGCAATCCAATCCAAAATGGTGGCACGTGAGTGACGGCGCGAGTCGGGTGGCTCTTGGCATGCTTCCGCTGCAAAACGTGAATCGGCAGTAATGAACAAGCATTTACAATGCAATAGGTCTCGCAGCATTAAAGTTTGAGTTATTGGCATTGTGTATGACAATGCCAATAGCTATAACATTTGCAAATGTGACACCTATAGCATTTGTAATGCAATATGAGTTGTATTTACATGACTTAGATGTATTGATATTACAAATAACAATGGCTTTTCATTTTTTTAATACTTAAATAAAAGTTATTGTAATTGAGTTGGTGGAAGGGTGAAGTGGGTTGTGTCCCCGAGTGATGTGGTGGTGTCCCGTGTGATGTGGTGGTGTCCCCGAGTGATGCCCCCGAGTGATGCCCCCGAGTGATGTGGTGGTGTCCACGAGTGAAGTGGTGGTGTCCCCAAGTGATGTGGTGGTGTCCCCGATTGATGTGGCGGTGTTCCCGAGTGATGTGGTGGTGTCCCCAGAGTGATGTGGTGGTGTCCCTGAGTGATGTGGTGGTGTTCCCGAGTGATGTGGTCGTGTCCCCAGAGTGATGTGGTGGTGTCCCTGAGTGATGTGGTGGTGCCCCCAGAGTAATGTGGTGGTGCCCCCAGAGTGATGTGGCGGTGCCCCCAGAGTGATGTGGCGGTGACCCTGAGTGATGTGGCGGTGCCCCTGAGTGATGTGGCGGTGCCCCTGAGTGATGTGGTGCATGGCAGTGGTGGTGTCTGTGTGTGCATGGCAGTGGTGGTGTCCGTGTGTGCATGGCAGTGGTGGTGTCCGTGTGTGCATGGCAGTGGTGGTGTCCGTGTGTGCATGGCAGTGGTGGTGTCCGTGTGTGCATGGCAGTGGTGGTGCCCGTGTGTGCATGGCAGTGGTGGTGTCCCTAACTGCATAGGGTCGGTGGAGATGAGAGTAAGTTTGTGGAGGAGGAGGATAGCAACTTCAATATTTCGAGATTAAATGTACAAATCTTTATTAAACAAAATGTATAACTCTTAATGTACAAACACGTTGCCTTCCAGGCTTAGCCAGGTGTGAGGAAAGGCCACAAATAGCTCAGAAATCAGAATACTTCCATAAAACATAATTCACATTAAATCTAACCAACCAAAATTATCAATAAAAAATTAGCATTTTTTCAGAGAAATTTGGCACTATAGCTATTGACTAATATTGCTCAGATCACATACTAAATATATATATATTTTTTTTTTTAAAGGACCGCCAGAGAATAACATCTATTAGAAATTATTAGAACTGAATAAAGAACAAAATGATGCATCCATCCATCGACTATTTTAAAATCATGGACACATTTTTACTCAAAGGTGATGAAGAACCCGAAACACACAAACTATACACTCAAACATACTGGGAAAAAACAAATGTAGCAACAGTACCACAAAGCTCTCAACACATACAACAAAAGCAAGCTAGACGATTTAACTTACCAAAATAAAAATCATGAACGCAAGAAAAACAGCCTCACATCACATTCAGAACAACACAAAAGGTCTACCAGATGAAACCTCTCACAAAGCCAAATGTATCACTCCTCAATAAGTGATGCCTTTACCAACAGTGCTTGTAAATACATCCCGACATATTACCACAACAGCATCCAGTAATCCACCAATGTGCCTTAATTTCACAACTAAACAAACTATTTAGAATTCAGCCACTGACTTCAAAGAAAACGAAAACGGGAAGGGTGTGTGTGTGGGGGGGGGGGGGTGATAGATATAGATAGATATGCATATATCCACAGCCCGAGTCTGGAAAAACAGCATTTATTATCAATAGTGCAGACAGGAGAAGTGATGGCCTTGAAGAGGTTCGACAAACTGCCTTTTTCAAACATAAAGCATCACTTGTGCCGTGTCCCAGGTGATTTAAATAACATACAAGTCACATACCTGCAAGCCACACTACAATTCCCATAATGCACCTCAAGTGTGCAGCGCATTGTCTGTATTGTCCCAGTGATGTTTTGTAACATTGCACACTCCAGCATGGTGTTAAACGTTAAGTACGGCTTGCCAGGAAGAACTGGTGCACCAAAAAGGCTCCTTACTGTGCCCACACAATCTCAAATGTGCGCAGTGTAAGGATCCTGCCAAGGGAAGGAGGTATCAACCTCCCTCGGCTTTCTTTCTCACATCCTGCCACAGCTGTCGCCGGTAAATCCAAAAGCTTGCGGCGGGGCGAGTGGGTCATGCCCCCTCGTTAAACAATCCAAATCAACCGCTGTAGTCGGGGGCCCCCAACCCTGCAGGGCGGCCGTGGCTACGGGAGACAGCACTTCCCATTATTGGCAATGCAACAATATAGCAACCCCCTCCCCCCTCACACTCTAGGGCCACATTTGCTTTACCAAAGTCTGTGAGGAGTGGCACCAGCTTAGAGAAACTAGGAGCGGAATGGCCCGAGAAACTATGACAAGGGCAGTCGGTGTTTTGTTGGAGATAAGGAAGTTCCAATAGCTGACAAAATGGCCAGACCAACCCCTACTACAGGAGGCTGCTATTAAAATGCCCCCGGAATCCCGCCGCGGCCGCCCGGGAGGTCAGGCACGGTCGCCTGTGACGGGGGCGGGGCCACGTCCAGACCGGAAGAGGAGGCAGGCGGAGTCAATGCGTCTCGCGGCCCGGGGCTCCTGTGAGCGGTGTAGAGCCCCGGGGCCGCGCCAGCAGGAGGTTGGGCGCCGCGTGCTAAGAGCAGAGTCCCCGACATTGGCCAGGTAAGTTCCAAAAGGCTGGGGGGGGCTTGGTGCACTTGTGTGTGTGTGTGTGTGTGTGTGTGTATGTTCGTGTGTGTATGTATGTGTGCGACGGTGACGGCGGAGGAGGGGGGCCTCGGTCCACTTGTGTGTGTGCGCGCGCGCGTGTGTGTATGTGTGAGGGGGGGTGTCTCTGTATGTATGTATGCGCATGCGTGCATGGGCGCTTCTGTGTGTGTCTGTGTGTATGCGCATGCGTGTGTGGTGCTTGAGCTTCCCAGGAGACAGAGCCTGGCCACAGCGCGCGTTCCAGTTTCAAATCGCCTCCAAGGCGATGCGCGCGGCCGGCACTGTCTCCTGGGAAGCACAGTCGGCAACAAAAGATCTCTGGCGAGACACAGCGCTGAAGAGCTGTGTTTTCGCTACGAGACCTAAAAACGTCACAGAAGAATCACAGAAGACAGTCTGACATAAGCGCGTGAAAGAGTGAGTAGCCCTTGTTCCCTTGAATTTTTAAATGCTTGCGTAGTCGTTAAATTTATAAAGTCTGCGCTTTCGTTCATCATTAAAGTTGAAATACAAAGTAGACCCAGCCCAATAAATTTACCGCAACAGCACTCCTCCGATGTCACAGCAAGGTACCATGAACAGGAAATCGTCCCACAAAACGTTACATGAGTTATAAGTAGTGCTCCTTTGCTTGCACACTGTCCCTTTCCACACGTCCATGAAGACTTCCCTAGAGTGTGGCAGGTGCTCAAACCCACAGCCAAAAATTAACGAGCATTACATCAATAAGCATTTGGAAATGGCTTTGTTGATTTTGTAGGTGCTGTTAACCAAACATGTGAGGCGCAGCAAACCAAACACTTGACTCGTTTTACTTTTTCCTTCCGATTTGAACAGAGAGACAAACAGTCGATTGTGCCATCCCACAACACCATGACTTGTTGTTGTTTTCTCTTCTCTAGATTTATACAGAGTCAAATTCCTGACACGAAAAGATTGCAGATGTGATACAGTGAGGCAGGCCAGAAATGAAAACCACACGCTCTTTTCTATTGAGTACTGGGCTCAAATTTTCACGTCGCTCCCTTTCCTCTGGAGCAGCAGGGAGCACACTCTCAGCATTAAACACAGCACCCACTCTCCAAACAGCTTGTAGTAAATTACAACAGACCAATGTTGTTAAGTAAAGTCAGTGAAACAGAAACTGGCACTTACATGAAAGGGCGACCGATGATTTGGTCACTGGTGAGGTCTTTGCAGTGCCAGGTTTCTTCAAATCCATAGGTTGTAGTCCTTTAGTTTCTTCAAATCCAGATTTACTTGAGGTTCCTTTAGTTTTTGAAAGTCCATGTCCACAGAAATAGTATGCAGGTTCTTTAAAATCGTCGCCAGTGTTAAAATAATGAAAGATCCGTAGTCCATAGGTGTAATTCAGTATCATAGCTTTATTCTTCAGTTTAGATCCATAGTATAAAGATGTAATGTAGAGATCCCACCAGGAGCAGTTAACCACAGCTCAGCCCTTCATACCAAGTGACTCCTTCTTACCATTCAACCCTCTCAACATTCCGATGATATCATGTAGGCCAAGCAATAGAGCAGGGGCAAGCATAGGGAGGATGCATAACACTTGCTATATTAGAACACAACAGCACAGACTCCTGACTGTGGTTATCAAGGCAGGTCAGGGCACCTCCCCTTTCTGCTTCTCCTAAAATCTTTCATAATGGGGTCCATTCCCAACCTCATGCTCTGCCGACTACATCTTGTAACTGCTCCCAAACTACCCTGCACTCCACTCAGATTCAGATCCTTCGGTTTTTTCGCTTGTCCTTTGAGACATGCGCCCTATCATGCTGCGAGGAAACTCCTCAGCGTTGGTTTCAGACTACCTGCCCCCCATCCCACTCATTGAAAGTTTGTCTGCCCTGTGAACCTCCCCAGACAGGGTCCGACAGGGAGTCTCCCGGTCTCACCATGCAGTCCCTATTGTGAACTGCACTAGGACTTTCCAAGCCAGGAAAACTGTGCCAACTGAAAAGTACTGTAGGTCCACGAGCAGGTGCTGAACTTCTGCTGCTGGAGAAGAGGCGCAACGTTGCCCGCTATAGTGGAGCCCGTGGGCCTGGGATATAAAAACAGCCGAGGTCATATCACAGCAGACTAACGAGCCCAAAGCAGTAGCAGCTCCAGGAGGGAATGCTGCTGGGCAGTGACGCAAGGCGGGGGAGGTGCAGGGTGGGGGATAGTAAACTCCGGATGTAGGGAGAGGTGTGGCGCCCCGGCCAGGGCGACTGACGCTGGAATCTGGGGATCACGGTTCCATCCCCAGTGCCGGCGGCAGATTAGCCCAGCAGCATGTGACTCTGGGCAATAGCTTGCTTAATCTTCCTGACGGCCCCCAGCGCCTGGAGACCCTTACAGGTGATTGTTCGTGCTTTACAAATGTGAATTATGATTATTATTATAATGAGAACCATTGATCTGACTTGAACATGTAACCAGTAAGGGTAAATGGGTTTAAACATGAAGTAATCTGCACCTCTGCCTATTTCATCGTAACCTGGATTAAAACCCTGTCATTTCTATTTCAGTTGGACTGTGCAGTATTTAGCTACTGTGTGACAAAGTATTTTCTTTTTACATAAAATATAAGGACTGGTCTGGACATTATGTAGTTCGAGCTCTGAGCTCTTGACTCCAATACTACCTCCCTGAGAAGCCTGTAACTGCTCACTCTCGCTACACCTAAGAGACAGGTGCAGAAAGGGTTTGCGTTTACCCACTTTGTACAGCCACAGTACATACCCCAGGGCACAGGTGACACATGACTTTAACAACCAGGGTTGGGACCCAGTAGCCCCTGTCTGCCCAGTGGGGGCAGTAGCCCCTGTGTGCCTGTGTACCCAGTAGCCCCTGCATGCCCATGGACCCAGTAGCCCCTGCGTGCCCATGGATCCAGTAGCCACTGTCTGCCCTGTGGACCCAGTAGCCCCTGTGTGCCCTGTGGACACAGTAGCCCTGTGGGCCCATGGACCCAGTAGCCCATGTGTGCCCTGTGTACCTAGTAGCCCCTGTCTGCCCTGTGGACCCAGTAGCCCCGGTCCGCCCTGTGGACCCAGTAGCCCCTGTGTGCCCTGTGGACCCAGTAGCCCCTGTGGGCCCAGTATCCCCTGTATTTCCATGTGTACCTAGTAGCCCCTGTGTGCCCATGGACCCAGTAGCCCCTGTCTGCCCTATGGACCCAGTAGCCCCTGTGTGCCCATGAACCCAGTAGCTCCTGTCTGACCTGTGGACCCAGTAGCCCCTGTGTGCCCATGGACCCAGTAGCCCCTGCCTGCCCTGTGGACCCAGTAGCCTCTGCCTGCCCTGTGGACCCAGTAGCCCCGGTCTGCCCTGTGGACCCAGTAGCCCCTGTCTGCCTGTGGGCCCAGTAGCCCCTGTGTGCCCTGTGGATCCAGTAGCCCCTGTCTGACTGTGGGCCCAGTAGCCTCTGTGTGCCCGTGTACCTAGTAGCCCCTGCCTGCCCTGTGGACCCAGTAGCCCCTGCCTGCCCTGTGGACCCAGTAGCCCCTGCCTGCCCTGTGGACCCAGTAGCCCCTGTGTGCCCGTGTACCTAGTAGCTCCTGTGTGCCCTGTGGACCCAGTAGCCCCTGCCTACGCGTGGACCCAGTAGCCCCTGTCTGCCCCGTGGACCCAGTAGCCCCTGTCTGCCCTGTGGACCCACTAGCCCCTTTCTGTCCTGTATACCCAGTAGCCCCTGTCAGCCCTGTGGACCCAGTAGCCCCTGTGTTTCCCTGTGTACCTAGTAGCCCTTCTGTGCCCGTGTACCCAGTAGCCCCTTGTGCCCATGGACACAGTAGCCCCTGTGTGCCCTGTGGGCCCAGTAGCCCCTGTGTTTCCATGTGTACCTAGTAGCCGCTGTGTGCCCATGGACCCAGTAGCCCCTGTCTGCCCTATGGACCCAATAGCCCCTGTGTGCCCATGGACCCAATAGCCCCTGCCTGCCCTGTGGACCTAGTAGCTGCTGCCTGCCCTGTGGACCCAGTAACCCCTGTGTGCCCTGTGTATCTAGTAGCCCTTGTGTGCCCATGGACCCAGTAGCTCCTGCCTGCCCTGTGGACCCAGTAGCCCCTGTGTTTCCCTGTGTACCTAGTAGCCCTTGTGTGCCCATGGACCCAGTAGCCCCTGCCTGCCCTGTGGACCCAGTAGCCCCTGTGTGCCTGTGGACCCAGCAGCCCCTGCCTGCCCTGTGGACCCAGTAGCCCCTGTGTGCCAGTGGACCCAGTAGCCCCTGTCTGCCCTGTGGACCCAGTAGCCCCTGCCTGCCCTGTGGACTCAGTAGCCCCTGCCTGCCCTGTGGACCCAGTAGCCCCTGTGTGCCCGTGGACCCAGTAGCCCCTGTCTGCCCTATGGACCCAGTAGCCCCTGTGTGCCCATGAACCCAGTAGCTCCTGTCTGACCTGTGGACCCAGTAGCCCCTGTGTGCCCATGGACCCAGAAGCCCCTGCCTGCCCTGTGGACCCAGTAGCCGCTGCCTGCCCTGTGGACCCAGTAGCCGCTGCCTGCCCTGTGGACCCAGTAACCCCTGTGTGTCCTGTGTACCTAGTAGCCCTTGTGTGCCCATGGACCCAGTAGCTCCTGCCTGCCCTGTGGACCCAGTAGCCCCTGTGTTTCCCTGTGTACCTAGTAGCCCTTGTGTGCCCATGGACCCAGTAGCCCCTGCCTGCCCTGTGGACCCAGTAGCCCCTGCCTGCCCTGTGGACCCAGTAGCCCCTGTGTGCCCGTGGACCCAGTAGCCCCTGTCTGCCCTGTGGACCCAGTATCCCCTGCCTGCCCTGTGGACCCAGTAGCCACTGCCTGCCCTGTGGACCCAGTAGCCCCTGTGTTTCCCTGTGTACCTAGTAGCCCCTGTGTGCCCTGTGGACCCAATAGCCCCTGTGTGCCCATGGACCCAGTAGCCCCAGTGTGCCCGTGTACCCAGTAGCCCCTGTGTGCCCATGGACCCAGTAGCCCCAGTGTGCCAATGGACCCAGTAGCCCCTATGTGCCCATGTACCCAGTAGCCCCTGTGTGCCCATGGACCCAGTAGCCTCTGTGTGCCCATGTACCCAGTAGCCCCTTTGTGCCCATGGACCCAGTAGCCCCTGGGTGCCCGTGTACCCAGTAGCTCCAGTGTGGCCTGTGGGCCCAGTAGCCCCTGTCTGCCCATGGACCCAGTAGCCCCTGTCTGCCCGTGGACCCAGTAGCCCCTGTGTGCCCGTGGACCCAGTAGCTCCTGTGTGCCCTCGGAGACCCAGTAGCCCCTATTTGTGTGGAGTTCAATTTCCTAGAATTTTCACCTAGATTGTGAAAATCAGGCAGAGCAGGGGAAGCCAGGGCGATAAGAAGGTGGAAAGAACAGAAACAAGGAAGGCATTTAATCATTTTATAAAACCAGATGGCACTACTTGATCCAAGTCTCACGGTGTGTGCAACTCTATCACTTAATAACATCGTTTTGCCAACTTGAAATATTGTATGTAAAACTATGTCTTCTCTGCTGTGTTTTTTCTCAGGCTATATTGACTCAGTGTGACACTTTCAGTCAGACCTGGCTTTCAAACAACAACTTGTTTGCATGCTTGGAGTGTTTAGTCCAAAAGCTATAACCATCGGGAGAGGGTAGAAAAGCCGTTTGATGCTGAAATGACTACGACGCAAAGACAATAACATTGCACAATTTTGGTTTTCTACGTGCTTTTATTAAAATCCCCTCAAAAAAAGAATTGTAAAAAAAAAGCTCTAAACATCTTTTCTTTAACCAAGCACTAGTCGGATTAGTTAAACTAAACCATAATGGTTGTAAAGCAGTGTGTTCAGGGGTTGCACATGGACAGCTTTACAACCTTGGTGGTTTTGACCAGCCGACCCTCTTTACCAAGATTATCGATTCTTCCTTCCCAAGGTTCGAAATCAGTTTGGGATATTTAAAGTGTTTTTGAGCATTTCACGTGATGTTTATATAACGGCCAATCCACAGATTATAATCAATCTGAGGCCGCTCTGCTCGTGGTTTCATGAAGCCTATAAGCTGGAAAATGGTTAGGGGGTGTGGCGTAATGGTCTGAGCAACATGTTGAAGAAAAAAAGTCTATTTGGGAGCAGAGTTCACAGAGATGCACACTGCTTCGGCAACCAGAAGAACCCAACTGACAGTCAATCAATCAGGTTTTTAACAAAGCGCGACTACTCACCCTTAAGGGTCCCAAGGTGCTGAGTAGGGGTGGAGGGGGTGACTGTAGATCAGTTAAATTCCATCAGAACATGCAGCAAAGAGGCAACAGATCAAACAACACTTTTAAGAAGAAACATTCAGTGCAAAGAAGAGTATTGAAAAGGAGCAAAGGTAAACACACAGTGCAGGCAACTAAAAGGGGCAGATGAGGAAAGTACCAACACAGATGCCTCATAAAAAGATTGCCTTGTGCTTCCAAACATGTTTTTTACCCACTAGGATAGTGAGAAAGGCGAAGAGGAGAAGGTCAGCATGAACTGGACTACATGGCCCTAATCTTCCCTACAAGCAGTCTGGTAAGTGTAAGCAGGTCAAAGCAGGAGGCATGTGGTGACCTGGTTACTTCAGAAAGAACTTACTAAATCAGACCTCTGGGAAATCAGAAAAATGGAAAATTGTAGGCACCTTTTATCCTCCCTTTCTCACCTTCCCTGTCCCCTCCCCTCTATGCTCCATTTATTTTGCCCTCCATGTTATTAAATGTTTCCCATTGAGACTTAGCTATTTGGCCAAAGCCTGGTGGAGCTACCTGATAGCTATAGAGGAGATGGGTTTTGGGACTTCCCCCTCGACCTTCACCTACCCAGCCGGACTTTGAGCATACCTTCATTCGTCTTTCTGTCATATCTCCCTCCCACCCTGTTTTTTTCTGTGAACCTCTTCCCTTGACTCTAGAAACTGAACTACTTTGTCTGATGCCCAATGGAGCTACCTGGTTTAGCTATAGGGGAGATGGACCGTGGATTCCCTCCGGGTCGTCACCTACACAGTCGGTCTTTAGACAGACTTCCTTTTGTCTTTCAACCTTGTCTCTTTCCTTATCCTCTCTTTCTCACCTCCCCTATCCCCCACTTCTTTCTCTCTCCTTTCTCTCCTCTCCTAATTGCTGATTGTTTAATGTAATGTGTAATTGTTGATCTTTTTCTGTTATATTGTTGAACCACATTGTTGCACTTCCTTTTGTCGCTCTTGTCGTCTCCTACCACACCCTCCCGCTATTTATGTCTCTCCTTCTCCCCTCTCTCAATGTATTGAGACAGAAATTTTCTGTCTGATGCCCGATGGAGCTACCTGGTTTAGCTATAGGGAAGATGGGCCATGGATTCCCTCCTTGGTCATCACCTACCCAGTCGGTCTTTAGACAGACTTCTTTTCGTCTCTCCGTATTGTCTCTTACCTTATCCTCCCTTTCTCACCTCCCCTGCCCCTTCACTACTTTTCTCTCTCCTTTCTCTCTTCTCCTAATTCTATTGCCTATTTTTGGGGATTTATTGTGTAATTGTTGAACTTTTTCTGTTGCATTGTTGATTCTCATGTAAAGCGCTCTGATACCTCTGGGTCTAGCCAGCGCTATATAAAACTCTTGAAATAAATAAATAAATAAATAAATACATTTATGAGGACTGGTCCTTTCATTGTTGGTGGGGGCAGGCAGCTGCCCTTTTCTCGGCACTTTGTGAAACTCTGGTTTTGAAAGCAGGGTGATCGGGCACATTAGTGCATACCACTAGACAGTATGCCATTTTCCTTTAAGAAGATGCAGGGGAGATGTTAAACTATATCCTAGGAGAAAACACTTTCTTATTATAAAATTTGTCATGCTTAGCGCCCCCTGCTTAAGTGGAAGTTGTTGCGTCGGTCGCTTGTGGTGGTGGGGGTTAGCCACGCTTCCTTAAAAAGGATGAGATATAGATTAAACATAAGGTGGTACATATCAGTGGTGTCTGCACACTCAGCTTCCCCTACCTCACGCAGCACTGGCACAGCACAGAGAGCCACGTGACAGCTTTAACCTACACATAAAGCCCAGAGAGCAACAGTACCGGACACAGGCACAATTTCACCGGGGTAAGCACAGGGTCATTTGCTGTTTTTGCTGCATCCTTTTCTTTAATCCTGGCATGGTCTCTTAATAATACTTAGTAATATTTCGTACTTGCTCGATTTTGTTCTGTTTTATTTGTTGTAACTCTGCCTTGAAGATTCACTTGACTGAATGTTGTAAAGGTAAAAAAATAGATGAGCCACATAACAAGTACAACACAGGCAGAAATCTGATTTTCCACTTTTTAAGGAAAAGTTCTATCAGACAACATATGGGAAAGCTGGCCTCACAGTACATAGACACACAGACACACAGACACACAGACACACAGACATACACAGACATACAGGCAGACAGACACACACACACACACACACCCACACACACGCACACACGCACACACAAGACACAGACACACACACACACACACACTCTCTCTCTCCACAGGCGCACTCAGGTGCAAGAGTAGCACAGTATGTAGTGTCCTGTGGTAGAAAAGTAACTCAATGTCATGGTGATTTCTGTGTTCGAATGAGGACTCTTGATATGAATGCATTTATATGACAAGGCCATAAAAGCATTAATACGTAAAACAGCACCTTTTTAGCTTCTGGCTACGGACAGCCTTATCTGTCTGTCAAGCTCATAAATTCCATAGAGAACGGGGCCGGGATATGGCAGAAATATATACTACTATTCACTGGGCATTTCATCGTTAGTGATAGTGCTCGGTTATTTTCAACTTCATAACATCAGATGGATGGCATTCTGCTGCCACCATGTGTGTACTATTCATATTACAGACGTGCAAGCCGGACGCATTTGTTGGCATGTTAATGATTGCTGATTTTTTTATATGGAAATCCTCCAACTGTTTTACAAACGTATTAATCATTATAATAAATTCAGTAAAAATGCTAAATAGTGTATTGGGTACACAACACCATAAGTAGCATCATAATAGTTGCTGGTATGCATACAGTAAGGAACGCATGGTACATTTTCTGACTCTTTACCTGCAAGAATGCCATACACTCACGACTGGAGGCTAAATAAACAAGTTAAAGTAATTCTGATTGTAATTAGGTGGCTTTTTAGCTTTGCTTTTATTAGTGTTTTTCAAACTTCCAATGCACTGCTGATTACGTCACATATTACATCACTCATGACATGGTCAGTGACATCACTCATGACATCACTGATGACACCATCCTTGTGACAGAGTGACAGACCTCCTTTCAGTGTAATGTAACCCTTGAAACATATATTCAAAAATAGAAACTAAACTTTTCAAAAAAATGGAGATACCCATACCAGTTACAACAACCAATTCAGTAATTTCACCATCTATATACACATCATATGTAGTGAAACACCTATACATCCTGTTACACACCGACAGTCATCCAAAAGTTACTCACACACATACTCACACATGCAAATAAACTATAGAACATCCATTTATTTGCATATACAACTATACACACACTACTGATGGAGCAGATTTCATCTGCAGTCAGGCATTGTTTTATTTTTTGTGCTTCAGACAGACTGCATTTAAATTGCCACGCACATTTTGGTGCAAGTTAAAAACATGGCACATAAAAAAACATGAAAGTGAGGCCTATTTAGTCTGAAATGCTTCTGCTGAATTAACATGTGTTTTTGCAATGTAGAGAAAAGTGGCCTTTTTAGCTTTGAAGATTAATAGAATATGTTTCTCTCTTCCCAGCTCATCCCATGCAATCTACATTCACTATTTCTGCCTTAAAAGACTTTGACTTGTTGCATATTTTGATAAATATTTTCAGTTAATAACACCTCTTTTTCTTTGTTGTACATTGCACATTTATTTTGCATATTGTACATAAATAATAGAAAAGCTGGTTTACACTAGTAGCTTGGCTAGGTAAACATTTATAAGGAGTATTAGTATGAAGTTGGGAAACATAATGGGCTGATTTACATGAAATTAACATTATCTTTTTGTTTATTTTATTTTTGGGGCCTACCATTAAATGGCTGCCTGTGAAACCATCAAAAGCTATGGCTTGCTTTGAATGAGAAGGGAGCATGCGCAGACTGTGGCAGCTTTCCTCATGCCAAGAAGTGAAGGACAGCTTGAACTGTACATTCTTCTGATTGTGCCAATGTACCAGCTAACTAAAGTATCCGTCCTACTGCGCTGAGAAAAGGAAGGAAGAATTAAAATGAAACATTTTCCCTAGTAAATGTTGCAAATGTTTATAAATGTATTAATCATGTATGCTTCTTTTTGTTAAAACTGTTTTTTTTAATGCGTCAGGAAAGTGCAAACTCATGCCATCATAACTGACCAATCAACATACAGGTTTTCCTGAAATGCAACATTTTGTGTAGTCTGCCAAAATTTTGTGTATAAAAACTGACAGGGGCTGGCTTTTTCAGCTCAGCTGGCTTCTTGCTCATTTTGGCTTAGGCTTCTATGGGTTAGGTACGAGAAACGTCCCGGGAGATTGCTGAAGGGAGGGTTTGCGTCCGAGGAGTATCAGGGGGAGGTTTCTTGCTTCCACGTCATATCTTGGCCACATTCCTTTGAGGTCTCGTGAAGGGCGGGCTATCTCACTCCCTGCTTGCTCTTTAGACACAGACAGATGCAGAAGAACAGCTGATTAAATAGAATTAGATGCTAAACTTCAGTTATGCTTTGGCTAATTAATTAGGTCTGAAAAGATTTTTTTGGACTTATGCATTTATTTCTCTTAATGGGAGATTTTTGCAAACTATTTGATTTTTGATTAGCCTTGCAAGACTATTTTTTCTTAGAAACTCCTTAAGAATTTTGAATGACATTTTGCGCCACATTTTCTATCCTATATGTAATAATTATATGCAGACTGTAAAATGTTCTGTATTAATGCTATTTTTTCTGTTTTCCAAATTCTGTAACCTGATTGATATCTTACTAATGAATAAAGGGTCAGAGAAAAACTTAACTTTTGACTAGAAAATAAAACCCTTTAAATACTCAACAACTCTCTTTATTGGCTTAAAATAATAATTGCATTTTTTACTGTTCATGATTAATAAAGTCTCCTGAAGGTAATACATGGTGTGAAGGGCCCAACACCTTTTGAGCGGTAAATTAGAGGTAGCATGAGGGTTTTGCATTGAGAAATTACCAGAAGAAATTACCGCTCCATCACTTTTTGGTAGCAGAGGATGGTTATTATTGATTAGTTTGGTGATTAATGAATATTGATTTCACCATCAACTACTCAACTAATGGATCATTGACCTTAAGAAGGGAAATAAAATAATTGCCCAAGTTAGATAAATGTCCAAGTCCTGATTCCTGACTCCAATGCTCAGAACCTGAAGACTGGCAAAGCAGTATACTGGAAGGTGATGCAAGAAGTGGTGTGAGTATGAATAGGGTTGTGAAATGTTGTTAATATGCTAGCATGTATGTATTTTTGAAGTGTTGAAAATAGTAAGGGTTTTTACTGTTGGTGACATTTTGCTCATTTTGAATTAATGGTGTTATTGATTATATTGGTAATTTCATAGGACATAATTTTTGGTTATTGATTACATGTTTTAACTCTTCATGTTAAGTTAGTGTCTTGTTCTATGTTGTTTGAAACACGCAGGTATGCACACCTGTGGAATCCCGGGAAGGAATAGCGGGTGGTAAATGGAAGCCACACTGCAGTGAGGTTACTCGTCTGTTGGAATAACACTGAGAAGCTAGGTAGGGCTGGCAGTGTTAAATTAGGGACTATTTTCTGTGTGAGTGATTGTAGCAAAGAGTTCGCTGGTGAAACTTTGGTCTGATATCACCTAGAAAGGGTCACACCAAAGGAGTAGCAGGTTCTTCTGAGCTTGAGTGACAGCAAAAGGGTTCGCTGGTGAAACTTTGGACTAAGATATATCCTGAAGGATAAGTCCAAAGGAGTAGCAGGTTCTTCTGAGCTTGTGTGACAGGGAAGCGGAAGGGATTTACCTTTAGTGTTTGAAGAGTAAACGGAAGGTCTTACTTTGTGAAGGGTAAGCGGAATGTGTTACTCGCAGTGAATATAAATCTATCCTTTATTTAGCACAACAGACAGAGTAGCGAATGTATTTATGTTGTTACTAATAGAGGTATTGATTCAGAGAAATATTGCAGTAAGATTTTGTGGAGGTTCAGTAGTAGGAGTGAAACTGACTAAAATTGAGATTGACAGCTTTGGAGAAAAGAAATTGCATTGAACTATTGCAAAAATGAAATTGTTTGAAGGCTTAAAGAAGCTGTTAGGAGGTAAAGTGAAAAATTCGTTTTTTATTGGTGATGCTCCTGAAGGAACACCTGTGCATTTTATGTCTACCAATTTGGGACAAAATACATGTATGTGGGTTCACCAATGGTGCAAGATTACTGAAAAAGAGGGTGTTTTGAGGTTTCCAAAAGATGGTACTTTTGAATTGCAAATTATTGACAAATTAAGGGAAGTGTTATGTGAAATAAATACACCATCTAAAGCTGCACAATTTGAGGCCTTAAGCATATGTGAAAAGGTAGCAAGAGAGAAAGCAAGTGAGGATAAAAAGGTAAAGCACCAAATGCAGGAGAAGAGAATTAATGATAAAGAGCTTCAAATAAATAATGATTCAGGGGATGAAATAATGGATGCATTGTTAACTGAGTGTCCACCACTTTATGTGGTTCCCATTAAAATACTGAAAATAGTGTACTAGTAAGCACTACAGTGGCTACTGCTTCTGTTGAACAGAGAAAATCACAGATTGAGAAAACTGTGCAAACATTTTATATTGACCCATTACCTGTTGATTCAGCACTGACAGTGATACCTCCAGGTGTTACTGCTTCAAATGTGCCCGATTCAGTCCAAGAATTGCTAACTGCAGATGCACAGATAATGCATAGAAAAATTATGACTGTCCCAATTAATATGGTCCCTACTGAAAAGGTTCAAAGAACTGCAGAAGGAGTGATTATGGCAGAGTTTATTTCAGAAACTCAGAATTCACAGGTTATTGAACAGAAATTACCCCAAGCACTGAAAGGTGAGGGACAAATGGCCTTTAAAAGATCTGCAGCCCAGGATAAAATAAATATATTTGAAAATGGGATTTCTCAAACCTGCTTTGAGGAAGCAGCAGTGATTAAAAAGATAGAAAACATGGGAGAACATATTAACACAGGCCCTGAAAAAGAGAAACAGCTTAGTGTTTTAAATTCAGCACTTGAACATGTAGAAAATAACAGTCCATGCTGTTTAAATAATGAAAATGTGAACCAGTGTCAGGAAAAAGAATTAATTTCCCTGAGTAAAGAAACAGTTGCATGTGCATTAACTACACATAATGGCCTGACAGATTTGGCTCAAAAATATGAAACTGATGTTTCAGGAAGTTTTCCATCTCAGAAAAGTTTTAGGGTACATATGGATGATGAAGCAAATGAGAAAATATGTTCTTCAGAAATGAAATTGCACATTGCAGAAATAAAGTATGTTTTTAAATGCAATGGGTTTGAGAAATTAGGAGACAAATGGGCAAGAAAACATGAGAAGAAAAAGAAACCACCAGACCTTGCATTGAAACTGGATAAGGAAAAGAAGCCACCAGATTTAGTTGAGAAAAATAATAAGTAGAATGAGGGAGAAGCTTTTGCTTACTCATTGAGAGAAAAGGTGGGAGAAGTGCATGTTCCTATGCTACAGAATAAAAGTGAACTTGCAGCATTTCTGAACACAATCCGACAATTGAGAGACAGAATTATGCTGTGGTACCCACAAATTGATGGATTTGATGACATTTTAAAAGAGTTGTGCATTAATTTGGAAATGTTCTTTTACATTGTCATGCAGACTGAATTGTGGTTTGAATCTAAAGTTTTGCAAAGGCCAGGTGAGGAGACAGTGAAAAGGGTTTGCATGAATGCACCATCATTTTCTGTTGTTATGGAGGAAAATATAGCAGTGCTTATTTTCCTGAAGGGTGGAGTGCCAGCAAAGGATGTTGCTTGGGTACAGATTAAAAGAACACAGGATGGAAGTAAAGTTGGTTTGGTTTGTGAAAATTCAGGTATGGATGTTGTACTGCTGGAAAATGTGTCCTTTTGCCATCTTTCTAGCAGATTTGAGCATTGGAAGAAGAAATATAAATTTAAACTTGATGCACAAAAACATGGAGAAATGCAGATGCAAAATATGCAAGCTAAGCAAATGCAAATGTCAGTTCAGAAACAGGTACCTATGGCAGGAATTTTCCAAGCAAAGATGGTCCCACAAAATATGGAAAAAGCTCAAATTAATTTAAATGAGGTGTCCAGAGCAAGAGTGAATTATTTCCAGAGACAAAATCAGAGCCCAGTCCAACAGGTTGCTGTGTTTGAAAATGAGAGTTTTAACCCTCACAATTCAGAATTTACCATGTGCACTGTGAAGGCAGAGGAAAGTCCAGATTTAAATGCAGGAGTTTTAAACAAAGAAATTACAAACCCAGTTTTAGAAGAATTTGAACCAAAATTAGGCCCATTTGAGGAAGATTGCAAAACTGTTGTCTGTGATTCAGGCCTAGCAGAAAAACAATTGTTTTGCAAATTAAACAGCACAGAATACTGTACACCAGATAATGTTATTTTTCAGATTCCTGATGACGATGTACATTTTAAAATGGCCCAACAAGAAACAGCTGTAGCATTATTTTCAGAAAAGACAGTTGAAAAATTACCTTCTGTTTTTGAAAGAATAATAAACACAGAAATAAGAGAGTTCAAAGGGAAGGATGCCAAATTAATAAAATGTGCAGAACATGTCTTATTAAAATTAGAACCAGATGACATGTATTCAGGAACACCATCAGTTGCAGAAATGTTACCAATAAAAGGATTTTTGATGGAATTGATTAGAAGTTTGTGTAACTTTCTGATCACAGTTTCACAGAAAATAAATGAAAAGAACAGAATAGTGCAGGAGATTAAAAGCATATTTTTTTCATGTTGTCCTGTGGTACCGAATCCAGCCAATATATTTTTTCACATTCCATGTGCTGAAGAATGGCTTACTTTTATTGATTTTTGCAAAGTCCATGTAACAGTGCCATTGCATGAGAATAGTCAGGAGTACTGTCAAAAAGAAGATGAATACCTGGGACACAAAATTGGAAAGGGAGGTAGAAAGGTGTCACCAGAGAGGGTGGAAATGTTTTCCAAGAAAAATCCACCTCAAATTCAGAAAGAAGTCAGGACATTTTTGGGAGTGGTTAGCTGCTGTAGAGAGTGGTTACTAAACCTTTCCCTAGTGGCTAAGCCTTTACTGAGGCTGACACACAAAGGTGTGTCTGATCCGCTTCCATTGGACAACAATTGCACAAAAACATTCCTAGAGTTGAAAAAGAAAGAATGTTGCGCCCCAGCACTAGGAATGAAAGTTTATTTAAAAGAAAATATACCAATTTGCAGTGAGAGGGAGGGCTGCACTCTCTCATTGCCTATTCAAAAAGATGACTGTGTTCAAAGGTCTGTGATGTATTGCCCAATGACCTTTGACCCTAACTTCACAGAAATGTCAGCAAATGATTTGGTTTGTGATGAAACTGAATATGAGTGTCTAAATATCATGAAAATATGCATAAAGCCAAATTCAGACTTTAATGATGAATGTCTGAGTCAGCCCAACAATGTCCATTTTGTAGATGGCCCATGTTTGAAAGGTGACACATCAAAAGCAGCACATGCTGTGCTCCTTGTACATTATGTTGTCAAAGCTTCATGGCTTTCAGTAGTTGCCCCAGTCCAAAATTCGAAATTGATTGCCCTTACCATAACATGCAGTATATCTGCTCAAATGAGAGTCACGGTTGTCATGGGAGAGAGAAATGCTAATTCAGTTGCACACATTTGTGTTTTGTTAGCATGTACATTCTATGGAATCTTCACAGGTGAATTAAAAGAGGCTCAAGAAAATGTTTTTGAAACAGCACAACAGGGTTTTATCAGAACTGTTTTTGAGAAAAGTGACAACTGCATAGTGGTAAAAGTGTTATTGCAAAGACTGATGCCCAGGTATAGATTGCCAGTTTCTCTGAAATCAGATTATAATGAGGTCTTAAAGCTAATGAGTGCAGAACAACAGATTGGACAAGGAATGGATTGCAGCTATCTGCCTGAAGTGTCAAGCATAATAAAGCGACACAGTGGCAGCACTGAGTTACCTTTTGCAAAAGACGGTGTCTCACCAACACCAAAGTGGCTTGAAAATGCATATGCAAATGCACTTGTGGAAAACACTGAGGAGAACACTAGCCATGGCTGTGTAGGTCTGGTTGATGTACAGTGTGCAGTTTCTCACCAGATTGCAGCTGCTACACAAGATCTGCATAATGGATGGTGCAACGGCTTTGATCTGAGAGATGGTGTGGTGAATCATCTGAATCTGATCAAAGTGAAAATAAGAGTGAAAGGCATTGGTTGAAAAAGTGCCAAGGATTGATGGTGCTCTGTCCGAGTTTCTCAGCACCTAAGTAGTCTAATTTGCATTGAAAAAGGTACAGAATGCCAATGAGCCATTCTGATGGCAAGCTGATGACAAAGAGAAAAGAAATGCTGAAACTGTCCTGTTGAATTCCTTTTTTATTATTTTAGTTACTTATTTTAAAGAAGACTAACTGTTTCAAGAAGCTACTTACAGAACTCTGCACTAAAACATTTGAGCTTGGCTATATATGATCTGATTACAGATAGGCTTGTGTTTGCCTTAGAAATAGAAGTACAATTGTTATATGCTCAGCTTTTGCAATTTAAAAAAATTGTCACTTGTGAAAATGAAATATATGTGATGAATTATAAATCATTTTATTATGATTTGAATTATCAGAAGGGTGGATTGATGGAGCAGATTTCATCTGCAGTCAGGCATTGTTTTATTTTTTGTGCTTCAGACAGACTGCATTTAAATTGCCACGCACATTTTGGTGCAAGTTAAAAACATGGCACATAAAAAAACATGAAAGTGAGGCCTATTCAGTCTGAAATGCTTCTGCTGAATTAACATGTGTTTTTGCAATGTAGAGAAAAGTGGCCTTTTTAGCTTTGAAGATTAATAGAATATGTTTCTCTCTTCCCAGCTCATCCCATGCAATCTACATTCACTATTTCTGCCTTAAAAGACTTTGACTTGTTGCATATTTTGATACATATTTTCAGTTAATAACACCTCTTTTTCTTTGTTGTACATTGCACATTTATTTTGCATATTGTACATAAATAATAGAAAAGCTGGTTTACACTAGTAGCTTGGCTAGGTAAACATTTATAAGGAGTATTAGTATGAAGTTGGGAAACATAATGGGCTGATTTACATGAAATTAACATTATCTTTTTGTTTATTTTATTTTTGGGGCCTACCATTAAATGGCTGCCTGTGAAACCATCAAAAGCTATGGCTTGCTTTGAATGAGAAGGGAGCATGCGCAGACTGTGGCAGCTTTCCTCATGCCAAGAAGTGAAGGACAGCTTGAACTGTACATTCTTCTGATTGTGCCAATGTACCAGCTAACTAAAGTATCCGTCCTACTGCGCTGAGAAAAGGAAGGAAGAATTAAAATGTAACATTTTCCCTAGTAAATGTTGCAAATGTTTATAAATGTATTATTCATGTATGCTTCTTTTTGTTAAAACTGTTTTTTTTAATGCGTCAGGAAAGTGCAAACTCATGCCATCATAACTGACCAATCAACATACAGGTTTTCCTGAAATGCAACATTTTGTGTAGTCTGCCAAAATTTTGTGTATAAAAACTGACAGGGGCTGGCTTTTTCAGCTCAGCTGGCTTCTTGCTCATTTTGGCTTAGGCTTCTATGGGTTAGGTACGAGAAACGTCCCGGGAGATTGCTGAAGGGAGGGTTTGCGTCCGAGGAGTATCAGGGGGAGGTTTCTTGCTTCCACGTCATATCTTGGCCACATTCCTTTGAGGTCTCGTGAAGGGCGGGCTATCTCACTACCTGCTTGCTCTTTAGACACAGACAGATGCAGAAGAACAGCTGATTAAATAGAATTAGATGCTAAACTTCAGTTATGCTTTGGCTAATTAATTAGGTCTGAAAAGATTTTTTTTTGATTTATGCATTTATTTCTCTTAATGGGAGATTTTTGCAAACTATTTGATTTTTGATTAGCCTTGCAAGACTATTTTTTCTTAGAAACTCCTTAAGAATTTTGAATGACATTTTGCGCCACATTTTCTATCCTATATGTAATGATTATATGCAGACTGTAAAATGTTCTGTATTAATGCTATTTTTTCTGTTTTCCATATTCTGTAACCTGATTGATATTTTACTAATGAATAAAGGGTCAGAGAAAAACTTAACTTTTGACTAGAAAATAAAACCCTTTAAATACTCAACAACTCTCTTTATTGGCTTAAAATAATAATTGCATTTTTGACTGTTCATGATTAATAAAGTCTCCTGAAGGTAATACATGGTGTGAAGGGCCCAACACCTTTTGAGCGGTAAATTAGAGGTAGCATGAGGGTTTTGCATTGAGAAATTACCAGAAGAAATTACCGCTCCATCACTACCACCTTATTTCTAAGGAAACTTACACATACTTACTCTCTTAAACAATCACTTATAGAAACACATACTTATTTAAACAGGAACTCTTTCAATCTCTCACTCTCACATATACTCACTTATATACATCAATACTCACATATACTAGATTAAAACATATGTAGTTACTGATAAAGACACTAGTGAGGCAGGCATTCACTCACTAACACACACATATGCACACTCATCCACCCATACAGACCTGCACATATGCTGTCTTCAAAACACATACAAACAGTGAGTCAGTCATTGATGCATCTATGTGCCAAGTAACACCCCCACCAAACCATACAGACACTCATGCAGATACAAAAAAAACATCTAATAACCCATATACATACACATGTAGGTTATCACCAACCCATGCAGCCACTTATACAAAAAGTGAAACACTGATACATATATTTAAATATTTAAACATTATTCGCTAATACATGTATTCACTAAGATACACTTAATAAGCCAGTTATCCAATCAAATTTTTTTTTTTTTAAAACATCCATTAAGACACTTATTTAAACATTTATTCTTCCATCGACCTTTACATATACATATATAAAACATATTTATTTTTCAGAAAGACACACATTCACTGGATGGTGTCATCAGTGATGTCATGAGTGATGTCACTGACCATGTCATGAGTGATATAATATGTGACATCATCAGCAGTGCATTGCAGGCGCAAGTTATAGTGAGTCCAACTAACTATAACGTGGGAATTTCAATGGTTTTATGTCAGTAAAATTTCCAGCTAACTATAACTAGTGTCAAACCTATGGTTTTTTCAGTGAATTTAATAGGTTTTTAAATGCTAATTCCTAACTATAACTGGTGTGAAACCTATATTTTTTCAGTGAATTTCAAAGGTTTTTTAATAGCAAATTTCTATAGGTATGAAATGTAATATTTTTTATAACGAATTTTATATTGTATAATTGTGTAATAGTTTTAAAAAAATTATTTATTTTTTGCCCCGGAGCGCTCCCGGGGCGCGTGCCGAAGCACTGCGGGTACCGGTGAGCGTCCCGTTAGCGATATTCCCGCGAACGAAAACAACACCGTGACGTATCACGTAGCCGCGTGATGCGTCATATGACGCACTGCGTAAGCGCACCCGGAAGCACCCAAGCGCATACGATCGCGCAACGTAAGCGCCGCCGGGCCCCGGGGCGCACCCCCGGGCACGCACCGGGGCGCGTAGCGTAAGTGTGTCAGGTCATTTGACCTGAAAATAACACTTTTGATTGGTTCGGAACACTTTTAGTTTCCAAATGATGAGAAAGCCCAGGTCATGAGACCTGAAAATAACACTTTTGATTGGTTCACAACAGTTTTATTTTCCAAATGATGAAAGACCCCACCTTTTTTCCTCATTTTCACTTTGTTGTTTGAGTGAAGAAGATCTGCATTCATTCTGTTAGAAATGGCTTCACTAGTAGCAGCTGCAGGTGCATCTGCACCACCACCACCACAAGGACCACCACAAGACCACATTAGTGGTCAAGAAGAAGAGGAGGACGAAGAGGAGCAGGAGGAGATGCAATTTCTGCCTGAGGGCAATCCCCCATACAGACCCAAGAAACATTTTATTTGGGAGTTTTACAAGATGCCAAGAGGTGGAAAAAAAGTGAATGCAGCTAAGGTGACTTGCCTCATCTGTCGCGAACAACTGTCAAGAGGGAACCCAAACAAGAAGTACTCTTTTGGGAACCACACTATGATTAGACATATGCAGAGGAAGCACCCAAACAATTATCCGGCAGCAGGGAACTGACCAAGAACCCTCCCCATCCTTATTCTTCAAGCACCTCCAATCAACCCACTCTATCGGGTGCAGAGGCTAGGGAGATGGTCCCTAATGTACAAACCAGGTTTGCAAAATTAAAATTTCTTTGCATATATTGCAACAAAACAATTTCATATGGTGAGCAAAGCATCACATTACTCAATTCGAGCTGCAGACAACAATCACTGCAGCAAGCAACTTTAATTTTTTTCTATTTTTTTTGCTCCAGTTGAGCTGTTTGCAATTCCCTGTGTTTTGTTTGACCCCAGAAAAACTACAAAAAAAATATAAAATTGTTCAGAAAAGCCAAAAAAATAAAAAATGTTCAAAAAAACAATAAAACAAATATAAAACAACAAAAAGAATTAAAAAAACAGTTCTTTTCAGAACTACCTCCAATTTATATAAAAATGCTACATTTTAAAAAAACTGTCTTTCTTTTTTTCTCCAGGGTACGTGTACCGGTACCGGTACGTGTACCGGGGCGCGCACCCCCCAAAAAAAGAAAAAAAATAATGAGTGTGTGTGTGTGGTGTGTCTGGGTTTTCCCCATGGTACGCTCCCCGGTGCGCGTACCAGGCGCACCCCCCGCGCAAATCGAAAAAAAAATTAAATTAAATATTTTTTTGGGGCCCCACGGGGCCCTTTTATGGCCCCCACATCAAACCTAGGGGGTCAGGGGGGGTCTACTCTGCCCCCTTATGGTCTTTTCCCCCTTTTATTTTTGGCACCTCTTGTGTCTCGATCCTACCGAGACACAAGATGGCGGCCGCTCCAGACTGTTTGGAATGTTTACAGACACCCGAGAGCCAATCAGCTTTCCGCGCGCGAACTCGCGTAGCGCGCTGGAGCGCGCCCCGGTGCGCGTACCGGGGCGGGCTTATAGATATATATATTTTTTTAACCTAAATTACTCAAAATCCACTGGAGCACATATCTTGAGACATAGCAAAGGCACATCGGGCTACCAGTCCCTACAATTTTGCCAAGTTTGGTGGAAATCCATTCAGCCGTTCGGGCTAAAAGTGAGTCCAACCGCCCTATGGAAATTAACATGGGGAAAACACGTTTTGGGACCCCCCTTTTATTTCGGCCCCGCTTGACGAATTCATTTTCAGGGAAGGAGCGGAGCGGAGCGGAGCGGAGCGGGCCATCTTCTTTGAGAAATTCGCAAAGATTCGTCCACTGGCGCCAAAGTTATTCCCAATAGAATGTTGCGGATTTCCTATGGAAAGTAGATCCTAACTATAACTACCTACTGGCAACCGCCAGTAGGTAATATATATATATATATATATATATATATATATATATATATATATATATATATATATATATATATATATATATATATATATATATATATATATATATATATATATATATATATATGTAGAGAGAAGTAGAGAGGTAGAGAGGCAGAGGTAGAGAGGTATGTAGAGAGTAGAAGGAGGTAGAGAGAAGTAAAGAGTAGAGAGTGATTAGTAGAGTGAGTAGTAGAGAGTGAGTAGTAGAGAGTAGAGGGAGTAGTAGAGAGTGAGTAGTAGGGAGTGAGTAGTAAAGAGTAGTAGAGACTAATAGAGAGTGGGTAGTAGAGATTAGTTAAGAGTAGTAGAGAGTAAGTGTAGAGAGTGAGTAGTAGAGAGTAAGTAATAGAGTAGTAGAGAGTAGTAGAGAGTGAGTAGTAGAGATAGAGAGTGAGTGGTAGAGAGTAGTAGAGAATGAGTAGTAGAGAGTGAGTAGTAGGGCATGAGTAGTAGAGAGTGAGTAGTAGAGAGTAGTAGAGTAGTAGAGAGTAGTAAAGAGTAGTAGAGAGTGAGTAGTAGAAAGTGAGTGGTAGAGAGTAGTAGAGAGTGAGTAGTAGAGAGTGAGTAGTAGAATAGTAGAGTGAGTAGTAGAGAGTGAGTAGTAGAGAGTAGGAAAGAGTAGTAGAGAGTGAGTAGTAGAAAGTAGTAGAGTAGTAGAGAGTGAGTAGTAGAGAGTAGTAAAGAGTAGGAGAGAGAGTAGTAGAGAGTGAGTAGTAGAGAGTAGAGTGAGTAGTAGAGAGTGAGTAGTAAAGAGTAGTAGAGACTATTAGAGAGTGGGTAGTAGAGAGTGAATAGTAGAGAGTAGTAGAGTAGTAGAGAGTGAGTAGTAGAGAGTAGTAGAGAGTGAGTAGTAGAGAGTAGTAGAATGAGTAGTAGAGAGTGAGTAGTAGAGAGTAGTAGACAGTGAGTAGTAGAGAGTAGTAAAGAGTAGTAGAGAGTAAGTTTAGAGAGTGAGTAGTGGAGAGTGAGTAGTAGAGTGGTAGAGAGTGAGTAGTAGAGATAGAAAGTGAGTGGTAGAGATAGAAAGTGAGTGGTAGAGAGTAGTAGAGAATGAGTAGTAGACAGTGAGTAGTAGGGAGTGAGTAGTAGAGTAGTAGCGAGTGAGTAGTAGAGAGTAGTAAAGAGTAGTAGAGAGTGAGTAGTAGAAAGTGAGTGGTAGAGAGTAGTAGAGAGTGAGTAGTAGAGAGTAGTAGAGTAGTAGAGAGTGAGTAGTAGAGCGTAGTAGAGAGTTAGTAGTAGAGAGTAGTAAAGAGTAGTAGAGAGTGAGCAGTAGAGAGTGTGATAGAGGGTAGTAGAGAGTGAGTAGTAGGGAGTAGTAGAGAGTGAGTAGTAGGGAGTGAGTAGTAGAGAGTAGTAGGGAGTGAGTAGTAGAGAGTGAGTAATAGAGAGTAGTCAAGAGTAGGAGAGAGAGTAGTAGAGAGTGAGTAGTAGAGAGTGAGTAGTAGAGAGTAAGTAGTAGAGAGTAGTAGATAGAGAGAGTGAGTAGTAGAGAGTAGTAAAGAGTAGTAGAGAGTGAGTATTAGAGAGTGAGTGGTAGAGAGTAGTTGAGAGTGAGTAGTAGAGAGTAGTAGAGTGAGTAGTAACGTAGTAGAGAGTGAGTAGTAGAGAGAGTAGTAGAGAGTGAGTGGTAGAGAGTAGTAGAGAGTGAGTAGTAGCGAGAGTAGTAGAGAGTGATTAGTAGAGAGTAGTAGAGAGTAGTAGAGAGTAGTGGAGAGTAATTGTAGAGAGTGAGTAGTAAAGAGTGGTAGTAGAGAGTAGTAAAGAGTGGTAGAGAGTAGTAGAGAATGAGTAGTAGAGAGTGAGTAGTAGAGAGTAGTAGAGAGTGAGTATTAGAGAGCAGTAAAGAGTAGTAGAGAGTGAGTAGTAGAAAGTGAGTGGTTGAGAGTAGTAGAGAGTGAGTAGTAGAGAGTGGGTAGTAGAGAGTAGTAGAGAGTGAGTAGTAGGAGTAGTAGAGTGAGTAGTAGAGAGTAGTAAAGAGTAGTAGAGAGTGAGTAGTAGAGAGTGAGTGATAGAGAGTAGTAGAGAGTAAGTAGTAGAGTGGTAGAGTAGTAGAGAGTGAGTAGTAGAGAGTAGTAAAGAGTAGTAGAGAGAGTAGTAGAGAGTGAGTAGTAGAGATTGAGTAGTAGAGATTAAGTAGTAGAGAGTAAGTAGTAGAGAGTAGTAGAGAGAGAGTAGTAGAGAGTGAGTGGTAGAGAGTAGTTGAGAGTGAGTAGTAGAGAGTAGTAGAGTGAGTAGTAGAAAGTGAGTAGTAAAGTAGTAGAGTAGTAGAGAGTGAGTAGTAGAAAGAGTAGTAGAGAGTGAGTAGTAGAGAGTAGTAGAGAGTGAGCGGTAGAGAGTAGTAGAGAGTGAGTAGTAGCGAGAGTAGTAGAGAGTAAGTTTAGAGAGTGAGTAGTAGAGATTGAGTAGTAGAGTAGTAGAGAATGGGTCTCCTGGACCGCGTACTAGGCAGGAAAACAGCGCACTTCTCAGCCGCCATCTTGGGAAGGTCGGTCGGCGCTCTAGTGTTGTGGGCGAGTTAGGCCCTCACACTACATATAGGGCGGATTGTCAGGCAGACTCACTGACAGAATTCACGACTCCTGAGGCGGAAGCCGGGAGCCAAGAGCTTTAGTTTAAAATTGTTTGAATTGATACTGCGTGTGACCTATTTTAACTTGTTTGACATTTACCCTGAACGCTGTGTGTGTGACACAGTTTTTAAAAAGCAACCTGATCGCTGTGTGAGTGAGACACAGTTTTTAAAAGCACCCTGATCGCTGTGTGAGTAAGACACAGTTTTAATATAACAAAGCTGATTCATACCGCCAACCTCCTTGTGACTCCCCGATACCCCGCGCTCCAAAGGTGGCCGATTGTGGATCTCCTGGACCGCGTACTAGGCAGGAAAACAGCGCACTTCTCAGCCGCCATCTTGGGAAGGTCGGTCGGCGCTCTAGTGTTGGGTGCGAGTTAGGCCCTCACACTACAAAATGACCCCTCCCCGCCGGACGCGCAGCGGACGAGCGCAGCGGGCACGCTGTTGGCGCGTCGGAGGTAAGCCAGTCTGCGCCCGTCCGCGCCAGGACGGGCCTAGGGACAGGCACCATGGAAGCCTCCCATCAAATGAGGCTATCTTATTCCAGGGAATCCTTGTGCCAACTAAATCAGCCCCTGAGGTCCCCATGCACTCATTCTATTAGAGGTGAATCTCCGTGCACTCACTGTCTCCATTGTCCATTCAAACTCACCCCCGCCAAGATCGGGCATTTTCCCCTGACGGTCATCAACATGGCCCTGATCAATTGCAGATCCCTGCCCAAACATGCCCAAGAAATTCATATGCTCTTTGAAGAGCATCAACTGGAGATTCTGTTTCTAACTGAGACATGTCTCGCCCCGGATTCAGACTCAGATATTGTAAAGGCATTGCCTCAAGGCTTCCTTATACAACACCTGGATCGACCCAAGGGAAGGGGAGGTGGGATAGCTGTTATTTACAGAGATCATTTCTTGTGCAGATTTCACGACAGCCCCCTATCGGACTGCGAAAATGTGCACTTTACCATCCAAATATCCCCATTTATCTCCCTATCAGGAGTTCTTATCTATCGCCCACCAGGAGCTTTGGGTCAGTTCTGTAGTTCACTCCTGGAATTCTCCCTGGCCATGTCCAGTACCCTGCCTAATTTCCTAATCTTAGGAGACCTTAATGTCCACTTAGATAATAGTAAGGACAATAATGCCTCAGAACTGCTCTTAGAGCTGGCAGCCCATCAACTTCATCTACAAAATGACCAACCGACGCATACTCGTGGGCACTTGCTTGATCCCATGTTCTGCAACATTCCTGACATCAAAGTTAGAGCACCCATTCCAGTGCCATGGTCCGATCACCTGCTTATCCCCTTTAGCTGGTGGATCCCGACCACTCTACCTCCCAACCAAGCTCCGGGTAGACCCTCTCGTACCTGGGCCAAACTAGATATCGGCAGTTGGAAGCAGGTCCTGGAGCGTTCTAGGCCTAAACATGAAACCGACCCCGATATAGCGGATGTTGAGTTTTCTTCCTGGATTGAAAACTCCATTGATACTGTCCTCCCCAAGAAAGCCGTATCTAAAACCTAGGAAAAAACCCACCTCTCCTTGGTTTAAACTCAAGGTCTGACTCCTAAAAAAACTCTGCAAGAGATCTGAAAGAGTGTGGAGGAAAGACTTTGACCTTAATAGCAAGTGTCCTTACAAACTGGCAATCCTCAAGTACAAAAAAAGCTCTAAAAACTGCACCGACAGTTTACTTCCATGAAAAAATTAGTACGGCATCCAGCTCGTCCAGAGAAACTTTCCAAATTGTAAAAAAACTCTTAAAAACCCCAGAGCCTATTTGCACGAGTGACCTTTCGGACAATCATTGCAATGAGCTAGCCACCTTCTTTGATCAAAAAATTCAAAATATCCTCCGTCAACTCCCCCCTCTCACCTATGTGGACCCTCCACACCTCTGTCTGATGCAGGCCCATAACATGAATACAGGACTTGACACGTTCACCCTCATCAGTGAGGACACTCTACTTCCTATCCTCCAATCACTTAAAAGTGGCTCTCCGCATGACCCAGCCCCAGTCAAATACTTAAAACAGGTAGCACCCATCACCCTCGCCTCAATGGTGAACCTGATCAATGCCTCACTAGCAAACGGAACGGTACCCCCGAGCTGGAAGAAGGCGGTGGTCAGGGCCTTACTTAAAAAACCTAACCTGGACCCCCGAAACTTGGCTAACTTTAGGCCGATCTCCCTCCTTCCTTGCATCAGCAAGATGGCTGAAAAATGTATTAACGGCCAGCTGTCCAACTACCTGGAAACCAATGAACTGCTTAAACCCTCACAGACAGGTTTCCGCCAGGGTATGGAAACAGCGATGGTGGTGGTTGTCGAAGAGGCCAGGAAAATCATCGATGCAGGTGGATCAGTGGCAGTGATCCTTCTGGATCTTAGTGCGGCCTTTGACACCGTCAACCACCATATCTTGGCTCAGCGGCTCAGAGACCTTGGCATCTCAGGGTCTTCCCTGTCGTGGCTAAAATCCTTCCATCACAATCACTCCTTCCAGGTGGCGGAGGGTGATTACATCTCTAGGGAGACCCCTATACATTGCGGAGTGCCGCAGGGCTCTTAGTTGAGCCCGACGCTCTTCAACATATACATGTCTCCCCTTGAGAAAATTGTCACCTCCCACTGAATTAAACTTCTGACATACGCGGATGACACTCAACTGGTTGTCTCCCTCAGTCAGCAGGAAAATCCTACCACCGATTTGTACTCCTGCCTGGGGGATATAGTCAGCTGGATGGATAAGTCCCACTTGAAACTTAACAGTGATAAAACGGAGATACTGGTGATGGGCAACCAGTCTCACTTCCGTCGGGAGACCCTGTGGCCGCCGTGCATGGGCCCACCCCCAACCCCCAAAGCAGACATCAAAAGCCTTGGGACCTGGCTTGATCAAAACCTCACCTTGAACACCCAAGCAAGGATAACGGCAGGTGTCTGCTATGGACTCTTACGAACCGCCCGTAAGATTCTCCCTTTGCTCCCTTTTCAGTCAAAAAAGCTCCTCATACAGAGCCTCATTCTGTCCAGGCTGGACTACGGAAACGCCCTGTATCTTTGTGCTCCAAAGAAAGTGACAACAAAGCTCCAGGCAGTGCAAAACGCTGCCGCCCGGATCCTTACTGGCACCAAGAACCGTTGTACGGACAAACAAGCCATCAGAGCACTGCAATGGTTGCCCGTTCTGCAAAGAGTGCAGTTCAAGGCCCTCTGCCTGACCCACAAAATCCTCCAAGGAAAAGCTCCCCCTATTCTTAAGGACCTTATTGCCCCCTACACCACCTCTAGGACCCTTCGTTCCTCCAATGCCCACCTAACCCTGCCTTCCAGGATCAAGAAAGCACGCTCCGGAGGCCGGCGCTTTTCTTACAACGCCTCCAAACTGTGGAATGCTCTCCCTCCTGACCTCCGTGCCCAACCTAATCCCTTGCCTTTCCGGAAGCTTCTAAAGACTTGCCTGTTCCTGTAACCTTACTCTCCTGCCTTCGCTTGACCTTCTGTCAGCGCTGGGACGCTCCCGGGCAGCCATGCGCTTTAGAAATCTTTTTTTTAACATTTAGTAGTAGAAAGTGAGTGGTAGAGAGTAGTAGAGAGTGAGTAGTAGAGAGTAGTAGAGTAGTAGAGAGTGAGTAGTAGAGAGTAGTAGAGAGTGAGTGGTAGAGAGTAGTAGAGAGTGAGTAGTAGCGAGAGTAGTAGAGAGTGATTAGAAGAGAGTAGTAGAGAGTAGTAGAGAATAGTAGAGAGTAGTAGAGAGTAGTAAAGAGTAGTGGAGAGTAATTGTAGAGAGTGAGTAGTAGAGTAGTAAAGAGTGGTAGTAGAGAGTAGTGTGGTTCCGTGATTCTGAACCCGTTCAATAAAGGTCGTCAGATATAGACGATTTTGGTATCAGCAGACCGCAAATGACGCGTGCAGCATGTACGAGTGTTTTCGTCATATTCGATCAATGGAAACACTGCGTATACATGGATTTAGTTCGAACCTTTGGGTTCCATTTTGTGTACGGCAGCCATTTTGTATGGTTGCCCTCACATAGGCTGATGACTACGGCCGAACGAGTCTTTGGGACACGTACACCTTTAGCTAACTTTTGTGTGACCTGAACGAACTGACTCCCTTGCCCGAGGCTGACCTCGTTGAGCCAGTTCCTTGTTAGGCAGCTGGTCAGATAGAGATGTAAGAGCAGGACATTGCTGAGTTTATGGTACATGCACACACCCTTCTATCTTGCTTGTCATCTGCTTCTGTTCTTTCCTTTATGGCTTAATCATTGATATGGGTTGAGGTCTTTTATGACGGGTCCGTCCGACCTGTTCGAGCAAGAATGTTGGATTTTGCCTAGTCATTTCTGGTGGGCTGGACAACGGAGAGTGGGACTGTTGTCATGCGATATGTTTGAAATGTCACTGCTCGATTGGTCAGTTTGTATGTAATTGATGCTAGCCAGGAATGTGATTTTTAGCATAAAAGACAATGCGCCACTCAATGAATTTGTGCAGTATCTAGTGAACCACCTGTGTTGTGCTTCGTAGACCTCTGTTCCTGGTTGCAGCCAATAAATTTGGTCTTTGACGTCACCAAGAAGTGTCCTGTGTCTCTGTTTGCCAAGGCAGGGGAACTCGAAGACATCGGGCGTTTTCCCTGGCACCGCTGGGTTCTAAAACCCGGTTCTTCAGTTGGCGCCCAACGTGGAGCGACTTCAGCGGTACCGGTCCAAGCCTGACGATCGTGAGGAGCTTCGTGTGAAAATTCTGGAGGAAGGCCTGCCACTTCATCGACCCCTGTATGTCGTCGTGGTCCGAAAGTCTTTGCTGCGAGGTTCCCCGCTTTCCAACGGCTACGAAGGATTTTGCCCTGACTGTTGCCCTGTCTTGGAGCCTTTTTGATGATTTGTAGAGCGAGACGATAGACGGGTCTTCTGGTGACGCCATCAACATTTCAGCTAAGTATGAGTGGAGCGTCTCCCAGTCCTCAGTTTGTTTTGGTATCCTTCGGGATCGCTTTGATTTGGTACCTGCAGGCCCCAAAGCCGAGGGACTCGTGTATTCACGAGACTATCGTTTTTTACATTCCCTTGAAGTTTGAAGCTAGACTAGTGAGCGAAGATGCCTGGTCTTAGCAGATTTGGAAAGATATTTGGTTGTGGTTGTATTAGGGATTCCCGATTGGAGGATTCGTGTCCGGTTCCTCCAATTGGAACTCCGACCTATGAGCTCTACGTAAAGCATGGAGTGGGCCCCATTACGTATAATGAAGTATGGATTAATTATACCAGGAAAGACGATGTCCTACAGTGGCCCCGTTATGGTAGCTTTGAAACTGAGATTTTAGACAATCTCGAAGTTAAACTGTTCAAGAAGAAAGCCCAGCCGGCGATGTTTGACTCTTTCCGCTTATGGCGAAAGGAAGCCAAACAGAAAGAAATTAAGTTAGCGAAGCGCAATAAACGAGAACGAGGTATGTCAATGGTGCAAGCTGCTATACAGTTTAGGGATAACGAAGAAGAACAAGAAAATGAACAGATGCTTAGGCAACGTAAATTGGTGGTAGACAAGTGCTATCCAGCTTTGCCGCCTCAACAGCCAGAAGAAAAGAAAGATCTTGGCAGAGATCCTTCAATGTTGCATTTATTGAGTTCGCCACCCCCTTATGTGCAGAGTGCTACAGCGCCTCCACAAGCTATAGTTGCGCAACCTCCGGTTGCTTTGCCACCTGCGATTCCTCAACAGCCAGCTCCTCTTCAGTTGGCTCCTACTCCTTTGGCGCAGCCTTCTCAAGGGCGGCCGATTTTGCTACCTTCTTCGTCTGCTACTCCTACGCCTGTATTGTCTACTCCTTCTGTTACTGCTTCTATGCATGTTTCTACTCATCCTGTTTTTCCTCCTGTTCTTTTGTCAACTTCTCCTTCTGTTCGACAGAGAATGACCGATACTGTTACTGATCTCTTTTCTCTTCTTCTTGGTTCATTGGGTATATCTCCTGTTGCAGAGCGTAAGCAATTGCGTAACCAATTGCCCGGTTCTGATGAACGGATAGTGTTGGATCACTTAGCGCGTAAATGGGTTACGTATCCTTTGCATTACGATCTCAAGTGTATTATGGATGTTTTCCGACAATGGGAAGCACCGAAACAGAGATACGTTTTTGATATGATGTGTTTTTTCCTTCATGAAGAATGGGAAAATGGTGATTTAGGACGAGCTCCGCCTGAATTGTTCAGTATACGGTCTGAGTTTGTGAAAGGGACTGTTGTGGGTCTTGGCGTTGAGAAAGAAGTTACGACGTTGTTGTCATTTAGGAGTGAATCTCCTTCTCAGCGATTGTTTGAGCCTGATTCTTCAGTTAGGAGAAAGGCGCGACAATACCCGATGCAAGAGGTTCCCCCAGTTTGGAGACCCGGTGATGCACAAGCTAATCCACCTGTTCAGCCACACTTTCAGCATGTCTGGGTACATGTTCAATGGAAGCGTGCTGAAGTTTTAGCCCTTAACCACATAGCTGCTGTGGTTATTTTTCTCCTGTGCTGGATATTGCCATTTCCCATTGTTCATGACGAGCTGGGCTCGTCATCAGTGTTTGAGGAGGCTACACCATGACGAGCCCAGCTCGTCATCAGCCTCGAAGGGGTTAAGCAGACTTTGCCTGATCCACGTAAAAATCCTGCAGGGTATTATAAGGAATTGTCTCAGACTGCAGATTCATGTATTATGAATCTAGCTGATATAGACATGTTGTTTGGGAATGTTGTTCCACAGCCTATATGGGGATTGATTCGTCATACGGATCATGCACAAGAATTAGGTGATACATGGAATAATCTTAGAGCCGCAGATAATAGACAAGTAGGTGGTGCTAAACCTGAGGATGTAATTGCTGATCTCCCTGGTAGGATTATTGATTATATGAAGACTTTGATCCCTGCTGTGCGCGTTAATTGGGCTAAATTGTCTGCGTGCAAGCAGAAGAAAGACAAAAATGTGTCTGACTTTTTCACTAGGTTCGAAGAGACGTTTACTGACCATAGTGGTCAGGACATGAGTACGGAAGGTGGTCAACGGTTGTTCGTTGACAAGTTTGTCCATAATTTGCTTCCCGAATTGTGCAGTAAGTTGAAGGATTCTGAAAGTGCTTGGGCTGTTTCTACGTCGGCGCAGATCTTGGCTACTGCCCAGTACTATGAGAATAGAAATAAGGATGAGATAGATAAAGCGGATAGGAAGACTAAGGAATTGAAGACTAAAGTTCTTCTACAGCAAGCTTATCCGCCTCGTAGTAATCAGCGCGATTATCAGCAACCTCAGCAATATCAGAGAAACTCACAAAGTTTTGAGTCTTCTCAAAAGCGTTTTCCCATAGGCCCTAATCAGTGTGCGTATTGCAAAGAAGAGGGTCATTTCAAGAGTAGTTGTCCGGTTTAGTTACAGCGCACGAAGGGTGTTTCTGGTGTGAGAGGTCGAGGTGTTCAGCAAGCTCCTAGAGGTAGAGGACGTGGTGTGTTTCCTCAGAATGCACGTTCTTTGCCTCCACAGAATTCTATGAATGGTTTTGATCAGCAGAATGGTGCGTCTAGTAGGACGGCACAGTATTATGCGGACAATTACTATGTTGAAGGTGGAAACGCCGACAGTAATGATTGCTAGGACAGCCATAGACAAAGGGAGGGAGTTGTTTCAGTTCCAGTAGATCAGGGTGGACCTTATGTTGAAGTAATTGCATCAGGTGTGTCAGAGCCTTTTCTGTTGGACACTGGGGCTGCAAAGAGTTCTATTATGCACTCTAAACTCCCTGGCGCACCTTTGTCTGGCTTGACGAATGTATCAGTAGGTTTTTCTGGCGCCCCGGTTAGTAATCCGATTTCTAGTCCTTTGTCTCTTTCTGTTGGACCTTGTGATTTTGAAGCACCCGTCATTCTGACGACAGGTTGTGGTGAGAACTTGTTGGGATTGGACTAATTGAAGAGATTGTATGCAACGCTGTATTGTTCTCCTTCAGGAGTACAGCTTACATTAGGTAAGAGAGTGATCTCTCCGATGTATTTATCGAAGGATCGACTTCCACCTGAATTGTCTTCTCTCCCTGATTCTCTTTGGGCTACTGGTCCTAATGATGTGGGTTTCTTGGAGATTACGCCATATGTTGTGACGTTGAAAGCGAATGCTAGATTGCCTCGTATTCCGCAATATCGACTCTCCAGTGACGGTGAAAGAGCACTTTTGACGATCATCTAATATCTGATTGAGAAAGGTGTGATTGAGGAAACGAGAGGTAATGTGTGTAATAGTCCTGTTTTGCCTGTTCTGAAACGAACTGATTCTTCACAACCTCTTGTATATAAGTTTGTGATTGATCTTCGCGAGGTGAATAAGATTGTGGTTCCGCAATTTCCGGTTGTACCTGATATCACCGCTTTACTGACTTTGATTCCGGCTACAGCCACGTGGTTTTCGGTGATTGACTTGAAGAATGCTTTCTTCAGCATCCCGATTGCCGTGGAGAGTAGAGATATCTTTGGCTTCTCTTTAGGAACCGAAGTTTCGGGTTTAAGCGCGCTCCCCAAGGCTATTGTGAGAGTACATCGATCTATAGTCAGGCCTTAAAGACACAACTCGATTTGCTTGTTTTACCTGATGGTGCTGCTCTTATTCAGTACGTTGACGATCTGTTAGTTGCTACTGACAATGAAGAAATTTGTAGAGAGGCTACTTTGTCGTTGTTACGTCACTTGTCTGATTTCCATCATAAGGTGTCTCTTTCGAAGTTGCAATATTGTCGACAAGAAGTTACCTATTTAGGTCACCTCTTATCGAAGGAGGGAAGGAAATTGACCCCAGAAAGAATTCAAGCGATTGCGAAAATGAGTGTGCCTACGACACAGAGAGAAGTACCTGCTTTCTTGGGTATTATGTCGTACTGTAGACAGTGGATCCCTAATTTCTCGTTGCTTGCGCAGCCTTTGATAGCTCATACGGTTAAGGATATTCCTAATCCTATTCCTTGGACTGACGAATTTCAGAAGAGTTTTTCAGAATTGCGTGAAGCGTTGTGTTCGGCTCCTGTGTTGGGTACTCCCGACTACAGTAAGCCTTTTACATTGTATGTCCATGAGAGATAGGGATGTGCATTGTCAGTCTTGACTCAACAGTTTGGCGATAAGAAGCGTCCATGTGCGTATTTTTCGTCGACTTTGGATCCGGTAGCTAAAGCATTGCCGAGTTGTCTGAGAGCTACAGCAGCAGCGGCTGTTTCGATTCGACAGTCTGCTGGTTTGGTGATGGACAATACATTGATTGTGATGGTCCCACTTGCAGTGTAGACCTTGTTGAATCGCACCAAGACACAGCACTTAACTAGTGCTCAGTTGTCGGGTTACGAATTGACACTCTTAGCGAGTCATGTGCATATAAAGAGATGCAACACATTGAATCCAGCCACGTTGTTGCCGATTTCAGTTGAGACAGATATTGTTGAACAGCATGATGGCTTCCTTAGGACAGAGGAAGAAACGAAAGGGAGAATAGACCTTAGGGATACTCCTCTTCCAGAGTGTGATGGCACCTTATGGGTTAATGGTTCGTGCTTCAAGCTTCCGAATGGTGATACGACTGCGGCATATGCTGTTACGACTTTGCATACGATTGTTGAAGCTGCACGTATCCCACACAATTCAGCACAAGCAGCGGAGTTGATTGCATTAACGTGTGTTGGCCAAAGGAAAACGAATGACTGTGTATACCAATAGCCAGTATGCGTTTGGTGTGGATCATAGTTTTGGACGTTTGTAGAAGGAGCGTGGGTTCCTGACTTAAATGGGACTAAGATCCAGCATGGTCAGTTGGTGAATGAACTTCTTGAATCACTTACTTTGACGTTGCAAGTCGCGATTGTGAAATGCAGTGCGCATAAGAAAGTTACTGATGATGTTGTTCGGGGTAATGCGTTTGCAGATGAAGTCGCAAAAGAAACTGCGAGAGATGTGATGAGTCGAATGTATGTTGCGGGTCCGGCGAGATGGGTTCCGGATAGAAGTATGTGTGAAGATACGATTGAGAGTGTGAAATCCATCCAAGCTGAGGCTACAGAGAATGAGTTGAATGAATGGAGAGAAAGCAAGGGTAAATTGGATCCGAATGGTTGTTGGATTGAATTGTCAGAGCATCAGAGATGGTTGTTACCCGATGCGTATGTACTACCAGTATTTACGATGGCTCATGGATTGGCTCATATTAGTGTGAAAGGGATTTGTAAGTTGTTGGCTCCAGTATGGCAGAATGCTGGTATTCCTAAGTGTGCAGAGAATCTGGTTAAGAATTGTATGGTGTGTTTGATGTACAATCCTGGTAAGGGAACTCCAACTCCAGCTGGTCATTTTTCTCCTCCAACGTATCCGTTCGAGGCTTTGCAGCTAGATTTCATCCACTTGGAGAGGTGCAACAACCTGAAATATGTCTTAGTGGTTGTTTGCTCTTTTTCTAGATGGGTGGAAGCCTACCCTTTGAAAGATAACACTGCCTTGTCCACAGCGAAAGCCCTTATTAAGGAATTTTTCCCTAGGTATGGTTTGCCGAGAGTGGTCTGGAGTGACAATGGGAGTGAGTTTGTGGGTCAAGAGATGAAGAGAGTATGTGATGGATTAGGAATCCGGCAGAAGTTCCACGCTGCAAATCATCCCCAATCAGCTGGTCTGGTAGAATGCTATAACGGCACCCTTAAGCTTAAATTGGCCAAAATTCAGGCGAGCTCTGGTTTACAATGGCCAGATGCCTTGCCATAAGCCCTTTCATCCACTAGAATGACTGTGCATTCACGACTGGGTCTGAGTCCGTATGAGGTCATTTTTGGTTGCCCGGCAAATGTTTGGGGAGTGCAGCGGCCGACAAAAATTCAGCGAGATAGAACACCCTGTATTGCTTGACTACCTGTACGAATTGACGGCTAAATTGCGTGTTTTACATCAACAGGTTCACGATACACTGCCACAAGCTTCTGAAGATCCAGGACATGGTATCGAACCTGGATCCTAGTCAAGAATTTCCAGCAGGCCAAGAACGATCAGCCCCGCTGGACCGGCCCCTATCTGGTTTTATTGGCCACCCGTTCTGCAGTCGGAGTGCATGGTAAAAAGAACAAGATCCACGGCGTACATTGTAAGAGAGCCCCTTTGCCTCTGCCGTACGACCGGTGGGTCCAGAAAGGACTTCCTGATTCTGAGACCGTGCCTCGGTTTTTGCCCTTTAGCGATGGCCGTTTGATTGGAACGAACACTGAGCGAGAAAGCGACGATCTCCTTCAAGAAGCTGTGCCTCTGTTGAATCATTTGAACACTGTTGAACCTGAGCTACTATTTCGGAAACAGACATTGCCTGGCAAAAAGCGTTATAATTTGTGGCCAAGAGTCGCGGGACAAATAAAGTGAAATTCTTTCTTTTCTGATTTTTAAGGTTAGCTCTCCTCCGAGGAACTATTTTGATTTTTGTTTTTCGAACCACCTTCCGGGTTCAGCTGTAGGGTCGGGGTGTCAAGTCTTTGGAGTGCAAGCCGAAGACGTTAGGTCGACGGTTTTGGTTGGTCTAAGGGAGTTGCCCTGGACTGACAGACGCGTTCCTTAGCACAGAACACCCTACCGCCGCGAGCAGCAATTATAGAGGATGGAGTTTTTCAAGATTGAGAGACCTGTTGAAAGAATAAGCTTTAAGAGAAAAATATGTATTGTAATAAGCAGAAAACGTTTTTTAATATTGTGTTTGTTTATGTGGTTTAGCTTAATGATGTTTTTAATTGGATATGTGACATTCTCTTTTCAAATGATGTTTGCACCCACTATACAACCTATATCTTCTTCCACTGTTTCCTCGCATTCTTTTCACCCTCTGTCTGAACATGAGTCCATTAGGAGAATGGAATTCGCTAATAATTCCTTTGTTCAGCTTTTGCACCAACACCAGCTAGTAATGAACACGACTAATTGTTGGGTGTGTGGTCTTATGCCCCATACTATTGATAAAAGTATTCCTTACTTGGTCCTGCCATTCAGCTACAATGGTTCTGTGTGGGCATACAGAACGATGTTCATCTATGCTTGTGAAGTCTACCCCCTACGTTCTGTGAAAGATAATCCAAAGAATAGTGCTCTAGTTAAGGGAATAGTAGATATGATTAGAGGAATAGATTCCTATGAGACTATCCCGAAAGATGAGACGCTAGCGTATATTGGATGGAACGTTACTGGATATGGAGTTAGTCTGAGTGGGAACCAGCGAGCGAAAAGATCCTCTCCGATTTGGATAGTGCCCCATCAGGGTCATTACTGTCTGCAAGGTAATGGCAAGAATCCAAGAGCTCAGTTAGGAAAGAGCGTCTGCACTGAGACTTATGTATTTGCGTCTCAGACTTCTCCAGCATTCCTAGCAGCTAAGGGTACCTATTTTGTCTGTTACGATAGAGCGTACACATGGTTGCCCCCTGACTTCTCGGGCACATGTTTTGTCTCGTTCCTGTTGCCTCCGACTTTTTCAGCTGCGGCAGATTACCACAAGACGAGAGTTGCTAGAGGTGTCTTCAGTGAGGAATATACCGCAGGACAAGAATTGGGAGATTTTTTGAAGGGTTTTCTGCCGTTTTGGGGACCTATGGTTAACAGCAGGAACATACGACAATTGACGAGAGTGGTTGAGTCCACCATAGTTGAAACTGCCGGTGCCCTTAGTAACTTGACTGCTGAGCTCCAGTCGGATCGCCTTATGACTCTTTAGAACAGAGTTGCGTTAGATGTCATACTTGAAGATAGAGGAGGGGTATGTAAATTGATTCAATCGAGCTGCTGCGTTCTCATTCCAGACAACGCTCCGACAGTGTACCAAGCCATTTCCAAGCTACATAAGATCTCCGAGTCTGTGCATGTGGACAGAGGAGATTGGTCGTTGTTGGGATGGTTTTGGGGATTGTTATCCACGTGGGGATGGAAGATTCTGATGGTCATTGGGATGATTTTAGCTATCCTTTTTCTGTTCTGTCTTTACGAAGTGTGCTCCTGCTATATGTGGCCTTTGTGCTACTTCATGTTCGAGAAGACCTATCCAGAGAGAGTTACTAAGAACTAGGATGATGCTACAGCAACATCTTGATGATCTGATGAATATAGACCTGGATTCAGACTGACATGATTTTGGGTTATTGCCTATGTAAGGGCAAAAGGAGGGTCTGTGGTTCCGTGATTCTGAACCCGTTCAATAAAGGTCGTCAGATATAGACAATTTTGGTATCAGCAGACCGCAAATGACGAGTGCGGCATGTACGAGTGTTTTCGTCATAATCGATCAATGGAAACACTGTGTATCCATGGATTTCGTTCGAACCTTTGGGTTCCATTTTGTGTACGGCAGCCATTTTGTATGGTTGCCCTCACATAGGCTGATGACTATGGCCGAACGAGTCTTTGGGACACTTACACCTTTAGCTGACTTTTGTGTGCCTGAACGAACTGACTCCCTTGCCCGAGGCTGACCTCGTTGAGCCAGTTCCTTGTTAGGCAGCTGGTCAGATAGAGATCTAAGAGCAGGACATTGCTGAGTTAATGGTACATGCACACACCCTTCTATCTTGCTTGTCATCTGCTTCTGTTCTTTCCTTTATGGCTTAATCATTGATATGGGTTGAGGTCTTTTATTATGGGTCCGTCCGACCTGTTCGAGCAAGAATGTTGGATTTTGCCTAGTCATTTCTGGTGGGCTGGACAACGGAAAGTGGGACTGTCGTCATGCGATATGTTTGAAATGTCACTGTTCAATTGGTCAGTTTGTATGTAATTGATGCTAGCCAGGAATGTGATTTTTAGCATAAAAGACAATGCTCCACTCAATGAATTTGTGCAGTCTCTAGCGAACCACCCGTGTTGTGCTTCGTAGACCTCTGTTCCTGGTTGCAGCCAATAAATGTGGTCTTTGATGTCACCAAGAAGTGTCCCGTTTCTCTGTTTGCCAAGGCAGGGGAACTCGAAGACATCAGGCGTTTTCCCTGGCGCCACTGGGTTCTAAAACCCGGTTCTTCAGTAGTAGAGAGTGAGTAGTAGAGATAGAGAGTGGTAGAGAGTAGTAGAGAATGAGTAGTAGAGAGTGAGTAGTAGAGAGTAGTAGAGTAGTAGAGAGTGAGTAGTAGAGAGCATTACAGAGTAGTAGAGAGTGAGTAGTAGAAAGTGAGTGGTTGAGAGTAGTAGAGAGTGAGTAGTAGAGAGTGAGTAGTAGGAGTAGTAGAGTGAGTAGTAGAGTAGTAAAGAGTAGTAGAGAGTGAGTAGTAGAGAGTGAGTGATAGAGAGTAGTAGAGAGTAAGTAGTAAAGAGTGGTAGAGTAGTAGAGAGTGAGTAGTAGAGAGAGGTAAAGAGTAGTAGAGAGAGTAGTAGAGAGTGAGTAGTAGAGATTAAGTAGTAGAGCATAAGTAGTAGAGAGTAGTAAAGAGTAGCAGAGAGTGAGTGGTAGAGAGTAGTTGAGAGTGAGTATTAGAGTGAGTAGTAGAAAGTGAGTAGTAAAGTAGTAGAGTAGTAGAGAGTGAGTAGTAGAAAGAGTAGTAGAGAGTGAGTTGTAGAGAGTAGTAGAGAGTGAGTGGTAGAGAGTAGTAGAGAGTGAGTAGTAGCGAGAGTAGTAGAGAGTGATTAGTAGAGAGTAGTAGAGAATGAGTAGTAGAGAGTGAGTAGTAGATAGTGAGTAGTAGTGAGTAGCAGAGAGTAGTAAAGAGCAGTGGAGAATGAGTAGTAGAGAGTGAGTGGTAGAGAGTAGTAGAGAGTGAGTAATAGAGAGTAGTGGAGTGAGTAGTAGAAAGAGAATAGCAGAGAGTGAGTAGTATTCCTTTTTACATCAAAATTCTCATGGTTTTTGCAGCACTGGGGCAGGTGGTAGTGGTGATGAGGGGTGTGCAGCTGTCTCACCCGCCCCTCCCTCTGCCTGTCCCGGCTACCGTCTCCCGGAACAGGAAGTGCCCGGAATAAGAAGGTATTTTGGGATTTGCTAATTACAGCTCCTGGATTTCTGACCTGGGGTGTCACAGAATGAGCAAGGATTGATGGGAGAGAGAATTGCGGGTGCTTAATGTGACCTGCCTCCTCTTCCCACCTCATTTCCTGTACTTGTTCCACGGCCTCCCTTGTGCCTGTGGTTATTCTTCCAAATACGTATGCAGAGGTCGCCGCCGTGCCTGTATTTAGTTCTAAAGTATACCCTCAGCAGAACTCCCCTGTTCATGTTCCTCCTCTGTAATGTGGCTTCCGCTGTACCCATAACTGGCTTGTCGGTGCAGGTCTTTCTGGTCTGTAAGTGTGCCTGGTCCTTTCCTGTACCATGCCGCTCCTTGCCTCTTCTCTGTACCTGTGCTGTTGTCCACCTCCATACCGGTGTCTTATTATCTGCTGCGTCACGGTCTTCCTCAATGCAATGCCAAACTATCCTGTGCGCCTGTGTCTGAGCCTCCTCTGTAACCTAGCGGCCTTCGGTGTGCCCATGCTGAGCACTCCGTGCACCTATGCCAGCCGTCTGGCATGCGCTTTGAATCTGTGCCGGAGAGTCCCTGTACATCTATGCCAGCTCCCCGCCTCCTTGTGCCAACGCCAGCGCCCACCAAGTCCCTGAGTCCGGCCCTCTAATGTGCCGATACTAGGGGCGGTGCTAGCAGTGAAGAGAGTACGGGTCAGAGCTTTTAATCCCTGAGGTCCTGTCTTCGACTTTTCTTTTCCCGCGCCATCAGGGGTTTTACCCGAGTGAAAGGCAGAGATCTCCGAGCTGCTGCTGGCTATGGGGTGTCTCAGAGGAAGTGGCCTGCCTGCCTGTCATGGTTAAAGGCAATCCTGTCTGGTTTGTGGCGGTCCATCAAGTACCTGGGGTGCAGCCTTTTCTCTAAACAAGCTGGTGTAGTTCCCATAATCGTGCCTTTCTTTCTCCCATCCCTGATCAGTACACAGCTGAGGGCCTGTTAGAGGAAAGAATGCCTGAACAAGCCTCGATCTCTTGTCTTTATGGGGCCATGTGTTTAAAATACATGGCCCCATAAAGATAATAAAGCTTTTGCGATGGGAGGAAGGCAGGTGAGGCCGTCCCAGTGAGACGGCCAAAAAAGAGAAAAGTATACATCAGACAAACTTCTTTCCCAATGGCTAGCCGCCGTTTAGCATAAACGGAGACGCAGGCCAATGGGAAAGAGGGGTGGGGCTTAAAGCCCTTTACAGAATGCCCCTCTAAATCATTAAATCTCTGCAGTGAGACTGTGCAATGGCGCAGCGCACGCCAGCTGAGACCCAATAGACTAAGGGCTTGATTTAGAGTTTGATGGCCTTGAAACTCCATTGCAACGCCAACAGAGTACCCCGTCCACCAAACTCTCAGTCCGCTGACCCAGTTTTGAGGGATGGACCACCAGGTTTATGCCAATGGAGTAAAATGGCTAACATTTACTAAACGTTAAATCTTTCTCCAATGTCCCGAGGGAGAACAGGGGGTTGGAGATACGCCATCCAACCCTCCACCCTGTTTTGAGTGGAACGGTATAATTACTATTTTTTTTTTTTTTTACTGTCCTTCACTGTCAGTAATATCCTGGAGCGGGGGAAAGTAAAAATAAAAACATGACCCACACACAATGGGAGAAAACTGCCATGAAGTTGGGGGACAGTATTTTTTACTTTCCCAAACCCAAACTCCACTTTGGGAGCTTGTTTTCAGACAGTAAAATCTTTTAAAAGTTTGGTTTAAGTGTTTGTCCTAGGTGACAGACGCATACCAAACTTTGAAATGGCTGTGTATGAACTGCTGTGACAGCGGTTCATACAAACCTAAAGAGCTCACTGCAGGACTGAAGGTGACCCTTAAATTGGGCGGGTGAAGTTAAGGCAGAGTGGCATACATAAAATGTCCTCCGCCACCCTGACTGACTTGACTCTGTCCGTCAACTGCTAAATTTGACCATAAGCCATGTTTCACTAGACTCCACTGTGTTACATGCATTACCCTCAGATAATAAGAGAATAGTGGGACAAATTATCAGAAAATTTGAAAATGTATTATTTTTATGAGCTCACAAGGGATTTTTTCTTCATTCCAGTTTACGGTAATGCAGAAGATGTGCTCTGACCAGTACGACTAGATGATTAACGTATAAATAATACGTGTATTTGCTCTTTCTTGATGTGGATACTGATACTTTAATTTGTAGGTTAATGATAGTGTACTGACTTTATGGAGCCTTGAAAATACTATTAGCATAATTGCCCCAAACCAGAACTGGTAGATATCCTTAAGCCACTGATTTGGGTAAATCAGCCTGTTATCATGTGGAGACATAATAAAGTCAGCCTCTAGGGGACCATTTCTAACATGATACGTAGCAAAGTGTGTATTTGAGAGTGATGCAAAGTAAAACAACACATGCTCAAGTTAATACAAAAAATGGCATGAACTGCAGCTATTACTTCAAAACCCCCAATGCACCTTAGTACACACCTGAGCTTACAGCTAAAAAGTGCCACTGAAAGGTTTTGCCAGGCATAGTCGGCACAGGTAACAGCTGTGGGGCAGTCAGGCGGGGAAGAGAGGGAATGTGGAACAAACAATGGGCTAGTTAAATAAAAGAAAAAAATTCAATTACAGCATGTATGGAGATGATTTCTATGTCAGGACAGGAGGCTCCGATTATGCTTTCTCATTTCTTTAATGAAATGCTCAGCAGCCAATAAAAAACAAAACTACATTTCCCATGAACACCAGGGAATGACCATAGAGATGATGCTATAAAAGGTCCAAACATTAGTCTTTCTTCCTCTTTCTTTGCTGCTCCGCAGCCAGTTAAGTCTCTTTAACTTTATTCTGCTTCGATTGCTGTTATTGCTATTGCTTAATGCTGTTATTCCTACACTTGCCTTGTCTTGCGCAGCTTTGATTTTAGTGCGCGTTGCTTGTGTACGGTTCTGGTCCCGGTTCCTCCTGCGGTGTGTACCGGTGTTTGTTTCGTCCGTTAAGCGGCGTGTTTCTTGGGAGCGTGGGTTCACCTCCCTGCACCTGGCCGTTTGTGCCCGGTTGCTGTTTGTGGAGCGGGAGCAGGGGTCGCCAGCTCACACGAGGAGCGCGAGCGCTCTCGAGCCGGTGTTCAGTAGCGGCAGTGTCGCGCATGCGCACTGCATTATTTCCGGTTTGAGGCTCTTTTTCCTCACGCTGGTTGAGTGAAGGACCGCTTTGACAGCGCTCACGCCCACAGCTCTGAACTTTCGACCCCGTTCGACGCCAGAGCACAGGAAAGTGTTTTGGTTGTTACTTGTGCATAGGCTCTGCCTAGAGTGATATTTTGTGGCAGGCTTGTCTCCCTCCACGTGTACTTGTTTTTCCTTGAGTTTTACCTCAAGTTAGCCTGCCTAGGGTGTTCACTCCCCCTTACTTGTATCTTCGATACTCCATATTGTTCCAGTCATCTAGTGGGCTCTGAATATCTGCACACCTGTGCAATGGCGGAATATTATGAGGATGACGATGAATGCTTCTATCATGAGGAAGAGGAGGACACTCTTGAATATGATCTGGTGGAGGAGTTTGATAAGGGTGTGCAGTTGTCTGTCAACAAGGCTCTGGTCAGGGCTATCAATCCCCTGAAGCGCCACCTCAACCAGTATGCAGTGCAACAGGGTTGGTTGCCTCCTTCGCAAAAGACCGCGAAGTCTCCACATAATCCTCACAAGACGGACTTTCAGAGACTGGCGAAGACTTTGAATGCGGAAGCGTCCAAATCTTCCGTTTCTCGTCTTGAGGACTCCGACCATGCTCAAGCCTCTTCTGGTACGGACTCTCCTCCCAAGAAGCGACTCCGCAAGGAGCATTTTGTCGACGCGCCTGAGCGTCCCATCGTTTTGAATTTTGAACCTGAGGACATTGTTCACCCGAACTCCTCGTCATGGTTGCCTGCTCCGGCAGTAGCCGCTTATTTGGAGGCTCATGTTCGTCAGCCTTTTGATGCGTCGGTTCGGGCCAGGCTCCGTTCCGAATGCCCTCGCCCTGACCTTGTGGACCACCTGGCCGAGACCCCTGAGGTGGATCCGATGATGGTCACTTACCTCAAGAAGTATGCGAAGGATCCGAAGAAGGGTCTGGACTGTTCCTGGCGGTCCGTCCAGGATAAATTGCTTGACTTACTTGGTCCCCTGTCCAAGATTCTGGATTTAGGTTTCAAGGCGAAGGGAGCTTCGGCTCTCGTAGACCCGGATGAACTCATAGAGTGGGCGCAGAGGGCAGTCTGCCAGCTGGGAAATGTTAACTGCACAGTTTCTGCGGAACGGCGTAGGTCCATTCTTCTCAAATTGGACCCAAAGTTGGCGGAGTTGGCGACTTCGGAGGCGGGTCCTGAGGCACAGGGCCTTTTGTTTGGTCAGCCGTTCCTGAAGGAACTAACGAAGTTTGTGTCCGCTTTCAGCGGCATTGATAAAGCCCAAGCCTCCTTACGCCGGGCCATGCGTCCGTTTTTTACCAAGGCCGGACGACAACGGGGACGATCGTTCGGCCGTGGGTCGCAGCAGCAGTCCCAGAGAGGAGCCTCACAACAGCGAGGGGGCCACTATGAGTCTGGATACTCCACTCGTGCCAATTTCTACCCGTCACGGAAAGGAAAAGGCCAATACGGAAAGGGACGATCTGGCTGACAACAGGGCCATTACCAAGATGCCGGCACTACAGGTGAGCCTAATTCAAGCATGCGATGTAATGCTGGGGGGGAGAGTGCAGTTTTTCCTAAACAATTGGCGCTTGATCTCCACAGATGCCTGGGTGCTAGAAACCGTACAAGGTTTCAAAATAGAATTCTATCACCCAGTACATCAGACCCGTCTTCCCCGTCCTATTCTTTTTTCCCGTCCCGCTCAGGTTTGTCTCTCAGAGGAAATCGAGGCTCTCCTCAAAAAGGGAGCGATTGTTCCAACCGAACGCCATCCGAAGGGCTTTGTCAGTTCAGTCTTTCTGGTCGAGAAGAAGGGAGGCGGGTCTCGCCTGGTTCTCAACCTGAAAGACTTCAACAGCGGGGTAGTGTATAGGCACTTCAAGATGGAAGGCATCCATCTCTTACGGGATCTCCTTCGGGAAGGGGACTGGATGGTCCGTCTGGACTTGAAGGATGCGTACCTTTCAATCCCGATTTACAAGCCTCATCGTCGATTCCTCCAGTTTCAATGGCTGGGGCAGTGGTACGAGTACCAGGTTCTCCCATTCGGCCTTTCGTCAGCACCATGGTGCTTCACGAAATTACTCAGACCAGTTGTGGAACATCTACGTTCACGGGGAGTCAGAATGATCATATATCTGGACGACATTCTCCTTATGGCGGATTGCCCTCTCAGGCTTCTGCAGCATCTGGAGTTGTCCATCGAGCTCTTACAGTCGCTAGGTTTTCTAGTCAATGTTCCGAAGTCGGTTTTGACCCCCCTCTCAATCCATAGATTTTCTGGGCTTTCGGATAGACTCTGTGACTTGCCAACTTCTCTTGCCAAATCAGAAGCTTTGCTACATCAAGAGGGAATTGACTCTGTTATTTCCAAACAGACTGTGTCGTTGAAGTCATTGGCTCGTGTGGTGGGCCTTCTAGCGTCCTCCGTTCAGGCGATTTTTCCGGGTCCTCTGCATTACAGAGCGATGCAGCGCCTGAAGATTCAGCATCTCCGCAAAGGTCTCCGCTATTCAGATCAGATTCCTCTTTCGGAGGAGGTGCGGGGGGAGATGCAATGGTGGCTAGACCACATGGAGGCCTGGAAGGGTCGAGCCCTGTTCGGTTCATCTCCGGAACTAGTGATCGAATCCGACGCCAGTCAATGGGGTTGGGGAGCCCGTTGCGGTCCTGTCTCGACGGGGGGACGTTGGTCACCCCAGGAATTGTCTCTCCATATAAATTGTCTGGAACTCCTTGCGGGTTCCTTTGCGATAAGGTGTTTCTCTCCCCTTCAGACGAATTGTTGCATTCTTCTTCAGATGGACAATGTGTCTGCGGTCCGCTATGTCAACAAGCTGGGCGGGACTCGGTCCAAGGTGTTGGCGGAGATAGCCAAGGATTTTTGGCATTTTTGCCTCCAACGGAAGATCACGGTTATTGCAGAGTATCTTCCGGGGCGCAACAATCAGATTGCGGATTGGCATTCCAGACATCTTCGGAATTTCAGCGACTGGAGGCTTCATCCTCGAGTCTTCCGTGCCATTCTTCGGCTATGGGGCCAGTGTCACTTGGATCTGTTTGCCTCTCGCCTCAACGCGCAACTTCCCCGGTTTTTCAGTTGGAGACCGGATCCCCTGGCTCTGGCCACGGATGCTTTCCTGCAACAGTGGCCATCGACGCTCTGTTATGCATTTCCCCCATTCCTGATGCTTCCCAGGGTGTTGGCTTACACCAAACGGTTTCGGTCAGAGTTGATTCTGATTGCTCCTCTGTGGAGGGCTCAGGCGTGGTTCCCAGTTCTCCTGGAGATGTGTTGCGCGCCTCCACTCCTTCTTCCCCTGAAGTGGAATCTGTTGCGGGATCCTCTCGGGGAACCGCATCCCCTCATTCTGGCCGGCTCTCTCCGGTTGCTAGCATGGCGAATCTCGGGGATCGCTGGTCGATCCCGGGCATTTCTGGCGACGCTGCCAACTTCATTAATAACGCCTGGTCTCCCAATACTCACAAGCGATATCGAGGGGCCTGGAAACGCTGGTGTGATTGGTGTGTTCAACGGGAGGTTGATCCCGTTTCAGCGGATGTCAGTATGATTATTAATTTCTTGACCTCTTTGGCCACTTCGGGTCTAGCCTATCAAACGGTGAGTAGTTTTCGTTCTGCTATTTCTGCTGGACACGTCCATATTGATGGTAAGCCTGTTGGTGAACATCATTTACTTTCAAAACTGCTTAAAGGGATTCGTCTGGCGAAACCTCCTACTTCTAAATATGTTTCTTTATGGGATGTTTCTGTTGTCCTGAGGTTTTTGGAAGCCTGGCCTTCGAATCTTTTACTGTCTCGTAAACAATTATCTGCGAAATTGGCCATGTTACTGTGTCTAGTGTCTTGCAAGCGCGTTTCTGATATCCGCGCCTTAGACCTTGCGGGTCGCAGTTTCACCCCCGAGGGTGTTACGTTCACCCTCTCTAGGAGGACTAAGTCTAATACTTCCTCCATTACGTATCCTTCTTTTCCTGATCATCCCAATCTTTGTGTTGTCCAGTGTTTGAAGGATTATGAGGTGAGTACCGCTTCTTTGCGTACGGACATGCAGGGTCAATTGTTGATTGCCTTGCAGAAGCCTTTTCGCCCCGTTACGCCAGCCACTCTGGCTCGCTGGGTGCGCTGGCTTATGTCTGAGGCAGGCATTGATGTTTCTGTGTTCGGGGCACATTCTGCGAGAGGGGCAATGGCCTCTAAGGCTTTTTCCATGGGTGTCACTCTATTTGATATTATGAAAGCTGCAGATTGGTCTACAGACTCTGTTTTCAAAAAGTTTTATTATAAACCTATTGTTAGTGTTGCTTCTGTTGTGGTGGACCAGCTTTGAACAAGCATAATCGGAGCCTCCTGTCCTGACATAGAATTCAAAATTTGCAAACATTCGTGACAAGAATTTTCAATTCTATTAAGGACTAGGAGGCGAGGATTATCCCACCCATTGTTATGACTCTGTTACATTGCTGTACTGTGTAATATTTGCATACCATTGCAGTTTTATGCCTCTTTGTTTTTTTCCCACCCCTTGATTTGATTTCTCTCCATTATTTGGATGTTACGGCTCTGTATCTTTTTTCAGGTTCAGACCAGAAATGATCTTGTGGATCTTCTTCGGGAGCCTCCGATGTTTCCTGCTTCTCGGACCCGAGATATCTCCTTCCTCTGTTACAAGTTCCTTTGGATTTCGGCAGCGTGCTTGGAACTGTTGTTGCTGCTTTACTTAGGATTGTTTTTCGATGTTGACCTGTTTCCACAAAGAAAGAGGAAGAAAGACTAATGTTTGGACCTTTTATAGCATCATCTCTATGGTAATTACCTGGTGTTCATGGGAAATGTAGTTTTGTTTTTTATTGGCTGCTGAGCATTTCATTAAAGAAATGAGAAAGCACAATCCTCGCCTCCTAGTCCTTAATAGAATTGAAAATTCTTGTCACGAATGTTTGCAAATTTTGAATTGTTTCCTATCTTGACAAGGCAGCATGTAAAATAGCTCACAAAAGGTACTAAGAACTCTTCAGATAGACCTGCTGCTCCTACTACTTAAAAAGGATAGGCCATGCAAATTCTTCCTCAAGGAAACTCTTTGCTATTCTTAAAGAATATCTTTACTCAAAACGATGCAGTAATTCTATTTATAGTTTCTAAAAACTTTGCTCTGAACTTTTTGAGCACTTCTCTGATAACCAGTGCTTAATTTGAGCCTGTGCTTTCCAGTGCTGAGCACCGGCACTTAATTGGTTTCTGGTGTTCTGCACCTAATTGTCAACACCACACTTAGGGCAGTCTGACACATGGTGGCGCTGCTCATGTATTTAGAGATGATCAGTATAACAGTTGTTTAGAAAAACAATAGTCATAAAAAATTGCTAATACCTCCCTTCCCAGCCATTCCTTTAGCTTTGGGGACCTGAAATAATCTGAACTGTCACATTTACATGCAAGAGAGGTGGTTAGTAGTTGTTTTGGCAGCAATGACAAGGGCGGTGGGTGGTGCAAGCTGCAGTGGCCTCATGGTCAGATCCCTGGCACTTAATATTTTACAAATTAAGCACTACTAATAACATTGCTTGTATTCAGCTTAGCAGTGATCCTGAACCTCTTCGCGACTCTCTTGACTTTCTTGTAGTTGATTCTAATGCTCCCAATGGCACCTCCTTGAGGAAATTCAGCCCCATAACGCTGGACAAAGCCTTTAAGGTACTCTGTTCAATCAAATCTTGATACCTCTCTGGACCCCGTCCTACTCTCTTTTACTCTCTAGCTTTGTCCAAACCAAGTCTGCCCTTCCTGTTCTTTGCAACAGGGGCGGCTGGTGACATTTGAAAGTGGTGAGGTGTAAAATAATTGTTGTATTGCACTGCGGCGAGAGAGCATAGCGAGCAAGCTCGAACAATCTATGGAGGGTTCAAGGGGGAATTTTTGAAAAAAGGGTGGACAAATGGAGCATGAAGACTCCTGCCAAGTCAGGCTGAGACAGAAAGTGTATGTCCCTGAGGAGAAAATACTCCATACGTCATAAATGACGGGTAAAACTTAAAATGGCTGAAAAGTTACTCTTCGTCTCTCTGTATTGTGCATGAGGTCTGCTAAACACCTAAGCAGTCTCTAGCCGGAACAAAGAATAGGTTTCATTATTACTGTGGATGGAAAGTGTAGACACACAGCAGGTGCCTGAATACAAGGAAGCAGCTATTCCTCTTGTAAGGACATAATCACAACAACAACCTCACAAAGGCATGAATATTATGAGTTTCTGTCTCAGAGAACCGTGCCCTATCCTTCACCACAGAGAGTTGGGCCCTGACAGCAGATATTATATGGAGAACAAGTGTTCAGGTTCATTAGGAGACTGTGATGGAGATTCAGCCAATGTGCTTTCAAATATGCTACTGCATTGTTTCATCAAGTATACCACCATGAGAAAAGCAGCTGCCCTGTCACTGCCGTTGTAGATAAACCCCCATTTGTGTTCCTTCTACAAGACACCCCCATCTCACTTGCTGACCAGACTAGGATATGTTGCACGGATTTGCAGTTTGTAGATAATAAACCAAGTGTAAATAACAATGCTGGGACCTATATTACCCTGAGGCATGGGCTGTTTCGTACTTATGAATTCTGTCCATTTGAATGAGCTCATCGTTTTCAAAGAGCATTTTCTCAAACTAGTTGTGTACATTGTTTTGGCTCATTTTGTATCTTAAGTCAATTTTGCACTTTTGTAATTTTCTATTAAAAAGTTAACGAAGCTTTTATAACACACGTTTGTCTAAATAAAGCATATACTACTTCTAGTACTACTACATCTACAAAGAGCACATGTTTTAAAAGGCCAATGTGTGCAAATTAATTACAAGACACATCTGGAGCATATAGTACAGTCATATTAACCAAACATCATGCACCCATCAAATGTTAAAGCATTGTTTAAAAACAGGTTTTTTTTAAATAAGGGCCCTGACTCCAGGAATGACACCTTACCTGAATAGGCCACAGCTAACAGAAGCAAGACACCTCACCTCAAAAAAACCCTGGTGATAGTTATCGAATACCTTCCCTCAACCATTGCCTCACAGACACATATTGATGGACACGAAGACCTGCATCCATTTAACACCAATCATTGGCAATATTCTCCATATCACAATAATGTGTTATGCTGCATTTGATTTTTAATGCCTAAGTGTCCGAAACATCCATTCCACGCTACATTTTCCTCCTCAAAACCGAGGTACTGAAGGGATGAATTTATAAGCAAAAAACAGATGTAATATTTTTTCTGCCTAAACCATGTGCCTGCCTTGATGATGAGGGTGTCAAGCTGCTGCGAGGCTCTACTGATATTTCCATTGTGAGTGGGAAAATCACAGGGACATTTTCACTGGCTTTATTATCAGGGAGCCTACTATTCTGCCACAGAATTCTGAGGCATGATTTGGGTCAGTTGGCCGAGAGGCTGGACTTGATTCTCTAGGAGAATATTGCTGCCATGGAATTTGGCCTAAGATGTCAACAACTGTCCCCTTGGCCAGGCATCGACACTGGATCACCAAAATGCCAGGGTAAGCAGAAGTTACATCATTCACTTTTTGCCCCCTGCATTAAGTCAAGAGAATTTCCGAGTTATATAAATGATTAGCTTGCCGATACTTGTTTTTTTTGGGTATGGGGTTGTTTTAGTCTGAAATCACGAACACACAGTTTATTATTGTACTGTCCATAGAAATGTCTCCCTTTGTTTGATGGTCATTTTAGGCGTGAGCTGCTGGTCTCTGCTCAAGAGTGAGGGGAAATGAGCGCGTATTCGTCATTTTTCTAAGGACCGATTTGTCAGAAATGTTTTGCTGCTTTGAGAGCCAAATTGCCGCCCGTCTTCACATACCTTGGCAAGTGATCCTTGATTCGCTAACATGTTAACGCTGGTAGTAAATTATTGTAAATTGTATTTAAGTTTCTTTGTATGATGCGATTTTAAACATTTATACTGCATGTTTGGCAGCTTATATGGACTGCTCTGTCTTATTAAATAAAGTTAAGTTTGGAAATTAGATTACCTGGAAATCTCACGAACGTGGTATCAATAACGAAGTCCAGGCTAATTCAGCGCTTATCCTTGAAAGCTTGATCTGGGTGGCAGCTGTCTGCCACTTTGGCATCTTAGATGTCGGTCTTAGCGGTAGAAGTAAAATGCAGGGGCCCCTCCGTGTGCTGTTAGTTGTCCCTGCTTCTCAAAGTTGTGCAGGTGACTTACAATCCTTCTGCTCGCTCATCCTAGTATCTGATGCTGCTGTATAGTCCCCATGAGTGTAAAAAGTACATGTTTTCTTAAATGTTGCTCAACCCAGTCACAGCGAGTACCCTCGTGAATACCTTAATGTCAAACAGATTGAGAAACCGCACATCCAGGCACGAGTTATTTATGTAGCTATGTTTTCCAGTTGCTGAGGGGCTTGTGCAGTGCAGTGTTTTGGTTTCTTTTCCTGTACGCTGTACTTTTGTGTATTACTCACACTTACGACGAATGCCTCCGACGTCCAGTTATAAGATTAGTACAAAATGTGCCTAAGTTAAATCAAAATGTAAACGGTCCACTTGCATACACTTTTACCGCCACAAAAGAGTCTTTCAATGTGGTCAAATATTTCATTAAGTCATTAGAAACAAAACACACGCGCCCCAAGCTGTCCTCATGACATGTTGCAGACAAGGAACGCGCCCTTTTGAATCCTGAATGTGGCAGTGAGCGTGTGTGAATCATACATTTTTTACATGTTTTCCGAAGCCTCACTTTAGTAGTTGTAAAAATGTGTGAAGGTCAATATTCAAGACTATTTCACCAAAGAGAATATCTTCACCAGTGGTTAGTTCATGCATGCACTATTAGTAAAGCTTTTAAGAATCTAGAAAACTCCTCTGTGGAACTCATGGAAAACCAGCGATTTTTACGAATATGTGTAATTGCAATCTATCAAACTCTTGATTGGCAAACAATACGCCAGTTTATGGTTTAGATGCAAATACACCTTCCGATATTTTCCTTTTTCTTCTCCATATAGAAATTTATTTTGTTATATGTGGAGAATAGCACCCCCCTAGTCCTCGGAAACCATAGCAATGCTAAGGCCTTCTTTTTTCGTAGTTTAATATAGCACCATGACCAACTTGATCCAAAACCGAAAATATCAGGTGGCTTTACACGAGCATCGGTTATGTTACACAAGGACACATTATTTTTTGTTAGGCACGAGGAGATTCAGTGATTTGACCAGAATCACAGGATGTTGAGCTGTCAGCGCCGAGACTCGAACCTGGTCCCTCAGATTTGAATTCCACCGTCCTAGCCGCCAAGCTGCATCCTCTACCCTAAACCGTCCTAGACGTTAAACTTATAGACGTATGTCAGCAATTTATTCACCAATTTCAAGGGTACAACTTTGGTATGCCAATATATGGTAATGTTTGTGAAAAACATAAAAATCATGCCTTTCTCTGTATTCCCCCTTTCCCAAAGGCCCCAGCGACCCTCTCCCATGATCACTTGTGTTGCTGCTCTTTCCCAAATCGTTCAACGGCAGAAATGTTGCCTTATTGAAAAATTCAGAAATTTAGTGTAAGGAATTCCACAAATACCGATTTTGTGAAACAGGAAGGGGAAGTTGTGACCACCATTTCATTTCTATGTTGTGGCAAATGTAATGCTTGAGACAGTTGGGGGTCGCGGGGTGGGGGAAGGGGTCGCGCAGGGGGGGGTCGCGCAGGGGGGGTCGCACAGGGGGGTCGCACAGGGGGGGGGTCACGCAGGGGGGGTCGCGCTGGGGTGGGTGTCAGGGAATTAAATAGGAAAAGTAAAACTTACCTTACAGCCGGTCCACGCCACCTCTGTTCCCCTGGCTTGGCACCTTCACGAATGCCCCTGGAGTGGACTGGCAGCCTCTCAGTCAATCCTGGCGCTTAGGGCACGGTCAATTTTCGCCCGCCGACTGCCCATTGGGAGGCCGAAGGACATGGGCATGCGCAAACAGGTGAAAACACAAGTGCGCATGACTGGGAACAGGCTAAAAATTCGCCCGCCGTCCCCACTCCGTCCCCACTCATGCGCACTTGTGGTGCTGCCTGCTGCCCATAAGACAATCATGTCAGTCAACATGACGCTGGACCGCCCACCGCCTTCAGACTCTGAAGGGGTGGGCAGTCCGACGTCATGCTGACTGACATGATTGTCAGTTCTTCCTCGGCGTCTTTGAACATATGTAAACTGATTCATTTTACTTAAGTCCAAAGACGCTGAGGAAGCTGCGGGGGGGGGGGGGGCTACGCCCCCATGCCCCAATGGACGCACCGCTTTGATGTTTATTTCCTTCCAGCTGGAAGCAAGCAGTTGTTGTTATAATGAATGTAGAAAATGAAAAGGCTCACTCATGTCAATGCAAGCATCAGCAGAAAGAAGTGTACAAATGTCCATGTTAAAGGAGAAATACAGGCCTAAGCTGTCTTCGTTTCAGAATAAAAATCATAAATGGACTCAGGACCTGAGAGCAGAGAAGTAGATACGAGCTTTAGTAGAACAGAGAAATATAATTAGTCACAGCAGGAAAGCAAGGCCACAGACCCGCATTGCAAGAACATGTGTCCCAGAAAATATGTAGATAAACTAGCACAGAGGTGCAGAATAAGTGGAAGGGTAGGCCTGCAGAGCAGTAGACGTGAAGGAAGTAGAGCTCTGCTAGGCTTCAAAGCATGAGATAAGCCATGGACACTGGTAGTGCAGCTGTGGTGTGCAAATGTAACGACAACACATGCACATGAGTTGTATTTCATAAATGTGTGATTAGATGTTTTTGAAGAAAGTATGATCTTTTGAAAGATAATGTTGTGCTTGCATAAATGTTGATTTAATATCAAATGTATGACGTATTTGCAGTTACAAAGGTATCAAAGAAATTGTCCGCCACATTGTAAGTTGAAGTTCAGATTTCAGTTCCCCGTAGCTGACTGACCTTCCGTGCGCTTTTATAAACTCTATGTTATACTGCCAACAGAAGTCGAGTCTGCTTTTTCTTTTGTTGAACACATTGTTCTCCCTCTTCTGAAATAACCCTCTGTGGCCCACTGGACTCCACCAATGATCACCCTATCTCATTTCTGCCTGTGCCTGCCATACTGGTGGAGAAAGCATGGAACAAACAAATTACTAACCACCTCAAATTCAACTCCCTACTTGATCCACCTCAGTCTGGCATCCAAACCTCAGTAAAAACTCTTGGACAACACAGATGATCTCCCTATTATCTGGGACTAGGTAAGATCGACAGCCCTGATCCTATTAGAACCCTCCACCGCCTATGCCGCTTTCCTACTCAATTTTGTTAAGGCATTTATTTGACTATAGCGCCTGCAAGAAAGCTGTACATTTAGGGCCAGATGTAGGTGGCCAAATACCGGTCGGTAACGGCCGATTTCGGCCGTTACCGACTGGTATTTGGAGTTTTAGATGTAGGGGGCCTTAAAAATTACCGATTCGGTAAATATACCGATTCTGTAAATGACTGAATCGGTAAATTTACCGAATCGGTAATATGAGATGTAGGTGGCACTGAAAACAGTGCCACAGGGCTTTAAAGATTTGTTATTTACCACCAACTATTAGTTGGGGGTAAATAACGAATACCTGTATACATGCAAATCTGTGCATGTACACCTGTGCCATGTGGCACACATACATGCCCTAAGGGTGTGTATGTGTGTCACATGGCACACAAGCCTGAATCAGGGGTGTAACAGGGTGTCAAAGTGCCACCCTGCCACCCTTGACTATTCAGTAATTTTACAGAATCGGTATTTACCGATTCGGTAATTGCCATTGATTCCTATGGGCCTCAAGGCCCAAAGGAATCAGTGGCAATTAACCAATCAGTAAATATCAATTCGGTAATTACCGAATCTTAACGATTCGGTAATTGTTACAGAATATTTACCTACATGGCTTTTACCGATTTGTAAATAACGAATCGGTAAAATTCGGTATTTACGAATCGGTAAATGCCATTTACCTACATTTAGCCCTTAGTCATTATCAATCTTCTGCTAGATCCCCCTGCTAGAAAGTACTCTCACTTTAAAACTCACTACTTTACATATAAGGCCTTCTATTAACCTGACCTACCCTAATTGAACCGAAAACTGAAACCTTTCAACCCCAATAGGACCGTTCACTCTGCTACTCTAGATTTTGTCACAGTCCCATCCACCTGTACATACTGTGTCGCTGCCATTCCTATTCGTCAGCCAGGAATTGGATTCTACCTCCTACCTCTATCTGCCTAGAGCCTAACTTAGGGCTGTTTCAAACAAATCTGAAAACGTGGCTATTTCAGTAGTCATATTCCACTGGTTTTCCTCACTTTAAGTGTCCTTCCAGCACCAGGACAACCTTTCTGAGTCACTGCTTATGCTCTACGAAAAAACTAAATAGATGTCTCGAAAGGGGATGACGAGACTTCAATCATTCATTTTGTAAAAAGGCAAGAATCTATGGTGCCCATGCATCAAGCTAGGCAATTGTGATTCCTTAATAGCGATTATTAAGGAATCACTATTAAGGAATTACAATTGCCTATGCATGTAGGTTTCACTAAAATATTAACGATTCCTACATATTCCTTAATTGCGAATCGCAAATTGTGATTCGTAATTAAGGAATGCCTTCCCATTCATTTCTATGGGCCTAGAGGCCCATAGGAATGAATGGGACAGCAGTCGCAATTTGCCAGTACCAAATAGGTACTCACAAATTGTGAATACAATTTCAAGGGTGCTAGGGGATCTAAAGGCCACCCTGATTCACCCCAAAACATGCATGTGTGCACATGTGGCGCGCACACATGCCCTAAGGGCATGTGTGTGCGGCACATGGCACTTAAAAAATGCAATTTTATGTATTTTTCTAAGGAATTGCAAATTACCATCAACTTGAAGTTGATGGTAATTTGCGATTCCAAATTGCGAAAACGCAATTTGTGAATGCATAATGCATCGCATTTAGGGAATCGCAATTTGTGTTTCGCTAAATGCACATTCGCAATTGAGGTAATCACAAAAAATTGTGCTTGCCTAATTTGTGAATGCAATTTGTTTGATGCATCGCAAATTGCATTTTACCAGTCACAAACAGGCCAATTCTGCGCATCGGCCTGTTTGCGACCGGTAAAATGCTAGACACTTGTGCCCCTATGTGATTTAAATCTACATCCCTAAGTAAGAAAGTCCTTGTGCTGAAGAGAAAATATCTGTTACTTGCCTTCCTAGTAGTGCTCTGGCTTTCATTCTGCACACTGACCAACAAAGAAATAGAGACTCTGCTCCAAGAACAGGAGAAACTCAATGATTCACAGGCAACATGGCCCATTATTGAGACTGTTAGAAATGGGATCTCGGGTTGGCTAAGGCTTGCGCCAAAGCCAGGCGGAGACCAGCACTCTAGTCAGGGCAAGGGAGTTACACGCCAAAGATAACCCCTGCTCACCCCCATGGTAGCTTGGCACGAGCAGTCAGGCTTATCCCAGAGGCAATGTGTAAAGCATTTGCGCACGCACGCACCAGCAACAACATCCCAGGCATACTACAAAAGGAACTCCACACAAGGTTATATCAAAAATAGCCTTTGTATTCTCAAAACACATTAGAATAGTAAACACATACTGTACACTGTACCAACTGGCACTGGGCAATATTTACAAGGGATTATGTACATCTGACAGGGCCACATGGACCACTGTCAGAACTATCACAAAGAGAACTTGGTAGAAGTAAAAAATAAATCATAAAAACGTACAACCAGTAAACACTGGTAATCACTGTACCTTGCATCAGACTGTGATATAAACTACATTATGCACAGTATCACACAAGTCTAAATCCATTAGACCCTAACCTCCTAAGTATACTCACATTAGGGGCGTAAATCACACAGTGAAGTATAATCTCACTAACACAAACCATAATCTGCAAAACAACCTCATAATCATAAACCATATTTAGAGTTATCAAATGGGGTGCGTATAACATACTATACACAATACATTTCCTAGCACCAAATTAACACTGGCACATAAATCACATTAGGGCCTGGCGCCCTATAAATGTAACAATCCCCCTGGCCAACTGCCCATCTCAAAATAGGGGGCTCAAATGCCCTATGTCCACAGAGTCAGGGCTGCTGCCTAGGTAGCGAAGGGCCACTGCACAAAACCTAAAGACTCTCAAAGGAAGGCCTAAACGTAGCAGCTGGCACTAAGTGCTGCGCAGCTGTGGAAGGCCTGGCACCTCTGTGCCACTTCTGTCCCTCTCAGGGACTCTCTCAAGAATTGCGCCTAAACGGTGCAGCTGTCACTAACTGCCGCGCAGCTGTAAAAGTTAAAATGCGGCATGGGCTTTCACTGGCAAATGTGCCGCACGTTGGAGCCATCTGGCTCTGAAAATGACTATGCCCATGAAATGTGGCAGCTGCCCTCTAGCAAGCGGGGCAGCTGTAAAGGACACCAGGGAACCGGCACACGGTGCCCTCTGGCCCCACAGGCCTTTTTTAAATAAACTTGTCCCCTCGGTGAAGCCACGTAGGCTCTGAAGACAATGGCACCCCCACGTTGGAGCGGGCCGCTACGGCGGGCCCGCTCAAGAACAAGGGATCCGGCATTGTGCCTTACAAGGCATAACGATGTGTGCAGGGAGCTCCACCCCACCACGGGGACTCCCATCAAGGTTGCCTCCCCATCGGCCCCACTCACCTGGCCTCGGGCAGGACTTCCTGTGATCAGCGCGGAGGGGCAGTCACCGACAATGTGCCTTGCGCCCCCTCCGCAAGACAAAAGGCTGCACTTCTTCACCCGGGCCCCCTCTTAAACATAACATAACATGAGTATTTGTAAAGCGCACGTTCACCACTACGGGCATCTTGGCGCTGAAATAACAGATGTTTATTGTTACCCAACTCAATGGTACTCATTTTATCGACCCCAAATGGATGAAAGGCTGAGTGGACCCGCCGGGATTTGAACCTGTGACCATGAGGTCGAACACAGGCCCCTGCAGTAGACGCATTAGTCCACTGAGCCACCAGACCCGGACCAGGGACTCTTCTCTGCCGGCGGCTGCCACCATAGGGCTCTCCCTCTCTCAGGGGAGCTCCGCATCGCTACCGGCACCGCATTCCTGACTCGCGGGGCTTCCCTTCCGACCCAGAAGCCCCGCCCACAAAGACAAAGACTTTCTCGCCTTCCGGGTCGCTTTCAGCAGCGGCCCGGAGGAGATTGCTCCCGTGGCTCAGACCGCGACGGTGAGACGCAGGGTGGGCACCCGCTGTAAGATACAAATACGGGCAAAGTCGTGGGGTGGGCACCAGCGCACTTAAATATCAAAATAAGCACGGCGGCCATGCGGGGTGGGCACCCGCAATAGACTCAAATAAGCTGGGTGGGCATCCGCATTAATTATAGAATCAAACGAAGACGCAGGGTGGGCACCTGCGCACAAAAATCCACACAAGCAGCCATAATGCAGGGTGGGCACCTGCCACCAAGTATAAACATAAGCGGGGTGGGCACCCGCAAGGCTCACAAGGAGTGGGGGAATCCCTACACTGGGGATTCCCTCCAAAAGGGGGGCTGCATGATCCAGGGCCGGTCCTAGGCATGGGCGGTATGGGCAGCTGCCCAGGGCCTCAAGCTCAGGGGGCCCCCTGCCGGCCCCGCAGAGTAGGGAAAAGCGCACTCTCGCAGGCAGTAAGGCACTTAGAGGGGCCTCACATCTTCCCTTTCGCCCGGGGCCTCAGAAGGCCTCAGAAGGCCTAGGACCGGCTGCATCATCAGGGCTGCACAGCCCACACGCTTTCCTGGGTTAAAAATAAAAGAAAGGCAGCACAGCACTTCTAGGGCGCAAAAGGGGCTACCAAAGTCTTTCCAAGGTCCTGGAAATAGCAAGCAAGGCAAAAAGGGTCCCAGGAAAAGAAGTACTCCAGGCATCCAGGGGCAGGGCGGGGCCCAGGGAGGCAAGCCTTACCCTGGGCCCATGCAGCAGCACACCCTTATTAGTTTCAAGTACAAGAACAGGAACATTTACTTGGGGTCACAGCTCCTTATTTATACAGCTAAATCCCTTTGTGACACAGCACAGGGCTAGGAGAGAACCAGATACAACTGGTTCAGGAGCACTTGAGCACTTTTTAGTGCTCAGCTCCTCTCCTCTATCCACAGGACAGGCCAGGGACATCAGACGCACCACAGGGGGTGGAGCCAGCATTGTGGAAGGGAGTCCCAACCCTATTCAGGTCCCAGGTGCAACTCCTCCCTCCCATCTACACGCAGATCTCCCTATTCACCACCGGGCAGACCCATCCTGGCTCCTGGAGCCAAGAACACCAGCCAGCCCCTGTCAATCAAAAGCCAGACATGCAATTCACATCAGGCAGGCAGACACTGCACACAAGAATGCCAACTTCTAAAAGTGGCACTTCTCCACTAGTCACAATAAATCTGCGCACACCATTGCGCAGCATTAAATCTCACGAGTTCGCACATACCAGACTCGCCCCTGCACTCCTCTCACATCAGGAATTACCATGGACACTCATATCACCCATGCATTCCTATGGGAGGGCAGGCCACTCTCACCACACGCACTCAGAGAGTGCACGCACTTTATACTGGGCTAAAGTGCGCAGAAGCCTAACCTAAAATCACTACCATCAGGTCACATTAAAAGGCAAAAAGTTCAAGGGTGAACCTGCCAAAAGGGCCAAGTCCAACAGAGACCATTTTACTCGTTGCCCAAAGCATAACAGATTGTTCATTCATCTATATACAGATGTGAGAGATGTGATTGAGTCTTGTTGAGCAAAAAAGCATTGAATGGCTGTTTACAAGACCCATAGTGATCATTTCCAAAAAAGACACTGAAAAGATACTTATTTATGTAGATGCATTGTATTTGCGGGAAAAACAAGGACCCCCTGGGTATCAATACAGACTCCTAGGGCAGGGTAATCACCTATGTGAGTAAAAAAACCTAGGACATCAGCAAGGAAAGTGACCAATTTTTACATAACCAGTGGTGTGAAGAAGGAACGAAAAATGGACTGTATGTAAATATATATTTAATAAGTATGAATAAAAAATCATATAGAAAACAAACTATATGATGGGATAAAAAGTATAATTCATAAAAAGACAGACATAGGTATTATAGATCAATACATATCCTATAAATCATACACATTACAAAAAAACAATACATTCACATGGGTCTATGGCATAAAAAGTACTAGAATTTTTAATCATTAAAAACTCGACGCGCGTTTCGGCAGAAACCGCCTTCTTCAGGAGTCTCTGCTGATATTCTGGAAATACATATACAGAAAAAAAGAGACATATATCAGATCATAGTTTTGTGTTTATATACCTAAACTCTTATTTGGTGTTACAGTCCATTTTTCGTTCCTTCTTCACACCACTGGTTATGTAAAAATTGGTCACTTTCCTTGCTGATGTCCTAGGTTTTTTTACTCACATAGATGCATGGTTATTGGACACGGCTACTACTCACAGAGAAACACACCTGGGGCAACCCATCAGCAGCAGGATCAGCTGTCTAATGGTCATCTCTCTTTCTATTTTCTACGCAGCCATCAGATTAACCTTTATGCCCAGTAACAATGTAGTGCAAGATTCTTGTGCATGTGTGGCTGTACTGGTACACACGATGGAACCTTGATACTTATTATCAGAGGCAAAAATATTCCAGGAAGCAATAAGACAGAGGTTTCAACTGGTGCAAATTATTGTAACAACAGTGGTGACATACCAGTATTTAGGAAGGCAGGGGAAAACGCGATAGTTAGATTAATGAATGTGCACAGCCATGAATACTGTGGGAATCACAATGAAACCTAAAAATTTAAGTGTGAGAAAGGTAAACTTAAATGTTTCAATGACATTTTCTCTCACTTAGGAGACTAAGAATGTTGACATTTCAGAATTCTGCCCACACTTTTGGATGCTGGTGTTCTCAGAATGCTTATGAGGCTGGCCATCTACTGCTACTGATTTTTAATAACTTTGCCACCATTCACTGCCAGGATGGCATTGTGCATTTCAACAATAAACTATGTACCAAACTCACAATGGATGCCCCCCCCCCCCCCAGAAGGACTGGGGGCTAGTCTTAAGCAACACAAGCGCATTGCAGAGTGAGCAAGAAAAGTGACATTACAGAGGCCCCCAAGTCAAGGTGTGTACACCTACTCAAAACCTGCATAGGAAAGCTTGCAGTAGTGTGGGCCTGTGGCCATCATCACATTATCGTATCATAGAATGTGTAATGATACATCAAAAGCCAATAGTGAGAAAGAATTACTCCTCTGAGTGAAGCAAACCTGCACTCTATGTACACATATTTAAGAGAATTGTTAACAAAAGGTACTCAGACACCTGCTCTGTCAAACCAGACCTAAAAACAAACAACGAGCCTCTGCTTGATGGGTTAAATTCACTCGATTCCGAGTGCCCCACATGAGAATAACAGTGCAGCAGCCTCAGGTAAATGGCCTTGATGCATAATTCATTTCGACATTTAAGGGAAGGGTTCTACAAGCTGCATCGAGTAAGAGTTCCAAAAAGCAAGCTCTGTACTATGTCCTCAGAGTTTACAGAAACACCAACCCAGCTCCAGGTGATAACACTCCTCAGAGCTAATTTTATGACTGCAAGTGCAAATACACCTCCCTCTTGTGAAATAAGAAACATCAGAAAGGCATGACTGCATTGCAAAACAAATATTGGCCCAAGAAGAAGATGAACAATTACACAGATAAAATTATGAACATAAGAAAAGACTTGCTGTCTCCTTCGAGACCTTAGCCTCTAATAAGGTCTTAGTATGCCAGTTATTGGAACCATGAAAAGTTCTCTGGATAGCTCTGGAGAGCATGCACCCTGAATTTCCCCCTAGAAGCTCAAGTGTTGTGATCCCCACCTCAGTACACACGACAATCGTGCAAGCGCACTAAGGCCTTTACCCAGGGCCGGACTGGCTGTAGCGGGCATCGGGGATTTCCCTGGGAGGCTGGAAGGGTGGGGCCAGTTTTGCAGCGCTGAAGGCCAGTTTTGTTACTGGGGGAGGGTTTTGCAGCGCTGCTGCAATATCGGCCACCAGTAGGAAAAGTAGCAGTGCTTCACGCTTGTCCTCTCCCTTCCGCCCTCCCTCCCCGGCCACTCTAGATTTCGAGGGTTGCTTTGTTATGTTATATTATATGATTTTTATATAGCGCAAATCACCAACCTGTCTCTAAGCACTTCTAGAGAAAAGTGAGCAAGTTACTAAAGCCGAAATTGGTTTCCCAATCCGGCCTGCCTCTGCCTGACATGGAGCAAGACCTAGAGTGGAGCTCTGGTTAGTCAGACATTGTAAGTGCAGTTACTTTTAATGAGTGTGAGTACTGTCACCTCACCGGGCTCAGGAGGACCCACAGTGGTGGCAGCAAAATGATTAGAGTAGCAGGGCAGGTCTTTTTACCTGTTGCCTAGCGCGCCACCTCTCCTGTGTTTTTAAATTGTTCTGCCAGTCTCCTGCAACCACATCTTTCATCCACCCAGGTGAGACACGGATGTCAAGTGTATGTGCATTACTCAAGAGTATGCAGAGGATGATGCAGAGAGCATGTAACTAATATGACTGCTGTGGCCACAAGGGGTTCCATTTTGTATCAGGCATACTGTAATAAGAAACCTTGAGGGAAGAGCCCAAAGGCAGATTTAGATTGCAGGGCTGCCTCCTAGAATATGCCTGGCATCCTTTACAGTGGAATAGACTGAGGAGTGTTGGAGAAGGAGACGGAGAGACTCTTTCAAATTAGGGAGCTTCCACTTGCCCCTTTCTGGACCACTGTTTTCTGGCAGATGCTACTCCATGGGTAAACTGTTGGTTAAATAGGGCAGCATCCCACTCCTTTGAGCTGTTTGTTTGGGTTGCTCTGGACAGGTGTGAACGTGGGGTGGCGGCGGGCTGGAAAAACAGGCAAGGAGGCCGGATGTAGTGGGCAATATCTGTTCTTTTATTGCAACACAAAGTCGGTTTTCAGGGAAAATAGGAAAACAGAAACGAGGCTCCAAGGTACGGCGTCTTGATCCTCTCGAGGTGGGGCTGGGTCTTGGGTCCTCGGGAAGTCGGGATGTGCGGAGAAGGGGGAAGGTGCTCGGAGGTCAGGAAGAGAAAATAAATAAGGAGCCGTTAGTCCTGCTAGGCTTGTTATAGTCACAACCGTTACCAACACCAGGGTTCCAGTGAGGGGCTTGGAAGACGACCGTGAGGGAAGGGAATTGGGGAGGAAACTTCAGGGGGAAAGAAAGAAGGGTGTCCGATGAAAGGCGTGAAGGAGATGGAGTAGTTCTTAGTGTATTACAGGGGGCCAGGTGCTTTACAGGCTTTCACAGTGCTACCAGGTCTGTGCCTAAAAGAGAGGGACTAAATATATACCTAATGTGCTACATGAAAGGGGAGGTTTGTTGGTACTCACACGCTCCGCCGCAACTCTCCGATGAGTTGCGGCCGCTCTTCAGCCAACTCCTGGGGACTCCACCAGTCTTCCGTCAACACGTCTGCTTCTTCGTTCGTCTGCTCCTCCTCTGCTGCGGTCCGAGTCTCCTGCCACGAGATCGCTGCTCCGATGGTGTCTCTCTCTCGGCTTCCATATTTTCCCTGTTTCTGTGCTGTAGTCGAGGCGGGATTTCCGGGGTCAGGGCGATGTGCTTCCGGTACGTGTCCATCTCTGATTGGTTCCTGCAAGAAAGAGAGGGGCGGGGATCTTGTTGTCAGGTTTGTTTCCAAGGACGCCTCGGGATACGTTTCCGAGAAGGGCAGTCGTCCGAGGGGAGGAAGTCCAGGCGGGGTGGGTAACGGGGTCGCATCACAACAGGAAACTCCAAGTTCCCCCTCGTCTTCCTGCTCACATTTATAACAACATCCATAGCAGCGCCAGTCTGTGTGGAAATACTAAAAATGTAGAACTGTCCAGAACTGGTCACACTACTGAACTGCTGGAAAACCCACATGGTCTGCAACTTGGGTATTAAGGTGGGGCAGAGACTTTCAGTAGGTGTGCCAAGATCTTCTGACCAGAAGCCTGTGAGGCGAGCCTTAAGAGGCGACCAGGAGATTCCTTTGAGCTCCAGGGTTCAGGTAAGGATGCCAACCCTCCTTGCCAAGTTCTGGACCAGTTCCCCTTGACCAGAGCACTATTCTTCGGATTGTCCTTCACTGAACGTTGGGGATAGACACTATGGGCATAGATAAACATTGTTCTGTAAGCCCAAATAGAACCATTTAAGCTGAAAGGTAGAACAAGGTACGGAATACCTTTATCGGTCGTATGGGGCATTAGACCACAAATCCAACAATTCGTTGTGTTCATCACTAACTTGTGTTGGTGCAAAAGTTGAATAAAGGAATTATTGGCAAATTCCAATCGTCTAACTACCTCGTGTTCAGGCAAAGGGTGAAAAGAATGAGAAGAAATAGTAGGTGGAGGTGTAGGTTGCACAGTGGGAATAAACCTCACTTTAAAAGAGAATGTCACATAACTTATTAAAAATATCATTAAACTCCATAGCAAAAATAAACACAATATTAAAAATCTTTTCCGTGTGATTAACTTGTATGTCTTATCCTTAAAATTCATTGTCCTTACAGGTCTCTCCAACTCGAAGAAATCCATCCTAACTAAATATGCTGCTCGCGATGGTAGGGTGTTCTATGCTAAGGAATGCCTCTGTCAACCCAGGGCAACTCCCTTAGGCCAACCAGAACCTTCGACCTATTGTCTCAGGCTTGCACTCCAAAGACTTATCAACCGCGACCCTACAGCTGAATCCGGATGGCGGTTCGAAAAACAAAAATGAGTAGATCCTCGGTGGAGAGTTAACCTGTAAACTGAAAAATCATAAAAATCTCATTTATTTATTTATTTGTCCCACGACTCTTGGTCGCAAATTATAACGATCTTTTCCAGGCAATGTTTGTTCTTTGAATAGAAGGTCAGGCTCGGTAGTGTTCAATCGATTCAAAGGAGGCACAGCTTCTTTCAAGAGATCATCACTTTCTTTCTCAGAGTTTGTTCCAATCAAACGGGCATCGCTGAATGGCAAAAATCATGGCACAGTTTCTGTTTCAGAGTCTGGGTGTCCTTCCTGGACCCACCAGTCGTACGGTAAGGGCAATGGAGCCCATTTGCAGTGTACGCCGTGGATCCAGTGTTTCTTGCCTTGCACTCGAACTGCAGAATGTGTAGACAGGAGAACTAAATGTGGTCCTGTCCAGCAGGGCTGATCATTCTTGTTCCGCTGGAAGTTTTTGATAAGAACCCAGTCACCGGGTTTGATGGCGTGACCTGGATCCTTAGAAGCTTGTGGCAAACTCTCATAGGCCTGTTGGTGTAAAACACGCAATTTAGCCGCCAATTCGTGCAAGTAATCAAGCAACACAGGGTACTCAAGGTCACTAAACTTTGTTGGTCCTGGTACGCCCCAAATATTCTCCGGGCGACCAAACACAACCTCATACGGACTCAAACCCATTCGCGAATGCACAGTCATTCTTCTGGACAGGAGCACTAAAGGCAAAGCATCTGGCCATTGTAAACCAGTGCTCGCTTGGATTTTGGCCAACTTTAACTTCAGAGTGCCATTATAGCACTCGACTAAACCAGCTGATTGGGGGTGATTTGCAGCGTGGAACTTCTGCCGGATTGCTAATCCCACAAATTCCCATTGTCACTCCAGATCATTCTCGACAAACCGAATCTTGGGAAAAATTCCTTGATTAGGGCTTTCGCTGTGGACAAGGCAGTATTGTCCTTCAAAGGGTAAGCTTCCACCCATCTAGAAAAGGAGCAAACAACCACCAACACATATTTCAGGTTGTTGCACCTCTCCATGTGGATGAAATCTAGCTGCAAAGCCTCGAACGGATACGTAGGAGGAGCAAAATGACCAGCTGGTGTTGGAGCTCCCTTACCAGGATTGTACATCAAACACACCATACAGTTCTTAACCAAATTCTCCGCACATTTGGGAATTCCCGCATTCTGCCAAACCGGAGCCAACAACTTACAAAACCCTTTCACGCTAATATGTGCCATCCCATGAGCCATTGTAACAACCGGAAGCACATACGCGTCAGGCAACAACCATCTTTGATGCTCAGACAAATCAATCCAACAACCATTCGAGTCCAATCTACCCTTACTTTCTCTCCATTCCTTCAACTCTTTCTCTGTCGCTTCAGCTTGGATGGATTTCACACTCTCAATCGTATCTTCACATATACTCTTCTCTGGAACCCATCTCGCCGGACCTGCAACATACATTCGGCTCATCACATTTCTCGCAGTTTCTTTCGCAACTTCATCCGCAAACGCATTTCCGCGACCAACATCATCCGTAACTTTCTTATGGGCACTACATTTCACAATCGCTACTTGCAATGGCAAAGTAAGTGATTCCAGAAGTTCATTCACCAACTGTCCATGCTGGATCTTTGTTCCATGCGAAGTCAAAAACCCACGTTCACGCCACAAACGTCCAAAACTATGAGCCACACCAAACGCATACTGGCTGTCAGTGTACACATTCACTCGTTTTCCTTTCGCCAACACACATGCTCTCGTTAATGCAATCAACTCTGCTGCTTGCGCTGAATTGTGTGGGATACGTGCAGCTTCAACAATCATATACAAAGTCGTAACAGCATATGCCGCAGTCGTATCACCATTCGGCAACTTAAAGCACGAACCATCAACCCACAAAGTACCATCACACTCTGAAAGAGGAGTATCCCTAAGGTCTATTCTCCTTTTCGTTTCTTCCTCAGTTCTCAAAAAACAATTGTACTGTTCTGTGTCATTATCTGTCTCAGCTGAAATCGGCAACAACGTGGCTGGATTCAACATGTTGCATCGTTTAATGTGCACGTGACTCGCTAACAAGGTCAACGCGTAACCCGACAACCGAGCACTAGTTAAGTGCTGTGTCTTGGTACGGTTCAACAAGGTATCCACTGCATGTGGAACCATTATGACTAACGTGTTGTCCATAACCAAACCAGCAGACTGTCGAATCGAAACAGCCGCTGCCGCTGTAGCTCTAAAGCAACTCGGCAACGCTCTAGCTACCGGATCCAAAGTCGACGAAAAGTAAGCACATGGACGTTGCTTATCGCCGAACTGTTGATTCAACACTAACAATGCACATCCTTCTCTCTCGTGGACATACAATGTGAAAGGCTTACTATAGTCGAGTGTACCCAACACAGGAGCCGAACATAACGCATTGCGTAATTCGGAAAAGCTCTTCTGACATTCGTCAGTCCAAGGAATAGGATGTGGACTATCCTTAACAGTAAGAGCTATCAAAGGCTTCGCTAACAAAGAAAAATTAGGGATCCACTGTCTATAGTACGACATAATACCCAAAAACGCACATACTTCGCTCTGTGTTGTACGAACACTCATTTTGGCAATAGCTTGAATTCTCTCTGGGGTCAGTTTCCTTCCCTCCTTCGATAAGAGGTGACCTAAGTAGGTTACTTCTTGTCAACAATATTGCAACTTGGAGAGAGAAACTTTGTGATGAAAATCAGACAGGTGGCGTAACAATGACAAAGTAGCTTCTCTACAAATCTCTTCATTGTCAGCAGCAACTAACAAGTCATCAACATATTGAATAAGGCAGCACCATCTGGAAAAACCAAGAGATCAAGTTGTGTTTTCAAAGCTTGGCTATAGATCGATGGACTCTCACAATAGCCTTGAGGAGCGCACTTAAAGCGGAAACTTCATCCTCCTAAACAGAATCCAAAGATATCTCTACTTTCCACGGCAATCGGGATGCTGAAGAAAGCATTCTTCAAGTCAATCACCGAAAATCATGTGGCCATAGACGGAATCAGAGTCAACAAAGCTGTAATATCAGGCACAACAGGAAACTGTGGAACGACAATCTTGTTCACTTTGCGAAGATCGATCACAAACCTATATACAGGAGGCTGTGAGGAATCAGATCTCTTCAGAACAGGCAAAACGGGACTATTACACACATTACCTCTTGTTTCCTCAATCACACCCTTATCGATCAGATCATAAATGATCGCCAAAAGTGCACGCTCACCATCACTCGAGATACGGTACTGTGGAAAGCGCGGTAACTTAGCATTCGCCTTTAGTGTCACAACATATGGTGGAATCTCCAAAAGACCCACATCGTTCGGACCAGTAGCCCATAACAAATCTGGTAAAGAAGACAATTCAGGTGGAAGTCTGTCTTTTCGATATGTACATCGGAGAGATCACTCTCTCACCCAACGTAAGTTGTACTCCTGACGGAGAACAATACAACATCGCATACAATCTCTTCAATAAGTCCAATCCCAACAAGTTCTCACCACAACCTGTAGTCAAAATGAGGGGTGCTTCAAATTTACGAGGTCCAACAGAAAGAGACAACGGAGTAGAAATCGAATTCGTAACCGGGGCACCAGAAAAACCTACAGAAACATTCTCAAAGCCAGACAAATGTGCGCCAGGGAGTTTAGAGTGCATTATAGAACTCTTCGTAGCACCAGTATCTAACAGAAAAGGTTCTGACACACCGGATACAATCACTTCAACATAAGGTCCACTCTGATCTACTGGAACTGAAGCAACTCCCTCTCTTTGTCTATGGCTGTCCTAACAATCGTTACCATCCACTTCCTCACCTTTAATGTAGTAATCGTCCGTAAAGTACTGTGCTGTCCTACCAGACGAACCCTGCTGCTGATCAAAACTATTATTTGAATTCTGTGGAGGCAAAGAACGCCCATTCTGTCCGCGACCTCTACCTCTAGGCGCTTGTTGAGCACCTCGACCTCTCACACCAGAAGCGCCATTCGTGCGCTGTAACAAAACCGGACAACTATTCTTGAAATGGCCCTCTTCTCTACAATACGCACACTGATTAGGCCCATATGGAAAACGCTGTTGAGAAAACTTGTTCCTTCGCGAGTTTCTCGAATATTGCTGATTCTGCTGATAATCGCGTTGATTATTAGTACAGGGTGGATAAGCTTGTTGTAGAAGAACTTTAGTCTTCAATTCCTTAGTCTTCTTATCCGCCTTCTCCAACTCATCATTGTGCCTATTTTCATAGTACTGGGCCATAGCTAAAATCTGCGCTGACGTGGAAACAGCCCAAGCACTTTCAGAATCTTTCAACTTAGTGCACAACTCAGGAAGCAAATTATGCACAAATTTGTCGACAAACAATCTCTGGCCACCCTCAGTAGCCATATCCAGACAGCGTGTCCCAATTAACACGCACTTCAGGCATCAAAGTCTTCATATAATTAATTATCCTACCAGGGAGTAGAGTAATGATATCTTCAGGCTTGGCACCTCCTATTTGTCTATCATTCGCAGCACTAATATTAACCCATGTATCACCCAATTCCTGTACATGATCCGTGTGACGAATCGTACCCCAAATAGGGTGTGGAACAACATTTCCAAACAACATATCTATGTCTGCTAAGTTCATGATACACCAACCCACAGTCTGAGTGAGCTCTTTATAATATCCCGCCGGATTTTTACGCGGATCAGGCAAAGACTGCTTAGTAGCCAAAACTTCAACACGCTTCCAAGGAACATGTACCCAAACACGCTGAAAGTGTGCAGCAACATTTCCATCCTGAGGTCTCCAAACTGGAGGAACCTCTTGCATCGGATATTGACGCGCTGCTCTCCTAACTGACGAATCAGGCTCGAACAGGCGCTCAGAAGGGGTGTCACTATGGATTGACAACAACGTCGCAACTGCTCTCTCAATGTCGAAAAGACTCACAATGGTCCCTTTCGCAAAATCGGAACGCCCTCGATACAACTCATTAGGAGCTTTACCTACTTCCTCAACCCATTGTTCATGGAGGAACACACACATCATCTCAAAGACGTACCGCTGCTTTGGTGCTTCCCATTGACGGAAAACATCCATAACACCCTCAAGATCATACTGAGAAGCGAACGTAATCCATTTACGAGCCATGTGATCCAAAACTGTACGCTCATCTATATCAGGCAACTGACTACGTGATTGTCTACGCTCATTAACAGGAGACATACCCAACGGTCCCAACAAAGGAGACAAGAAACCAGAAACTGCAGCAGTCATTCTCTGTCTAGCAGAAGGAGAAGGTGAAAGAATAAGAGAAGACGGAACAATAGTAGAAGAATCCAAAGTCGGAACAGAAGGAGTATTATAGATAGGCGTAGGAGTAGCAGACGAAGAAGGAGGCAAAGTTGGCGGCCCCTGAGGAGGCTGCGCCAAAGGAACAGTAGCCAACGGAAGAGGAGCTGGCTGTGGAGGATTTGCAGGTGGCACAACAACCGGAGGTTGTAGAACTACAACTGGTAGTGGCTGTGCCGTAGCATTTTGTGCATAAGGGGGTGGCGAACTCAATAGATGCGACATTAAAGGATCTTTCGCAAGATCTTTCTTTGCTTCCTGCTCTTTAAGCGGCAAAACTGGGTAGCACTTATCTACCGCTAACTTCCTAACCCTAAGCATCTGTTCGCTCTCTTGCTCTTCCTCATTATCCCTATACACTATAGCAGCTTGCACCATTGACAAACCTCATTCTCGTTTATTCTTCTTCGCAAATTTAATTTCTTTCTGTTTGGCTTCTTTGCGCCATATGCGGAAAGAGTCAAACATTGCCGGCCGAGCTTTCTTTTTAAACAGTTTAACTTCAAGGTTATCTAAAATCTCAGTTTCAAAACTACCATAACGGGGCCACTGTAGGACACCGTCATTCTTCGTATATTTTACCCAGATATCATTATAACCAATGGGGCCCACACCATGCTTCACATATAGTTCATATGTAGGAGTTCCAATCGGAGGAACCGGACACGAATCCTCTAACCGGGAATCCTTAGAACAACCACAGCCAAATATTCTTCCAAGTCTGCTAAGACCAGGCATCTTGCTCACTAGTCTAGCTTCAAACTACAAGGGAAATCTCAAAACGATAACCTCGTGAATACATGAGTCCCTTGGCTTTGGGGCCTGCAGGTACCAAATCAAAGCGATCCACGAAGGGATACCAAAACAAACTAAGGACTGGGAGACGCTCCACTCATACTTAACTGAAATGTCGATGGCGTCACCAGAAGACCCGTCTATCGTCTCGCTCTACAAAGTCTAAGGCTCCAAGACAGGGCGACAGTCAGGGCAGCAGTCCTTCGTAGCCGTCGGAAAGCGGGGAACCTCGCAGCAAAGACTTTTGGACCACGACGACATACAGGGGTCGATGAAGTGGCTGGCCTTCCTCCAGAATTTCCACACGAAGCTCTCCACGATCTTCGGGCTTGGACCGGTGCCGCTGAAGTCGCCCCACGTTGGGCACCAACTGAAGGACTGGGTTTTTAGAGCCCAGCGGCGCCAGGGAAAACGCCTGATGCCTTCGAGTTCCCCTGCCTTGGCAAACAGAGACACTGGACGCTTCTTGATGACGTCAAAGACCAAAGTTTATTGGCTGCAACCAGGAACAGAGATCTATGAAGCACAACACGGGTGGTTCGCTAGAGACTGCACAAATTCAATGAGCGGAGCATGGTCTTTTATGCCAAAAATCAGGCCTCAAGCAACATTCCAGACTTGCATTGATTACATACAAACTGACCAATCATAGAGTGACATTTCAAAAGTAGCGCATGACGACAATCCCCTTTTCCGTTGTCCAGCCCACCAGAAATGACCAAGCACATTCCATTTTCCTGTTCGATCAGGCCGGACAAACCCATCATAAAACCTCAACCCAAATCAGTGATTATGTCGTAAAGGAAGGAGCAGAAACAGATTGGAAGTAAGATAGAAAGGTGGGTGCAGTGTGCTGTAAACTTCGGCATGTCCTGCTCTTTGATCTTTATCTGACCAGCTGCTTAACAAGGAACTGGCTCAGCGAGGTCAGCCTCGGTCAAGGGAGTCAGTTCGGCCAGGCCATTCAGAAGTCAGCTAAGGTGTACGTGTCCCAAAGTCTCGTTCGGCCGTAGTCATCGGCCTATGTGAGGGCAACCACACAAAATGGCTGCCGTACACAAAATGGAACCCGAAGTTTCAAACGAAATCCCTAAATACATAGTGTTCTCTTTGATCGATTAATGCGAAAACACTTGTACATACCGCACTCATGATTTGCAGTCCGCTGACACCAAAATCGTCTATTTCCGACGACCTTTATTGAACGGGTTCGGAACCACCGAACCTCAGACCCTCAAACTACGGAATCACAACAATGGCCCACCCTTTACCAGCACAGAACTGTCTGAATATCTTTTGTCCCACCAGATTAAGCACCGCCGAGTGACCCCCAGGTGGACTCAGGCAAACAGAGAGGTGGAACGGTTGATGCGAACACTAAACAAGACAATCCAGATAGCCCTGGCCGACGGCCAAACCCTGGAGCTGGCACTCTACCAGTTCATCCGAGAGTATCGCCTGACTCCCCACTGCACCACCGGCATTCCCCCAAGCCGCCTATGTTTCGGCAGAACTGTGACGGATACCATCCCACACCACCCAGCGTGGGCAGCGTCTCCGACCCCTCCGAACCAGTCAATGGAGCGAAGAACCAAGACCAACCAAGAAGCGTCCCGAAGAAGGAGAGCCCAGGACAGCGCCCTTGCTGTCGGCAAGCGGGTGCTAGTACGAGACCGCCATCAAGGTGGGAAATTCCGGGTGCCTTTTGATGTAGACCCATGGACCGTGACCGAAATCAAAGGCATCATGGTTACCGCCTCCCGGGGAGCTGAGAGAGTCACCAGGAACATCTCGTTTTTCAAGAGGATTCCCCTGGACGACTTTGAGGAGTTCCCAGCACTCGATGAACCCGACCACGAGATGCCCAGAGGCTCGTCTGTAACGGGAGAAGATTGCAGCCCTCGCCCAACCCAGAGCGGAAGCGGCGACCTAACCACCTCAGAGCCGGAAGAACCGCCCCAGCAAGGAGCGCGTAACAGCCAAGAGACCCCCGAGGCAGGCTGCTCGGAGGACATGTTCCTGTCCCCTCCTACTAGAGACAGTCAGAGCCGGTACAACCTGCGGCCCCATCCGCGGCCGTCCCAGAGGTACCAGGACTTTGTTGCCCGCTGCCGACCGTGGTGAACTGGCGAGATGATGCACCGGGGAAAACCAAGTAAGACTGTTCCAAATGTTTAAGTTACAGAGACTGAGTGATGTTGTTCGAAAAGTTTGCAATGTATGCTGTTTATCATGTTTTGCATTTTTGAGTAAAGGAGGAATGTAATGTTGCCAACCCACATACACCCGCTGAAGGGGGTGGCAGCTAATGACCCCGGGAGCGTGAAGATAATGAGCTGGCCCAGCGTCCGCGCGGGCCGTACACGCTACAGTTAATAAATAGCCCAGGGTTCTGGGCGTGGTTTTAGTGCGTTGCTGGCCGCCACTAGAACCTCTGGTGTCCATGTCCCTATGTTGGCAGCCCTGCCCCCACAACACTACATAGCCCACGACTACCCCAGGGTGACACTTGAAAAAGACTGACACCACTTCCACGCAGGTCATCACTCCTGGTAAAGGAACCATGGTATTCACCATGGTGTGGCTCACTGGTTAGAGGCGGCTGACCCGAGAGCGGAGGACGGCCCGGGACCAGGGTTCAATTCCCGACGCGGCAGGGTCGTGGACCAGGGTCAGCGGACTCGATAATTCTCATCTCGGTGCCTACTCTAACCAGGGATCACACTCGGCAACTCTGGGCATTAGCTTGCCTCATCTCCACAACGGCCCCCCACATACGCCAGGGATGCCTGGTTTCACCTTGGAGATACCCAGTAGGGACCATCTCACAGGGAAAGCCAGGACGGGTTCCCCAGCGGTCTACTGGGCAGAGATACTCCTTCGGGAGTCGATTCTAGCGCATTACAAACCCACAAGTAATTAATTAATTAATTAATTAATTAATTCACTGCATCACTCAGTCACCCAAATGCAACTCATATATGAAAATGTGAAAACGCCACTCTGATAATGCTTTGAATTTTCTATTCCAAGAATTAGATGACAGAGACTAATGCAGAGTGTCCAAGCCCCACTGCCCCCTCCCCCAATCCCCCCACCCCCACCACCACCACCGCCACCATTCATCGCAAGTCGATCACACTGTCTTGCGCAGGTCAATAAAACATATCACAACACCACGAGGACTCCTTTAAGACATATATGCCACTTTTGTCATAAAAGGAGACAGAAGTGGAGGGAGGGAGACGCCATGTTTGAGATAAGTGGCAGCCACATATTGATTTCATTCTCAGGTAGCGTGGGAGGCGGTAATTGCATCTTCCAGCTTGGAGGCATGGCAGCTGGCAGAGCCTGCATGGCGCCACCGTCACATGGCTGACTTTTATCAAGAAGTCCCTGCTCTTGTTTTGTTCAGAAAAGACCAAAACAATTGCCTGCAGCCTGTGCTGCAGATGCAATTTGCAATTGTTGACACACGTGCTCCATCTGTTGAAGTTTACCATCTGTCCATGTTCTCTGTTGAAATCGTGCTGCACGCGCGCGAGCTGAGGTGCCCATATTTTTATTTTTTACACTCTCCATTGGGCAAAAGTACAGCAACAATACCGAAATAAACTTTCTTCAAATCCTCTAGTTCGGAGGGGGGGGGAGGGTAGTAAATTATCCTGTCCTCGAATATATGCGAGTATTTCTCGCGCTCTCCTCCAGTTGTGAGGGGAAGCAAAGAAATACAGCAACTGCTAAGCTGTAGAGGCGGGTGAGCCCATAAATTAACAGGGAAAGGCAAGCCACGCCCAGGGCCGGCTCTAGCCCAAATAGTCCGCGCACGAGCCGAGCCATGTAAACCATGCTAGAAACATCATGTTGGTATACCGCGGTATATGATAATGATTTCCAAATTAAAAAATAGAGATTTCTTTAACATGCAAACGTGTTTCACGTTATTACAGTGGTCTTCAAACGTTTTAATATTTCCCCCCCACACACCCTCAGTGGGGGGGAAAATAATCACTGCCCGCCCCCGTAAGTTTTCATAAATATTCTATTAAACTGTCCATGCTTAAATATGTTAAATGTGTATAGACTAATTTAAACATTGGAGTTATGTTACTGTTTTACAAATGCAATTAAATACATGATTACGAAACCCTATTCTGCTGTGGCAGGCGTTTCTAACATGTAAAAGTATCCACAGTGTAATTATAAGAAAAGGGGGTTAGCGTTTTGAAGAATATTTGGAGTACCTTTCCTTTTTACACCTTCTCCTAGCCAGAATATAAAAGACAAAAGTTGTTAGTGATGGCCCACTACAGAGCAGCTTACTGACGCTTGTTTTTTTTCTGCTGAAATCAAAGGACTGTTATCAGCATAATGCTTCTATTAGGCAGAGCCTGGCACCCTCCCTGGGATCACTTGAGGCCACCCCAGTTTGAAGACCCCTGCCTTAGTATTTGAGGTTACATCTCTGCATTGAGAATTGTTTATTAAAAGTAAGAGTTTTTAAACTTGAATTGAGAAACATTCCTGCCCCGACAATGCTATTAATGAATAATAAACAACTCAGTGGTAATGAATACTCTATATGTGTCCTAGATTTCTAATGTAGATGTGGATCTAGCAACATTATAGGTTATTAAATCAAACATGAGAGGTTTTTGTACAGCTCACATCCTGAACTGACGCTTTTTTTTTTTACAGTTTTATATAGCGCAAACTTAAAACGAAGGTATCATAGGGCTTTATATAAGCACCATTTGCATTACAGAGGGACACATTCATATTTTTTTAGGCACAGGGAGATTACGTAATTTGTCCAGAATCATAGGAAGTTTGAGCCTCCCGCCATACTCGAACCTGGTTCCCTTGCGTCAAAGTCCGCCGCTCTGGCCACTGAGTCACATCCACCTATATAAGGTTCTCTCATATGTGATGGTGAAAAAAAACGAGGCTCAGTGAAATAAATATTTGCTTAGGATAACACAGTTTGGTCAAGCATAGAAGCCAGGATTTATCCCAGATTTTCCAGTTTTATACTGCAATTCAACCATTAAGTGGATATCTTTCTCTTATTCCAAAGATTAATGCTTTGCCATTCATACTTTAAGGGTGAGATTAGAGCGTGGGTTATGTTTTTAACTATTCTCCATATCCCGAGCCTGCCCAATGGCTGAGCTTGATTTTTAAAATAATGACTGCCAGTGAGAAAAGGGGGGGCCAATCGGCCCCCACGCAGGCATGGCGGGGCCCGGCCCCTCCCATATCCCGTTCCCTTCGTGGTGGCTTGCCCTCGCCCCGGAAGTAGTTGTGCACTTCCGGGCCGAGGGGGCGGGGCCGCGACCTCGAAGGGGTTAAGAGCCTGGGGAGCGCGGGTAGCGACCTCTTTGTGCCCGCGCTCCCCAGGCTCTCTCCTCGCCCCACCGTGGGGCTGTTGAATGAGTAAATGAAAAGAGAACCACAACAGGGGTATAACAAACATATGTATTTGTTCTAAACACATCACTCTAGCAGTAAACTTATTTAAGCTTTGATCTCACTAGTACCCTCAGTTTTTTAGAACTCTTATACACCCTGGCCCTTTATTGTACCTTCAAAGGTATCCCGGCGCCCAGTTGCAGTATCAATTGGGCAGTGGGAGTTCGGTGTCTAAACCCCTGGGCTCCACTGTTGGTAGTGCGCTTTGGTAGCGTTGGTAAGTAGTCATGAAAGGGCTATGACATTCACTGTGGCTACAGGTTTATTCTTAGGCAAGGTTATACTAATGGGCACACCACGGTAGCATTTAGTTGAATGCGCTACATGTCACACAAGCTGATGCTATGCTGACCACTCGCAAGTGGCGAGTAAGGAAGGGAATACATACGGGGTTAATGCCAGCTTGGGCTTAGCATTCTGAGGACAATGAATGCAGACACTGGTGGGGCAGCTGTAGTTAGGAAGCCAGGAACCCTACCCATCGTACAGCGCTATTGCACGGCATTTCACACTGTGTATTGTCCTGAAGTAATCATTAATGGGCTATTGCATTTACGGTGGACTACAGGTCTGGGCTTTCATGAAGGTCAGATTACCGGGCACCCTCACGGAACACTTACAGTTGGAAGTGTTAATGAGTATGCATCGGGCGCTAATTTTATCTAAAACTTGGCATGTGATGGCAATGTAAGACAAGCACGTGTACGGCAGTTATCGCCAGAAACACTGATGGTTTGTGTTTATCTTTTCCATTTATGTATGGCTGGGCCCATGGTGGACATCCGGGAAGTGCTCCACACCACAACGGCGGCAACAGGTGGACAGCCCAAGGGATGCGTACGTCAGGTAGAGGATGGTAAGCAACAACGCAAGTGTGGTGGCCGAGCGAGCAAGGACGCAGGAGGTGCCAGCACAGGGTTGATTGTTTTGTTCCTCGGGCCTGCGACGCAGGACGGAAACTACCCATGGATCATCACAGCAACTCATCAGCATCACGGAATTGCCAGGAGGACGTAAAGAAGACAGTGGTAGTATGGGTAGTAGGACATTCATAAGTAAAGCACGCTAATCCTATTTCGTGCAGGATCGGGTAGACGGAGGGCGGAGAGTGGGGGGTGCACGGTCTCCTTCCACGGCAGGGGGGGGGCTTCGCCTCAGTCAGTTCAGGGATTATATGTCGGATTTACTAAGAAGACATACTGCACCTCCTTCGGCGGTGATCCTTCATCTGGGGGGGAATGATCTGGCAGGTCTGGCTAGAAGGGTCCTCCTGGAAGAGATTATATCAGCAGCAGGGTGGCTGGCAAAGCGGTTACCGGGGAGCGTGATTGTATGGTCACAGCTGATACCAAGAATGCAGTGGAGAGGGGGGGACTCAGCGCGTTGAATCACTCAGTAAAGAGGGTCAACAACAAGCTGGACAAGTTATTCAGAACTCCGGTCTTACAGACCATACCTCATGGGTGCATCTGGGGGGAGCACTTCTAACTGCGGGACGGGGTCCATTTAGCAGAGGCGGGAAATGCCCTTTGCATAAGGAATATCTTGGCATGGGTTAGAGATCATATCAGCAGCAGGGTGGCTGGCAAAGCGGTTACCGGGGAGCGTGATTCTATGGTCACAGCTGATACCGAGAATGCAGTAGAGAAGGGGGGACTCGGTTAGCGCGTTGAATCACTCGGTAAAGAGGGTCAACAACAAGCTGGACAAGTTACTCAGAACTCCGGTCTTACAGACCATACCTCGTGGGTGCATCTGGGGGGAGCACTTCTACCTGCGGGACGGGGTCCATTAACAGAGGCGGGGAATGCCCCTTTTCATAAGGTATATCCTGGCATGGGTTGAGGTCTTTGGAGGTAGGTTATGACCTTTCTATAGGTAGGTGCGGGGGGGGGGGCCAGATAGTCGGTCAACTATGCTGGCCTGTGGCGGTAAGGTCATAATCGGTGAGCAGCATTTTAAGGTCCTTAGGGGGGGGCGGGCCCATTCACGAAAGGGCCGCCCGTCGGGAGGGATTGGTCTCTCCCAGAACTTCAGGGGCAGGATATGATATCCATTACTTAGAAGGGTGCGGGGGAGGGAGTCCACGCTTTCCTCAGGCTGGTAGCCACCCCTCACAGACACTATGACGTCATCAAGGTGCGCAAGTGTGGGCCCTCCTGTTATGGTTTAATGGAGTTCAGAGCGCACGTGGGTGAAACGTGCCCTGGGTTGCGCATGCGCCATCTCGAACGTGAGAGCGTAGCTGTAAAGGATCTGACACCGGTTAGCGACCTTGCCGTCCGACTTAATTATTAGAATGCATTTAATTTTCAGGATGTTTAGATTAGGTTAGGAAACACGCTGTACTAGATATTTGTTAAGGTTAGCCCATCATACAATGTCAAAATGGATGTTAAATCTAATGTTCTGAAATGTGCATTTAATAATTGTCAAAATGTTTATTTTATTAAAATTTTCATTTTATTTCATATTTTAATAAATACGGCCAGGGGGGCCCTGTCCCCCTGACTTCCAAAGACCCATGTCTTGACTTGTTGAATTAAGTAATGCATTTTTGTGAAGTAAGGAGGGGGGTGGCCGGTAGTCCCAGACCATGAGAAAAGGGGGGGCCAATCGGCCCCCACGCAGGCATGGCGGGGCCCGGCCCCTCCCATATCACGTTCCCTTCGTGGTGGCTTGCCCTCGCCCCGGAAGTAGTTGTGCACTTCCGGGCCGAGGGGGCGGGGCCGCGACCTCGAAGGGGTTAAGAGCCTGGGGAGCGCGGGTAGCGACCTCTTTGTGCCCGCGCTCCCCAGGCTCGCTCCTCGCCCCACCGTGGGGCTGTTTAATTTTCCCCACCCTCCATCCCCTTGGTTAGCGGAATTGGGGTAAAGACAATGGTAGGTATACTGTCTAGCGATGTCCAGGATTATAGGAAAGGAATGCTTGCTGCCTTAGGCCTTTTTTCCCCGTTACAGGTGAAATGTGCATATGTATATGCTTGGTGCTTTGCTGTGGTTTTTTAACTAATTCTTTCCTTAGGCTTTTTTCCCGTTTACAGGAAAATGTACATATGTAGATGTGTTGTGCTTTGCTGTGGTTTTAACTAATTTTCTCCTTAGGCCTTTTTTCCCTCTTAGATAGCAATGTCGTATTTATTATGTGGGTTTGGCGGTAAGGTCATAATCGGTGAGCAGCATTTTAAGTTCCTTAGGGGGGGGGGGGCCCATTCACGAAAGGGCCGCCCGTCGGGAGGGATTGGTCTCTCCCAGAACTTCAGGGGCAGGATATGATATCCATTACTTAGAAGGGTGCGGGGGAGGGAGTCCACGCTTTCCTCAGGCTGGTAGCCACCCCTCACAGACACTATGACGTCATCAAGGTGCGCAAGTGTGGGCCCTCCTGTTATGGTTTAATGGAGTTCAGAGCGCACGTGGGTGAAACGTGCCCTGGGTTGCGCATGCGCCATCTCGAACGTGAGAGCGTAGCTGTAAAGGATCTGACACCGGTTAGAGACCTTGCCGTCCGACTTAATTATTAGAATGCATTTAATTTTCAGGATGTTTAGATTAGGTTAGGAAACACGCTGTACTAGATATTTGTTAAGGTTAGCCCATCATACAATGTCAAAATGGATGTTAAATCTAATGTTCTGAAATGTGCATTTAATAATTGTCAAAATGTTTATTTTATTAAAATTTTCATTTAATTTCATATTTTAATAAATACGGCCAGGGGGGCCCTGTCCCCCTGACTTCCAAAGACCCATGTCTTGACTTGTTGAATTAAGTAATGCATTTTTGTGAAGTAAGGAGGGGGGTGGCCGGTAGTCCCAGACCATGCCCAAAGCAATGCTCAGAAGCCCGCGGCTGGTGCTATTAAATGTCAGCACTCCGAATACCAAGGCGGCATATTGCTAAATCCACCTCTGGCCTCTCTAAACAACTGCCAGACACTCCCCCTTATCTAACTCTTGCAGGTTCCTGCTTTCAGTTTTTGTGATGATTATATCCCCTTTCTGTTCCCCTTTGTGTGTTTTCCTCCATCTTACTCGCGAGAAATGTCTGTAAAGGAAAAATACGTGTAGGTCCCTAAAAAAAAATTAGTGCCAGTGGCCCCCACTGGTAAGTGGTAACAATCCAGGTCAAACTAGGCACTGCCCAAAGGCAAAAGAGAGTGTCACTACATCACACGTGCACGTTGTTTCGTTCAGCACAGGGACATTTGATGTGATTCACAGGATGCTGAGTCAAGCCCGAGCTTCAAACCTGGGTCCTCATGATACAAGGGCAGTAGCAGTAGGCCCTTGGCCACATCGCATCCCTTCAAAGTTCCGCTACTTATGGGCTTGAGGTTCCAAGAGGACCTCGAGCTGAGCCTTAGTAAGACATCTAATGCCCAAGCCTCACTTGACCTTTCAGTGGCTTGGCCTACTAAGAGGATAAAAAAAGGGAGCATTTAAGAACATTGGGCTCTGCCAGACCCCAGGTTCAGAACTCAGGGAGCAGGACGAAGGGGGAAGTGGACAAAACATTTTGGAAACTGTTGAGCAGCATTTAACACAGGCCTTAATTTTAGGGATTTTGTCATCATTTGTTGTATGCATTTTGTAGGATTCATGCTTGAAATTTCTTTTTTAGGACACATTGATGTTGGGCGCTAAACACCTCTGCCGACATATTGGCAAAGAGGCTTTGAGGCATATTTACAAAGGATGTGGCGGAGTGATGTGTTAGCCTTCCTGGCTAAACTCCTCGATCCGCCACTTCAGAAATGAAGGGCTGCACCATATTAACAAGAATATGGTGCAGTCCTCGTTTCCCCCTGCGCTGGCGCTACACTTAGCAGCCTAGCGCCACGCAGGGACCCTTACACCATAGTGCAAGAGTGTCTGCTTGCAGGGGAAGAATGTTTATGTGCAGGAAGGTCCCCCTTTCAGCACATAAACAATCTTGAAATGCTGTTTTGTAACTTCTATGTGTGCTGCTTAATGCAGCACACATAGAAGTTGCAAAACAGCATTTTCTTTCAATGATTGTTTATGTGCAGGAAAGGGGACCTTCCTGTACGTAAACGATTGTTAAGAAAGGCGATCTTAGGGGGGAGGCAGAGGCTATCTGGCCGACCACCCTGAGACCCACCTCTCCTTATGGAACTGGCCGAGCGCCGTCGAGAGGCCTCCTGGCGAGGTTCCTCTCCTAGGATCGTACAGGCGAGCAATCACACCACTACAGAAGGACACTACACAAGGATAGATTCTTAACGTCTTTATCAGCAATCAAGGCAGGTTATCTCAGCAATATGTACAAATAGATCGAGAGATCTTCAAAGTCTTAGTAACGGTGGGAAGGGGGTAGCGGGACAGTCTTAGTACCAGCCGGGTACGGGGATACCCTACGCTCAGCTCTCAATCCTCGAGCTGGGGGGTTCCTCAGGGTCGGGCAGCGGCAGTGCCAGCAGGGCTCCGAAGGTGGTTTCAGCGAGGTCGGGCCGCGGCAGCGCCAGCAGGGCTCCGAAGATGGTTTCAGCGAGGTTGGGCCGCAGCAGCGCCAGCAGGGCTCCAAAGATGATTTCAGCGAGGTTGGGCCGCGGCAGCGCCAGCAGGGCTCCAAAGATAGTTTCAGCGAGGTTGGGCCGCAGCAGCGCCAGCAGGGCTCCAAAGATGATTTCAGCGAGGTTGGGCCGCGGCAGCGCCAGCAGGGCTCCAAAGATAGTTTCAGCGTTCGAAGTAGGCGAGTTCTTCTCAGGGTCTCTCGACTCCAGGATACAACTGCCAACGCATTTCAGAGCTGCCCCAGATATAGGTCTGAAGTCCTTTGATGTCCGGACCTTCGCACCTGGGGGGTCAGAGGGGCCGGGATGAGAGTGTCTAGACACCCAGCAGGGGGGTGGAGCCAGCGCCCAGGGAGTCCGGGGATGGCTGGAGGGCCATCGAAACTCTCCTCCTCCTTGATCCGTCAAGTGGCCGCTTTACCACCTGGTCGGATCTTGGTGCCTCGATGTCGGGGCTTAGCTGGGGCCGCGGCCGGGCCGAGGCCACGGGGCCCGGACGTGGAAGGCCCAAGATGGAGTCGGGGCCTGAGAGGGTGGACCGGGATAGGGATCGGACCAGCAGCGTGGGGCGAGTAGGGGTCGCCATGAGTGGTGGCTCTCGTGAAGGTTGGAAGGGGTAGCCTCAGGCCGGAGGACAGGGGTCGATGTCGTCCAGGGCACGCCATGCGGGAGGAGGGGGACCACGCCACGAGGCCGGGTCCAACACACGTCCCCCCCAGCTGAAGGCAGGGAGAGTCACCCATCTTCTTGGGGGTTCTCCTCGCCGAGGCGGAAGAAGCGGGACAGGCCGTCAGCGTTGGCGTGGTCGCTGCCGGGGCGATGCTCCACAGTGAAGTCCATCCCTTGTAGGGAGATGGACCAACGTAGCAACTTCGGGTTCTCCCCTCACATCTGCATCAACCACTGCAGGGGCGGTGGTCCGTTTGCACCCGGAAGTGGGTGCCAAAGAGATAGGATCGGAGTTTCTTGAGGGCCCACACCACGGCGAAGGCCTCTCGTTCAATGGTGCTCCAGCGTTGCTCTCGGGCCAGCAGACGTCGGCTGATGAAGGCCACCGGCTGATCAACTCCTTCGGCGTTGATTTGGGACAGGACCGCCCCTACACGGTGCTCGGAGGCATCTGTTTGGACTGCGAACTCCCGGCTGTAGTCGGGGGCTTGGAGCACGGGGCGGTACACATCGCTGTCTTAAGGGTCTCAAAGGCGACCTGACACTCAGGTGTCCAGTGTACCTTCTGTGGCTGCTTCTTGGAAGTGAGTTCAGTGAGGGGGCCCACAATGCTGCCATAATCCTTCACAAAGCGCCGGTAATACCCAGTGAGCCCCAGGAAGGCTCGGACCTCTGTCTGGGTGACCGGGGGCTCCCAGGCCAAGATGGCGTCGATCTTGGGTTAGAGGGGGGCCACCTGGCCGCTCCCCACTTGGTGTCCCAGATAGGTCACGGAACCTTGACCGATCTGGCATTTGCTGGCTTTTATGGTCAATCCGGCCCGGCGGAGGGCCGCCAAGACCTCCCGGAGGTGCTGGAGGTGTTCGGCCCAGTGGAGGCTGTACACCGCGATATCGTCCAGATATGCGGCGCTGAACTCTTCTAGCCCCACCAGTACCTTATTCACCAGCCTCTGGAACGTTGCGGGGGCGTTTTTCATCCCGAAGGGCATCACCCTGAAGTGGTAGTGGCCATCGGGGTTGAGAAAGCGGAGCGCTCTTGGGCGCCTGGTGTGAGTCCGATCTGCCAGTAGCCGGAGGTTAGGTCGAATGTGCTCAGGTAGCGGGCCGCCCCCAGGCGGTCGATCAGTTCATCAGCCCGGGGAATGGGGTGGGCGTCGGTCCGGGTGACGGCGTTCAATCCCCGGTAGTCTACACAAAACCTTAGTTCGGGAGAAGCGCCAGGGGCGGCGGCTTTGGGGACCAGGACGACAGGGCTGGCCCATGGACTGTCAGAGGGTTCGACCACCCCCAGAGCCAGCATCTTGGAGACCTCCGATTGAATGCAGGTCCGAACTCGATTGGGAACTCGGTAGGCCCGGTGTCGCACAGGCAGGCTGTCCCCGGTGTCGACATCGTGGACGCACTACGGGGTGACTCCTGGGGTGAGAGAAAACAAGTCTGCAAATTGTCCCAACAGCTTTTGGCAGTCTCTGTGTTGTTCTGGGGTCAGGGCGGAAGAGAGGTTGACTCCCTCCACGGAGCCGTCTTTCTCGGAGGCGTTCAGGAGGTCCGGTAGGGGCTCGGAATCGTCTTCGGCCCCGCTGTCCGTAGCCAACAGGAGGCTAAGTTCTGTCCGGACAAAGTGAGGTTTGAGCCTATTGGCGTGGAGGACCCGGAGGGGGTTCCTGGGGGACTCCATGTCCACCAGGTATGTGACAGGGCTCTTGCGCTCCACCACTTTGAAGGGGCCAGTCCACTTGTCCTGGAGGGCACAGGGTTCAACCGGGGACATGACCCAGACCCGTTGGCCCGGCTCGAACTCAATGGAAGAGGCGTTTTGATCATACCAGCGTTTCATCTATTCTTGGCTGGCCTCAAGGTTGTTTTTGGCGAGTTCCCGGAACCGCCGAGTCTGGTTGCGGAGGGTCAGGAGGTACCGGTATACGTCTGGGGGAGCATCTTGTGCGGCGACCTCCCAGCCTTCTTTGACCAGGCTTAGGGGGCCCCGGACGGGGTGCCCATACAATAGTTCGAAGGGGCTGAACCCCAGGGACTTCTGAGGGACTTCCCGGTAGGCGAAGAGGAGGCAGGGCAGCAGCACGTCCCATTGGCGTCGTAAGGGCTCTTCTAGGTCCATGATCATCCCCTTGAGGGTTCGATTGAAACGTTCCACCAGGCCGTTCCCTTGGGGGTGGTAGGGAGTCGTAAATTTGTATGTGACCCCGCATTGTTGCCACAGGGACTTCATGTAGCGGGAAATGAAGTTCGTACCCTGGTCACTGACGACTTCTCGGGGGAAGCCCACCCGGGAGAAGATCCCCATTAGCGCCCGGCCCACCACGGGAGCCGTCACGGTCCGGAGAGGGATGGCTTCGGGATAAGAGGTGGCATGGTCCACCAGGATGAGAATAAAACGGTGACCTTGAGATGTTCGGGGCTCCAGGGGTCCCACGATGTCGATCCCCACTCGCTCGAAGGGGGTGTTGACGACGGGGAATGGTTGCAGGGGGACCTTGTGCTTCCCGCCGCCCTTCCCGCTGGCTTGGCAGGTGGGGCAAGTCCGGCAGTGATTGCTTACATCATTCCTCATCTTGGGCCAGTAGAAATGGGTCACCAGGTGGCTGTATGTCTTGTCCTGCCCCAGGTGCCCAGCGAGGGGCACATCGTGTGCCAGATTCAGGAGAAATGTTTTAACAAAAAAAAGGGGTGACCCTGTGTCCCTCAGAACCTGGGTATATATGATTAACAAACAATTGGTTCTGTTGGGTGACAAATAAATTGCTTTAAGTAAGGCTGAAACAGCTCAAGAGACAAAAAACAAAAAACCTCTCTGAAGCAAAGTTGTTTTATATAAATTAAAAAACAAGGAAAAAACATACATTGGAATTACTTCATTCCACTAAATTCATGATAGATATTTCAAATTCGTGAATCGTGACTGTGGTGATCAAAGTGACTAGTGCAAAGCATATAGTGACACTTATATACACAATATATATACAATAAAATCACAAGGGGGAAGGAGGGGGCAGGACAAAACAAATTGTTCTTTGTCGTTATGTGGCCAGTATTATAAACATGAATGTTGAGCGTTTTCCTCGGACAGCTTGGTGTTGGCTGCCACATCGGGACCGCTTTTTTCCGTGTGAACTAATATCACATAGAGGGTTGACCGACGGGCTACTCTTTGGATTAAATCATCATTTTACCATCCCTTTCCTTTCCCCTCCACCTTGTCTTGATAAAGACCCGCCGCGACCACCAACTGGGGCGCTATCAGGGTCGAAACGTCGACGCTCTTTTCTGGCCAAGTTAATTCCAGGAACGTGGACATCAACCATTTGCTTTCCTTGGAACATTCATGTTTATAATACTGGCCACATAACGACAAAGAACAATTCGTTTTGTCCTGCCCACTCCTTCCCCCTTGTGATTTTATTGTATATATATTGTGTATATAAGTGTCACTATATGCTTTGCACTAGTCACTTTTATCACCACAGTCACGATTCACGAATTTGAAATATCTATCATGAATTTAGTGGAATGAAGTAATTCCAATGTATGTTTTTTCCTTGTTTTTTAATTTATATAAAACAACTTTGCTTCAGAGAGGTTTTTTGTTTTTTGTCTCTTGAGCTGTTTCAGCCTTACTTAAAGCAATTTATTTGTCACCCAACAGAACCAATTGTTTGTTAATCAGATTCAGGAGGAAGTCTCGGAACCGGAGGGGGACCACCAGCACCCGGCTGGCCCCCAGCTCGGCAATCTTTTGTTCACTGTAGAGGAGATCGTTGTCCCAATAGACCCAGTGGGACCCCGAGGGGTCTCCAGCGGTTTGAGCGGCGGCTTGCTGTCGGATCCCCTCGAGGGAGGGACACGTTTTCTGTTCTTGTCGGAACTGCTCCTGTGTGGGGCCACCTTCTTGGCGCCATTGGGCCAGTTCCGGGAGGTCGCTGAGCGGGGCAATTTCTTCACGGTGGGGCCCCAGTGGACCGGGCTCAGGATCGGAGTCTTCGGAGACGGCGGCCGGTGGAGGCTCGGGCCACTCTGGTTCTTCGGTTGGGGTGGTGTCCCGGGTGGCCATGGATCGGGTGGTCGCACAGACCCACTCAGGGAGGCCTAGCATCCCCAGATGCTCTCTCCGCTCGACTTTGGCCCAGGGGGAACTCTCCAGGTCGTTCCCGAGGAGGCAGTCCATGGGGGCATCGTCCCGGACGGTCACTTTCAGCATGCCCGACACTCCCCCCCACTCAAAGGGGATTCGGGCCATCTGGCACAGGCTCTCTGAATTGTCCGCACACCACACCGGGCATAGTACATTGGGCAGGATCTGGTCGGGGGTCACCAGGTGGCAACGGACGGCCGTCATGCTGGCTCCCGTGTCGCGGAGGGCCTCGGCCCGGTGCCCATTAATGGTGACCCACTGGCTGTACTTCTGAGTGTTTGCCGGGATTGGGGCCCGGGGGACCATGTCTCTTTTGCCCAGACATACCAGGGACATGGCGGCGGGCTCCCACTCGGTCTGGTCTTAGTCATAGTCCTCTTCTTTGCCTCTCTCCTCTCCCAGGGAGGTGGCGGCGATCTGGCGGTTTGGCGGACCGGTGGTGCTGGATCGCTGGTTCATGGGGCAGTTGGGGTCATTGGCATAGTGACCGGGTCGCTGGCATTTGTGGCAGATAACATTCGAGCGGGGCCCCGGCCGTGCTGGGGGGCCCCTCTTCTGGCCAGGGAGGGCGAAGTGTTGGTCGGGGGAGGCACCGCGGGGCGTCCCGGTTCCGGTTCTGAACTCCTCCGCCGCCTCGCGGATGGTGGAGCCCCGGGGTGGCTCGGCCGTGGTCTCCCATCGAGTTCCGGGGGACCCGGGTGCTCTCCCAACGATCGGCCTCGACGGCGAGTTTCCGTGGCTCGGTCAGTTTGCTGTCGAGGAGATGCTGCCTGAGTTCGACAAAACAGTTGTTGGAGAGGTGCTCCCACACAATGAGGTCGAACAGCTGCTCATAGGTGGTGACTTGGCTGCCTTTGATCCACCCCTCTAAGGCTCTACTATAGAAGTTCACATACTCCACCCATGTAGTACCGGGGATTCTCTTACAGTCTCGGAATCGCTGTCGGTACATCTCGGGGGTGAGTCCGTAGCGGGTAAGTATGGCGGCTTTCATGTGTTCGTAAGAGGTCATCTCGGCGTCTGGGAGCTGCAGCAGGGCGTCTCTTCCCTCGTTGACGAACTTCCCCCACAAGCCGGCACCCCAGTCTTTTTGCGGCACCCGGTGCGAGGTCATGGCTACCTCGTAGGCCTTAAACCATTGTTGGATGTCGTCGTTTTTATAGTACTCTCTGACAACATCTTTGGGGATGTGGACCTTTGTGTCCACAGGAGGAGGTGGGCTCCGGTTCCCAGAGGCGCTGGCCTCCCCGCTTTTAGCCATAATTTCAAGTTCTTTTAAACCACGCTCGTGCTCGTATGTGAGCTTCTTCACCTCTAAGTCCCTCTGCCTTCGTTTCTCCTCCAGGTCCCCTTGTAGCCATAGTTGCTCAAGGGCTATCTTTTTCTCGGCCAGCTGTAGTTCTCCATCCAGACGGAGTCGGGCCAGCTCCAATTCGTGGAGTCGGCTCTTTTCTCGCTCTCGGGTGTCTTCGTGGGAGAGGCCCGTGTTTATATTGGTATTTCTTTCCTCTGCTGTGGTTGTGATGGTTTCCGGGTGCCTATCTGGGATCGCGATATCCTCGTTCTGGGGCATCGTTGCTCCTGTCTCTACCCATGATTGCAGGGCCTGCTTGAAATCGTCCTTGGTGCTTAGTCCAGTGGTAGCGATGCCCAGGTCCTTGCAGAACTGTTTCAATTCTTTGTGGTTATAGTCTTCCAACCGTTCCTTCTGGAACTCTTCGGTCGGTCTGGTTTCCTTGGTAGTCATGGTCCTAGTGTGTTTCTGTCAGTAGTGGGTGAGTCACTCTCTGTACGATTTGCGTCGGCTCGGATCGCACCGCCTGCCACCAATGTTAGAAAGGCGATCTTAGGGGGGAGGCAGAGGCTATCTGGCGACCACCCCGAGACCCACCTCTCCTTATGGAACTGGCCGAGCGCCGTCGAGAGGCCTCCTGGCGAGGTTCCTCTCCTAGGATCATACAGGCGAGCAATCACACCACTACAGAAGGACACTACACAAGGATAGATTCTTAACGTCTTTATCAGCAATCAAGGCAGGTTATCTCAGCAATATGTACAAATAGATCGAGAGATCTTCAAAGTCTTAGTAACGGTGAGAAGGGGGTAGCGGGACAGTCTTATTACCAGCCGGGTACGGGGATACCCTACGCTCAGCTCTCAATCCTCGAGCTGTGGGGTTCCTCGGGGTTGGGTCGCGGCAGTGCCAGCAGGGCTCCGAAGGTGGTTTCAGCGAGGTCGGGCCGCGGCAGCGCCAGCAGGGCTCCGAAGATGGTTTCAGCGAGGTTGGGCCGCGTAAGCGCCAGCAGGGCTCCAAAGATGATTTCAGCGAGGTTGGGCCGCGGCAGTGCCAGCAGGGCTCCAAAGATAGTTTCAGCGAGGTTGGGCCGCGGCAGCGCCAGCAGGGCTCCAAAGATGATTTCAGCGAGGTTGGGCCGTGGCAGCGCCAGCAGGGCTCCAAAGATAGTTTCAGCGTTCGAAGTAGGCGAGTTCTTCTCAGGGTCTCTCGACTCCAGGATACAACTGCCAACCCATTTCAGAGCTGCCCCAGATATAGTTCTGAAGTCCTTTGATGTCCGGACCCTCGCACCTGGGGGGTCAGAGGGGCCGGGATGAGAGTGTCCAGACACCCAGCAGGGGGGTGGAGCCAGCGCCCAGGGAGGCCGGAGGCGATCGAAACCAGGCATCCGGGGACGGCTGGAGGGCCATCGAAACTCTCCTCCTCCTTGATCCGTCAAGTGGCCGCATTACCACCTGGTCGGATCTTGGTGCCTCGATGTCGGGGCTTAGCTGGGGCCGCGGCCGAGGTCGGGCCGAGGCCACGGGGCCCGGACGTGGAAGGCCCAAGATGGAGTCGGGGCCTGAGAGGGTGGTCCGGGATAGGGCTCGGACCAGCAGCGTGGGGCAAGTAGGGGTCGCCATGAGTGGTGGCTCTCGTGAAGGTTGGAAGGGGTAGCCTCAGGCCGGAGGACAGGGGTCGATGTCGTCCAGGGCCAGCCATGCGGGAGGAGGGGGACCACGCCACGAGGCCGGGTCCAACAACAATCATTGGCCTTTTGCTGTTTTCATGTAAGCTGCACCACACAGCATACATGAAAACAGCAAAAAGGAGGTGAAATGAAACATTTCTCCTCGTTACGCCAGGGTAAGACCAGGTTTTCCCTGTTCTTAATTCTGGCGCTGCCTCCTATTTACACCTCCCTTGTAAATAGGAGGCAGCTTCAGAATCAATGGGTGTTGCGGTGGAACACCCACAGCAACACCCATTGCACGCCCCTTTCACACTAAGCATAGCGTGAAAGGTGGCCTTATTTACAAGGAGGCGTTAAGCCACTTTAAGTGGCTTAATGCTGCCTTGTAAATAAGGCAAAGCCCCTATCGCCAAAGGAACATCATAAAAAGTGACGTTCCCGTGGCGATAGGGGCTTGTAAATATCCCCCATTGTTTTTAATGTAACTACTCAGTTAATTTCAAATACCACTCACCTCAAAATAAATTTGGCAGGCAAGCGGAAAAGCACAAATTGCTCCGCCTAATGTAACAAAAGTCTTCCTTAAAAATAGGTAACTTATATTTTCTTGGAAGAATGACTGTAGGAGCAGTAAAACAGATACTGCAGGGTCATTGGAGCCCTGACAGTGATACTGGCGTAATGCACCGCCACAGACATATGGACACTATTTCTGACCTAGAGTCATGTTGGGTTGTGGAATTGTATTTCTCCTATGCGTATAGCACTCTGTCATTGTCTTGTCTTTTGCACGCGCTGGAGTTATGCATGGAATATAGAAATGGAAGGGTTCTGGAATCATGGTGAGTGGGCAGCAGTTTGGCCAGCGGTTTGGTTTGAAGCCGAGGCTATCACATGTCCTGCTGTCATATGAATAAATCTACTTACTAACCTGTGCATTTGCATCTTAATACTGGCGAGTTACAGGCAACAGCAGGACATTCCACATGTGTTCCAGGAGATGTTCCTGATGTGCCTTGGTTAAGATTCTGTGTTCTTGAAGGACGTGCCTTGGTGCTGATCCAGAGTTCTTGACGGACGGTGTCACTTTCACAGTGGTACTGTGAACATTCCTAGGCTGCTGACACAGTCATTCTTCCAGTATAAAGACCCAACCGATCATCTCCTGAGACTGATTGGCAACAATGGAAAGAAGGCTTTGAGGCATACCTAAATGCTCTTGAGGGGGAATCCTATACGCAGAAGAAGAAGTTGGCTATCTTTAGTCAATGTCTCGGTTTCGGGGGCCACAACATTTTGAAACATATTTTCAAAGTAGTGGTATTAACTGTTGATGGTGAAAGGGGCGTGGCAGAATATGAGTATGCCACAGCATCAAATATTCATATACATGGTTCAAAGTGTTTAAGAATGTGACATTAAAGTGACACACATTTTACAAAAGGATACAAATGCCAGGGGTATCCACTTCAAGCTATGTAGGTGTGTTATGCATCTTAGCGGTCTCGTGTGAATACAAATCGTTTGAAGGGGAAATTATTAGAGGACAATAAGAGGAGAAAACAAGCAATAGGAAGGTACAGGAAGCCTTCTTGTCCAAAACAGACTTAACGTTGCAAAAAGCTCTAGAGGTAGCAAGCAGGATCGAAAGCATGACATCATACATGAACTAGTATCTGGGTCTAAGACACAGTAAGAAAAACAAAGAGAAAAATGATCAAGAGAACGTCAACAGTAAATCCTCATTCAAACGCTTGGAATGTTATAGGTTTATAGGTGTACTCCTCACCTTGGTAATGACAAGGTGTGTACAGCTACTGATAAACTATGTAACAAATGTTTGAAAAAAGGAACAATATGTACAAGGGGACACACCGTCTAGTGAGAAAGATGAGGTCTTCACCATCACATAAACTAATGGACAGAAACACATAGAGGACATTTGGGGTGTGGCTTCACAAAGGTCTAGAAGACCTCTTTGTTTAGTGAACAGTAATGGGGTAGATCTAATTCACCCCTATGAGTAAGAAAATATGGAAAGAATTGTTCCAGGATCAGGGTTTAGATTTGAGGTGTTACTCCATTCACCCAGTGGGTTATGAAGGTAAAGCCATCAATGTAGTGGGTGAAGTTGAAGCAGACTTAAGCTTCAGGGAAAATAAGTCTCATGGGTTTTGTTTGAGGGAAGAGATGATACATGTCTGTTGAGGTGGTATGACCAAGGACATTTGAGAATCATACTGGACTCCAACACTCCTCATCAAGTTGTAATGAAGAAAGATTATACCCAGGTTCTAGCAGTTCAGGCAAATATGTGACAATTGACATATCCTGAAGTGTTCAGAGATGAAATAGGCTTATTCAAAGGGTTTAAGCACACAATATTTTTTGAATGAAGGAGCTCATGTGGTTGTGCATAAGGTACGCAGAGTACCCTTGGCCTTGCTGGTGTAATTTAAAAAAAAGCTTAACAAGCTGTGAACAAACAATGTAAAAGAACCGAATGACTAACTGTGGGCCAACAATCTGTTCCGCTCGCTGAATTTGCGGATTTTCGGCAATTTCGCGATCCGCAAATCTCCCGAAATTGCCGAAAAATCCACGAATCCGCTCGGGGCGGATTTTTTTCTGGCCCACAGAAAGCAGTTACAGTTAAGGCAGGTGCTCGAGTTGAAGCTAACATTGTAACCATTTTAGAATGGTGCCGCCAAGCTGCCAGAGTTGAAGTTGCAACTTGCAAGTTGCAACTTCAACTCTGGCAGCTTGCCGGCGCCATTCTAAAATAGTTACAAAGTTAGCTTCAACTCGGGCACCTGCCTTAACTCTGTAAGTGCTTCCTTTGGGCCAAAAATTAAACCTCAACAGGAAGCACTTACAGATATAAATAAAGCAGGTGCCCAAGTTGAAGCTCAAATTCAGTAATGTTTTAATCAGCCCAAAACATTAGTGAGCACATTCGAGGCTGGGCAAGTGTGCTTTAACCCCATATCTGACGTCGAAAATTAGCTGTAATACTCGAGGGAGGCCTTTGAATCCATGAGTTTCTCGAGTGCAATCCCCGTGTAGTTCCTGTGACCAGGAGCCTGCTTTCTCCTCACATGCTGCACTGCTCGCTCTCTGACCCTTTATACACAAGAGGCATGTTGACACGCATAGAAGCCCTGCACCACACACTAGCGGTATCAAACGTCTTCCCGCCCTTTCCCAACTATGATGGATAGCTCACTCAAGGGACCTCGGCGCCTTTTGGCGCAGTGGCAAAGTTACAGGCACACATGGTCAGTGGAGACAAATCATCTGGCCCTTTACGCAGCTGCAGTGTAGGAAAAGCACTTTACATTTACCCAATGAGGTAGCACTTACTGGATTAGCCAGTAGAAAGTACTCCAGTGGAGTAGAGGTATCGCACAAAACTGTGGCATCTTCGTGGATAACTATGAAGGACAGGATTCATTCTGGCACGAGGCTCCTGTCACAAAAATTAAACCTCAACAGAAAGCACTTACAGATATAGCAGGTGCCCGAGTTGAAGCTCAAATTCAGTAACGTTTTAATCAGCCCAAAACATTAATGAGCATGGTCGAGGCTGGGCAAGTGTGCTTTAACCCCATATCTGCCGTTGAAAATTAGCTGTAATACTCGAAGGAGTTCTTTGAATCCATGAGTTTCTCGAGCACAATCCCCGTGTAGTTCCTGTGACCAGGAGGCTGCTTTCTCCTCACCTGCTGCCCTGCTCGCTCTCTGACCCTTTATATACAAGAGGCATGTTGACACGCATAGAAGCCCCGCACTACACACTAGCGGTATCAAACGTCTTCCAGCCCTTTCCCAACTATGATGGATAGCTCACTCAAGGGACCTCGGCGCCTTTTGGCGCAGTGGCAAAGTTACAGGCACACATGGTCAGTGGAGACAAATCATCTGGCCCTTTACGCAGCTGCAGTGTAGGAAAAGCACTATACATTTACCCAATGAGGTAGCACTTACTGGATTAGCCAGTAGAAAGTACTCCAGTGCAAATCGCAAACAAATCCATGATTTCTCTGGAAAATCCACAAATTCGCGGATTTTTTTGCGATTTTACGCGAATTCGCGGACCGCAGATCCGTAAAATTCGCCCATACTTACGAACGACTCATCACATTGGGTGTCTCCTGTAGTCCTGGCCAAGAAGGCTAATGGTTCTTGGCACATGTGCGTAGATTTGCGTGATTTGAAAGATCAAATATGGGTGGACCAATACCCTTTACCTAACATCACAGAGATGACTTCTAAACTCAAGGGGGGAAGATGGTTTAGTTTGCTAGATATGACAACAGCATTTCATCAAATTAATTTGCACCCAGATTCTAGGCACTATGCTATATTCATGACTCCAGAAGTGCTATTTGAGTTCAAATGCATGCCCTTGGACTTGCTTCTGCGGTTTTCCAGAGGATTGTGGAAGCATGCTCAAGGGGGTGGCCGGTGTGATGGCCTTCCAAGACGATGTTCTGGTGCATGGTGCTAATCAGAAGGAACATAAGAAGGTTACATCAAGTGTTGTCCATTTTAAAGAGTAAAGGTGTGAACCTTCATCCGGAAAAATGCAAGTTGAACATGCCCACAGTAGAGTATTTAGGTTACAAGTTGTCCTCGGGGGTGTGTAACCCAAGGCTAGCTTGGTAAAAGCGATAATAGATTTTTTCACTCAAGGCGATAAGGACCAGTTAAAGTCTTTTATGGGACTCATTGAATTATATGCTAGATGTGCCTAATTGTGCTGCAAAAACCTATAATATGAGACGTCTTCTCAAAAAGAAAACCAGACTTATTTGGAGTACCTTGTGTTCTAAAAATGTTTATCAGATAAAGAGGGAAGTTATGCAAGTCATTCCTCTCAAGCCTTTAGATACCAGGGATCAGACAATAATCATGACTGATGCCAGTCAAACAGGTTTGGGTGCTGTGCTTTTGCAGCATAGAGAGGCCATGGAACAAGTTGTAGCGTTTGTCTCCAGGAATTTAAGGGGAGTCGAGGCAACCTATTCTGTTATTGAATGGGAGGCACTAGTCTGTTGGAGGAGCGTTGTCCAGTTCAAGCCATAGTTGTGGGTCTCAAGGTTCACTGTGCAAGTGGACCATAAACCTTTGGTCCAACTGTTTACCATCAAGGGAGGAGAGTGGGCAACACGTAGGATTGCCAAATGGCAATACAGACTTTAGGATACAATTTTAAAGTCGATTGTGTGCCAGGGAAGAAGAAGGTGTTGGTGGAATGTCTGCCCAGATTAACACTTAGTGAAGACTATGAGGGTCATGAGGAAGGGAAGGACGGTGACACTGAGGTTATTTGCAGTGTAGAGAGCTACTCAGAGAGTGCCATATCAGAACAGGAGTGGGAGGATGCAAATGAAGGGCACCAGGAAGTAAAGGAGGTTATGAGGTGCATAAGCAGGCGTTGGCCAAGATAGAGTTCTGAGGATAGTTCATGCATAAAGTACAAACACGTTTTGAGGAGCTCTCTGTTGTTAATGCTTTGTTGTATCATGACACTTTTCCTGCAGTACCCAAAACCATGAGAAACAAAGTACTCACTTTGGCTCATGAGGGCCACAAAGGCATTTGAGCTATGAAAATGAGGATCAGGGAAAACGTCTGGTGGCCTGGCTTAGATAAGCATGTGGAGTACTTTGTAAGGGACTGCATGAGTTGTTCCATAAGCGTAAAATTACAGGTGACTGTGCCTAACCCTGTTGGGGCGATCAAGGTTCCCAGAAAGGTGTGGGCTAATGTGGCAATGACATGATTAGCCCGATTACATTGTAGAGTGGAGTTCCTGAGCATGGCATTGTAGTTATGTATTTCTATAGTCCTTGGCCAGAACTCAAAATATATGATAGAATTCTTAGAGTCCTTGTTTGCTAAGGAAGGGATTCCAGACAAAGCGCTTTCCGGAAATGGATACCAATTTCATCGGCACAATTTGAGGAGTTTTTGAGGAATATGGCTATACATCACACTAAAACTTCTCTTTATCACCCTAGGAGCAATGATCTCATTAAGAAATTTATTAGAATCATCAAAGAGAATGTACACTTGTCTAAGGCCAATGGATTGAACTGGAAGCTAGAACTAAAGAAACTGTTGTGAGCTGTGCTCAACACAGCTAATGCAGACACTGAAGTGTCAGCATTCATTTTGTTGAGGGGAAGTGTGCCTGATTCTAAAATGTTAAGGAAATGGATAGGAGACTTTAAGATTCCTGAAAGGAAAATTAAGGATATGTGCAGGAAGAGAGTTCAGGCACAGTATAAATATGATCAAACAAAAACCAAGCCGGGTACCAAGGAACTAAAGGTGGGCGTGGGTGATTTTGTAAGGGTAAAGTATTCCACAATCGTACCCAAGGGGGAATCGAAGTTCACCGAATCCAAGAGGGTAGTGAGGATGAACAAAAGTGCTGTGATATTGAAGGATGGCAGATGGTGGAACAAGGAAATATTTGCGGTGGCTAGTTGGTACCGGTAGAATCTATCCAGGGAACATAGACCGCAAAGAAATGTGAATGACAAATAGGTCAAGTCAAGTCAAGTCAAAACATTTATATAGCGCACTACATACCCAGAGGGTTTCAAGGCGCTTAGGAAGGGGAGGAGGATTATTTGTCAAATATCCACGTTTTAAGCTGCTTTCTGAACGCTAGGTGATTCTGGGTGAGGCGAAGGTAAGCGGGGAGTGAGTTCCATGTTTTGGCAGCCAGGTATGAGAAGGATCTGCCTCCCATGGTGGACTTGTTGATGCGAGGTACAGTGGCGAAGGCTTGGCTTGAAGAGCGAAGTTGGCGGGAGGGGGTGTAGAAGGACAGTCGAGAGTTGAGGCAATCTGGTCCGATGTCGTAGAGTGATTTGTGTGCGTGGGTAAGCAGTCGGAAAGTAATCCTCTTATTGACTGGTAGCCAGTGGAGGTCTTTAAGGTGACCAGAGATGTGTTCGTTGCGTGGGATGTCTAATATGAGCCTGGCTGAGGCGTTTTGGATTCGTTGTAGTTTCTTCTGGAGTTTAGCGGTGGTACCTGCGTAGAGGGTGTTTCCGTAGTCCAGTCGGCTCGTGACTAGAGCGTGGGTGACTGTTTTCCTTGTTTCGGAGGGGATCCAGTGAAATGTTTTTCTGAGCATGCGAAGAATGTTAAAGCAGGAAGAGGATACGGCGCTGACTTGTCTGTTCATTGAGAGTGAAGAGTCCAGGATGACGCCAAGGTTCCGTGCGTGGTCTGTCGGGATGGGTGCATTTCCGAGGGCTTCCGGCCACCAGGAGTCGTCCCATGCAGAGGGGGATTTACCTAAGATGAGGACTTCTGTTTTGTCTGAGTTCAGTTTCAGACGGCTTTGTTTCATCCATTCGGCGACTTCTTTCATTCCTTCGTGTAGGTTAGTTTTGGCGGTGCTGGGGTCCTTGGTGAGAGATAGGATCAGTTGAGTGTCATCCGCGTAAGAGATGATGTTGAGGTTGTGTTGGCGGGCGATGGCCGCGAGGGGGCTCATGTATACGTTGAAGAGGGTGGGACTGAGTGAGGATCCTTGTGGTACGCCGCAGATGATTTCAGAGGCCTCGGACTTGAATGGTGGGAGGCGGACTCTCTGGGTCCTTCCGGTGAGGAACGAGGTGATCCATTCTAGTGCCTTTCCTTGGATTCCGATGTTTCTGAGGCGTTGTAAAAGGGTGCTGTGGCAGACTGTGTCGAAGGCTGCAGAGAGGTCGAGGAGGATGAGGGCGACTGTGTCTCCATTGTCCAGTAGAGTTCGAATGTCATCTGTTGCTGCGATTAGGGCGGTCTCAGTGCTGTGTTTGGCTCGGAAGCCAGATTGAGAGGGGTCGAGTGATTTGTTGGCTTCGAGGAAGGCGGCGAGCTGGTTGTTGACAGCTTTCTCGATGACTTTGGCCGGGAATGGAAGAAGCGAGATGGGGCGATAGTTTTTGAGTTCGGTGGGGTCTGCTGTTGGTTTTTTCAGAAGGGCGGTGAGTTCAGCGTGTTTCCAGTCTTCTGGGAAGGTAGCGGAATTGAAGGAGCAGTTGATGACGTCTCGGAGGTGCGGAGCTATGACGGAGTCTGCTTTGTTGAAGATGTGGTGAGGGCATGGGTCTGTGGGGGATCCAGAGTGGATGGAATTCATCAGGCGGATGGTGTCCTCAGTGGAGATTGGGTTCCAGGCGTTAAGGGTGTTAACGGGGAGAAGATGGTCAGCTGATGGTGGGGTGGGTTGGCTTCCGGGTTGGTTGTCAAAGCTGTTGTGGATGTCAGCAATCTTGTTGTGGAAAAAAGAGGCTAGGGAATCGCAGAGGGTTTGAGAGGGGGTGATGTCGTTGGAGTTGGCCGAGGGGTTGGAAAATTCCTTGACGATGTTGAAAAGTTCCTTGCTGTTGTGGGCGTTGTTGTCAAGTCGATCCTTGAATGCTGTTTCCTATAGGTCTACTAGACTACCTTCCAGGTTATGTGATTATGTCTTTCAATAAAAATAATTAAATAGTCATGTTGTGAGATTGAAAAACCTATGAGTTAAGAGTATATACTAAGCCTTGGTTTATGTGTTGTCTCTTATGCTGTGCATTTACTGTATTGAATATTGTTTTTATTTATTTATGTATTGTAATGTGGCAGATGTGTTGGGTTATGGAATTGTATTTCTCCAATGCATGCTGCGCTCTTTCATTGTCTTGTCTTTTGCACGCGCGGAGGGTATGCTTGCAATATAGAAATGGAAGGGTTCTGGAATGTTGGTGAGTGGGTGGCAGTTGGGCCAGTGGCTTGGTTTGAACTTAGTGGAGGCGTTCTCATATCCTGCTGTCATACGGATAAACCTACTTACTTACCTGTGCGTCCGCATCTTAAGTCACTATCTAAACACATCAGTGCACTGACACAGCGATTCTGACATAGATCCACAAACACTGAACATATACTAGCTGAGAGGGAAACCTGTATACTGATAATGTCCTAGTGCCACAGGATCACTGAATCAGGAACTCTTAAAGGGGGATAATGACATGAGGACAATGCCACAGGGACATCGACCTTGATTGGGGCGCACTGATGTAGAGAGAGGGGCTTTAATATGGGGACAATGACATTGGGACACAGAGAGTCATGCACACTAATGTGGAGATGGGCACAGAGATACTGACAATGAAACAATGACCCATTTACATGGGCACTAACATTTGGGCACTGACTCTGGGTCATTCATAAGTAATAGTGACAAGACCCTATCACAGGAACACTGACTATGTAACATAGGCAGTGGGTAATGACACTGCAATAGAGTCCATGACATAAGGACCCTGATATTGCGTCTGAAACTAGAGCCTTGACATTGACAATGAGACCCTGGCAAAGCTCCATGGGTGCTGAAATGGCAACCCTGGCAAGGAAAATATGGCACAGAGTCACTGGAACGAGGATATCAAAACTGGGGCAATGACACTGGACAAATGATTGACAATGGGGTTTTGGAACATGAAAATAGGGAGCATCCACAGAGGAACTGACCCAGATTCACTGATATTGACAAAATTATGCTGACACGGAAAACCTACTGAGGAACTCGAGGGTGAGGAGAGCGGCCCCAGTAAAGCGTTATGGAGGCTGGCGGGTTGAGCGGGAGCCCGCTTGGCCACTGCGGCAGGAGGGAGGGAGCAGTGTGAGTCCTTGTGCGGCCCGCAGTTAAAAGCGGCAACTAGCATGCAGGGTACGGCCAGAGCAATGTCAAGGAAAGGGAGGGGCAAGGTGGAGCCGAGCTCTGGGGCCGTGAAGGATGCAGCGCTTAGAAACGCAAAAACTTGAATGGGAGGAGGGGCGGGGCAAGGTGGTGCTGAATGGGCTGAGTGGGTGTTAGAACTCCCAGAGGCCTCAAAAAAGGTGAAAGAGTCCGGCGTGGGGGCCCCAGCAGCAGCAAGAGCAAACAAGCCTTTGCAATGCAATAGGTCTCCCAGTAATTAAGTTTGAGCTTTTGGCATTGCTAAATATTGCAACACTAATTGCAACAAAAGTTAATAAATTGTAGGCCAATAAAAAGTGTATTTATTTTTGTAGCAATGGTGGCATGCTGCACTTTAGATGAATATGTTTAAAAGTAAAGTGTGCCATACTGCGATTACTGCAATAGTTAATTGTGGATGCGTTAACAATTATGTGTGCAGTGATGGCTAGTGGCGTGTGTGCATGTAGAAATTGTGCACTGATGGCTGGTGGTGTGTGCACTGCTGGCTGGTGGTGTGTGTGCCTGGTGCAAGCGTGCACTGACAGCTGGTGGTGTGTGTGACTGGTGAAAGTGTGCACTGACGGCTGGTGGTGTATGTGTGCTTGGTGAAAGCGTGCACTGACGGCTGGTGGTGTGTGGCTGACTGGTGAAAGTGTGCACTGACGTCTGGTGGTGTGTGCCCGGTGGAAGCATGCACTGGTGGTGTTTGTGCCCGGTGAAAGCGTATACTGATGACTGATGGTGTTTGTGTCTGGTGAAAGTGTGCACTGATGGTGTGGTGGTGTGTGGTTGTGTGTGTGTGGTTGTGTGTCTGTGGTTGTATTTATGGTTGTGTGTGTGGTTGTGTTTGTTGTGGTGTGGTTGTGTGTGGGTGGTTGTGTGTGTGGTTGTGTGTTGTGCGTGTCGTGTGTGTGTGTGTAGTGTTACTCCATTGAACCTAAGCATTTCTACACAGTAACAATGATGCATGCTTGCATAAAACTACAAATATGTATAAGATGACAGTTGGTAGTTGACACACCCGACATTAGTCTTGCTGTGGGCTTATGCACTAGTACTTCCCCCCGGAATTCCTTGCCTAACCACCTCATACTGGAAATGCATCACTCCAAATTCAGAGGAGTCCTAGAGTCCCAACTTTTGGCCATGCCACTCGGATAATTATGTGCTTCTTTTGACTGCGCAAACATCAGTGCTTTAAATGGCCCGGTACTCAGTACCTGCACTTCTTAATTTGAAAGGGAGAGTACCTGCACTTCTCAGCACTCCTCAGTACATTTAATGGGAGAGTACTGGCACTTCTCAGGAGCAAACATGTACTCTACAAAGTGATACCTGCATTTTTGTATTTCCATTTAAAGCACTGACAAACTTCCTGTCCTTATTCAGTCAATCAGATGCCTAACCAGTACTTCCTAGCACCTGGGCGTGACTACCTCCCCACCATGCTTTATTCTCTTTGTCGACCTAGTTTTAACTTAGTTTGGCCCACCCTACCCCACCTCGGACCTTTCTTGGTTTTATACTGCTTCACGTGGTATGCACGCCGTTACTTCCATTCGGAGTCTTTCTTGCAATACATCTTGGAATAAATAAATAGGTTCTCATAGAAACTAATCCTTTAGTGTGTGGGTGCAGCGTTCAAACCGGGCTCCATTCTTTCTGAAGAGGCAGTGGACCTGGGCTGAATGAAGGAACTTCGGACATAGTTTGGGAATAGCATCCCGTTCTTCAGTCCTGCACATAACCCCTGGTTGCTGCTGCGAGTGCTTTCCGTGTTATCTTTGAATGCTCCCGAAGGCGCTGATGCAGCTCTTTTCACAGGCGCACCTATTCAGAGCCGCTGCTTTTTCCATTTCAAGGAAACGCATCTTTGACCCTTCACATGACCCGAGCCTCGGCGTCACCACGAGCCAGGAAAGCCCCCGCAGGCCCGGCGGAGCCTGTCCCCACGGCCTGGCTGCCTCTGGATGTGCGTAAATCCAGCACTACCCATGCGGCTGTACGTGGGCTCTTGTTCCGAGGCTACACAGCGAGGCCGTTACAGTGACTGCTTTGACAAGGAGCTGTGCTCAGCACCACTAGCTTGTTAATTGTTCCTGGGTCCTGTTCTGTGGTGGTGGTGGGTGGAGCGTTGAAGCGCCGCGAACGATGCGCAGCCTTACCGGAAGTCAGGCAAGGTCGCCTGTGACGGGGCGGGGCCGCGTCCGGACCGGAAGAGGAGGCAGGCGGAGTGAAAGCGTCTCGCGGCCCGGGGCTCCTGTGAGAGGTGGAGAGCCCCGGGGCCGCCAGAAGGAGGTTGCGCAAGTGTTGCACATGCCCGGTGCCTGCCGCCTGCGGAGAGCGGAGTCCCCCGAGATTGGCCCGGTAAGTTGAAAAAGGCTGGGGGGGGGTGTCTAGGTGCACTCGAGTGTGTGTGCGACAGGGGGGGGCTCGGTGCACTTGTGTTTGTGTGCTGCGTGTGTGTATGCGTGGGGGGGTGTGTCTCTGTATGTATCTGCGTGCGTGCATGGGCGCTTGTGTGTGTGTCTCTGTGTGTGCGCATGCGTGGGTCTTGGAGCTTTCCAGGAGAGGAGACAGGAGCTGGCCACAGCAAGCGCGTTCGCGTGCGCGTGGCCCGCTCAATTCTCTGCGCGTGGCCAGCTCCTGTCCCCTCTCCTGGGAAGCAGAGTCGGTCACAATAGGTCTCTGGCGAGACCGCGGTTAACGCCGGAGACCTAAAAAGGCATGAGGGCAGGCTGAGTCAGGAAGGACAGGGTACACTGCACACCAGTATCCCTGGACAGGGAAGGGTGGATGGACGGAGTGCCTGATGGCGTCAGTGCCATGTGGGAGTCAAAGGATCCTGGTGGATGGGGCTTATCAGCCATGGGCCATTGGGGGGAAGAAATGAGGAGTTATTGGGGCTCTGGATAAACCAGCTGAAACAGTAGCCCCTAAGGGCACGGCACCTGCCTTGGTGGTTGCAATGCTCAATTGGAGCGAAGAGGAGGAACTGGGTGGTGAGGAGGACATGGGGGTGGGCCAGATAGAGTGGGGGATGAGTCTTTCCACCGATGCAGGAGTGCTAAAGCTCGGGAGGGTGTACTCTAGGCTTGGGCACGGTGTGCCAGAGTGACCTGATATGGCAAGTGCGGTCAGGGGCACAGAAGCAAACCGGGCAGGCCCAGGAAAGGGAGTGGGGATATCCAGGTGGAAGCCATAGCTGGTACGGGGCACTATGCAGGAGGAATGGGATCGGTTACCGGATGTGGGGGGAATCAGGTGGGGTGAGAGAGGTTGAAACCAGCACTCTAGGTCTATATTCTTCTTTTTCACAGGTTCTAGCAGGTGGCTGGGAAGCGAACTCGGGAGAGCTCAGTAGGACTCCTGGACCGCGAGGTGAAGGGAAGGCAAGGCACAGAGCGGCCTGCCAGACAGCATCGCTGGACCACATGATCAACAGCCTAAGAAGGTCCAGTATGGCCTCACCACTGCAAGCAGCAAGAGGGTTAAGAATGACCTCCAGTGCAACTCAACACAGGACACAGCATCCTTCATCTACAGACTGGTTGTGAGGGCAGGGTAAGGACCCCCAGCAGACAAGGTTTACAAACTCATTGACAGGATGAGACATACAGCCAAGTAGGCAGGCTGCGAGCATGGTGCTTGGTAATAGCATTGAAGATGATGAAGGCACGGAGGTTACAATGTTGGATTATGATGAGGAGAGCCCAGAGGAGAGCGTTTTGCTAGAAGAGGATCCAATCTCGGGGGAAGCTAGCTGATGGCAAGGGATGGGCCATGCGGGGAGGGGGCGTCTAACCAGCATGTACAAGGTGTTTTTCTGAATTCAAGGGCTGGTCAGCAGTGAACTGAAGGAGATGGAGCCCCTGGACAGCGGGGGCAGCTGGCAAGGCAGCAGGATTCGGAGTGAGCACCGATCTTGGCGCCAGGTAAGGATGTAGCTGTTTGTGCAATAGCCCCTAGGATGGTGTCAATTGGCGTAGATGCGAGAGAAACATTGGGCAGAGGAGACACGAGGCTGAGGAAGGACCTCAGTGCCCAGGAGTGGACGCCTCACAGGGAAAGCCAGGATGGGTTCCACAGCGGTATTCGTACAAGCGCCTTTAGACCCTTGCGGGTGAGTAGTGCGCTATACAAGTATCAATTTACAATTTACATTTAGGCGACAGGATGCGGCAACAGGTGGTAGGGTTGCTGTCATTGTCAACAAGGAGCAGTTATGCTGAATTCTTGAACAATGGGGGCCATACGGAGGCAGGAGAACGAGGCCAGGATAGAGGAAGTAGTTCAGTTCATACTCTCACAGATTGAACTGTGGCTGTCTAGGGTCATGATCTCAGGGAAACTGGCAGAGATTGCATTCATGGGGAAGATTTGCTGGGGTTACGGTCCTTCAGCAGGTAAACTGGGTAGAAGGATGCTGGAAGGCTGGGTGAGGGAGGAAGAGGAGACCACTGTCTTGGAGTATGTTCTGCGAGGTAATGTGCTGCCTGCCAGCTGTTTGTAAGGGCGAGGACGAAGCTGTGTTGTTTTCCACCTTGATGTTGTGATTGTTTTTTGGCGAGTTTTGAGTATCTGAGCTCGTAGAGGGTAGGGAGAGTAGGGGCCTGGTATGGGAGGAAGTGAAGAGGAGTAGGTCAGGGTTCAAAGTCTGGCTACACAAGTCAAAAAACAGATCAGAGGGGGAAGGGCAGGGTGGTGGTGATGTGTTTTATCTAGGAACCCGATTCAATATTGTGACTTTATGCCCCTGTACGGCTATAATCAATATTATCCCTATAATGGCATAAGAATCAGATCCATATTTCAGTAAATCGCCCTTGAAGCCCAAGGCATGGCAAAAGCTACTTCCTTAGATTCCTAGAAAGCACAACGAGTTCTTTCCACACACCAAACCTCCAGCAACCTGGGAAATCCCCGCTTGCTTTGTTTTGATTTGTAATAGAACTCCTGCGAGCACTGAAAGAACAGCCAGTTCTTAGTGACATCTTTATTGACGACTTATGTCCAAACCTTACGTCAAACTCGGCACCTTTCAGGTATAAATATACCAACGTTGCCTTAAGCAAACACACGGTGGTGGTTTCGGAGCAGAGCAGCTAATCTACTTGCCGAGAGCCCAGCAGATGCGGAGAGCCCACGGACGCTGCCCCTCCTCTTTGACGTGCTGAGAAAGGCGCTGTCTTTTCTCCTGCCGAGAAAATCCAGCTCCGTCGTTTCCAGCCTACCCTTGCGGGTGACTGGGATATCGAGTCCTGAGAGAGAAATACCAGACCTCCTACATTCTATTCCCAAGGTACAGTGCTGACTAAACCCTTAGAGAGAATTCTTGAACAGATCCTTGGCAACAAACCTACTTAACTTAAACTGCTACTTACTTACTCCTTCCCACGTATTAGGCTTAGGTCAGGTACACCGGGGTAGGCGTATTTTAGAAGCACCAGTTGAGCACGTTAGCCTTTGTATATATGTATATATATTTTATCCATTTTAAAGTGTCTTATGACTAAGAAACTATATCAATGCTTTTACAGTATTATTTCATAATACTCCTTTTACTGTACGTACTTTACTTTACATTAAGTATTGCAATTGTGGCAATTCATTTCTCTTGCATGAGAAGGAAGACTGCTCAATAAATAATACCTTTTTTTGAAAACGCCCGTCTCTCTATTCTCTGCACCCTGGTGAAACTAAGTATGCACATCTGACTGAGTGAAATAACTGTCTATTGTTTCACACGACTCTAGAGATTGACTCTTATTCTGAGGGAGCAAAGTTGTCAGGTTTATGCGGTTGTCGGAAGCTGAATCCCTTCTTGTCTGAGCCAGGGAAGCTGATCACTTCCTATTCAGTCAAGAAAGTTTCCAGTGACCTCTGAGCTAGCTGGCGCAAACCTAAATTAAGTCTAACATAGTCAGTAGAGACCTAGAAGACCTCAGTCCTACGTCTACACTGCTGTTTATGTTATTCCAATGCGCAGGGCCTATAGGGAAAATAGGAACTACACTACATGGCGCCCAACGTTTGGTAAGGCGATAAAACTAACGCAAGACGTTAGAGTAACTCAGTCGTGCTATTTCACACAGACCCTTTCTCCCGTAAATACTCCAATAGACGTCTGGAGTGGGTGAAAGGTTAAAATCCGCCGGAACTTAGTAGGAAGAGATTCCTATGTAGAGTTTTTGGTTTAGTCAACGTTGAAGGATACAGTGTTCCAAAATATTGTGCACCTAATCTTTTGTTTCCTTGAAACCTGATCTGCAACACAAAAACCTTTCTGCCAGTAAAAATGCCAGATAGTGAAGACGAAAGGGAAGCAGCTAGATTAGCAGCCCAACTAATGGAGGATGACACGAGTCTCCTACAGAATGACCGGAATGCTATCCTCCTTCCGGTCAACATAAGAAAAACTATAACTTTAAAACTTATAGAAAACGGACTGACATCACGAGGTGGTACAGTCATTTTCGTGATAGAGGCACACGAATATCGGCAGACAGAGGTATTCTATGCATGGATAAACTTTCCAGCGGCAAACCCTACAACACACAAATTCCACTATTACAAAATAGAGGAACCACCGGAAGAATATACACCTTTCGAGGATATTGAAATACCACTAAATTACCAAGAGCACCTGCTCTGGTTTAAAGGCGCCCTAAAACATAATGATCACATCACCAGACTCAGTCCACTAGGTAGACCAGGAGCAACGTGGCCGGTTCTAGCCAGCTACACACCACATCCTGACATCGAAAACATGTCAGACAAAGAACTTTTAGCACAGCTAAAATGACTAATTAAAATTCACAGACAGTTAGTCCAATATGTAATGCGGACTGCAACAGTCCAACCAGCTGTTAATATTCCACAGCTGACCCCTCAACAAGGGAACACAAATAAAATTACACCACAGAACATACAATCATGTCTGGGAAAAACACCCGCAAAACGGGAACAAATTCCATTCTGGCTAGCACAGAAAATAACTCAAATAGAGGCAGTATTCCCGAATACTACCCCTATTGAGAAACACAGAATTCTGACTATCTGCCTTCCAATGGCGGTCGCACCACATGTGGAGGACTGTGACACTTGGGGCACAGTCTTTGCTTCAATTTACACAAAAACACATGGTGTTCCGTCTCTGGCGGTGATACCAGATGTACTAAGACAGATTCAAAATGAATACGGTCCAGAACCTGCTGTAACTCTTGGTATGAAATTACTGAAAGACTTAAAGCAGGTCTCGGCTATATTATTAGCCAACATAAAAAGAGAAGCAGCATCTGTGGCGATCCGCCAAAAATTGAAAGAGACAGATATAACAGATCAACCAATTGAGCTTGCCAGAATCATAGAAAAATGCTATGAAGAACTAGGTAGAGATAGTTTGGGTGGGAAACCAGTAAAACCCCAACTACTTGAAAATAAAAAAAATAATCTAAACACTCCTAAAAAGAGCTGGGATGGAAATAAACAATCCACTCCCAAAGAAAAAGGTTTCCAGTCCAGAGGAAGGTCTCCTGAGCAGAGAGAAAGAACTCCGAGCCGGGAACACCAGTCTCCCCAAAGGGAGCCCTCTGAAAAAAGATACAACCTTAGAAATAGGGATAATTTGAAAAAGCCTGATAGATATCAAGATATTGATACACGTCCCTCTCAATCTTTTTCGCAGAAATCGGAAAGAAGAGGACGGTCAGAACAAAGGGAAGAGCACGCCAAGTCCAAAGACAAGGAACCTGCTCAAAGTAAAAAATTACAATTTCCAAGAAAGAAGGTAGCTAGTATTAAAGTAATCAAATATGCCGAGGATACTGAGTACACAGCTGAAAAACGGAGAGTGGGCACAGACAATGCTAGACAGCGCAGCAGAAATCAGCATAGCCAGAAAGATCCTGATGAATCATCTGGAGACAGTGGACACGAATGAATACATTCAAGTGGAAACTGCAGATACCAGAGTTAGCGAACCTCATAAAATATACGAAATAACATTGCGTATAGAGGGAGATAAGGCTAGGAAAATAAGGGGTCTATTTTGGGATAACCTCTCAAAAGGCTATGACATCCTGTTAGCCGAGAAAGACTGGCCACCAGAGTTTGTCAGGGAGTGCCCTCATGGCGAAGAAATGATTATGCCTGCCTTCTCAAATCATATTCCAATTCACAGAAAATATATATATGCAAGAATATGGGCAGTAGCTCAAGCACCTGCATTATATAAGAATCATGTAGGATGGGATGAGGACTCCCCTCCTCACAAGACGACGACTTGGATACTCACTTGAAAAGAGTGAACACCATAATACTTGGGTTCGCAGGAGAGGGTTACAAATTCAACTTAAAAAAAAAACGAATTGCCCATCTAACGGTCCTGTTTTTAGGATACAAATTATCAAGTGAAGGCAAAAGCCTAGCAGACAACTTCTTAGAGAAGTGCGCTGTACTCCAAGCACCAAAAATGCTGACGAACTTACAATCGATTCTAGGCTTCCTGAATTTCGGAAGAACTTACATTCTAAATTATGCAGAGAGGGTTAAACCTCTGTACGAATTAATAAAACCTGATTTTAAACCAATAAATTGGACTCAGAAACACACAGAAATTTTGAGATCATTGCAAACAGACATGTTAGCTAAAACAAAATTAGAAACTCGTGATAATACACGCAACCTTGTAATCCGAGTCATCCCAGGAAGATGCGGATTCACGTACCTGACCTCTAATGAGGGAGAAACGGTACCAATAGCTTACAAATCACACTTGTATACAAAAGCTGAAATAAAACTCAGTTCAACGGAAAAAATTCTAACTGCGGTTCAGACTGCTGTAGCAAAAGAAAGGGCCCTAGCACAAGGTAAACGAATAATAATCGTTACACCAATACCAGCCCTAGAGGCGATAATAAAAGCGAGCATTCCAAATGCTAAAGCTCTGCATCCGAGATGGATCCAATGGGTTAATTCTCTTGCTGCAACAGACGTAGTATATGAATTTGATCCTAATCTGAAAACACAAGAATTTTTACAATATGAATATGAATGTCCTCTGCCAACTGAAATCCTGCCTCTAGAACACTACGGATGTATAATATATACAGACGGATCAGCACAACTCGCAGTTGGGGGTAAACAAGCTTACAGTGCTGCGTGCACGATTGTTAAAGGTCGTTGGCACAAAGGAAAATTTAGACCACTGGTCACTAAAACGCAATCTCTAGGAGATTGTACAGCTCAGCGAGCTGAACTACTAGCATTTAAGATGGCGCTTGAAAATACCGATCGCGAATTCCCCACACTTATAGTGTGCGATTCATATTATTGCGTTCAGTCTTATAATGAATACTTGCAGAATTGGGTTGAAAACGGGTTCAAAGATGTAAAAGGTGGCACAATGAAGCATAAAATGCTTTGGGAACAAGTAGTTCTTTTACAGAAAGAACTACAAAAGACTCACGTGATACACACTCTGAGTCATCAACGTGATGGCGTTCACGTTGCGGGGAATTCCTTGGCTGATGAAGTCGCGAAGGCAGCTGTGCAAACGGCTTCCGTAGCTGCTATCACCCGGTCAAAAACAAAAATAGACAGCAATATACTACAAGCTGTCAGTGCGTCAGTAAAAGATGATAGAAAAACACTCCCAAAAGGCTTTCCAGAAAAGTACTCATACATAACGGATACGAATAATGTTCCTTTTGCTCGAATCCCTGGAGTGGGGGATAGAGTAATTCCAAACATGGAACACAGGTTAGGACTAATTACAGCGGCACACGAAGGGCTTGCTTCTGAACACGCTGGTGTTTCCGCCTCAATATCATTATTAAAACAGAGATATTGGTGGCCGCGCATGAGGATACAAACGGATCACTGAAATAATATCGAGGGACAAAATATCGACTTGCAAAAATATCGTGGACAAAATATGGACAGTCAAAATATCGAGTTTGTATCTACAAACAGGTAAGTACAAAAATATTGAGTACAAAATATTGTTTACAATAATATAGTTGTAAATAATATCGACTTTATTAAAAACAGTGTTAAATTAAATTAATATTAAAATTTAATTACTAAAATATACTTAAAAATACTGAAATTAACTTATAATAATTAAATAATAAATGAAATTAATAAAAATAATTTTTTACAATCTTATTTGTTAAAACAAATATATATAGTAACCTACTATAATTAAATAAGATACTATTATATTACCTTACGATATCAGAAGTGTAAAAAATACTATTCCCACTCCAAAGAGTGCAAGCGTAGGGAAAGCATTGGATAGCGTAGGGGTTAAAATTACTATTCCAACTCCAGTGGGTGCAACAGTAGGGAAAGCGTTGGATAGTGTAGGGGTTCAAATTAATATTCCCACTCCAGTGGGTGCAACAGTAGGGAAAGCGTTGGATAGCGTAGGGGTTAAAATTACTATTCCCACTCCAGTGGGTGCAACAGTAGGGAAAGCGTTGGATAGCGTAGGGGTTAAAATTACAATTCCCCCTCCAGTGGGTGCAACAGTAGGGAAAGCGTTGGATAGCGTAGGGGTTAAAATTACTATTCCAACTCCAGTGGGTGCCACAGTAGGGAAAGCGTTGGATAGCATAGGGGTTAAAATTACTATTCCCACTCCAGTGGGTGCAACAGTAGGGAAAGCGTTGGATAGCGTAGGGGTTAAAATTACTATTCCCACTCCAGTGGGTGCAACAGTAGGGAAAGCGTTGGATAGCGTAGGGGTTTAAACTACTATTCCAACTCTAGTGGGTGCAACAGTAGGGAAAGCGTTGGAAAGCGTAGTTGTAATAATTAAATTTTTAAAAATCACATATTAACAAATTAATCAATTAATATAAATTTATTAACAATTACTATTTAATTAATTAACACATATAAATTAATTATCAATTATTTATTAATTACTATCAATAAATATATTAACATATTTAATTATTATTAATTAAATTACTTCCCACCCTATTCCCCTATAATCCCACAACCCGCTACTGCATTAAATTAGTAAAATTTACATATTTACCAATTAATCAATTATTATTAATTAATTTGCAATTACTATTAAATTAATTAACACATATAAATTAATGTACAATTAATTTTAAATTAATATCAATTAATTAATTTACATATTTAATTAATTATAATTCAATTACTTCCCACCCTATTCCCCTATAAACCCACAACCCGCTACAGAATTACATTACGCAATTATTATTATTAAAACAAAATTCTTTTAATAAAATTATTTATTACATTAATACACACTTTTCACACATATTATTACATAAAAATACACTATAAAATATTATATATTATTAAAAATTCGATATTTTTGCTATCTATATTTTACACAGTCGATATTACTTCACTTACCTTAAAAACAATATTTTTGTAGTCGATATTCTGTCCTGTCGATATTTTGTCCAGTCTATATTTAAAAGTTGATATTATGTCCAGTCGATATTTTTGGAGTCGATATTTTGTCTGTGCACCGGTACAAACTAAGAAATATGTGCTAGAATGCGAAATATGCCAAAGAATGAAAGTATCAACAGTGAAACGACCGGCGCAGACACCCCTTCTCATCTCAGATAAACCATTAGCATGTGTTCACCTGGACCACTGTGGTCCCTTACAAACGGATGGTAACTATAAATATATCATGGTCGCAGTGGTTTCCTGTACGAGATTCATTTGGATGTGGCCCCAGCGCTCGGCTGGCGCCAGAACTGTTATAAAAGATTTGCGAGTCTTTATCGGCATATACGCAATTGCCATGCTTCATTCTTACCAGGGTCCTGCTTTTAGCTCTCGAGCTTATAAGGAGGCCATGACCAGCATGGACATTGAGTTGCGGTACTCTTGTCCCTTCCATCCTGAGGGAAACGGTATTGTGGAAAGAAAAAACCGAGACATAAAGCAATCAATAACGGCAAAGGTATTAGGTTTGGGTGATGGGTGGGTCCAGCATTTAACAAGTGTCCGACGTAGTCTTAATAATCTGCCAAGAAATTCTCTAAAAGGTTTCAGCCCGTACAAACTATTGTTCGGAACTAGAATGTTTATTCAGGATTTAGATAGTCAAGCTTCAGTGGTAGAAGATAAGAAAAAATGCTTTGACATCAAAGATCGTTTGGCTGTTTTACAGGACTTGAAAGAAACAAGAAAAGCCCTGAGCAACATAAAGTTAAAACAGCAGCCAACAACCACTGATGACACACCACCTGTCCCAGCAAGACCTGTCTGGAATCCAAAGATTGGGGATCTGGTCAGAGAAAAGATCGCGGTTAAGAAGGAATTTGGGCCTTCTTACAGAAAAGCAGTACCTGTCTTAGCAATCAACGGAACAAGATCAGTTGTACTACCGCCCCTTGCTGGAAAAAAGGAGAAACGAGTTGTATCAATCGACCTGGTAAAACCACAATCATGTGGCCAATAATAAATAGTAGGCCCAGTGGACTCCCAAGAAATAGCAGAATACCAAAATTTGCTACTATCCAAGAGGTTCAAACTGAGAGACTAATCACATTTGATAAACCTGCAGTGAATAAAAAAGGACTATGCAACAATGCCATGGAACTTGTGCCTCTTGAAACCCAAATTGAAACAGTTCGTCAAGAAACACCAATCTTCAATGATGTAGCATCAGAATGTGCTGATAAAAGGCAAAGTGAAAAAACAATCACAACAATTGACAGAATGGAAAGGGGCGACCTTTCGGTCCCCCCGAACGTATGGCGGAGTACCACGATCCCCCCGGGAAGCCATCTTGGGCGGGAGGCGAGTCTCGGCTGGTATGCCCGAAGCGGCGTAGCCGGGGCGCGCCTTTTCCCGCCCTAGAGTGGGTTGGCCTAGACACTGACGCGGGCCGGCCACGCCCTTGGGGCGGGCAGGGGCGGGTTCACGCCCGCCCTGAAGACGGATAAAAGGAGCAACAAGCCAAGAAAGCATCCTCTTGTTCCTGTGCTCTGAAGCTGCACCTCCTCGCTGCACGTGAGCGCGAGACGGAACGAAGAGCCAATTTTGAGCGTTATAATCGTTCTTGTTTATTTTCCAGATACTCTGTTGGAGAATGCCGAAGAAGGCGGGAAAGCGAATGACTACCGACCAGATGCTGCGCGTTCTCATGAAGGAGGTGACCGACCTAAAGAGGCGAATGGCGGACAAGGATGAGGAAGGGGGGCCGAAACGTCCTTTGGCGGGAGAAGCCCCGGGAGGAAAAGGCAAGAGGCCCAGGAGGGGAGCAGCTGGGGGAGGCATCCCGGATCCCAGTACACCGCTCAAAGCACCCACTCCCGTGCCGGAAGAAGGGAATCCGATTCCCGTTGTGGTCACCCCCGTGTCCGGGGAAGATATGCCGCCCGAGCTGGCAGCACAATTAGCAGCGTGGTTGGGGAAAGGTAGCGAGGACGCCACGGCTGTCGACGCGCAGGTGTTGATGAAGCAACTGCGTGAAACACGGGAAGCAGCGAGGGCATCCACGCCGGCTGCGCCAGTGGAGAATCCACAGGGGACCGTTTCAGTCGCAGGGACAGCGTCCGGTTCAGGTAAGCGGCCATTGCCGATTGCGAGGGATGAGTCGGCACCCTCTCGAAGGGAAAGGTTAGGTCAGCATGTCCCTCTAGCTATTAAAGAGAAGATTTGGGCAGGAGAGTATATAAACATCTTCTCGTTGCTTACTGATCATTATGAGATGGAGCATGTTAAGGGCCAGAAGGACCTCATGCAGCCGAGTGTTTGGCGCGCAAAGATGGCCGCCTTTAAGGTAAATGAAAACATTGGCAATTGGGGCAAAGCGTGGGGGGTTTTTACATCCATCTTGGGTGAACGTAGGCCCGAATTGCTACCCGAATTGCCGATTTATCAGTCACGGATCATGGGGTACTCCGTATCACACGAGGGCAATCATTGGTTTTGCTATGATAATATTTTCAGAAAATCAAAAGAACATGATAAAAGCTTAACTTGGGATTGTTATGATTCTGTGTCCTGGTCCAAAATGGAGGAGACTGGTATGTTGAAATTGCCATTGATAGGAAGTAATGTTGGCGAATCCTCCCACCAATATGCGGGGACGCCCTTTCGATCAGGTACGAGTACCGACAATCACTCGAGGCCTGCCGGCAACGCAGGTAAAAGGGGGGTGTGTTGGAACTTTAACAGGGGTAAATGTACTAGGCCTCAGGGGTCATGCAAATTTAGACACGAATGTAGCGGGTGTGGGCAATCATCCCATCCTGAGTCCACGTGCAGAGCCAAAACGGGTGATAACGGGGGTAGAGGAGGCGCCAAACAGGTCTAATATTGTCCGAGGGGCGCCTTTACCTACCCCGATTGATACCCTGGCAATGATTCCCTGGCTCAGCGAATACCCGGATCGTACTTCCGCTGGGGTGTTGCGGAACGGGTTTTCATATGGTTTCCGCATCCCAGTGGGGGATTTTCAGGGTGTAGCTAAATGTAAAAACCAGATGTCGGTCTTACAGCATACGACCGTAGTACAGGAAAAGATCCGGAAGGAGGTTACTCGAGGTCGAGTCGCTGGTCCGTTTAGTGTACGGCCAGTTGCTAACTTTGTTTGTTCCCCTTTAGGGGTGGTACCCAAGAAGGACCCGGGCGAGTTTCGGCTGATACATAATTTATCAGCCCCACGTGGTCTTTCCGTAAACGAAGCGATAGACCCGGAAGTGTGTTCGGTGCGGTACGCATCCTTCGATGAGGCCGTAGCCATTTTGAATCGCCTGGGGCCCGGTGCGCTGATGGCAAAATCTGATATCGAGTCAGCGTTCCGGTTGCTCCCGGTACATCCAGACGATCAGCGTCTCCTGGGTTTCATGTTTCAGGGTCATTATTACATGGATAGGTGTATGCCGATGGGGTGCTCTATATCTTGTGCTTATTTCGAGAAATTCAGTAGTTTCCTACAATGGGTCTTCACAAAGAAGACGGGTTTTCAACATGTGATGCATTATCTCGATGACTTTTTGTTCCTGGGGGCAGCCGGGGATCCGGAATGTGGGCAGGCTTTGGCTGCATTTTGTGTCTTAATGAATCAGTTTAGCGTGCCATTGGCACCAGGTAAGACTGTGGGTCCCTCGACTTGCCTCGAGTTTCTGGGGGATCGAGTTAGACTCCGGGGAAGGTTGTTTTCGTTTACCGGGTGACAAAGTATTAAGGTTCAGGGCATCCTTGCAAATGTTTATCAGTGAGTCCAAGGTTAAGCTGCATCAATTACAGCAGTTGGTGGGACAGTTGAATTTTGCCCTAAGAGTTATACCAATGGCCCGCCCCTTTTCCCGCTCGATCGCTCAAGCCATGGTCGGCCTGAAGGAGGGTCATCATCGCACAAGGCTCTCGGCTGAGGTTCGCCAGGACATGCGCATTTGGTTGGCATTTCTGGCGGATTTCAATGGTCGAGTTGTCTGGAACAAACCGGCTGTGTCCTCTGAGGAGCTAGGGCTGTGGACAGATTCGGCAGGGAGCGTAGGTTTTGGTGCCGTTTTCGGCACTCGATGGTCTGCTCAAAAATGGCCGGCATGGTGGCATGACAGTGGACTGACAAGTAACATTGCTTTCCTGGAACTTTTCCCCATTCTGGTGGCCCTGAGAACGTGGCCAGAAGGGCTCAGAGATCACTCTGTGGTATTCTGGTCTGATAATATGACCGTGGTTGAGTGTATCAATAGCCAGGCAGCACGATGCAAATGGGTTTTGAGACTACTCAAGGAAATCGTATTACTGTGTATGCAATTGAATGTGCTATTTAAAGCAAGACATGTCCCGGGGGTGATGAACCAGGCGGCTGATGCCCTTTCTCATTTTCGTATACAGGCCTTCTGGGGTTTTCTGCCCACAGCGGACCCGGAGCCGGCACCCTTTCCCGAAGCTCTCTGGTCTCTCGGTGCCCCGAACTTCGTAACCTCGTGGGAGAGAGTTTAGCACCCAGGACGAGGAAGGCATATGAAGGGGCGTTCCGTTCCTATTTGGCCTTTTTGGGGACTGTTAGAAGGGAGCTTTGGGGACAGGAGGAATGGGTAGTGGAATTTCTGATGTCTTTACATCGGGCGGGGAAATCGGTGGCTACGGCCCAGAGGCATCGGGCTGCCATTTCCTTTGTTGCTAGGGCTCATGGGATCCAGGACCCGACAGCGTCTTTCGTTGTACAAAAAGCGCTACGGGGGTGGCAACGCCTTGAGGGTCGCAGAGTAGATGAGAGGCGCCCGAAAGGTTTGGATAGGTTGGCCCTGTTATTATCCAGACTCCCTGCAACATGTTCATCTCAGTTTGAGACAGTGTTATTCCGAGCCGCTTTTACGCTGGCATTTCATGGTGCTATGCGGGTAAGCGAACTAGTGGCGAGGAACAAGCAGGATGTGACGGGAGGACTGTGCGAAGAGCACGTTCAGATCAGAGGGGAGACATTGACTGTCTCGTTTGTCAGGTCCAAGACCGATCAAAGTGGGAAGGGTGATTGCATAATCATACACAGGATTCCCGGGTCCTCCATGTGCCCGGTGAAGTGTTTAGAGGATTATTTAGCACGAAGGGTGGCATCATGGGGGGGACCTTGTTGAGACACGCTGACGCCACCCCACTGACAAGGTTTCAGTTTCAGCGGGTGCTTGCGATGTCGATTACCGCTGCGGGCCTGAACCCGGGCGACTTTGGGACTCATTCCTTTCGGATAGGGGCTGCTACAGAGGCTACAGCCAGGGGTCTGCGTGTCGAACAAGTTAAACGTGTGGGGCGTTGGTCCTCCAGTTGTTATAAAAGGTATGTGCGGTTGCACATGTTGTGAAGCTGTAATGATGTACTCACGCTTCTTGTTTTTGTTTGGTTTTCAGTTGCGCAAGCCTACGAGGCGGGGCGGACTATGCAGCCGACCCAACACCGGGCCAGCGGTCAGACATCACCGGCTGTGAAAAAGGAGGTGTGGGTCGTGGGCCACTCATACGTGAGGCGTGCCGCGGACGTATTCAAGGCAGGTGACATGATTCACGTGGCTGGGGAATACGGGTACAGTGTGTCCTTCTACGGAAGAGGCAGTCTCTGTATTGACCAGTTTCAATCTTTTTTCGAGGGTTTGCTAGGGCGGACGAGGTCACCGCCGTCTGTAGTCATAGTACATCTTGGGGGCAATGATTTGGTCACCACTGGTAGACGACTTCTTCTTGAGGCGATGCTTTCCACTGTAAGTTGGTTAGCGAGGAGAGTTCCAGGGTGCACAATTGCATGGTCCCATATGATCCCACGAAAAGTGTGGCGGGGGGCCTTTTCTGTTTCTGCTTTGAATCATTCTGTAAGAAAAATTAATAACAAAGTGAGTAGGTTGTTCCGGTCCAATACACTGCATTCTATTTCGCATGGTTGTATTAATGATGACGGTATGTATTTGAGGGATGGTGTTCATTTGTCTCGGGTGGGGAATGAGTTACTCATAGGAGACTTCATAGCTTGGCTGAAGACGTTAAAACATGACCTTTAGGTAGGAGTGTTGTGGGGGGTCCGGATAGCCGGTCAACTATCCGGCCTGTGGCGGTAAGGTCATGATCGGTGAGCACTAATTGGAAGATCCCTATGAGTGGGCGTCACCCATTACGGATGGGAGCGCTCGGGGGAGGTGGCCATTGGCCCCTCAACGGGGAGGCGGTCCCTTCTAAGGATGGGTCGCCGAGAGGAAAGGAAAGGCGGTCAAGGCCCCTTCCTGGGTAGGAGGGGTTACAGCCCCCTCCTGGGGAATTTCCCGGGGCCAGGACGTCTGCGACGGCAGATGTGGTAAGTTGTGTGGGGTTTGGGGGGGGGGTCTACGCTACCTTCTAGATACCTCACACGAGTCCTCGTACGACCTTTAAGTGGCATCGAGTTTTTGGGGCCCCCGTCAAGTCAAGGGAAATTGGTAGTTGCACTTGAGGTACGCCTCTGTGCGGTCGCCCCTCACAAGTGAGGGGGTTATTTCTGGGTTAGGGATCTTGACACCGGTTACGACCTTGCCGTTGGCCCTTAAACGTTAGGATGTACAATTTCAAAAATTTCAAGTACATGTTTTGTAGGATGTTAGTTCGGCTAGGAGAACCTTTGTATTAGAGAATATGTTAAGGTTAGCCAAACATCGCAATGTGGTAATGAAATTGTACATAATATGAAACTGTTGATTTAATGTTTTAATTTTGTTTCATATTTTAATAAATACGGCCGGGAGGGTCACTCCCTCCCGTCTTCCAAAAACTTCAGAACTGTTTCCGGTTTCCCATCCTTGGGGATTGTGTTGAGAGGGGGTGGCGGGTATCTCAGCCATATGGAAAGGGGCGACCTTTCGGTCCCCCCGAACGTATGGCGGAGTACCACGATCCCCCCGGGAAGCCATCTTGGGCGGGAGGCGAGTCTCGGCTGGTATGCCCGAAGCGGCGTAGCCGGGGCGCGCCTTTTCCCGCCCTAGAGTGGGTTGGCCTAGACACTGACGCGGGCCGGCCACGCCCTTGGGGCGGGCAGGGGCGGGTTCACGCCCGCCCTGAAGACGGATAAAAGGAGCAACAAGCCAAGAAAGCATCCTCTTGTTCCTGTGCTCTGAAGCTGCACCTCCTCGCTGCACGTGAGCTCGAGACGGAACGAAGAGCCAATTTTGACCCACCCACCAGCCCCTGAGGACAGCAAGTTGTTTTGAATAAAGTTTGATGGATAACTCTGATTTTCGTTTACAGGTTGTGGTTATTATCGTGATGATTTTTGAGTATGCAATAAAGAATGGTAAATCTGTGTTATTTTGTGTGAAATAAAGTAATTCTGCTTTAGTGTTCATCAGTAAAGCATGCTGTTAATACAGTTGTGTTTTCTACTGTCGTTTTCATAATTTAGTTATTTAGTAATTTAGTTAGCATTGTCGTATTTATTTTGGTCGGGCGGTAAGGTCATGATCGGTGAGCACTAATTGGAAGATCCCTATGAGTGGGCGTCACCCATTACGGATGGGAGCGCTCGGGGGAGGTGGCCATTGGCCCCTCAACGGGGAGGCGGTCCCTTCTAAGGATGGGTCGCCGAGAGGAAAGGAAAGGCGGTCAAGGCCCCTTCCTGGGTAGGAGGGGTTACAGCCCCCTCCTGGGGAATTTCCCGGGGCCAGGACGTCTGCGACGGCAGATGTGGTAAGTTGTGTGGGGTTTGGGGGGGGGTCTACGCTACCTTCTAGATACCTCACACGAGTCCTCGTACGACCTTTAAGTGGCATCGAGTTTTTGGGGCCCCCGTCAAGTCAAGGGAAATTGGTAGTTGCACTTGAGGTACGCCTCTGTGCGGTCGCCCCTCACAAGTGAGGGGGTTATTTCTGGGTTAGGGATCTTGACACCGGTTACGACCTTGCCGTTGGCCCTTAAACGTTAGGATGTACAATTTCAAAAATTTCAAGTAAATGTTTTGTAGGATGTTAGTTCGGCTAGGAGAACCTTTGTATTAGAGAATATGTTAAGGTTAGCCAAACATCGCAATGTGGTAATGAAATTGTACATAATATGAAACTGTTGATTTAATGTTTTAATTTTGTTTCATATTTTAATAAATACGGCCGGGAGGGTCACTCCCTCCCGTCTTCCAAAAACTTCAGAACTGTTTCCGGTTTCCCATCCTTGGGGATTGTGTTGAGAGGGGGTGGCGGGTATCTCAGCCATACTGCATCTGGCTACTTCATCAATTTCAATAACTTTTCTGAAGATCAAAGCGACCCTGAAGTAACGCCAGCAACAAAGACTTTTAAAGACAAAGCAACAGAACTCTTTCATCAGCTTAAAGAAACTTATCTTGTTTCTCCATGGTTAGAATTTTGGATTGTGCTAGGTGTACTTTTCCTCCTGACCTGGCTCATCATGGTACTTTGTTTGGGAAAATTAATTGAGGGAAAATACAGTACAATGGACACAGCAAGTCAGAACATCAACTTAGTTCTGAAGCCACACAAGTCATCTCACATCGAGAAAAGAGAACTATCATCAGTGAATGTCACAGCCATTCCAATACCCGGTGGGGTAGTTTGGGACAAAACGGATTACGAAATATATGGACCGGTCGAACTCTTGAAATATCCTCATCAGTTTAAGGTTTCATTAAGTGACTTTGTAAAACCAAGTACATTCTCTGATGATTGGGACTTTGAAAGCATAAATAATATGATGTCAGATTTACTAATGTCAGCAAAATTTACAGAACATGATTATTTGCAAGGTTCATCAAATTATGAACAGATGTATTGCTATAACCACTATGCAGACCACTATTTGCATAAATCTGCTCAACCTAGAAATGTTTTTGAATATAATCAATGGGAACATTGTGCAACTCCACCTAAAAGCAGTTCAAAAACATTGTATGAGAAATGTCCATACTTCTCAGGGTTTAACACAAGTGATGCTGAAACATTCTATTACAAACTGTTAGATAAAACAGGGACAAAAAACATGCTGACAAATGCCAAACTGATTTATTCTGAAACATTTTATGAAAAAATGATTACATTTGGTTTTGATTTCTGGAATAAGAACATTGAAACAAAAACCATCTGGGGTACAAAGGAATGGCAGGTACAAGGCCTAGAAGCATTATTTCGAGCCTGCATGATCCCAGAACAAATAATGTTCTTGAATGACACCATTCAACAAACTACCTGTTTTGGCCTAGCCAAGATAAAAGACTTAAACAAACCGTCTATTCCAAAGCCAATACCTGATAACGCAACCACAGATATTGAGATAGACGTATCCCAAATTTTACATCAAAATAGAACACATCCTGATTGGAAAAAGTGGTTAATCTGGCCAACAGACACAAATAAATGTCAAGATAGATTCCTGAACAAAATACAGGGGTTAAAAATGACCAGACCAGACCCTAGATACTCCCAGAGACAACATCCAGGGATAGTAACAACATACAGTGTAGGGAAACTATGCCTTGAATGGCTACAAACATCCACACTGGCAGAAATTAAGCAACACTTGTCTTTACTTAAAAATGGTGCTGACTTGCGCGATTTCATAATGGGACCACGCAAACAGCGTCAAAAACGTTTCATAGCGGCCAATATATACGCTGCATACAACGAAGCTTGGAAAGTGACTCAAATTGAGACAGCAGAGAAAATACGAGAAATTGATCGTATTAATTTGGAAAAATCACTTTCTGTTGTGGACAATGGGTTAATGACTCTGTCCTCCAGAATATATTCACTGGACAGTATTGTATCATCTGCTATAGATATAATAGATCAGGACTTGCTAATGTTACAACATGGTCAGTCCCAATTACGTTCTATTGTACAGCTAGGCTGGACGTTGCAAAATCTGCGTTCAGGCTATGTGCCTTGGCGTTTAATCAACACAACGTCATTGTTCTCCATCTTTAACCTTACTGATAAACAAACCAGTTTGGCACAAAAAGGAGCAGACTATACGATTCTGAGCATTGAAAAACTTGAGAGATTACCATTGACAATGTCAGAAAGACCTGTCATTGAATGGATAATACACGGAATTATCACAATTCCGATAACAACTTTCCAATTTAAAAATTGCCAAGAGTATATACCAGCAGGCCAGTATGAAAGGTTGGGTAAAGGGTACATTAAGTCATCATGGAAATTACCTTATACACACACATGTTATAGTGACAAAAACAAGAGTGTATTTCTTAGTGGTAATAATTGTAGACGTTCACTAAGCGGTATACTCCTGTGCCAAGGTATTAATTTGCATGGGGCCTGTGAGGGGACTTCAAATAACCCTTCATACCACCAGCATGGCACACCTGCAATACAGATAGAGCCATTCTTTAGACAACTTTCTAACGGGAGTTACGTTCTAATAACGGACCACAGCTGTTATGGAATGGTGCCAGGGAAAGCATATCTCGTAAGCGTTAGTTCTATGGTCACTTGCTGTATGCAAGCATTGTATCCAAACGGCCCTGGAGACTCAGCGGCGACGATTTGGCCTCCGTTGAATATCTCTTCTATACGAATTGATACTTTAAACAGAATGAAGTCTGTGCTTTTACAGACAACAGTGCCCATCACGTCATTAAAAAAAACGTATGATCTCCAAGTTGCAAGGACAACAGCAGATATATATACTTTTATCAACAAATTGTCCCGTGCATTTCGTGGAAATGCTAAGCCAAATCCTAAATATGTCAGATGCCAGTGATATCGCAAATGTATTTAAGACAATTTTTTCGGGACTGTTAACACCCTTCGAAGCAGTCCTGGGCATCTTTCCCAATTTTGTCCATTCGGTTTTTGGTGGTCTACCACTAGTTTTGGGTCTCGTAGCAGGAATTCTATTTTTGACTCTTCTGCTCCGATATGGCAAGCCAAAACGCAGACATGACTCCAGCAACGATGGAAGAAACGATCCTAGCTATACGCTATCGGGACCGCATAACTAAAGTCCTTGGATTAGCCCGGCTAAGAGGTCTGAATATGACCTGGTTTCTTTCATTCAGACCTATATGGCAGAACTGCATCTTACCTGTGCTTCGATGTATGCTATGCGGAGAAGAATGCGTGTTAGACACCTGCTCACACTACAATCAGCAGTACCAATGGATATCGATACTTTGCTAAGTCCTGTAACGGCTCATCCATCGTGTTGTCCCCAGCGGTTACCAATCCTGATGACAGCATTCGTTGAGACTTCTCCACTACGATTAGGTGGTGGCAGTGAAGCAAGAAATGAGAGCAACATCACCCAGGTACGACCTTCTGTGAGCATTGCTGATCCAGACACCGATGATAGCAATCATTCTCACGACTGCCCAGTTACAGCATTATCATCCTTGGTCGAACTTTCACCTGAAGCTGTAGACTCATCTATCTGAAGTAATGTTCTCCCCTGAACCAAAAGAATAACTTTTAAGCAAACCGGCACACAGTGTTCCAATGAACTCTGAATTCGGCCTTCAGCTTTGAAAAACAAAAGCTACTGAAAACATTTGGAAGTATTTTTTCCCCTGGAAACGATATTATTATTTTCAGAATTCCAAAATATTTACCTTTTTTTGGCACTTGTACTAGGCATAGAAGCATTATTTCGAGCCTGCATGATCCCAGAACAAATAATGTTCTTGAATGACACCATTCAACAAACTACCTGTTTTGGCCTAGCCAAGATAAAAGACTTAAACAAACCGTCTATTCCAAAGCCAATACCTGATAACGCAACCACAGATATTGAGATAGACGTATCCCAAATTTTACATCAAAATAGAACACATCCTGATTGGAAAAAGTGGTTAATCTGGCCAACAGATACAAATAAATGTCAAGATAGATTCCTGAACAAAATACAGCGGTTAAAAATGACCAGACCAGACCCTAGATACTCCCAGAGACAACATCCAGGGATAGTAACAACATACAGTGTAGGGAAACTATGCCTTGAATGGCTACAAACATCCACACTGGCAGAAATTAAGCAACACTTGTCTTCACTTAAAAATGGTGCTGACTTGCGCGATTTCATAATGGGACCACGCAAACAGCGTCAAAAACGTTTCATAGCGGCCAATATATACGCTGCATACAACGAAGCTTGGAAAGTGACTCAAATTGAGACAGCAGAGAAAATACGAGAAATTGATCGTATTAATTTGGAAAAATCACTTTCTGTTGTGGACAATGGGTTAATGACTCTGTCCTCCAGAATATATTCACTGGACAGTATTGTATCATCTGCTATAGATATAATAGATCAGGACTTGCTAATGTTACAACATGGTCAGTCCCAATTACGTTCTATTGTACAGCTAGGCTAAGCATGGGCGGAAAATCCGTTTCGCTCGCGGATTTTGCGGATTTTCGGGAAATTCGCAATCCGCGAGATTCGCGAATCTCCCGCAAAATCCGCAAATCCGCGAGCAGCGGATTTTGCTCGCACTGCTCGCACTGTTCGCGTGAGTTCGCGTGAGTTCGCGCCCCGCGAATAAGTGCAAAATTGCAGAAATACGATTTTAGCAAACTGAAAGTAACTACTTACCAGGTTCAAAAGTTCAGGCTCATCATTAGTAGCCATTTCCTGTAGTGCTTGCTGAGGGGCCCCTCCAGAGTTCAGTTGCCAGTTGCAACTATTATGTGACCCTGCTCTGAACCTCAGAATAGTTACACATATGCCACAAAGGTCCTGAATTACAGCTAAGGGAGACAAGCAGGAGCCAGGCTGGCAGTTCAAATCCATTAATCAGCCCCTAATTCATTATTGTCAGTTGGGGCAGGGCAGGTGTTGTAACTAATTTTGCAACAATGAAAGCACTTAGCAAGTGCAAAAGTTCACTAATCAGGAAGCACTAAGGAAGCAGGTGCCAGCTAAAAAAATATTCTGTGACACATTAATCAGCCCCAAATTAATTCAGGTCACTTGAGGCAGGGAAGGTGTGCTTGCGTTGCCACAATAATGTACACTGACTGGACAACCAGAGGGTGCTGTGATGAAACAGAGGGTGGCATGGGTGGGCCAGAGGGTGGCATGAGTAGTCAGAGAGTGGCAGTGGTGACAGAGAGTGGCAGTGATGAAGAAGAGTGTCCCAAACAGGCTGGACACGTAGAAACAACAAGTTCGCGAAACTTGCAACCCGACAGGTAAGTTCGCAATTTGCGACATTGTACAAAACCCTCGCGAACTGGCAGAAACCCGCGCAAACACACAAAAAAAAAAATCCGCAAATTCGCGAGAATTCGCGGATTTTGCGGATTGCGAGTTCGCAAATCCGCAAAATTCGCGAACGCGAGATTCGCAAAATTCGCCCATGCTTAAGCTAGGCTGGACGTTGCAAAATCTGCGTTCAGGCTATGTGCCTTGGCGTTTAATCAACACAACGTCATTGTTCTCGATCTTTAACCTTACTGATAAACAAACCAGTTTGGCACAAAAAGGAGCAGACTATACGATTCTGAGCATTGAAAAACTTGAGAGATTACCATTGACAATGTCAGAAAGACCTGTCATTGAATGGATAATACACGGAATTATCACAATTCCGATAACAACTTTCCAATTTAAAAATTGCCAAGAGTATATACCAGCAGGCCAGTATGAAAGGTTGGGTAAAGGGTACATTAAGTCATCATGGAAATTACCTTATACACACACATGTTATAGTGACAAAAACAAGAGTGTATTTCTTAGTGGTAATAATTGTAGACGTTCACTAAGCGGTATACTCCTGTGCCAAGGTATTAATTTGCATGGGCCTGTGAGGGGACTTCAAATAACCTTTCATACCACCAGCATGGCACACCTGCAATACAGATAGAGCCATTCTTTAGACAACTTTCTAACGGGAGTTACGTTCTAATAACGGACCACAGCTGTTATGGAATGGTGCCAGGGAAAGCATATCTCGTAAGCGTTAGTTCCATGGTCACTTGCTGTATGCAAGCATTGTATCCAAACGGCCCTGGAGACTCAGAGGCGACGATTTGGCCTCCGTTGAATATCTCTTCTATACGAATTGATACTTTAAACAGAATGAAGTCTGTGCTTTTACAGACAACAGTGCCCATCACGTCATAAAAAAAATGTATGATCTCCAAGTTGCAAGGACAACGGCAGATATATATACACTTTTATCAACAAATTGTCCCGTGCATTTCGTGGAAATGCTAAGCCAAATCCTAAATATGTCAGATGCCAGTGATATCGCAAATGTATTTAAGACAATTTTTTCGGGACTGTTAACACCCTTCGAAGCAGTCCTGGGCATCTTTCCCAATTTTGTCCATTCGGTTTTTGGTGGTCTACCACTAGTTTTGGGTCTCGTAGCAGGAATTCTATTTTTGACTCTTCTGCTCCGATATGGCAAGCCAAAACGCAGACATGACTCCAGCAACGATGGAAGAAATGATCCTAGCTATACGCTATCGGGACCGCATAACTAAAGTCCTTGGATTAGCCCGGCTAAGAGGTCTGAATATGACCTGGTTTCTTTCATTCAGACCTATATGGCAGAACTGCATCTTACCTGTGCTTCGATGTATGCTATGCGGAGAAGAATGCGTGTTAGACACCTGCTTACACTACAATCAGCAGTACCAATGGATATCGATACTTTGCTAAGTCCTGTAACGGCTCATCCATCGTGTTGTCCCCAGCGGTTACCAATCCTGATGACAGCATTCATTGAGACTTCTCCACTACGATTAGGTGGTGGCAGTGAAGCAAGAAATGAGAGCAACATCACCCAGGTACGACCTTCTGTGAGCATTGCTGATCCCGACACCGATGATAGCAATCATTCTCACGACTGCCCAGTTACAGCATTATCATCCTTGGTCGAACTTTCACCTGAAGCTGTAGACTGTTTTTTTTGCGCATCTATCTGAAGTAATGTTCTCCCCTGAACCAAAAGAATAACTTTTAAGCAAACCGGCACACAGCGTTCCAATGAACTCTGAATTCGGCCTTCAGCTTTGAAAAACAAAAGCTACTGAAAACATTTGGAAGTATTTTTTCCCCTGGAAACGATATTATTATTTTCAGAATTCCAAAATATTTACCTTTTTTTTGGCACTTGTACTCTGCTTGAAGTAGAACTATTCATAAAGAACAGAGCTTCTATTTTTAGCAAATCTAGAGACAATATGTTACCACAGCCTCTAGCACACTCACAAGCAATTTCCTTTATATGTGATGATATAGTCTCGACCTTCTTTTCTGTAATTAAGAAACATTTCATGTGTAATTTTCGCAAATCGTTCAGCTAAAGATATATGCAATTTTTTTGAATGATTACACTGCTTAAAAACGTACAGTACCTATAACGTTCCGTGTATTTCGCATACACCATTTCAAATGCAAAATGTATTTTGGGGTGGGTTGGATTACACATGCTATTGCTTAGTTTTTAGTAGTTGATGGACATAAAATCGTGGAGTGGGTGATGTGTTTTATCTAGGAACCCGATTCAATATTGTGACTTTATGCCCCTGTATGGCTATAATCAATAATATCCCTATAATGGCATAAGAATCAGATCCATATTTCAGTAAATCACCCTTGCAGCCCAAGGCATGGCAAAAGCTACTTCCTTAGATTCCTAGAAAGCCCAGCGAGTTCTTTCAACACACCAAACCTCCAGCAACCTGGGAAATCCCCGCTTGCTTTGTTTTGATTTGTAATAGAACTCCTGCGAGCACTGTAAGAAAGGCCAGTTCTTAGTGACATCTTTATTGACGTCTTATGTCCAAACATTACGTCAAACTCGGCACCTTTCAGGTATAAATATACCAACGTTGCCTTAAGCAAACACACGGTGGTGGTTTCGAAGCAGAGCAGCTAATCTACTTGCCGAGAGCCCAGCAGATGGGGAGAGCCCACGGACGCTGCCCCTCCTCTTTGACACGCTGAGAAAGACGCTGTCTTTTCTCCTGCCGAGAAAATCCAGCTCAGGCGTTTCCAGCCTACCCTTGCGGGTGACTGGGATATCGAGTCCTGAGAGAGAGATACCAGACCTCCTACATTCTATTCCCAAGGTACAGTGCTGACTAAACCCTTAGAGAGAATTCTTGAACAGATCCTTGGCAACAAACCTACCTAACTTAAACTGCTACTCACTTACTCCTTCCCACGTATTAGGCTTAGGTCAGGTACACCGGGGTAAGCGTATTTTAGAAGCACCAGTTGAGCACGTTAGCCTTTGTATATATGTATATATATTTTATTCATTTTAAAGTGTCTTATGACTAAGAAAACATATCAATGCTTTTACAGTATTATTTCATAATACTCCTTTTACTGTACGTACTTTACTTTACATTAAGTATTGCAATTGTGGCAATTCATTTCTCTTGCATGAGAAGGAAGACTGCTCAATAAATAATACCTTTTTTTTTAAAACGCCCGTCTCTCTATTCTCTGCACCCTGGTGAAACTAAGTATGCACATCTGACTGAGTGAAATAACTGTCTATTGTTTCACACGACTCTAGAGATTGACTCTTATTCTGAGGGAGCAAAGTTGTCATGTTTATGCGGTTGTCGGAAGCTGAATCCCTTCTTGTCTGAGCCAGGGAAGCTGATCACTTCCTATTTAGTCAAGAAAGTTTCCAGTGACCTCTGAGCTAGCTGGCGCAAACCTAAATTAAGTCTAACATAGTCAGTAGAGACCTAGAAGACCTCAGTCCTACGTCTACACTGCTGTTTATGTTATTCCAATGCGCAGGGCCTATAGGGAAAATAGGAACTACACTACAGTGGTGCGTCATGAGTTGTAGCCTATTTGATTGTTGTTGACAGCATTAATCCAGGCCCAAAGATAATGGGGGACAAGCTCCCACCTGGATAAGGCAGAGAGTTAAGTTCATTAGGAAATTAAGTTAGGTAGAGGTAAATAGTTGCAGTTAAACTGGTTGGGAGGTTAAAGGTCTCAATTGCTGAAGTTCACCCAAATAAGATTTAGAGGCTTGCAGGATTAAGTTGTGAGGAGGGAATGGACATTTAGGGGTGGGGCGTAGTTTGAAATAAGCAAACATCTTTGTATAGTGACTTTCAGTTTTGTAAGGCGTTAGGTCTAGGGTTTTTAATTGTTATGTGAATCTGTTTCATTAAAGCAGCCTTTTACACTGAAACCTGGTGTCAGTGGTCTGTGCCGTGCTCCATCTCCCCCAAATGTACACGAGTGTCTAACAGAAAGGTGCTGACAAAGGGGGTGCAAAGAGATCTCTTTTCCCCTTTTTCCCAAAAAAAGGGAATCCTAAAGGTTATGTCTGTTCTCAAGCTCCAGCAGCATCTTCCTCACTGAATTTGCATGCAGAGCTGCCTCTTGAGAAAAACACAGGTGCTCAAGTACAAAGCACACCCCCCTTTCTGGTTAGAAGACTCCTCCTACCTTCTCAGGATGTCACGTTTGTACACAATAAACCTTAAATAAATAAATAAGTCAAGAGCAGTAAATGCATTAACACCAACCAAGGGTGTGCAAAATCATGTGACTTATTCCAGTAAAATGGAACTTTGAATGTGGTGAAATTTAACTTTTCACATAATGGTATAACTAGCATTAAAAAAGCATTTACAATGCAACGGTCTCGCCTTTGCAAATGTCAGAGCTATTGGCATTGTAAATGACAACATTTTTATTTATGTGTTGGTTTTGAAAACAGATAAATAAATGGTATTGTCATTTACAATGCCAATAGCTTAATATCTCGCAAGTGCCACACACAAACACACAGACCCACACAGAGCCCCACACACACAGACCCCGACACAAACACACACAGACACACACACACACAGAGCCACACACAGAGCCACACACACACAGAGCCACACACACACAGAGCCACACAGAGCCACACAGACAGCCATACACACACACAGAGCCACACACACACAGAGCCACACACACACACACAGAGCCACACACACACATACAGAGCCACACACACACATACAGAGCCACACACACACATAGAGCCACACACACACACAGAGCCACACACACACACACAGAGCCACACACACACAGAGCCACATACACACACACAGAGCCACACGCTCAGCCATACACACACACACACACACACAGAACCACACACACACACAATCTCCCCAGAATAATGCCTATCAATGCAGGCACACTATCATAGCGCTAACCTGTGCACTACAGATCCACATAGTATGGAGGGCCTGATAACCAAGCATCGCTAATACCCTTCAGTGGCTCAGTTGTAATGTAAAAGGAATATTGCACGTTGTTTTAATCGCAGCGCCTCCACGCGTTATGTGTTCCCTGGCCGTGTCGTGCAGGGGGGCAATGGGGACTGCCTTCTTGCCCTGCCTTGCATCCAATGGCAGCTTTGCCCTTTCTCAATAAAGCACTGCTGATAAAGGGAATTTGCTATCAGCATTGGGGGCCAGCGCATAAGTGTGGTAATATTGGGGCGCTCACGGCTGGTCGCGTTGCACTGGATGGCCTCCGGTTGCGCAGCTGGGGTTGTTTATATTGGCAGAAGGCGATTTCAAGCAGCAATGTACAGGCCTCCCAATACATTGACAAAGGCACAAGGTCACAGCAGCTGTAGGCCCACACCAGCCGCCACAGCGCAGACTGGGGGTGACAATGTTGATATAATAGTGAAGTATGTGTGAAGGATGTAATAATGCTTTTCCCACATGCTAACTAATATTTGAACTGATTTACAATGTTCTGTTGCATTATGCGTTCGGGCCTTTTATCTCAATTGGTTACGGTGTGGTGCGAAGAGTAACAGGGTTGCAGGTTCGAGCCACATACAGGTCAGTTATTTTACTACAGATTCTGTATCGTCAGGACAATGCTTCCCTTCCCTGGATTGTCTCGCCCACAATTTTTAGCCAAATGTCCATGCAGCAGTAATGGCGGCCGCCTCGCACGGGGTTGCGCATTTATGTCGGGGCTATTGCAGTGCTTTACGGTAAGGGGCGAGCTCAAGTCAACTGATATATGGCTTCATGGCAGCTTATTTTAAGAGGAACGTTTATTTTATGGTCGGTGCGATTACATGGGTGGGTGCGCAAACATGGGTCAGCCAGCCCCTTAGCAGGTTACGTCCCAAAACTTGGAGTCTTTCGGTTTCAGAAGCAACAAAAAAGCAAAGCACAGGAATCATACAAACGGTGGAAGACTTAAGCCAAAAGCAACTTGGCGGTAAGAATAAGGGGGAGAACAGGGTGGAGAGAAGGGTCCTGGCACGAATCAACCAGAAGTTAGCGAAAGTGGCACCAGGGGACTACGGAGGGAGGTATTGCACGAACCGGACAGCCTCTTAAGCTGATTTCTCTTTCCAGACAAAGGCGTACATGCATACCGAGCGAAGTGAGCCGCCGAGACGTATTACAGGCTAGATTGTTGCAAGTGCCGGCGCATGAGCAAGGACAGCTAAATAGAAGTCAGCGTTCACTTCACCACGCAGAACCAGTCCGTACTGGAGGAGCAGAGCTCACCAGCCCTATTCTCTATGGATGAGACCCCCGATCGGACAACGTACACATTTCAATTTTAGCCCCGTCCTTTTCAGACTGGGCTCCCGGACTTCCTGCTGACTTAAAAGGTTTCTTATCTTTTTATGGGGCCATCTGGACCCATAAAGAAGATAAGAAAGCTTTTACCACAAACTTAAGGCAAGGAACCCAGTCTGAAAAGGACGGGGCTTAGAGAGAAAGAAGAACGTCACTAGGACCTCTTCTCCAATGGCTGGCCACCGTTTAGGAAGCCAGCCAATGGAGAAGAGGGGCGGGGTTTAACCCTCGCTAGTGAAGTACACTCTAAAACATAAAATCTCGCGAGCTCGACTGCGCATGTGCACAGTACGCCACGCAAGACCTAAAAAATGACATGCAAGATAAAAGCAAGAGACTGGTTCGAGAAAAAAATGTTTCTCGGCAAAACAATTTCTACTCAAATCAGTCTTCCTTCAACCACAAATGGCATGGAATTGCATATTGCAAAATTCCATTAATTTTACACATTGCAAGTTTGGAACATTTGCAAACACCTAATTATTATCTTGCCGATGCCTCTGTGACGACCTGTTGCATAGAAACCATTCACATGTTAAGAAGACCTATTAGTCCCTATTACTCTCGTCAATTTTTAGTATAGGACGGGAAGGAACCAGTGACTTGCAAGTTAAGTTGGGTCTCTCAGTAAGTACATTCACTTTCAAGCCTTTTTAGGTCTCGCCTGAGCCAGCACGTATGCACTGCACTGCAAGGCTTTTAGTATGGGCTTTAGAACTCTGAACATACACTTGTGCATGTGCTTTTTATTTATTAACCCGCAATTGGCCTGTGCATGCGTCTTTCTAAGAAAGACAGCACGCAATTGGTCCAAGGTGGGTGCATGTCCCGCCTTGTCTGTCCCCTGGTCTAGGGTGCTCCGGAGCGAGCAGCAGGACCATCTGTTTCCAATTATCGTGCCTGCGTCTCGAGGTCGCGTTAATTGTAAACAGAAGGAGTCTTTAGACTGCTCTCACATACAGAATGTACTTTTGTTCACCCAGCCCGAGTTTTCTGCCTCAGGTATTCTTGCTTACAAGTTCTGGCTGGTGCTGAAAAGCATGTGCCATTTGCGAGTTAACTTAATTAAAACTCTTTTGCTAACAGCTTTGAAACCGGATGTTGGCAATCTTTTTTTTCAGCCAAAATTTAAGAGGCATGACATTCTTAATTTCAACATAACAATTTTTGCACCGAAAGTGCCATGAACCGCGGGTAGTGATTGCAGTATTTGCAAGAATTATTTTAAACTTGAGAGAGGAAACGTCACAACTTAGCTCGCCCGTAAACAGCGCTGCTCGTGCGTGCACGGTATCAAAGCTGCATGCACGAACTGCGCATCCTGCATTAAGCAGCAGCTGGTGATCAAACCCTTACTGGAATTTAAAATGGCGAACTGAGCAGGAACGTAAAATTAATCTGATGCATTTTGTCCAAAGTCTAGGCTTGTTTACATCGCGTAAAGTTACACGCGTTATGTAGTGCGAATTCTGCCATTGATATTGCCTCGGAGCGCTATATTACAGCAGCAACTGCAGAAGAAATTGGAGGATGTTCGACGCTGCTTGCAAAGGTTTGCAGTTAATCACCCTCCCTGCCGATCCCGCGGAAACACACTTTTTTGTGCCTCTGCTGTTCTTCATGTAGTCATCAAGGACCACCCAGGTCGGTGAGTGCAGGGGCGTAAAGTGGGGCACAAAGCCTGACATCAGATGCTGGGCTCACATCAGCAGCACTCGGTCTGTCCCTGGGCCCAAAGCCCCCTTTCACGTAGCCTTACAGAGGTGCACAGCTGGCCCGGTCATTAATGATCTTTAAAACGTGTCCTCCCCCTGAAGAGGCTTTGGTCTCAACTGAAAGGGCATTTGTTACAATTATTAGGCCTTCTGGGGGAGCGACAGAGGATAATGGAGTCTGCCATGCTTGCTGGTAGTGCATGAAATGCTCAAGCCTGCACCTGTGAGGCGGGTGGCGGGGGCACTTCAGGAGGGCTTTTTAAGGAGTGCCTGTGCACAGAAGCACCAGCTCCCAGAGAGTCTCCAGATTAATTATTTGAGGGGCAGGCCTGCTCTTCACTCAGCCGGCCGAGAACAGCTCATGTGGCTCGTGTTTGTGAGGCGCTTTTCACTCGAGGGCCCGCGCCACCCCTCCATCCCCAAGCCTCACTTTAGTTGTGTGTTATCACTGGGATTTCTCTTGTCCTCTCCCCGGCTAACCTCTATATCTCTATTCCTTTCCCCAGCCCTGCCCTCTCCTCCTCTTTTTCGCCCCTTCATTATTTCCATGCTCTCTCCTTTCTCCTCCTCATCATCTAATATTTTTACCCTTGAACCATGATGTCTCAGTTAGTGCTGCTTATATTCGCAGTTTCGCCCCCTCTTTCTTTTTCTTCCCGTGATTATACTCAATACAGCCCATCTGACATCTATCTGACCATGAGTACTAACAATTATTTCACAATACATTAATGCACTTCTTAAAGTGGATATTCTTTATTGTCTACACAACTCTATTCTGTTGTAAACAACACAGTTCACAGGGGTCTTCTTTAAATCTCAGATATTCTCACTATTATAACATTAACTAATGTTCTGCTACACCATGAATACACTCTCAGGTGTATTCGACCGCATAACATTTCACAAGGTCCTGTCAGTGCCACATAATTACACACCACATAATTACACTCAATGCCACATAATTATACACCACATAATTATACTCTACTCAATGCAACATAAATAGACTCCACATAATACCACTCAGTACCACATAATTACACGGCACATAATTACACTCTATTCAATGCAACATATATACACTTCACATAATACCACTCAGTGCCACATAGTTACACGCCACATAATTACACTCTACTCAATGCAACATAAATACACTCCACATACCACTCAGTACCACATAATTACACACCACATCATTACACTCTACTCAATGCAAGAAAAACACTCCACATAGGCGCACTCTATGCCACATACCACCAATCAACATAAATGCACTCCACAGCATGACACAATTTCACTAAGCATAATTTCACTCAACACCACAGTTCCAGGCCACACAATTCAACTCCACATATTTCCAATACACACCACATAATTACACACTAAACAACATATTTCAACTCCACAATCCACAACATAACTCCAATCCACAACATATAGTGGCACCACCTGAGCTCCAAACATCAGTCACCACCACCATTTCTCACCAGCACACCACCTAAGCATCACCTAAGTATCACCTAACCATCACCTAAGCATCACTTCAAACCGCCCTCGCAATCTGGCATCTGTTGATTCTCCTCTAGTGTCCATTCGCTGCTCATGTTCTAATTAAAGTACTGTTTTCCAACTTCCACTCCACCTTCTATCACATGCACTACCCCACACTTCATGCACACCTGGTCCTGAAGAAGCGCAGCGGATCCTCAGGACCTTATAGGCGCGAAACATGTCGACCTTTTGAGTTACCCTGGCACATTACACTTTGTGGGTAACACTTGACCTACGGGTTTTTTACTTTGACAAGGCTACCGCCATATTAAAACATATACCTCTGGTATCCCTTAGTAAATTTTAACTACTGCACGCATTTCGCACACTTCCGACTTGGGACTCCCCCTGCACACCTGCATGCACCAAACGGCAGGTTGCAGAAGATCTCCGACAAAGTGAACCTTGGGGGGACCCGTAGGGCATTGCAGCACCGCCCCGATGAGGAGCAACTGCCCGATGATGAAGCATGACATCCTTCGATGAGTGTGAGGGAAACAAGGAGCAAGACTTGTTCTTCCCTTTCACTATTGAGTCCAAGGCCTAGGACCCCTATTTCTCTTTCTCTGTCTGTTTCCTCTAAAGGAGTGAGCAATAGTCTGCACACCTCCCTAGGAACAGTGTCCTCACCCTTGTGCATTTACATCGGGCCATTTTTTCACTAATGAGTTATGCTTCAAAACTATCACTTGTAAGTATTTCTTAGTGCAGTGGTGTGAGAGAAAGGCACTTTTTTTAATTTTGAGGTGATTTTGTCATATTTTACGTGATGTTTGTTATAGGTTTTACATATCAAGCATTCTCAGTGCTTGGCTCATGCTACAGGCCCTGTCACGCCTGATGCACCTCTGAGAAGCATACACACTGAGTGCCAGCACTGGGCCTAGCTTCAAAAACATAACAATAGAAATGTTTGTGACGCTAGGCCCTGCTGACACATAGCGTGTATATTGCTCAGAGGTGCATGGCACTGGCAGGGCCTAGCTTCAGAAACATTTCTATCTACATGTTGTTATATGACATCCCTTTATTAATGTAATAACTGCACTTTCACAATTGCTTTATTAACCTTCTTGCGTCTCAGATTTGCTTGAAAATGCACCATTTACCCACTCCTTTTTCAAAATGTTCTCAGGGGGAGAAGCCCCCTAAAGATGTTCAGGCTCGCTCGCTGCGCTCGCAAGCCACGGTGCGCTCCAACAGAAAGTTTACACCTCACCACTTTCAAATGTCACCAGCCACCACTGCCGGTGATCCATTTTGTGTTACGCCTGACCCGTTTCATGTTATGCGTTATTCAGGTCTTTCCACCGACGCATATTTCTCCCTCTTATCAAAGTTGAAATGTTGGCATATATGCATAACCTCTCAGTGACCTGCACATTAACCCGTAAGGTATCTGATTGTGACCCAAAGCTGCACTTACAGGTTACACTAAAAGTCTTTGAGGGGAATGGAAAATTCCACCTACCTATTGTACTGATGCAGATAGATGACACCTTTAAGCTACACACACACAAACACACACACACATACAAACATCTGCAGCCGGTGCATTAACCTAACACGCTACTTTCCATGCTGTTTATTCACGCTATTTTCTTCGGGTCACAGATATCGACAGCAGATGCATTAACCCAGCAGCAAACAATGAAACTGGCAATACAACGTTTGACCTGCAAGTTACACACAGATCACTCCACAGCAGATGCTCAACCATCTGAACTACCTGTGGTTGTAACCGGCTGTAGGTAACGCTGTTTAAAGTGAACTGGTTCTCAACTCACTGATTTACCAACTCATCCTTACCTCCTTGTATAGAACACGCAGGCCAAAATGTTTAGTTGAATGTTGGGGGCGTGTTACCCCTTTGTTGCCCTCTCTAATCAAAGACTTGCCTAAGTGTTCGAGTAGATAGATGACATAGACAATATTTGTGTATCACATTGTGGTTAAATTATTTAAAAGTAGTCAATGGCAGATGCTATGATTGCTATTGGCGATCGTTCTAATTGTATCGATCTCGAAATGATGAAAAGCTGAGTTGGATCTTCTGGGATTCGAAAATGTGATCCTGCAGTTTGAGAAAACCTTTGCAGTAGCACAGCTGTACCAACCCTATGAACGATCGTTGAAGGAGGGGCGTGTTTCAGCTGCCGCCGGAACGTATTGTACCAAAGGCATTTTTAGGCACACACTGCAAGTCAGAACAGAGGCCCTGGGCGAGAGCTCTTTGGGTGAACCAATGCCGAGAAAGAGCAGAGTGTTGAAAACACCAAAGAACAACATGACACAAGATTTGTAAATATGTGCTTTCTTTTTTTCCTTGTAGATTTGTCGAGGTAGGTACGTAAAGAGTCGCAGTGTTTGGAGACACGGGCATGATAAAACCAGTACATGTGTCGTGAGAACTTCGTAGATGTCTCAGGACTGGGGTATGAGGAGCAGAAGAATTAATGAAAGAATGAATTAAAAGATGTCTAACGTGCCACTACCCATCGGCCTCTTAGGCAGGCAATGTGTTACAAAACCAAGTTATGGATTCCATTTTACAATCCGGCACTTGAACTTTTATTTTACTGATTATAAATGCAGGACTTTATTCACTAGAATAAAAAAAAGGAACAGGGTTTAGATGAAGAACTTGTCATGTCTGGGATTTAATCGTTTTGGAGACAGGGGTATCTGCTCTACAGAATGGAGAACAGGGTCTCCTCTGTGAATTGCCCACTACAAAGTGCGTCACTTCATGCGTCTGGCGGCCTCATCTAATTCTGGTTTTAACTTTATATTCTGATTATAGATGTGGTACTTCTTTTTGCAGACTACAAATACCAGAATGCTACAAAAGACGAGGTGGGGGAAACACCTAACCCCTGTTGAACAGTTTAGGGGCCCAAGAGAAATTCTGCTTTGGGGTCGGCCGACAGGGGGCAGTGTTGGCACATCCTGTGCTAGGATGGACGGCGAGCTAGCAGGACAAGACCGGGGCCATACAAGCAGTGAATTCATTTTCGATGCAGAGGAGGGGGAATTAAACGTAATTATTTACTTAGGTTTCTCGTATTATACATGCAAAGGGGAAGAAGAGAACCTTAACTGCATAAGCAATACCCCTTCCCGAAAACAACATCATATCCCCTGCTTCTAAGCTCCCAGACCTTAAACTATTCTAACTAACTCCTGCAGGCTCTCACTGCTGTTGGTGAGTACCTGCCAGTAGGAGGTGTAGACCCTGCCCCTCTTTTGCCATTGAAAGCCCTGGGCTTGAGCAGTAAATAGATTTCTCCCATGCTTCAGTGATGAATCCGTCTCTCTCTTTATCAAGTGCTTCAGCTAGGATTCTGCGTTGAGCTCCCCTAGCTCCTTAGCTGGTGCTTCTCCCAGGCTTCTATGATGAGCTCCCCAAGCTCCTTAACTAGTACTTTTCCCAGGCCTCTGTGATGAGCTCCCTCTCTCCTTACCTAGTGATTCTCCTAGGCTTCTGTGAAGAGCTCCCTTAGCTCCTTAGCTAGTGCTTCAAGGCTTCTATGATAAGCTTCCCTAGCACCTTAGCTAGTGCTTCTCCTAACGAGTCTTACTAAGTCTCACCCATGACTATGGTGATAAATCTCCCTCTCTCCTTAGATAGAGCTTCTAGGCTTCTGCGTTGAGCTCCCCTCTCTCCTTTGCTATGTCTTCTTCTACGCTTTTGTGATGAGGTCATCTATCTCTTTAGCTAGCGCTTCTCCTAGGCTTCAGTGATCAGCTCCCCTCTCTCTTTAGCTAGCACCTCTACCAGGTTCCTGTGATGTGCCCCCCTCTCCTTAGTTAGTGCCTCGGCTGGGATTCTGTGATGAGCTCCCCTAGCTCCTTAGCCAGTGCTTCTCCTAGTTTTCTGTGATGAGTCCCCCTCTCTCCCTAGCTAGTGCTTCGCCTAGGCATCTGTAATGAGCTCCCCTAGCTCCTTAGCTAGTGCTTCTCCTAACAAGTCTTACTAAGTCTCACCCATGACTATGGTGATAAATCTCCCTCTCTCCTTAGATAGAGCTTCTAGGCTTCTGCGTTGAACTCCCCTCTCTCCTTAGCTATGTCTTCTTATAGGCTTCTGTTATGAGCTCCCCTAGCTCTTTAGTTAGTGCTTCTCCTAGGCTTCAGTGATCAGCTCCCCTCTCTCTTTAGCTAGCACCTCTCCCAGGTTCCAGTGATGAGGTCCCCCCTCTCCTTAGTTAGTGCCTCGGCTGGGATTCTGTGATGAGCTCCCCTAGCTCCTTAGCCAGTGCTTCTCCTAGTCTTCTGTGATGAGTGCCCCTCTCTCCCTAGCTAGTGCTTCTCCTAGGCATCTGTAATGAGCTCCCGTCGCTCCTTAGCTAGTGCTTCTCCTAGGATTCAGTGAAGAGCTCCCCTAGCTTAAGAGCTAGTGTTGCTAGGCTTCTGTGACAAGATTCCCTAGCTCCTTAGCTAGCGCTTCTCCTAGAGAGTCCTACTCTCACCCTTGACCTCGGTGATGAGTCCCCCTCACTCTCCTTATCGAGAGCTTCAGCTAGGAATTTGGGATGAGCTCACCTAGATCCTTAACTAATGCTTCTCCTAGGCTTCTGCGATGAGCTCTCCTAGCTCCTTAGCTAGTGCTTCTCCTGCACTTCTGTGAAGAGCTCCCCTAGCTCCTTAGCTAGCACTTCTCCTAGGCTTCTATGATGTGCTCCGCTCTCTCCGTAGCTAGCGCTTCTCCTAGGATTCTGTGATGAGCTCCTCTCTCTCCTTATCTAGTGCTTCTGCTAGGATTTTGTGAAGAGCTCCCTTAGCTCCTTAGCTAGTGCTTCTAGGCTTCTGTGAGTGAGCTTTCCCAGCACTTTAGCTGGTGCTTCTCCTAACGAGTCTTACTTCCACCCTTGACCTCGGTGCTGAATCCCCAGCTCTCTCCTTATTGAGTGCTTCAGCTAGGATTCTGTAGTGAGGTCTCCTAGCTCCTTAGCTAGTGCTTCTCCTGGACTTCTGTGATGAGCTCCCCTAGCTCCTTAGCTAGCGCTTCTCCTAGGCTTCTCTGATGATCTCCCCTCTCTCCTTAACTAGTGCTTCTCGAGACTTCTGTGATTAGCTCCCCTCTTTCCTTAGCTAGTGCTGATTCCGGGCTTCTGTGATGAGCCCCCTAGCTCCTTAGCTAGCGCTTCTCCTATGGTTTGGTAATGAGCTCACCTCTCTCCTTAGAAAGTGCTTCCACTAGGATACTGTGAAGATCTCCACTAGCTCCTAGGCTAGTGCTTCTAGGCTTCTGTGATGATCCTCCCTAGCTCCTTAGCTAGTGCTTCTACTAACAAGTTTTGCTCTCACCTTTGACCTTGGTGATGAATCCCCCTCTCTCCATAGCTAGTGCTTCTCCTAGGCTTCTCTGATGAGCCCCCCTAGCTACTTAGCTAGTGCTTCTCCGAGGCTTCTGTGATGAGTTCCCCTCTCTCCTTAGCTAGCGCTTCTCCTAGGCTTTTGTGATGAGCTCACTTCTCTCATTAGAAAGTGCTTCCACTAGGATACTGTGAAGACCTCCCCTAGTTCCTAAGCTAGTGCTTCTAGGCTTCTGTGATGATCCTCCCTAACTCCTTAGCTAGTGCTTCTCCTAACGAGTTTTGCTCTCACCCTTGACCTTGGTGATGAATCCCCCTCTCTCCTTAGCTAGCGCTTCTCCTAGGCTTCTCTGATGAGCCCCCCTAGCTACTTAGCTAGTGCTTCTCCGAGGCTTCTGTGATGAGTTCCCCTCTCTCCTTAGCTAGCGCTTCTCCTAGGCTTTTGTGATGAGCTCACTTCTCTCCTTAGAAAGTGCTTCCACTAGGATACTGTGAAGACCTCCCCTAGTTCCTAAGCTAGTGCTTCTAGGCTTCTGAGATGATCCTCCCTAGCTCCTTAGCTAGTGCTTCTCCTAACGAGTTTTGCTCTCACCCTTGACCTTGGTGATGAATCCCCCTCTCTCCTTAGCGAGTGCTTCTCCTAGGCTTCTGTGATGAGCTCCCCTCTCTCTTTATCTTGCGCCTCTCCCAGGCTTCTGTGATGAGCTCCCCTCTCTCTTTAGCTAGTGCTTCTCCTAGGCTTCTATGATTAGCTCCACTAGCTCCTTAGCTAGCGCTTCTCCTAGGCTTCTCTGATGAGCTCCTCTCTCTCCTTAGCTAGCGCTTCTACTGGGCTACTGTGATGAGCTCCACTCTCTCCTTGGCTAGTGCTTCTCCTAGCCCTCTGTGATGAGTTCCCTAGCTCCTTGGCATGCGCTTCTCCTAAGATTCTGTGATTACTTCCCCTAGCTCCATAGATAGTGCTTCTTCTAGGATTCTGTGAAGAGCTCCCCTCTCTCTTTTACTAGGCTTCTGTGCGGAGCTCTCCACTTTCCTTAGCTAGTGCTTCTGCTAGACTTCTGTGATGAGCTCCCCTAGCTCCTTAGCTACTGCTTCTCCTGCACTTCTGTGAAGAGCTCCCCTAGCTCCTTAGCTAGCACTTCTCCTAGGCTTCTATGATGAGCTCCGCTGTCTCCGTAGCTAGCGCTTCTCCTAGGCTTCTTTGACGAGCTCCCCTCTCTCCTTAGCTAGTGCTTCTGCTAGGATTTTGTGAAGAGCTCCCTTAGCTCCTTAGCTAGTGCTTCTAGGCTTCTGTGAGTGAGCTTTCCCAGCACTTTAGCTGGTGCTTCTCCTAACACGCGCTAAGAAGGCTAGATGGGGGAGCAAGGCCTTCTCCATTCTGGCACCCCAGTTATGGAACACACTTCCCCTGGAGATCAAATCACAGCCTTCACTTGATCTCTTCGGGAAAGCGTTGAAAACCTGTTGTTTCATTAAAGCATATCAGTAAGCTCCTTTATCTGATTGCCCTCAGCTAGTTATTTGAGTTAGGCGCCTTGACGCCCATTGGGCATAGTTGCGCGTTACAAATTCCACTTCATTCATTCATTCATTCAACAAGTCTTACTCCCACCCTTGACCTCGGTGCTGAATCCCCAGCTCTCTCCTTATTGAGTGCTTCAGCTAGGAGTCTGTAATGAGGTCTCCTAGCTCCTTAGCTAGTGTTTCTCCCAAGCTTCTGTGATGATCTCCCCTTGCTCCCTAACTAGTGCTTCTCCTAGACTTCTGTGATGAGCTCCCCTAGCTCCTTAGCTACTGCTTTTCCCAGGCTTCTGTGCTGACCTCCCCTAGCTCCTTAGCTTGTACTTCTCCTAGGCTTCTGTGATTAGCTCCCCTAGCTCCTTAGCTAGCGCTTCTCCTAGGCTTCTCTGAAGAGCTCCCCTCTCTCCTTAGCTAGTGCTTCTCCGAGGCTTCTGTGATTAGCTCCCCTCTCTCCTTAGCTAGTGCTGATTCCGGGCTTCTGTGATGAGCCCCCTAGCTCCTTAGCTAGCACTTCTCCTATGCTTCTGTGATGAGTTCCCCTCTCTCCTTAGCTAGCGCTTCTCCTAGGGCTAGGGTTTTGTGATGAGCTCACCTCTCTCCTTAGAAAGTGCTTCCGCTAGGATACTGTGAAGACCTCCACTAGCTCCTAAGCTAGTGCTTCTAGGCTTCTGTGATGAGCTTTCCTAGCTCTTTAGCTAGTGCTTCTCCTAATGAGTTTTGCTCTCACCCTTGACTTGGTGATGAATCCCCCTCTCTCCATAGCTAGTGCTTCTCCTAGGCTTCTGTGATGAGCCCCCCTAGCTCCTTAGCTAGCACTTCTCCTATGCTTCTGTGATGAGCTCCCCTCTCTCCATAGCTAGTGCTTCTCCTAGGCTTCTGTGATGAGCCCCCCTAGCTCCTTAGCTAGCACTTCTCCTATGCTTCTGTGATGAGCTCCCCTCTCTCCTTAGCTAGTGCTTCTCCTAGGCTTCTGCGATGAGCTCCCCTCTCTCCTTAGCTAGTGCCTCTCCCAGGCTTCTGTGATGAGCACCCCTCTCTCCTTAGCTAGTGCTTCTCCCGGGCTTCGGTGATGAGCCCCCCTAGCTCCTTAGCTCGCACTTCTCCTATGCTTCTCTGATGAGCTCCCCTCTCTCCTTAGCTAGTGCTTCTCCTACCCTTTTTTGATGAGCTCACCTCTCTCCTTAGAAAGTGCTTCCGCTAGGATACTGTGAAGACCTCCCCTAGTTCCTAAGCTAGTGCTTCTAGGCTTCTGTGATGATCCTCCCTAGCTCCTTAGCTAGTGCTTCTCCTAATGAGTTTTGCTCTCACCCTTGACCTTGGTGATGAATCCCCCTCTCTCCTTAGCTAGTGCTTCTCATTGGCTTCTGTGATGAGCTCTCCTAGCTCCTTAGCTAGTGCCTCTCCCAGGCTTCTGTGATGAGCACCCCTCTCTCTTTAACTAGTGCTTCTCCTAGGCTTCTGTGATTAGCTCCACTAGCTCCTTAGCTAGCGCTTCTCCTAGGCTTCTCTGATGAGCTCCCCTCTCTCCTTAGCTAGTGCTTCTCCGAGGCTTCTGTGATGAGTTCCCCTCTCTCCTTAGCTAGTGCTTCTCCTAGACTTTTGTGATGAGCTCACCTCTCTCCTTAGAAAGTGCTTCCGCTAGGATACTGTGAAGACCTCCCCTAGTTCTTAAGCTAGTGCTTCTAGGCTTCTGTGATGATCCTCCCTAGCTCCTTAGCTAGTGCTTCTCCTAACGAGTTTTGCTCTCACCCTTGACCTTGGTGATGAATACCCCTCTCTCTTTAGCTTGCACTTCTTCTAGGCTTCTGTGATGAGCTCCCCTAGCTCCTTAGCTACTGCTTTTCCCAGGCTTCTGTGATGAGCTCTCCTAGCTCCTTAGCTAGTGCTTCTCCTAGTCTTCTGTGATGAGCTCCCCTAGTTACTTAGCTAGTGCTTTTCCTAGGCATCTTTGATGAGCTCCCCGAGCTCCTCAGCTAGTGCTTCTCCCAGGCTTCTCTGATGAGCTCCTCTCTCTCCTTAGCTAGCGCTTCTACTGGGCTACTGTGATGAGCTGCACTCTCTCCTTGGCTAGTGCTTCTCCTAGCACTCTGTGATGAGTTCCCTACCTCCTTGGCATGCGCTTCTCCTAGGCTTCTGTGATTAACTCCCCTAGCTCCATAGATAGTGCTTCTCCTAGGCTTCTGTGAAGAGCTCCCCTCTCTCCTTAGCTAGCATCTCTCCTAGGCTTCTGTGCGGAGCTCTCTTCTGTCCTTCGCTAGCCCTTCTGCTAGGCTTCTGTGATGAGCTCACCTAGCTCCTCAGTTACTGCTTATCCTAGGCTTCTGTGATGTGTTCCCCTAGCTCCTTAGCTAGTGCTTTTCCCAGGCTTCTCTGATTAGCTCCCCTTGCTCCTCAGCTAGTGCTTCTCCTAGGTATCTGTAATCAACTCCCCTAGCTCCTTAGTTAGCGCTTCTTCTAGGCTTCTCTCATGAACTCCCCTCTCTGTTTAGCTAGTGCTTCCAAGCTTCTGTGATGAGCTCCCCTCTCTCCTCAGTTAGTGCTTCTCCTAGACTTCTCTGATGAGCTCCCCTCTCTCATTAGATAGTGCTTCTCCTAGGCTTCAGTGATGAGCTCCCCTAGCTTCTTAGCTAGAGCTTCTCCTAGGCTTCTGTGATGAGGTCCACTCGCTCCTTAGCTAGAGCTTCTCCTAGGCTTCTGTGATGAGGTCCACTCGCTCCTTAGCTAGAGCTTCTCCTAGGCTTCCGTAATGAGCTCATCCCTCTCCTTAGCTAGTGCTTCTTCAAACGAGTCTTACTCTGACCCTTGTTCTTGGTGATGACTCTCCCTCTCTCCTTAGCAAGTGCTTCTAGGATTCAGTGATGAGCTCCCCTAGATTCATAGCTAGTGCTTCTCCTAGGCTTCTGTGATGAGCCTCTCTCTTAAGCTAGCACTTCTGCTAAGATTCTATGATGAGCTCCCATCTCTCCTTAGCTAGAGCTTTTCCCAGGCTTCCGTGATGAGCTCCCCAAGCTCCTTAATTAGCGCTTCTCCTAGGCTTCTCTGATGAGCGCCCCTCTCTGATTAGCTAGTGCTTCTAGGCTTCTGTTATGAGATGCCCTAGCACCTTAGCTAGTGCTTCTCCTAGGCTTCTCTGATGAGCTCCCCTCTCTCTTTTGCTAGTATTTCTAGGCTCTTGTTATAAGCTTCCCTAGCTCCTTAGCTAATGCTTCTCCTAGAGTCCGGCTATCATTCTTGACCTAAGTATGGGCGAATTTTACGGATCTCAAAAAAGTCAGTGAATTTGCAGATTTTCCCGCGAACTTGCAGATTTTTTGCGATTTCCATCTACTCAACTGGAGTACTTTCTACTGTCTAATCAGTAAGTGCTACCTCGTTGGATAAATGTATAGTGCTTTTCCTACACTGCAGCTGCGTAAAGGGCCAGAAGATTTGTCTCCACTGACCATGTGTACCTGTAACTTTGCCACCGCGCCAAAAGGCGCTGAGATCCCTTGAGTGAGCTGACCATTATAGTTGGGAAAGGGCGGGAAGACGTTTGATACCGCTAGTGTGTGGTGCGGGGCTTCTATGCGTGTTCACATGCCTCTTGTGTATAAGGTCAGAGAGCAAACAGGGCAGCAGGTGGGGAGAAAGCAGCCTCCCGGTCACAGGAACTACACGGGGGTTGCGCTCGAGAAACCCATGGATTCAAAGACCTCCCTTGAGTATTACTGCTAATTTCCGACGGCAGATATAGGGTTAAAGCACACTTGCCTAGCCTCGACCGTGCTCACTAATGTTTTGGGCTGATTAAAACGTTACTGAATTTGAGCTTCAACTCGGGCATCTGCTTTATTTATATCTGTAAGTGCTTACTGTTGAGGTTTACTTTTTGTGACAGGAGCCTCGTGCCAGAATGAATCCTGCCCTGCATAGTTATCCACGAAGATGCCACCATTTTGTGCAATACCTCTACTCAACTGGAGTACTTTCTACTGGCTAATCAGTAAGTGCTACCTCGTTGGGTAAATGTATAGTGCTTTTCCTACACTGCAGCGGCGTAAAGGGCCAGAAGATTTGTCTCCACTGACCATGTGTGCCTGTAACTTGCCACCGCGCCGAGGTTCCTTGAGTGAGCTGTCCATCATAGTTGGGATTGGGAAAGGACGGGAAGACGTTTGATACCGCTAGTATGTGGTGCGGGGCTTCTATGCGTGTCAAATGCCTCTTGTGTATAAGGTCAGAGAGGGAGCAGGGCAGCAGGTGAGGAGAAAGCAGCCTCCTGGTCACAGGAACTTCACAGGGGTTGCGCTAGAGAAACTCAGGGATTCAAAGACCTCCCTCGAGTATTACTGCTAATCTCCAACTGCAAATATGGGGTTAAAGCACACTTGCCCAGCCTCGACCGTGATCATTAATGTTTTGGGCTGATTAAAACGTTACTGAATTTGAGCTTCAACTCGGGGACCTGCTTTATTTATATCTGTAAGTGCTTTCTGTTGAGGTTTAATTTTTGGCCCAGAGGAAGCACTTACAGAGTTAAGGCAGGTGCCTGAGTCAAAGCTAACTTTGTAACCATTTTAGAATGGCGCCGGCAAGCTGCCAGAATTGAAGTTGCAACTTACAAGTAAGCAACTTCAACTCTGGCAGCTTGCCGGCGCCATTTTAAAGTGGATACAAACTTAGCTTCAACTCGAGCACCTGCATTGTTAACTGTGCTTCCTGTGGGCCCCAAAAAAAAAATCCACCCGCGAGCGGATTTGCGGATTTTTTGGCAATTTCGCGCGGATCGCGAAATTGCCGAAAATCCGCAAATTCCATGAGCGGAACAGATTTTTGGCCCACACTTACCTTGACCTCGGTGATGAGGCTCCCTCTCTCTTTATCTAGTGTGAAGAGCTGTCATCCTAGGCTTCTGTAGGGAGTCCCCCTCTCTCCTTAGCTAATGTTTCTTCTAGGATTCTGTGATGAGCTCCCCTGGCTCCTTAGCTAGCGCTTCTCCTAGAGAGCCCTACTCTCACCCTTGACCTCGGCGATGAAGCCCTCTCTATCCTTCGCTAGTGTGAAGAGCTCTCTTCCTAGGCTCCTGTGATGCAATGTCCTCCACTTTGGTACCCGAGGAGCTCTCCTGTGCCGATAGTCAGTGTTACGACCTCTCACCTCACCTTTAGTCTTCTCTCTCTTTCGGAAGCTTACAGAGCTCTACTGTCACTCTATCTTCAGTGATATAGTTTCCTTCACCCTAGACCCCGTGAAGAGCTCGCCTTTGATCTTGACCTCTTTGAAGAGCTCTCCTTTTTCCTTGTCCCTCTGAAAAGCTGGACACTCACCTTGCCTTGTCTGCTTTCCACCAACCTATCCCTTGGAGAGTTCTCCTGTCACACTGGCACCTTTCTTCTCACCTTCTCCCATACAGGGTGGGATTGGTAATGCGGGCACTTGGGCAATGCCTGAGGGGCTGGTATCTGAATTCCAGCTACAAGCTGCTTTTTTGAGCAAGTTATTACAAAAATGCTGAGCTGTTCCTAGAGAGGAGAGATATGCGTCAAGGGATGTGGAGAATGTTGTAGGAGTAAAAAGAGATTACCCCTGGGTATCCATTTTGTTGGATTTAATGCCCTCACACACCTTTGCAGGTGTCATGCTTCATCATTTGGGCTTGCTCCTCGTTGGGTCGGCGGTGCAATACCCAACGGGCGACACCTCAAACAGCCGTCTGGTTTGATTTTAGCACTCTCTGGAAGGTCCCTGGAAGCATAATATTCCAGACTCACCCTCTAGAATTTGATTTTAGTTAAAGCAGCGGACCGCCAGAATAAATTATTCCTTGGTACCCCTAGCTTTATTTTAACCACCCACAATACGTCTACAATCCTTACTGGCCCCACACCCGCACTTCATCCAAACGGCTGTTGGAAAAAGATCTCCGCTAAAGAGCCGCTCTTTGAGGTGTCGCCCGTTGGGTATTGCACCGCCGACCCAACAAGGAGCAAGCCCAAATGATGAAGCATGACACCTGAAAAGGTGTGTGAGGGCATTAACCCCTACCATGCGGCCGCGATTCCCCTGGTGTGCTGTAAACAACACGAACAGGGGCGGCTGTGACGAACCCCAGCCGTCATCAGCACATGAGCACCGTAGTGCATGACGGCTGGGGTTCGTCATCAGCATGGAAGGGGTTAAATCCAACAAAATGAATACCCAGGGGTAATCTCTTTTTACCCGTACAACATTCTCCACATCCTTTGACGCATATCTCTCCTCTCTAGGAACAGCTCAGCATTTTTGTAATAACTTGATCTTGCGGGCAGTAGCTGTAGCTGGACCTTCTACTTACCTTTAAGTAGTAATAGCCCGGTCCTCCTCTCTTTGTACCCATATGCTTTTTTGAGCTCCCTGGGGGGCGATTTAGGCTGTTTCTGTGTTGTTCGGATACCACCAGCGGCACCAGAGTGTGCCAGAGTGGCCATTCTGGAGGTAAATGGGCATCCATTAACTCCCTTTTACCAACGGGGCAGAGGTGCTACTCTCTTTCTCTCGCTGGGCAGGCCCTTTAATCTATGCATATTGAGCGGGACAGGGAGCCTAAGCAAAAGAGGCCTCACTTGTTTTCAGGTGTGTTTCACCAGTGTAAACTAATTTGTGCATTCTTTTTACACCCCCCCACCTTTTTTTATAAAATCGCGCTGAAGCAGTGTTTTCTGGCATGTTATAAACCCTCATTTCCCTAAATGTGGTAAGCTGTCCTAGATTCACATTCCCTTTGTGGCGAGCTCTCCTCTCACCAAGCCCCTTTGAAGAGCTCACTTCTTTCATTGGCCCCTGTAAAGAGCTCACCTCTTACCCTGGCCCAGGATCCGACTATAATTAAAAATGGGCCTTGACATGGGTCCTTATATGGCCCTACATTCATCTCCTTAACTTAACTGGCACAAACGCTGGCTGACCTATTTCTGACGAATGAATGTAAAAAGCTAAGGTAGTCCATGTCCTTGATTTAGTTCATGTTTATATTTCACATGTTTAACACTCATAGGGAATACACGGTTAAGTAAACTATGTCCACGATGTTGTTTCTGTAAATCCTCCCAGGGGCGGCTTTAGGCTCATGGCGGCCCTGGACAGGGAGCGTAGGTAGGGGACCTCGGAAGAGGGGTTCCCGGCAGGGCAGACCCCCCCTCCCGGAGCTCAGGAAGGTGTTTGGAAGTAGAACAGAGCCAGAGGTACCAAATCCCTGCCAGGGGCCACCAAACAAATATGCATCCATCCTCAGAGGATTATTATATTAAGGATATATATTGGCGTGGTGGCCCCTGGGGTTTGGTGGCCCTGTGCAGGTGCACTGCTTGCACATGCCTAAGGCCGCCCCTGATCCTCCTGTAGGATAATGCTGATGTATAGTTCATACTCTGAATTTACTCGACTCCAGGTGTATAATGCGCCACAGCTCTGGAGTTTAGCCTGGAGGGAGCTTGAGTCTCTCACAGTGCATGTCAGTTGGTTACAAAAGTCTTCAGATTACATAGTCATCCAGTCTTTGGCCTCTCTGCAGCGAGAACAGAGCAATGGTCACGTATTTCTGTTGCAATTGTGATAATGTGAAAATGTGTGACAAGGAGGTACACACTTGTCAAACTATTGACAAGGCGAAAGTAAAAGAAAATATAGCGCTTGCATGTGAGTGTGTGCGCTGTGTTTAGGAGGTGGTGAAGATGTGAGGAAGCACTTTCAGGAGAGAGTGAAGGCAGGGTGCTGAAGATGAACGAGATGAGGTATAAGATATGCAGATGGACTAGATGTGGAAAGAAAAGGGGTGCACATGACCAACATGAGGGATTAATACACTCTGATGGTCACTACACCTTCTGCATACCTCTGTTTAATTCACTGCCTCAATTTCAGAATTGAAACATTTTCTATATTATTTGAAACAAAATCATACTTGTTAGTCATTTATCTTAAAGAGCCAACAACCATTGACAAGGCAAATAGTTTTGACTTTTGTTAGGAAAATGTCTGTTGTCTACTATATCTGGGTGCAATACAGAAGGCTCAGATAGGAGCCAAAATACTGGCCAGGTGGCACACACTACTGCAAATCTCAGAATTTTAGTTTATGTGTTTAAGCCACGGCCGTAATTACAGAGGCCACGCCCCCTTTAGATACACCAGAACACATGCACACTTTTCATCCCCTGCTCCGACCCTTGTTATGCACTCTCATCTCTTTGATGTGCAAAGCTCTCCTCGTTTCTCCCTGCCTCTGTGATGAGCTCTCGCGCACCTTTCACCTGTCAAGGGCGCTCCTCTTACCTTGCTTGTACGATGACCTCACACTGGCACTGCCTCTAGCCGTGAAAGGAGTACCCCTCTCTCCTTAGCTAGCGTGAAAAGCGCCTCTCTCGCCTTGCCGTCTTCGAGCAGCTCTCCTCCACGCCGGCTCCTCCAGGCTGCCGCAGCTCTCTCCCTCCCGCCCCTGTCTGCAGCAGAGCAGGCGCTGCTCTCACGCGCCGTGACTCTGCAGCTCGGCCTCCGACGTCAGGTCCTGGCTGCCCTCCAGGGGCTTTGCAGCACCATCACTATCGCCACGCCCATCCCTTTCCAGCAGCTGTCCTGAGTCATCATCTGTGCGGTGTCCCCCGGAAGGATGAAGTTAGGAAAAATTCGAGGCAGATTGGGAATGGGATATCGTCATGGGGCATGAACATGGATCCCTCACAGACTTCCCAATATACAGCGCTTCCAGCCACGGCCACGCCCTGTGGCATCAGGATTCTGTGCTCTAGTTTAGAGTGCCAGGAGAATGGGTGGAGGGGATTGGTGCAGGTAAGTAAGTAAAGGGCAGGCTTGCAGAGCTCCGCATGTCTGTGAGTCCGCAGGGACTAAGGGGGCTGGGGTGGGGGCACGGTGACAGTCACCTTGGCAGGGCCCCCTGTACTTGGAGTTCAGAAGCAATCAATCAATCAATCATAGCATTTGTAAAGCGCACTACCTACCCGTGAGGGTCTCAAGGCGCTAAGGGGAGGGGGGGAGGGGGGGGATGCTGCTACTGTTCGAAGAGCAAGGTCTTGAGGAGTCTTCTGAAGGTCAGTTGATCTTGGGTCTGCCATAGGCGGATGAGGAAGGTGTTCCATGTCTTGGCGGTGAGGTGGGAGAATGATCTGCCGCCGGCGGTCACTCCTCGGATGCAGGGGACAGAGGCGAGGACGCGGTCTGTGGAGCGGAGCTGGCGGGTGGGGGTGTAGAAGCTGAGTCGGCTGTTGAGGTACGCTGGTCCGGTGTTGTGGAGGGCCTTGTGTGCGTGGGTGAGGAGCTTGAAGGTTAGGTTATCCTCTTGTTGACGGGGAGCCAGTGCAGGTCTCTTAGGTGGGGTGTGATGTGGCTGCAGCGATGGATGTCAAGGATCAGGCGTGCGGAGGCGTTCTGGATGCGTTAGAGCCGTTTCAGGAGTTTGGCCGAGGGCCCTGCGTAGAGGGCGCTTCCGTAGTCCAGTCTACTGCTGACGAGGCCCTGGTTGACCGTCCTTCTCGTTTCGGTGGGGATCCACTTGTAGATCCTGCGGACATGCGGAGGGTGTTGAAGCAGGAGGAAGAGACAGCGTTGACCTGCTTCGTCATGGAGAGGTTGGAGTCGAGGATGACCCCTAGGTTGCTTGCGCGGTTGGTGCGGGCATAGGGGACGTTCCTAGTGCAGTCGGCCACCAGGAGTCATCCCAGGCCAAGGGGTTGGATCCAAGGATGAGGACCTCCGCCTTGCCCGAGTTCAGCTTCAGTCGGCTGTTCCTCATCCAATTGGCGACGGCCTTCATTCCTTCGTGGAGGTTGGTTTTGTCTCTGTGGGGGTCCTTGGTGAGGGAGAGAATCAGCTGGGTGTCATCGGAATAGGAGATGATGTTGAGGTCGTGCAGTCGGGCGGCGTGGGCAAGTGGTGCCATGTAGATGTTGAACAGCATTGGACTGAGGGATGAGCCCTGGGGTACACCACAGATGATCGCGGTGGCTTTGAAGCGGAAGGGGGGGAGGCGGACACTCTGTGTTCTGCCGGAGAGGAATGAGGTGGTCGAGTCCAGGGCCTTCTCTTGGATTCCGGCATCGTGGAGGCGTGTTCGTAGTGTGCGGTGGCAGACCGTGTCGAAGGTGGCTGACAGGTCCAGGGGGATGAGGGCCGCAGGTTCTCCGTTGACTAGCAGGGCCCTGATGTCATCGGTGGCGGCGATGAGGGCAGTTTCGGTGCTGTAGTTGCTGCATGACCGGGACTGGGAAGGGTCTACGATGCTGTTCTCCTCGAGGAAGCTGGTCAGTTGTTTGTTGACTGCCTTCTCGATGACCTTCGCCGGGAACGGGAGCAAGTCTGCCTTGGGTTTCTTGAGTAATGCGCTGATCTCTGCGTGCTTCCAGCTCTCCGGGAAGGTCACTGTCTCGAAGGAGATGTTGATGGCTTTCCGGAGATGGGGTGCGATGGTGGTGCTGGCTTCGTTGAAGATGTGGTGTGGGCAAGGGTCTGACAGGGATCCGAAGTGGACGGTGCTCATGATCTTGATGGTGTTGTAGTCATTGATGTTGGTCCAGTAGAGCAGGTGGTTGGTGCGGGTGGTGGTCGTGGGGGCGGGGGTCTCAGTGGTTGCCGAGGTGTTCACGACATTGAAGCTGTCATGGATGTCTGCGATCTTGCGGTGGAAGAAGGTGGCCATTGAGTGGCATAGGTCTTGCGAAGGTGGCATGTCGTTTGTATTGGAGCTGGGGTTGGAGAGTTCCTTTATGATGTTGAAAAGCTCTTTACTGTTGTGGGCGTTGTTGTCTAGGTGGACTTTGAAGGAGGCCCTTTTGGCGGATCTGATGAGGTAGTGGTGTCTGTGGGTGGCGTTCTTGTGGGCTGCGTTGCTTTCCGGTGTTCGTTCACGGATCCATTTCTTCTCCAGCTTTTGGCGGGTTTGCTTGGACGCACGCACTTACCTCTAGCCACCTGTCCACGATCACACAAGGAAACGGAATCAGCAATGGCAAGTCATTGAGAAGAACATGAATTCAGGTCAGGCGGCTCTAGAAAGTTGTAAAGCCAATGTTATGTAGGATTGAATGGCACACAGTGCATGCATGCACACACATGCACCAGTGGAGTCACAATTTCTAAACAAGCATTTAATATGCAATAGGTCTTGCCTTTAGGAGAGGAGTTTGAGCTATTGTAAATGACAATGCCTTTTATTTATGTGTTGTTTTTAAAACAGGAAAATAAAAGGCATTGTCATTTACAATGCAATAGCTTAAACTCTCGCAAATGCTAGACCTATTGCATTGGAAATGCATGCTATAAAAATTGTAAAAAGAGTTAGGAGAGAGAATTTTCTGCCAGCAACAGCAGACCAGACAATGCTATTTGAGAAAATAGTGCTCAGAGGCTGTAATTAAAGCCTACTGAGCAACAACACACATAATAGGGGGTGTCAAAATGGGAGGTTACAAAATGAGACAAGGCGGTACTAAGGAGGGACTACTAAGCCTTTTGATCAATGAACAGCCACAGTTTACAGTGGACAATGACGCAAGCCAATGAAAAATGTGGTTGGAGCTTCAAGTCCCTTACTCAATACAGCATGCCTCACAGAGCAGTGCATGCGCTACCCAGGCTCCACCTAAAAAAGAAGTGGGGGGACTAACCAAGGTAGGCAGTATGCAAGTGACATCACGGCACGTGACAGCCCAGGTGGCATCACAGGAAGTGACATCAGGAATTAAGATGGAGCTGCACACCTATTTGTACAACCTTTCGGGAGAGTAGGACAGTAGCGGTCTGTCGTGGGAGTGCTGCCGGGCGGTGACGTGGGGAGGGGCACAGTGGGATATAGTAAATGATGGATTACGGCAAATTACAGGGAAGTAAACATAAAAATAAATAAAACTAATTTCATTGCGCACACTGCATCGCCAAATGCGATGCAGTGCACGCAACAAACTTCATTTTATTTATTTATATGTTTACTTACCTGTAATCTGCCGTAGTCCATAGTTTACTACCCCCCACCCTGCCCCTTCCCCTTTCCACGTCACCGCCCGCCAGCACTCCCACGACCGACCGCTACTGGAGTAGGACTCCCACTATTGACTGCTTCTACCTTAGTCTTTGATTGCTTAAGTGCCGGGACACTCCTGGAGTAGCTGTGCGCTATATAAGATTAATTCATTCATTCATCTTAAAACCTCAGACATATGTTTAGCAGTTCTATGACAAGTACATTTGAGCATATTACGAGATTTAAATAGTGAGATTTTGCATTGAGGTTGTGCCAAAAAAGTGACGTAACTCAGTCACAAAATCTGAGCCTCAATTTATACCTTTATTTTTTTTAACTCTGCCACTAAGAAATTGACAGCAAGGAGAAATGTGGAAATATATCTGTTCTGCTTAATTGGTTGTAAAGTCTGCATTTCAACATATCTTATGGGGTTATTGCACCTGCTGCAGAGATCTTTGTATGTCCAGTAACTCTCAGGGAATAATAATAATATTAAGATAACTCTTGAGGCTAACACATTTGCTGGAAAGATCTGCGTTTTGTCTATTCTAAGTTTTGAATCAAAGTAACATAGAGGGTAATGTTTTCTCCTGCAGACCAGATTTTGTAACACGCAGGTGACAGATTTTTATTTTACGTAGCTGGGTACTTCTTTTAACACAAAGATCCTTTTGTTACTTAGAGTTCATAAAATGTAATCCTTCTAATATAGCACAGTGAGCTATGAAGGGCATATGACTCCTACACTTTGCGACACTCACTGTCTTATGAAACACATTGTGGACAATGATTTACACACATATGATTTATTGTCAATGTATAATGTTTACATATGATCTAAAGCGCTGTAGAACCCTACATTGGGATAAATAGCTTTATAAAAGAAATTATACAAAATATTGGTATTTACATTGTTATTTGTGTAAATATTGGGAGAGACCAACACATTTGACATTCTTACATTGCATGCATATCTTCTATACATACAGGGACTGAACAAAGTCAAAAGCATGCATCTCTTAAGTACCTGTGAAGTGATAAGCCGTGCACCTTTGCTTCCACTCCTTTGCCTTTAGGTGTAAGACTACAGATAGGTCCCAGCTAGGTTACTCGAACAAAAGACGACAGGATCACAGCTTAACTTTGGCCTTTGTCTTGGCGAAGCAGAATGTAAAATAAAAAATCCCTTTCCCTGCCTGCAAGTTGATGCTAAGAATAAAAGCAAACAACGGCAGGCGCTGCTGAAAGTGTCCCAGTCTTTGAAACCTACACCGGGATAATTTAGCATTTTTCAGCGGGCCCACATTTTTGGCAGGGCGGAGGATGTCCACCCTGTGAATATAGTGGGTGGACCCCATCTACACATGTATACACTTGACTTGTGCCCTGGATGTGTGTGTAGGGGGAATGTGTGTGTGTGTGTATGTTAAAGAAAGAGCACATATATAAGATGAGTGAAAGAAAAAACAGGGCGAGAGAAGAATTGGGAAGGAAAGGAATAAGGAGGTAGGACGATTCTGGTTGCTAGTATGTCTGCTGCCCTCTCTAATAGATTTATGCTTTATGGAGTCTCCCTGTACAATGAAGGTATGTCAGAGAGTAGGCAGCAAGAGATTGTGTCAAATAAAGTTAAGGGTAGGGTTAAAGAAAAGGAGGCAGTGAGAGAGTGGAGGGTGCATGAGGGAGGAGTTTCATTGAAATAAGATTATGTGAATGTGTGAGAGAGAAACTGGGTAAATGAGCAGAATTCACAAGGGAGTGGGGGCTATAAAAAAAGGCAAGAGTGTGGCAAGAGTGTGTGAAGAGTGGGAAAGAGGAGGATGCAGGAGAGAAATGGTTATGTTAGAAGTTTTAAAAGGTGAGACTAAAATGTATGTGAAAGAAAGTTGTAGGTGAGGGTGTTGAAAGGAGGGTGAAGGAGAGTGTAAGAGCTAAGTTGAAGGAAAGTAAAAATGAGAGGAAGGGTGTAGAAGATGGATGGAGCTGGGGGGCAATATTAGAGGGTAACATTTAGAAGAGTGAGTTGAGGTTCTGTGAGACAGAGAAAGGGCATTAGATGGAAGCATGGTTGTGAGAAGAGAAAGGAGAATGAATTGTAGAAAAGAGTTCAAAAGAGAAAGTATGGAAAAGAGAATAGTGTGTGAGGTAGAGGAATAGATAGTGTCATTTACTGCATATGGGAATACTAGGTAAATGCCTACCGGGCCACTAACATGGTATTTCCTATTGATCCCACATTGATAGAGGGGTATGCTACCAAAGAAATGCGTCTTAAGCTGGGTTGGCAAACTCTTTTAAATGAGCTCTGGGGTGAAGACCAGGGGGATAAAACCGGCAATTTACTAGTTTTTCTGATGTGCACTATGCACTGCTGTGCTGTGCATGTTGAAGTGCTCACACAACAATGAGATGGATGGAATGTTTAAATACATTTCAGCCACGACAGTCACTCGGGCCGCATCCATTTCCATTGTTTTTTTCCCATCATGCCACCTCAGTTCGGACCCAGCCATATGCAAATCATTCTTGACCTTTGACAGCGTGCTGCTACTTACACAGCAATCAATCCCTTAGTGGAATTGACAAAGATTTTTCCACATTGGTCGTATGGAGCTTTGGGCCATATGTATCAAAAAAGAGTTTTGCGATTCTCAAATTGCGATTTTTTGCGAATCGCAATTAGAGAATCGCAAAATGCAATGTGTATTGGATTTTCTAAACATTTTGCGAATCCTACATATTCCTTATTTGCGAATCGCAAATTGAGATTCGCAAATAAGGAATACCATCCCATTCATTCCTATGGGCTAGGAAGTCCATAGGAATGAACGGGAAGACATTCTCAATTTGCAATTACCAATTAGAGAATCGCAAATTGAGAATGCAATTTCAAGGTTGCAAGAGTGCCTAAAGGACACCCTGTTGCACCCCTGAAATATGCATGTGTGCACATTTTGCGCACATACATGCCCTAAGGGATATATGGCACTTTTAAAAAATCAAAAAAGTGCCATTTTAAACAAAATCGCAAATTACCACCAACTTGAAGTTGGTGGTAATTTGCAATTCCTTAAGGCCAAATAGCAAATTTCTGGTGCTTCCAGAATTGCATTTAAGGACTCGCAATTTGCAATTCCTAAATTGCAATCGCAAAATAGAGAATCACATATTTTGCAATTTTCTATTTTGCGATGGCCTTTTGGGATGATACATCCCAAAAGACTTTTTCCAATTCGTAAATGGGTCGATACTGAGAATCCGCCCGTTTGCAAATTGAAAAAAGGCTTGATACATATGGCCCAGAGTTAGTTAACTTGAAGCACTGTAGGGCGTGGCTAAGCCGAGCTGCGGAATGGCCGCTTGCTGAAGCAGCTCCGCCGGCCAAGCCTAATTATCCAACATTAATCCGCACACGAGGCAGCTGCGGACCGACCCCTGCCCAAAGACTGACTGCTGACACCCCCCGGCGACGATTTGGCCGCCCGTGCCTGAGACACCACGGAGGATCCGGCACTGGATTGCCGGGGCGCAGTAGAGGCCTAGCAGCGAGGGCGGAGCCCGGGGCCTCGAGTTGCCGCGATCCCGTTGACCAGCCGAGTGTGCCCCTGGGGACGGCGCGCGTGTAGGTACGCTAGAGCGGCAGAGAGCTACTGGAGGCCTGCTACTATTACTTCTAAAGCCGTGGTGGTGGCCGCAAGACAACCCTGCACCCTCATTGTGCGGTCCAAGCAGGGGACACCAGGCGCAGACCGAGGCCCAGGTGAGAAGACTGACGGAGGACCCCTACGTTGGCCGAGGGTGTGGCTTTGGACGGGGCTGGTCTCATAGCCCCGACTGCGCTCGCGACCGGCTCTAGCGGATGCAGTGTGCTGAGGGTTGGGTCCGGGGAGGCCTGACTCACCCGACTTGCAAACTAAAGGCCCGGGAAGGCCGCCATTTTGCTGAGGTTGCCGGGGCTCATTTTTGACTTTGCCACCCATTCGGCCGGGCCTGCTTGAATCACACAGACCACATCAGAGACGTTTGTTTTACCCTAAGTGGGGTGGCAATTGGAGGCGGTCCCCTGGACAACCCAAAGGGTCCCCACTGGGAGCGGTCATTGGAGCGGAACTGCGCACATTGACTGGAGGTGAGGTGGCTGGTGGGGGGTCAGATCTAACCACTGGTGCTTTCCCTTTGCCCCGCCGGGTCGATGCTACCCGATCTGGCTAGGGAGACAGGCTAATATCGAAAGGTGTGTCGGCCCACAGTCGTGGCCGATCTGACTGCGCACTTTGCGAACACTGGGCCGTTGGGACTGTGTACGGACTGATTCCCTGGGCGAGGTGGACTCCAAAATGGACGCCCTGGCAGATCGCATGGACAAAATCACCCAGCGCATGGATAAGCAGGAGGGACGGGTGAGTGTCCTTGAAACCCGAGTGATGGAGACGGAAGAGGGGCAGGCCGGAGTAGGGAAGAAAATCCGGGGTATGGATAAAGTACTAGAGCTCATGAGCCAGAAGAATGAAGATTTGGAAGCGCGCTCGCGCAGAAATAACGTGCGCATCACGGGCATGGCAGAATCCACGGACATTTCTAAAATGGAGCTCTATGTGGAGGGCATGATGAGAGAACTGTTTGTCCCTGGCCTGTCCCAAATGTTCCTCATAGAACGTGCACACCGAACCCTGGGCCCGTGGCCCAAGCCAGGTGCACCTCTAAGGCCTATCTTGGCCAGAGTGCTGAACTATAGAGACCGAGATACGATACTCTGGATGGCACGTGAAAAGGGAGCCATACAATATAAAGGCAGGACAGGCTCAGCGATAATGACTGACTTTTGTCATTATGTAAAGCCGATGGTGTAGCTGATACTGCACGCAGGTATTGAATGCCTGGGACTGAATAAGTTGGGGTATGGCATTTGCTCTGATAATCTATATGGACTGTGATTCTTTGCAATCTGCTGGGGGTTGGTGGGGACCGCTGCACATTGACATTGCTGATGGGCCGGGTGTGCGAGTCCGCTTGCTCCTGTTGCGGCTTGGTCACCCTGCCACAAGCGCAGGGTTTGATGGCAGCAGACCCAACGCACCCACTAGGATGATTCCCCTTGTTTGGATATGCCTTTTGATTTGCGGAATGTTGCGGGAAGGGGGTGGGGGGATGCACAACCTGAATGGGGGGGTTGGTGTGGGCGGGGGGAGAGTAGGGGGTTGTTGTGGTTGCAGAATTTGCTGTCCCAAGTTTTGATGACACGTTGGATTACACTTCTTGTGAGCCAGAGATGCGGATATATATCATGGTCGCACTGTGCTAGCCTGATTTCATACCCATATAGGTGTTCGAGGGTTGTTGTGGTAATACGGCTATCTATGTCACTGAACTACATGTAAGATGACTGCTGTGGCTAACTCAGATACTTCTAACACTCTGACCTGTCTAACCTGGAACGTGCGAGGTCTCAATGACCGTAGGAAGGCTAGGCTCATACATTCCTATCTTGCAAGACATGGGGTGGATATCTGTTTTTTACAGGAAACACACCTTACCGGCTCAGCGGCTGGTGCACTCTGATCCAGACGATGGGCGGTGGTGGAGGAGGCCGGCTATTCCACTAATTCCAGGGGGGTTGCAATACTGTTGCGTAGGGTATTGCACTGGCGCACACACAACACCATCTCAGACGGAGAAGGCAGATACATAATACTACAAGGGGAGCTTTGTAACACGCCTGTAGCGTTGGTAAAAACCTATGGTCCAAATGTTGATAGTCCGTACTTTTTCAGGCACATATGGCACAAATTGAATAACTAGGTCCTATTGCTGTCCTATGGGGTGGGGATTTTAATGAACCCTATCCACAGACCTCGACAGGCAGGGCGCATCCCGATTACACCATCCAAAGGTGGCAGACATGCTTCACGGGATTATGGACGACCTCTTCTTGGTGGACTCCTGGAGGGCCACCCACCAGACAGCTAGGGAAGGAACGTGCATTACTCACCATAGGAGCGCATGGTCGAGGCTAGACTATTGGCTGCTGACTAGGGATATGCATGCTTGGCTGATTTACGCTAAGCACCTCCCCCGTTCTTTTTCGGACCATGCCCCTGTCCAGATACGACTCCGTCTCCCCCCGCGTACGCACAGCCCTTTTCTTGGAGATTCTCTATGGGTGCTCTACGGGACCAGGTGTTCCGGGAAGAACTCTGTGTCCGAATTGAGGGGTATTTCGACACAAACGAAGGTTCAGTCGATTCCCCAGGGGTACTCTGGGAGGCATTTAAGGCTGTAACCAGGGGTGAGTGTATAGCACTTAAGACTGGAGTGCTTCGAGATATCCGTATCAAGCTGAGCAGGCTTGAAAGGGAGATTGGGAGATTGGGGAACTAGAACGGTTACAGATGCAAAATCCATCGCAGGATACTGCGGCTAATATACGGACTAAACTCACAGAATATCAGGGCGAGGCCGAGAAAGAGACGGCATATTTGCACAAATACACGCAGGCCTGGCGTTATGGCGAGAGGTAGAGGCCCGGCAAGACGTTGGCGGGTCTGCTGAGTGCTCCTAGAGTATTTACAACAAGGGGTGGTGAGGGACAGAGTCTCTGAATTAAGCAGAAAGCTCTCACCCAGTCAAGAGATCAGGGCTAGATCCAACACCGTTTTTTAGCTCACTGCACCATCCCAGTTTCAGAACCTGGCTGTATGCAAATTAGTCTGTTCCTGTCCCAGTGCATGATGGGAACAGGGCAAACCAAACTACAAAAGCCAATTCTTACACTGGGAAGGAAACAAGCTCCCGGGGACCGGTTTCTGGCATTACAGCCGTCTTCGGCCCGGTTTGCTTGAATCCTGATGGTGCAATGAGCAAGGGTCTCACATCTGAGAATACCCTTCCACGCTTAGGGTGGACAAAAATATTTACAACAAGGGGTGGTGAGGGACAGAGTCTCTGAATTAAGCAGAAAGCTCTCACCCAGTCAAGAGATCAGGGCTAGATCCAACACCGTTTTTTAGCTCACTGCACCATCCCAGTTTCAGAACCTGGCTGTATGCAAATTAGTCTGTTCCTGTCCCAGTGCATGATGGGAACAGGGCAAACCAAACTACAAAAGCCAATTCTTACACTGGGAAGGAAACAAGCTCCCGGGGACCGGTTTCTGGCATTACAGCCGTCTTCGGCCCGGTTTGCTTGAATCCTGATGGTGCAATGAGCAAGGGTCTCACATCTGAGAATACCCTTCCACGCTTAGGGTGGACAAAAATATTTACAACAAGGGGTGGTGAGGGACAGAGTCTCTGAATTAAGCAGAAAGCTCTCACCCAGTCAAGAGATCAGGGCTAGATCCAACACCGTTTTTTAGCTCACTGCACCATCCCAGTTTCAGAACCTGGCTGTATGCAAATTAGTCTGTTCCTGTCCCAGTGCATGATGGGAACAGGGCAAACCAAACTACAAAAGCCAATTCTTACACTGGGAAGGAAACAAGCTCCCGGGGACCGGTTTCTGGCATTACAGCCGTCTTCGGCCCGGTTTGCTTGAATCCTGATGGTGCAATGAGCAAGGGTCTCACATCTGAGAATACCCTTCCACGCTTAGGGTGGACAAAAATATTTACAACAAGGGGTGGTGAGGGACAGAGTCTCTGAATTAAGCAGAAAGCTCTCACCCAGTCAAGAGATCAGGGCTAGATCCAACACCGTTTTTTAGCTCACTGCACCATCCCAGTTTCAGAACCTGGCTGTATGCAAATTAGTCTGTTCCTGTCCCAGTGCATGATGGGAACAGGGCAAACCAAACTACAAAAGCCAATTCTTACACTGGGAAGGAAACAAGCTCCCGGGGACCGGTTTCTGGCATTACAGCCGTCTTCGGCCCGGTTTGCTTGAATCCTGATGGTGCAATGAGCAAGGGTCTCACATCTGAGAATACCCTTCCACGCTTAGGGTGGACAAAAATATTTACAACAAGGGGTGGTGAGGGACAGAGTCTCTGAATTAAGCAGAAAGCTCTCACCCAGTCAAGAGATCAGGGCTAGATCCAACACCGTTTTTTAGCTCACTGCACCATCCCAGTTTCAGAACCTGGCTGTATGCAAATTAGTCTGTTCCTGTCCCAGTGCATGATGGGAACAGGGCAAACCAAACTACAAAAGCCAATTCTTACACTGGGAAGGAAACAAGCTCCCGGGGACCGGTTTCTGGCATTACAGCCGTCTTCGGCCCGGTTTGCTTGAATCCTGATGGTGCAATGAGCAAGGGTCTCACATCTGAGAATACCCTTCCACGCTTAGGGTGGACAAAAATATTTACAACAAGGGGTGGTGAGGGACAGAGTCTCTGAATTAAGCAGAAAGCTCTCACCCAGTCAAGAGATCAGGGCTAGATCCAACACCGTTTTTTAGCTCACTGCACCATCCCAGTTTCAGAACCTGGCTGTATGCAAATTAGTCTGTTCCTGTCCCAGTGCATGATGGGAACAGGGCAAACCAAACTACAAAAGCCAATTCTTACACTGGGAAGGAAACAAGCTCCCGGGGACCGGTTTCTGGCATTACAGCCGTCTTCGGCCCGGTTTGCTTGAATCCTGATGGTGCAATGAGCAAGGGTCTCACATCTGAGAATACCCTTCCACGCTTAGGGTGGACAAAAATATTTACAACAAGGGGTGGTGAGGGACAGAGTCTCTGAATTAAGCAGAAAGCTCTCACCCAGTCAAGAGATCAGGGCTAGATCCAACACCGTTTTTTAGCTCACTGCACCATCCCAGTTTCAGAACCTGGCTGTATGCAAATTAGTCTGTTCCTGTCCCAGTGCATGATGGGAACAGGGCAAACCAAACTACAAAAGCCAATTCTTACACTGGGAAGGAAACAAGCTCCCGGGGACCGGTTTCTGGCATTACAGCCGTCTTCGGCCCGGTTTGCTTGAATCCTGATGGTGCAATGAGCAAGGGTCTCACATCTGAGAATACCCTTCCACGCTTAGGGTGGACAAAAATATTTACAACAAGGGGTGGTGAGGGACAGAGTCTCTGAATTAAGCAGAAAGCTCTCACCCAGTCAAGAGATCAGGGCTAGATCCAACACCGTTTTTTAGCTCACTGCACCATCCCAGTTTCAGAACCTGGCTGTATGCAAATTAGTCTGTTCCTGTCCCAGTGCATGATGGGAACAGGGCAAACCAAACTACAAAAGCCAATTCTTACACTGGGAAGGAAACAAGCTCCCGGGGACCGGTTTCTGGCATTACAGCCGTCTTCGGCCCGGTTTGCTTGAATCCTGATGGTGCAATGAGCAAGGGTCTCACATCTGAGAATACCCTTCCACGCTTAGGGTGGACAAAAATATTTACAACAAGGGGTGGTGAGGGACAGAGTCTCTGAATTAAGCAGAAAGCTCTCACCCAGTCAAGAGATCAGGGCTAGATCCAACACCGTTTTTTAGCTCACTGCACCATCCCTCCTAGAGGGCACGCATTTATCTCTGAACTCCATGCGGAAGGTGGAGAGGTGCTTCGTACCCCACCTGTTATTCTAGGGGAATTTGCCCAATACTACTCTAAATTGTACACCTCCCAAACATCCCCCTCGCAGGCGGACATAAATGAGTATCTGGACGACATTAGGCTGGCTTGGTTCAATGACAGGGCCCGTAAATACATGGATCAACCGATCGCTGTAGAGGACGTGAAGCAAGTAATTAGCGCCATGCCTGGGGACAAAGCACCGGGGGCGGATGGCCTGACGGCGGCCTTTTACAAAGAGTATGCTGATATCCTGGCCCCAAGGCTCCTGCAAATGTTCCTTGAGGCTATGGAGACTGGGAAGCTGCCGCCTACATTGCGCGAAGCGACCATTATCACTCTCCTAAAGCCAGAAAAGGACCCCACTAGGACAGACTCGTATCGCCCCCTGTCGTTCATCAACCTAGATGCCAAAATCTACGCTAAGCTGTTGGCGAACAGACTGCAGCCTATGTTGCCACAGATAGCGCTGACGGATCAGTCGGGTTTTATACCGGGCCGCTCCACTGCACACAACTTACGCACTCTCTTCGGTATATTACATTATTTGGCACCCCATGTGCAAGCAACGGCTGCCCTGCTGAATGCCACTAAAGCGTTCGACTCCTTGGAGTGGACTTTTCTCTTTTCTTTATTGTCGCGCTTAGGTTTTAGCACATTGTTTCTCAAACAGATAGAGGTCCTCTATGCTGACCCGATGGCTAGAGTTTGGGTTAATGGCCAGATATCCCAACCCTTCCACATCACCAGGGGTACAAGGCAGGGGTGCCCGTTGTCCCCCCTGCTGTTCGCTATCGCCACGGAACCGCTGGCGGCGAAACTGCGCCAATATCACACTAGCAGAAGCATAGGGTTCACCACAAGAGGCATACTTGTGTCAATGTACGCAGATGACATCACAGTGTACATGACCAACCCCCGAGAAAACTTTGATATTTTGATGAGGGAGTTCATGCAATATGGAGGACTGACGGGAGTGCAAATAAACTGGAAAAAGTCCACGATGTTGTCACTGACGGTCGACACTACACCCTTCATATCAGAGTTCCCTATCCAGTGGGCGGACAGCGAGGTGCGCTATCTGGGCATATACATCAGCAGAACAATGCAGGATCTCTAGACAGCAAATTACGGCAGGGTTATGGATTGGTTAGAGGGCAAGATCTCGAGGTGGAAAAATCTCCCACTGTCTCCGACGGGGCGCATCGCCATCGCGAAAATGGTAGCCCTTCCTAAACTCCTTTATTTATTTGTTAACATCCCTATACCGCTCAATACACACTTTTTAAGCGCTTGCGCACCAACATTCTTTATTTGGTTTGGGTAGGCAAACAACCTAGGGTTTCATGGAAGGTATTGACCCTACCTTTTTCACAGGGAGGCTTGGGAGCCCCAGATTTTGAATTGTATGCCTACAGCGCTCAGGCTCAGTTCTTGCACTATTGGCACCATCCTACTCCATTTCAGCCACACATGGCTATAGAAATCGACAGGATTGCACCACTCCCACTCAACACGGCTGTATTTCAAAAATATAGGTGCCCACAGCACGAGATTGACACTGTTGAGACTGTGCGTTGGGCTTGGACGAACATTGCAAAGAGGGCGCATCAGGAAGTGTTGTATGCACCGTCGATGCCTCTAGGTGGCACTCCATTGATACGTCCCCTCCTGGACAAAGCCGTCACACTCAGAGCGCAGGCACATGAGTTACATAAAGGCGGAGATCTGTACCCGGGCGGTGAGTTCCTGTCATTGCAAGAGATGTGCGACCCACAGACCCCCACGGCTTCAGACATGCTCCTCTATTATCAGCTGCGGGCTGCGTGCAGGGCTACATTTCAGCAATTCCCAAAGGAGCCCCCTACACTGCCAGGGCTAGAAAACGTTCTATCAAACCTATCACCCCACAATCTTATCACACGTATCTATAGCATCACACAGGGTGAATCCCCGCTTATCTGCACATGATCCCTGGAGGCTTGGGAGGTGGAGGCCGAGTTGTCCATTACAAAGGAACAATGGACATGTTGCTGCACTCAGTTGGAAGGAACACCTTTCGCCCAACTACAGACTAAGACTTATTCATTTTAATTACCTACACCGTCTATATTGTACCCCGATACAGATGCATAAAATTGGGGTACAGACGGACACACGGTGTTGGCGTTGTGGGGCACAAGATGCTACATTCACACACATGGCATGGAGCTGTCCTCCTGTGGCTCGCTATTGGGTAGAGGTGTTCAGACATATAAATCTAATAGTGGAGGGGACAGTGGAGGGATCTTTGATGCTGGCATTGTTGGGCTATGTGCGGGATGTGCCGGTGCCACACCGTCGACTTGTAGCTATGTTGTTATTGACGGCCAAAAGACAGGTGGCAATTCATTGGAGGAAAACAGGACCTCCCTCAGTGGCAGGTTGGTTGCGTGCAGTTATATATTGCAAGGACCAGCTAACGGCCTTCTGGGAGCAGATGCCTGGCAGGTCTAGACCTTTGAATATTTGGGCCCCTCTGGTTGATTGGTTGAGGTCGGGAGGCAAGGATTATCTGACAGAATAGATTGTACATCACAAATCTATTGTTACATAGGCCGTTCCATGTCGGACATGTTATGCTGTTGAAACTGCACACTCGAGCCAACACAAAGCAGAATTATCGCACCTAACCAGCGGTGCTCTTTCTTGGAGGGGAAGTCAGGAAGTAACAGGCTATAATTTTATACTGACACAACGCATTGTGGACTGGGATCGGACAGGGGGGAGGGAATGGGGGTATTGGTTATGTTTTCATGATGGTTCATGTCTTAAATTTGCATATTGCGATGAGACTATCGAACGTGCAGCACTGCCACAGAGACTGATTCGCTGCCTGCCCCAGTGGTTGTTGGCAACGTAAAGCTGTGTATATCAATCAGTGTCAGTTAGCCGCCGGCCTCCGGGTTGTAGACGAATGGCAGTGTATTTGCAGAACTATGCAATAAAGGTTTTAAAAAGAAAAACTCGAAGCACTGTAAGGGAGAAGTCATCAGTAATACATTTAAGACTAGTGAAGCCAATGTGACTGTACAATAAGGACAAGGAATCACCAATTATGGTTAAAGGGTTTTATTTTGGACTTCCAATCAATCCAGTATATATGCAAACCAGAAATAAGTTCAAGGAAAGTATTACAGCAGGTAAGCTGAATTATCTTGGTAGATTCAAGTATGGTAAGATAAGATACCCAATAATGATAGCCACTACCATAAAGAAACAAATTAAAAGCAAACAGGTGTTCCATAAAGATGCTTCCCTTCTCTCTTCTACACATAAGTCAATCATAGGATTATCTACCAAGGGTCTCTATTTAGGGAGCATGGCAGGTATCAGCATGATCAGACTCCAGTAGTAACCTTGGCAAAAGGAAATAAGTGTTTGGCGTACACTCTTGTTAGAATAAGGCAAGCAGTGAGGTCTGTACCTCCTGAAGTCTAAAGGGAATCTCTCTCTCTAACTGTGCGAATACCAATTAATAGTTACAGGAGATTTAGAAACATTCTTATCTCCTTTCACACCACCACGACAACCAAATCATTACTCGAGTGAGCAACTGCAACATCCCTACAGTTCCCCATCATATTGACAATTTGTCTGTTTGCCCCTCACTAGCCTGATTGTCTGCTCTTGTTCTCCCTCGCTCACCAGCATTACCGGGGAGGAGGAGGAGTCAGCCCCCATTTTAAGTATAACAGTGCAATCTAACTACAGGAGTTGGAACTCTTCAATTGTGGCACTCCCACTGGGATACTTTTGGGCCAAGGAGTCATCACTTTTCCTCATTCAGTTACCCACAGGGTCTGCCCCAAGATGTGGTCCATAGTAGTCATCTCGAGGCGACCACAGGAGTAATCCTGGCCAATAGGTTCATGTTACTGAGTTTACTAGACAGATGTGATTGACGGTGTGTTGGCTCACAGGCCATAGATATTTCACCATACCAGGGGGAGGGATGCCTTAGGATCCGGGACCTAATGAGTGCAAAGGGTGCAGCTTTATCTCATGGAACATCGCAGGACTTGTGAGCAAGATTGAGGTTCCCGATTGGTTACTTTTTGTTAAACGTTTTGACGTGATCTGCCTCCAGGAAACTTGGGCTGTTGAGAATAGATTTCACGTGGAAGGCTATAAAACCTTCTTTGTGCCAGCCACCCCCTCTAGGTTAGGATGGGCTAATGGGAGTCTTGTTACTTTTGTCTCAGTAGCAGTCGAAGGCAGCTCCATCTTTTTGCTCCATACTTCCCAAACCCTACAGGTGGTGTTGCTTATGAGCATAAAAATTAAACTCTTGCTTTTAAACTTTTATAATGCAGATGGTGCCTATGGGGAAGAATGTAACATCACACTGTTAGGGGCTGTGCTACAGAACATTATTTTAAGAGGGCAGAGGTACCATAGCATCTTTTTAGCTGGGGATTTTAACATTCGCACGTGTGGAGTTATTAGGCAGGGGGTGCAAGCCATGTGGTGTGCGCAAGAAGTAGGTTTGCTCATGAAACACTCCATCCAGGGTATCGAACTAAATGCTTTATTGAATGAATTGGATTACATTTTGGCAATGTAGAAACTGCCCCCAGATAAAACTGATATCGTCCCCACATTTATTGGGAGAGGGTGCAAGTCCTTTATTGATTTTATTTTTGTCTCTGGGCCATTTTTTCCCCTGATCAAGGCATTTTCAGTCAAGGCGAGTGCTTACAGTGACCACAACCCTGTATTGTCTTAACAGGATGACCCGATTTAATAAGCCTATCAAGCAGGCCTTGGGGATACCTCTTAAAGTGGTGGATGGGTGAAGGAGATTGAAGTGGTTTCAAATTGTCCCAGAGCAGTTTCACGAATCCGTCTTAACTCAGTGTCATAGGGAGTTTGCCACTTGTCTAGATAGCAAGACTACCCCAACGGACATCATGGATGCCTTTGGAAGCATTTCCAGTGTTATAGTAAAGCTCGGGGAACAGCGTTTACAACCAACTTTTATCACGCAGTACCTTTACCACGCATCTTTTACAACGCAAGTCGTTAAAACGACTTGCGCTGGGGGGCGCTGTAGGATAGGGAATAATTTAATTTACTATCCAAATCCTTCCCTACTATCCACGGGGACTGGAGTTGGAATAGTAAATTAAACTATTCACTATCCAGCGCCCCCCAACGCAAGTCATTGTAACGACTTGCATTGTAAAACCTGCGTGGTAAAGGCATGCTTTGTAAAAGCATGCATAGTAACGACATACATCCGTAAAGCTCTTACGGGTCCCAGTTGGGTGTCTCATCTATTTAGGACTGAGATGGATTGAACAGGCCCTAGGAGTGATGCCTCGTGACCAGGTGGCTGTTAAGAACCTCCAGAGAGTTTATAAGATGGCCCTAGCAAAGAGCAAGTCTGTCCTGAAGCAGGAGGCCTGGTTGGAATTTGTATAGGCTAGTACTTTGTGCAATTGCTCAAAACTTTGGAGCATCATTAATAGTCAATTTTTAACAGGAGAAACTGGTAACTTAATGGATGCCCACAGCCTAGAGGAAGATTGGGTAAAACACTTTGACGGCATCTCCCAGAATGACACTATGCCGGTAGAAGGGCAGGAAAGGGACGAATGCACATCTAAGGTTGTTTTTACAGCTCCAGAGGTAAGAGCTGGCATTATGGGACTGTCTAAAAGCATGGCCCCATGACCTGATGGGATTCCCCCAGATCTTTACATTGTGAACGTGGAAATCTGGATGCCCGTACTGACAGCAGTTATTAATGCCTCGGTCGTTGCAGGCTGGCCTGACTCTTGGGCTTTATAAGCCATCGTCCTCATTTTTAAATAAGGAGATCGGGACAGCACCCTTTGTTATAGGCCTATCTCTCTTTTGGATTCCATGGTGAAGGTGATGGGTCATATTTTTTTAGACAGACTGGTAACCTGGGCGGATGAAAACAATATCTTAACCGAGGCACAATACGGTTTCGGCCCCGGGCGTTCCACAGTGGAACAATGTTTAAATTTGTCTATGGTATTAAACACGTACACTGTGGCTCTCACCGGCTCATTCCACCTAGCTTTTATGAATCTATCCTCAGCTTTGATCGTGTAAATAGAGTGAAGCTATGACAGATGATGTCCTCTATGGGTATAGATAGGGATATCGTCTTGTTTCTAAGGGACCTTCACAGAGATTCTAAAGCGGCTGTCTGCTATTCAAAGGATCTCAAGGTAACCCGTAAGTTTGACATCGGGAGAGGGGTGCACCAGGGATGTATCCTGGCCCTATTTCTTTTTAACTTATATATTAACTCCCTGGAGAAGGTTCTCTTGGAGACAAGAGATGATTGCCCACAAGTGGGCAAGCGCAGCTTGCTGGTTCTCCTATATGCAGATGATGCTGTCCTCATGGTGAGGGTAGCCAGGGGGTTACAACTCTTGTTAAACTCCTTTTTCCACTTCATGGGAGACTTGGACCTGCTGGTCAATCACAGTAACCGTCACAGTAACCCGTTTGTCATGCAGGTGGGTCCTCGTACAGTAAAGCAGTTTACTTTTTTTTTTTTTTTATACATTTTTATTTTGTAGTATACAAGGCAGAAATAGAAAGGGGAAAGGGAAGAGAGCAAGGGGATCAAGAAAGAGAAAAGAAAGAAAAACAGGCGACAGTTCGCCACAAATCCCCACACAGGGGGTGCAAAAATGGAGGGGGAATATGTTCGCAAGCGAAGGGGCAGTCGAGCTCCAGAAACCACATCGAAGATGGCGGTAGCCAGGCAAAGCAACGGAAGCGCGGACAGAAAGGTCCGTCCATCACAGCGTCCAAATCAAGCCTGGGACTCCAACAGTGGATGCAAGGTCCTCGGACAGGAAGAGCAGCCCAAGCTTCATCCAAGACCTAATGTCCATCCCAAGAGCTCAGCAAGTCGCAACCGGAGAGAGAAAACAAGAAATAACTTCCCCAACTACCCCCCCTCCCACGTCCCTCCCCAACATTCACCTCCCCCCAGTGGTGGCGGCCAGCATGCACACAATCTACCACAGTCACTCCCGCAATTAAATTTGGAAAAGATGAAGGGCTCGCAGCGCTGATGGACACACTGCCGAGGGCAGGCCTCGGGACAAAAATCTCACAAGCGGGCCCCAATTGTACATAAAGTTCTTAAAATTCCCTAGGAAAATGTCAGAGAGACGCTCCATGCTCAACAAACGCCACAGGCGGGCATGCCACAAGGAGACAGCAGGGGCAGTCGGGGTTTTCCAAGCGGATGCCAAAGTCATCTTGGCTGCACCCAAACATAACCATAGAATGCGCTTATCCGCCCTAGTCTGGTGTTCAAGCAATGGGTCCCTAAGGCCTAGTAGAACAAAGTCCATAGAATCAGGGAGCGGGTAACCCAGAATATCCTTAATGTGGGAGAGAATCTCGGCCCAAAATGGCCTAATGGTAGGGCAGTCCCACCATATATGGTCCCACAGCCCCGCCAACACCTATCCGAAGCCGTTGGAAATATGCGGTGTAATTTAGATGGATATAAGTACCAATCGAAGATGAGTTTCATATGGGCCTCCCTAAGGTCAGAAGAGTGATTATGTGCCGTCACATCCCTCCATAAGCCCTGCCACTCGTTGTCCGAAATGTCCCTCCCCAGTGAGGTCTCCCAGTGATCCTGATATCGCGGCCGCGGAGACATAGTAGTATCTAACAGCAACTTGTATAGAAAGGAGATCACCCCTTTCATGGTGGAGGTGTGCAGGAGGAAAGATTCGAATTTCGTCAAGGGTCTGGTAGCGGCATCCACTACGCCAGGCGACGTCGCCCAATGCAGGAGCTGAAGATGTCTATAACGCTCCGTCGGTAGAACTCTATAATCCCTCATACAGTTGTGGAAAGAGAGGGGTTCAGTGCCATGGAACAGGTGGGTGAGGGCTCTGCAGCCACCCTCCCTCCAGGTCTCAAAGGGACCCTCTGCCAGAGCCGGGGGAAAGGCCGGGTTGAAATGGATCGGGGTGAACGGGGACGGGAATGTGGTCCATCGATCATCGCTACTCACCGTGTCCCAAACCTTCAACACTGTGCTCGTGGGGGTGCTAATGTACGCGTTTCTGGGCCGGTCTACCTTAGGTTTCCAGGCCAAATCCCAGATGGAGCGACCCGCAACACTCCGATCCATGTGGAGCCAGTGCTTCTCTGAAGCCGTTGAGACCACTCCACAAGAACTCTCAATTGGGCGGTTTTGTAATACAAATGCATGTCCGGAAAGCCCACTCCTCCCTCTAAGCGCGGGTGCCGAAGAACCGTGAACGGAAGCCGCGCCCGGCCACCTTGCCAGACATATTTCAGCATCATGGTCTTCAATCGGCGAAAGTAGTCCAGCCCTATCGGGATAGGTAAGGCCTGAAAGAGGTACAGAAGCTTGGGGAGAAGGGCCATCTTGAGTGCATGAACCCTACCCAGCCATGAGATGAATTTGGGCTTCCATCGGTCCAATTCAGTCCGGATCGATGTCAACATCGGGGGGAAGTTAGCCTGGAATAAAGCACCTATGGTAGAAGTCAGTCGCACCCCTAGATAGAGCAAGGACGACGATGCCCACGCAAGGGGAGTAAGTAGCCGAATCTGTTGCACCTCCCCCGGTGGCAGGGTCAGATTTAAGATGTAGGACTTGTCAAAGTTGACCTTAAAGCCTGCCACCTCCTCATAAGTGGAGAGTACCGAGTGGACATGGGGTAGTGACAGCGCTGGGTCACGAATGGACAACAGAACGTCGTCGGCAAAGAGAGAGATCTTATGCTGCTCGCCCGTAAAGGGGAGTCCTAGAATCCGCTCATTCTCTCGTACCGCCAACGCCAATGGTTCTATGCTGAGGGCGAAGAGGAGGGGCGAGAGGGGACACCCCTGGCGCGTCCCTCGGGAATGGCAAAAGCTCCCGGATCTATGACCATTGACCAACACTCGGGAGGTAGGGCTACTGTAGTTGGCCTCAATCATCCGTATAAAATGGGGCGAGAACCCGAAGGCCACCAACGTCCGGTGCAAAAATCCCCAATCGACGCGGTTGAAGGCCTTCTCCACGTCGAGCCCTACTAGCACCGCTGGTATACGGAACCGTTCCGCTTTTTCAATGAGGTGGACGACGCGTCGCAGATTATCATGGGTCTGCCTACCTTTAATGAAACCTGATTGATCAGGGTGGATCAAGGCAGGCATCAGATCCTGCAGCCTGCCCGCCAATATGGAGGAGTACAGTTTAGCGTCCAGGTTGAGGAGCGCTATCGGGCGGTAAGATGTACAGGAAGTAGGGTCCTTCCCCGGCTTGGGGATGACAGTAATCAACGCTTCGGCCATGGAGTCCGTGGTCCTACCATCAGTCGCCATCGCATTGAAGAGGGAGACTAGGTAGCCGCAAATGTCGGAGGCGAACGTCTTATAGAAGAGGGCCGTGTAGCCGTCAGGCACAGGGGCCTTATGCAGCTTCAAAGCTTTGATGGCATCTAGGACCTCTTCCCGGGTAATGGGGGAGGACAGTAAGTCATTCCATTCATTGGAGACCTTCGGGAGAGGCAGATCTTCCAGAAACTTGGATTGAGCCTCCGGGTCGAGAGCGTCGCTCGAGTAGAGCGCTGCATAGAAGCGACCAAATATGGCCGCCTTGTCCGCGTCTCTGTGCTGAATAGAGCCCGCGTGGTCACGCACTCCCCCTATATAATCTCTTTCGCGTTTATCCCGAAGTTTTCGAGCAAGATGGCGCCCAATCTTATTGCCTTGAGAGTAGGAGGTACGCCGAAGACGCAGAAGAGTGAATTCCGCCCTGTTGTTATAATGGGCCCTCAGTTTCCCTTGCACCGCCGTCAGGGGGCGCTGGGTCACCCTGGAGGGATTCGCCTTGTGGGCCTGCTCTAAAGCGGCAAGTTCCGTTTCAAGAGCCTCCCTCTCTTCGCGCCTCAGTTTGTTCAGGTTCGCGTTGAGAGCGAGGCACGTGCCCCTCAAAGAGGCCTTGCACGCGTCCCATGTATTGTACACCGACGTGTCGGAAGGAGGATTAAGGAGAAAGAAATCACCAATAGCCTTGCGCAAGACCTTACAGGACGTCTCATCCCTCACTAGAGCTGCCGGGAAGTACCATTTACGCCAACCGTCCCCTCCAGTAGCCCAATGTAGTCCCAGAACCACCAGGCTATGGTCAGATAACGAGAGCGGAAATATGTCAGACATCCGTATATCCCCTCGAAGAGCCTGACTGATCAGGACATAGTCAATGCGGGAGTATGAACGATGAACGTTAGAGAAGAAAGTGTAATCCCTATTTTGTGCATGGATAAAGCGCCAACTGTCTACGAGCCCCATTTCACCCAGCTGATGCTTTGTTTCCTCTGAGAAGACGCCAGTGTCTGCTCTGCGCGCCCCAGAACTGTCCAAGTCTCTGTCCCACACCATGTTGAAATCACCAAGCAAGAGTAAGTGCCCTTCCACAAAATCCCCCATCCTATCCAGCACAACCTGCAAGAAGCCATTCTGACCCGCATTCGGCGCATACACTACCACAAAAGTACATAAGCGGCCATGCAACATCCCCTTCACCATTAGCCAGCGACCCTCCTTATCAACACTCACTCCAAGGGGCTGAAAATGGAGGGAAGCCCGGAAAAAAAGGGCCACCCCTCTATGCTTCGTGGGCGCGGACGCCCTGTAGATAAGGGGGAACTGCCTATGACGGAGTCTCATCTCGTCCCTCCTAGCCAGGTGGGTTTCCTGAAGGGCGACCACATCTAAGTGATGGTCCACAATGTACTTCCGGAGTTTCTGCCGCTTCTGCGTGGAGTTAAGGCCCTTCACGTTCCAGGTCCCTATGCTAATAGGCATAATGGGGAACTAAGACTCCACGCCATGCATACGTCCAGACAGCCACGCACCATACAGCCTTCACACACGGTCGCCACCACAACCCCCCCAGTCCCACTCCCAACCTTAACAGCCCCGCCAGCACAACTACAGTCAGAGCACCAACTGGCCCACCCCCCTGCAACAACCCAAAAAACAAAGAAACAGAGCACAAGGCCCGCAACCTGAATTGAACGTTCGGCAGTTCCAATGGGCCACAGGTCACACGGTCCACATCAGACTGGGATCGGGGTGGGGGCACCAGATCAGGGGCCCCCAGGGCCAAGGCCCAGGGTGTCTTCTCCAAAAGTACCATAATACCCCAGGGCCGTAGGGACAGAGACGCCCGGCGCCCAACCATCAAAGAAGTCAGGGGTCATGCCGCTCCAGAGGACTGATGAGAATCCGCAAGGGTGGCTGAGGCCACCGACGCCACCGCCGATCCCCTCTCCTGCAAGCTGATAGAGTGGTCTGGTCGCAGCCGCTCCGGGGAAGCTCCAACTCGATGCCAGGATGAAGAGCGACGTCGCCGCCGCGAAGGCGAGGACTGCGCCACCTGCGATAGCGGGTCCTCCTCCAACCCCAACAGCTCCCTCGCGGCCTTATGGGAGCGTATCTGCACCAACCTGTTCTGCCATCTAAATATAATCCGAAAGGGGTGACCCCAGGAATAGGAGATGCCCTGTTACCTCAGAAAGGCAGTGACAGGCCGGAATTCTCTCCGTTTCTGATGCGTGGACGCCGCCAAATCCTGGAACAGCTGCGGCCGATGGTCTCGAAAGTTCAAAGTGGAGATGGTCCTAGCCTTCCGGAGGATACGTTCTTTAGTTTGAAAATCATGGACACACGCAAGGATGTCTGGAGGGGGGCCCCCTCGTCTGGGCAGGCCAACTCTGTGTACCCTGTCCAGTTTGATCTCTAGAACGTCCTCCTCGTCCAGTACTTGCAGGAAGAGGGCCTGCACATACCCCCTCAGGTCACCAGCCTCACCATCCCAGGGGACCGCTCTTATACGGATGTTGTTTCTCCTGGAGCGGTTTTCCAGGTCCTCGGCATACGCTTGCAGGTTCAAGTTCTGGTCCGTAAGGCGAAGAACATCTTGTTGTAATTGGTGAACGTCATTCGCCATACTCAGATCATGGTCCTCTAATGTGGCCACCCGTTCACCTATTCCGTCCACATCTCTCCGGACCTCACGTAGGTCCGACGCTAGCTGAGCACAAAGCTCGGAGATATCCTCCTTGATCGAGGCAAAGAGTTCCAACATGAATGCCTTGGTGGCGGGCGCCTCCTCGTCCGATTGTCTAGCCGAGCCACTAGCTCCGGGGGAGTTCGGCAGTTGCGATGCTTTAGAGGTTCCCTCCTTCACTGTCCTCCCCTTGCGCGGCAAGTTCGACATCGCGGCGGAGTTGCGGAGGCAAGGCCGCCCAAGATGTAGGCCGATCAATAGCACGTGCGTCACAAGTTGTAGCCGCCCGAGAAAATGGCGGTGCGAAGGCCTCCCAAAGACGCCAAGAAGTGTCAGCAGAGCCGGGATCCTCGCCCCACGGAGCCGGGCACGTGGGTAACCACTCGACACCGCCACCGCCCAACTGAGTCCACTGTCTCCGGGTCGTGTGGGCCGAAGAAATGGGCCGCGTGGCAGAGCAGGGTTCTGAGGCAACCAGTGTCTAATCCCGGGTGCTCCGCAGAAGCCCAACAGTTCCGAGCTGCAGGCGGCATAGGGTACAGGCCCCCCCCAAGCAGCACAATGTTCACAGAGACGGGGAGTACCCTCAGGTCCAGTAGAGGCCGCCTAGGGCGCCGACGCGGCGGACAGGGAGAGCCACGATCAGGTTGCTTGGTTCCACCAGAGCTCCACAGTCTAGGTCGCACGTGGTCAGCCGTCTGTCGAGCCTCTCAGCCTCTCAAAGCAAGGAGTCCACCACTGAACCACCGTCCCGCAGGAGAGGAGGGGACCCGATGGCCGGGGAGGGCAGATCGCCGAGGCACTGCGCTCCACGGCGGCCTCGCTTCCACGCAAGACCGGTGCTCAGCAGGTCCGATGATGAAGGGCTCCTGGCGGCGTCGTACGGCCACTCCGGGACACGCCGAGAATACCGGACCACTCCGCTCAGTGCCACTGGCTTCCGCGGTCGTTTCAGAGCGGATCAGAGCCCCGAGGGCGATGCTGTACAATGCTTAGTAGGTTGGACGCCGGAGCGACTCAAAAACACGTCTTACTCCGACGCCATCTTGGCCACGCCCCAGCAGTTTACTTTTAAGATAGGAACCTTGACAATCCTGATGACAAATCTTTTTCTTATCTGGGAGTAGTGTTTGACGATGCTCTGAGTTGGTCTCCCCTGATTAGAGCGACCGCAGCTGTTTTTAATTTTGCTTCCAGAGAAAGGAAGAAACCAATATGGGCCCTTTGGAAGATTTACAGAGCCACATGTATTGCAAAGGTCAGCTATGGAAGTGAGCTATGGGGTTACGCTGGGCTGTAGGCCCTGCGAGTCACAGAAAACACCTTCCTGAGATGGGTACTCTCTTTATCGCAGAGTGTCTCATCCTACGCTGTGCATCAAGAGCTGGGGACGGCTTTCTGTCAGATGAACTGACGTTCTGTTCATTAGCATTGTGGTTAAAGATTTGGGCCAAGGAAGAAAATATTCTTGGCAAGGATATCCTAAAGGATTGTTTGTCGCTTGATCATGTTAATCGCATTAGCTGGCTAAAGTATGTAAGAGATGGCCTCCATAGTCTGGGAAGGGTGAATCTATTTAATAACCCAGAGGGCATTTGCAAGAGGGATCTTACCTGGCCAAAATGGTGGTTTTTTAGAAGGCCCTGTTGTGACAGAGAAGCAACAGAGCTGAGCAAGCCCAGTGTGCCTATGTACATTGGGTTAAAAACCGTACAAACCACTAAACCATATCTTTTAGGGATTAAAAGCAATCATGATTGTTTCCTACTCACCAGATTGAGGCTTGACCTTTTTCATTACCTGTTGGCCGAACCGCATGGTGCTCATAGAGGTCAATGCCTCATGCCCTGTGGCTGCGATGATTGGCTCTCCTCAAGACAAGATGCACTTTTTAATGTTTTGTAGTTTTTATGAGGTCCCTGGTAAGTCTTTTAATATTCCTTTTCTAAAAAAGGCTTGTTTTAGGAGGGTGAGACTCGCTTTTTTTTTTTTACAACTTCTATCAAATGATACTGTATTGTATACGCTTAGCTTGTTAAGGGCCGCCATCAGGCTCAGGTCAAGCTGTGATTAATTCTGATAGTGGGATTTTATTGTTATAATGTAATTATATCACAGTGGTCACACTGTTTGGTTATTCTGTACATACGGGGAATTTTATCGATGTTTGCATGACTTTTATGGTTTTATCTGAATAAATAAATAAAGTTTATTGATTGATTGAACATAGACTGCAGTTCTCAACCTTCAACATCTCTCTGTCTTGGTGAGTGATGATCAGAAGACTTCTTTCTACCATTAATTCTCCACGTGTTCACTACCAAGTTCTTCCCTCCTGGCTTAACTATCAACAAACAATAGAACTTTCTCTAGCTAACAATAATAATGATAGTGCACCTGCAAAGAAAAAGAGAACATGCTGGCATGGCAATATGCACTTCAATTGAGGCCTACAGTCAGGCTAAATTAGCTAAACAGGTAATTATGAACTTCCAATACATAAGTGCTCATACACATATGTAATATTAAGAATAAATGCAAATGTGAATAAGAGTACATGTTATACATTCCAACTGAAAATTAGCGTACACGTAAAATAGGTTTCTAATCTTTATGTTGATTACATTTCATTTGTTAATTAAATTAAGGCATGCAATGAATATGACGTTGAATACAAGATATAAGTGCATAATTGTGACTTATGAGGGCAAAGCCTAAATTGCGCTACTCCACACTGCTCCAATGGGAACTGTCCTGCCTGAATAGCCAGGAACGGCACACAAGCAACCCAGGACCGGTTTCACCCTTATTAGGGCTCATCAGCCAGGTATAGCTTGGTTCCACTGGAACAGTGAGCAAGGAACCTTAAGATGGAGTGGGAATAGTAAATCAAATCTCTCGAAACACAACACTTTCTCTACTGTTGCTGAGATTTGAGAGAGAACAGCAAATTTACCTCTTCCAAAAAATGTTTTCTCATCTCCACTAATTTACGGATCCCCCATATGGGTCCCCTGTAGAAACGCGAATCCTGCTTTGGCTCACCAGGACCGCCCCTTTCTCAATCACTCAGCTAATGTGCCTCCTGGCGCACTACTCATAGAGGGATGAATTCTAACCTAAGGGTTGTTGGGGGCTGAGAACCTCCCCTGTTACCACCAGTAAGTCCCACGCAGCGAGATTGCTGAGAGCTTGTCGGAAACCCCACCCCCTTCCCCACCCCTCTGCCTCCTGGCACCCCTCTGCCTCCTGGCCCGGTGCTGGTTTGTGGATAAAATCCCCTTAGCTTCTGAGGGTCATTGGGGGCCAAGAACCCCTCCTGTTACCACCAGTAAGCCCCACAGAGCGGGATTGCTGACAGTTCGCTTGAGGCTCGTCCCCTTTCTCCAACACTCTGCAATTGCTCCCCCTTGTACACTACTGATTGAGGGAGGAAGCCCCTTGGATGCTGAAGATCGTTGAAGGCGAAGAACCCCTCCTGCTACCACCAGTAAGTACCACACAGTGGTATTGCTAAGAGCTTGTCGGAAGCTCCACCCCCTTTCTTTACCCACTGTACAGACCCATACAGCCACTCTTACACCCACTCACAGACCCAAACAGCCACTCACAAACCCACTCACACCCACTCACAGACCCAAACAGTCACTCACAAATCCACTAACCCACCCAGACTGCTACTCACACACCCACATAACCCCTCACACACCCAGCCAGAGACCCATACAGCCACTCACACACCCACTCACTGACCTTTACAGCCACTTACACACACACTCTGAAAGGATACGGGTTACAGTTAGGAAATAAAATTTAAAAAACCTTTGAAATTAACTAAAAAACCAAAGGTTACAGGGATGTTATAGTTAGGCTCAGATGTCACTCATACAAGACCATTGAAATTCAGCAGTTATGGTTACCTGAGATAACTACAACTTACGCCCCTGCAAAGCACTGCTTATGATCTCACATATTACATCACTCATGACATGGTCAGTGTCATCATTGATAACATCTCAAATGACATCACTGATGATATCATCCACAGAACGACTCACACACCCACTTACAGACCCACACAACCACTCATTCAACCACTCACAGAACCACACAACCACTTATACACCCACTCCCAGATCCATAAAACAACTCACACAAGCAGTCACGTGCCCTTATAACCATTCAGTCAGACTGACTGACTGACTGACTTATAACCATTCACTAGCTGTATGGGTGAGTGAGTAGTTGTGTGAGTGAATGTATAAGTGACTGAGTGTCCATATGAGTGGAGTAGTGAAATAGTAAATCTAACCTCTCTAAAGTCCAACACTTTCCCTACTGTGCAGGTTCTCATTTCTACCCATGAAATATGTAGCCCTGCTAGTGCACGAAATTATGAGTGATAGTTTTAAGAAAAGAGCACTGTACAAACTGCCACACTTTGCCTGACCAACTAACAAAAACCTAAAGTATGACTAGATCTTCAGCAGATACTTGACCATGGTCCCAGTGGAAACCAGCTCTCAACTCTCAGATCGAAAGTTAGAGATCTGATCACTAGCCTTCAAGAGCTGCTCTGACCAAAATAAGTAAGCAAAGAAAACAGAGGTTCCTGTGGACACTAATGATTACTATTAATATATATATCAGCACAATCACAATAGAGTGGAGATACATAAATGTCAGAGAAAAAAATGACAAGTAACACAGAATGTATAGAGAAACAAGGTATTTTTATTATTATTTCACATTTGTTAAAGAATTTCAGTGTGAAGTGCCCTAAGTGAAAAAGTGAAACCTATCAAAATGGATTGTGACTTTTTGTGACATAGAAACAAGGTTTCAATATTTTTGCAGAGACAAGCATTCAATGGGTACACAGTAAATGATAACAGCCTCTTAATATAATAATAGGAACTAAGAATTGGTTTGCTTCAAGTTATCAACGGTGTTTCGACCCCGCTAACAGTGTGGGGTCTCATCAGGACCTATCAATGTAGGGATACATGTGGATGACTCACAGTTATTGTGGTGAGCACCTGTGGGAGTGAAGGGTAGCAAAGGATACTCGCATATGGGCCAGCTGGGCACCTATGGAGGGGAAGGTACTGGCAATTAGTAATATCTGATGATATGCTGGTTAAGTTATATCCAGAGGGCGGTGTTGCATGGTTGGTCGAGGCCTGAGATACTTGGGGAACCTTTGGTTAAATGCAGTGAAAGAGAATTTGTTGCTGTTAGATAATCTAGTGTTTCTAGGACTCAGATGGTCCAATGCGGGGTTTAGAGTCAATCTGCGGTGAAGAAACTGCACTCGTCTGTCTCTGCTCGAGTGCAGTCCTTTTCGATAACTCAGGCGAGAGTGAAATTGCTCTCTCACCCTCGCTGCTCCACCATTCAGTGAGGTCTCCCCCAGTCTCTGCAATCTCTAGTGTGAGTGTTTGAGGCCCTCCTTCACCTGCAGGCTCACCTGCACCTCATCCCTGGTGGTCCAGTGGACCTCTGTCTCCGGCTTTCCGCTCCATTTTTTCCAAAAGTTTTCACTCTTTTTTTCACTTGTTTTTCACCCTCTTTTCTAAATCTATATTTCTTCTTTTTCCTGCTTTCTGCCCTTTCCTGTGCTCTGCTTGTCTTCTCTTTTTCTCATTTCCCACTCTCCTCCTTTCCCGCCCGTTTTTCCCCCGCAGCTGCTGCCCCCGTGGCTCCTCCCTCCCAGCACAACCAGCGCAGCCAATCCAGCTCCCCTGCCCACTCCCGCCTCCCAGCTGTCCAGCCCTCCCCGGTCACTACTGAATGGCGGGCGCTGTGCGGCCGCGCTCAGCGGGCCCGCCACTGGCGTGCCACCGGCAAGCCCGTCTGCGCCCGTCCATGACCCGACCACGATCAGCGCCAGAAACCCTGGACCTCCAACCCACCAATGCTATGACCCAGCAGCACACCCCGCACTCAACCCAGGCTGCAACAACAACTTCAAGCTAGCATTACCAGCTGACACCCACGGACCCTTCAACTGTCACCGCTGCAGGCACACCGGCAGCACCACCAAGAACACAAATCCAGCACAACCTGCCCACAAGAACACAACCGAACTGAAGACCCTGCAATGCATTCTCCTCAACGTCTGATCACTCCACAAACACGCCACAGAAATCTGGGACCTCCTTGACAGCACCACCCCGGACATAGCATTCTTCATCGAAACCTGGACAAACACCACGGGGGACCGGACATCTCCATCCCACAAGGATACAAGACTGCCCCACCCACCCGGGAGGAGGAATCGCTATCGTCTACAAATCCAACCTCCGCCTGAGCACACCCCCCGACAAGCACACAGCCCTGATGGAACACCTTCATTTCAAGATACTGGCCCGCCCCACTGCCACCCTCTGAAGAACCCTCAACTACTGACCCCGCAGACCCTTCCCCAACTCCATCAAATACATTATCTCCCCGCAGGCCATCACATCCACCAACTACACCCTGCTGGGAGACCTCAACTTCCACCTCGACAACCAACTGGACCCCAACACAGTATTCCTCTTGGACAACCTCCCCTTTTCACCTCCTCTGTGAACACCAAATCCACAGAAGTCCACAACAACTTCAGAGCCACCACCAACGCCCACCACCAACTCATCAGAGAAACGAGGAAAAAAAGATCAAAGACAGAATCTCCACCCACGCGCACACCAGAAAGGAACTCTTCAACATCATCAAGGAGTTTGCCCAACCCACCAGCGAGTCTAATGACATCCCTCCCTCACAATACCTCTGCGACAAACTCAGCACCTTTTTCCACCACAAAATCAAGAGCATCTACGACAACTTCGACGAAGACTACCAACACACTGGACACTCACCAACCAACCCGACATCCGGAAACCAGAGATTGACAACTGGACACTCACCACCGAAGACACACTGAAGACAATGAAGTCAATCCACTCATGGGCCCCCAAGGACCCCTGGCCCCACCACATCTTCAACAGAGCCATCCACACCATCACACCCATGCTATGCCACACCATCAACCGCTCCCTGACGACTGCCTCATTCCCCGATGACTGGAAACACACCGAGGTCAACCCCCTCCTGAAGAAACCCTTGGCGGACCCCACTGACCTAAAAAACTACAGACCCATCTACCTGCTCCCGTTTTCAGCTAAAGTCATCGAGAAAGCCATTAACAGCCAACTTGCCACATTCATCGAAGAGCACAACATTCTCGACTCCTCCCAGCGATGTTGTCTGTCAGGAAAAAAACACAGTACCAAAACCGCCCTCCTCGCCGAAACAGATGACATCCGCACCCTACTGGACAAAGGAGAAACAGTAGCCCTCATCCTCCTCGATCTCTCAGCGGCGTTCGACACAGTCTCTTACTGCACCCTAATATGCAGACTCCACAACGCAAGAATGCAGGACAGGGCCCTCAACTGGACTCACTCCTTCCTCACTGGCAGAACGCAGCCGGTCAGTCTCCCCCCTTTCCTCTCAGACCCTACACCTACCACCTGCGGAGTCCCCCAGGGCTCCTCCCTCAGCGTGACGCTCTTCAACGTCTACATGACTCCGCTCGCCCCATCATCAGAACTTATGTACTCAACACTGTGCCATATGCAGACGACATCCAACTCATCCTCTCCCTATCTAACGCACCCAACACCGCCAGACACAACTTTCGAGAAGGCATGGAAGCAGTCGCCAAACGGATGAAAAACAGCTGCCATCCAACTAAACACCAACAAAACAGAAGTACTCATCATGGGCCCAAACCCCGACGCCTGGAGCGACACCTGTTGGCCCCCCGACCTCGGAAACCCGCCAACCCCCACGGACCACTCACGCAACTTGGGAATCATCCTGGACTCCAAGCTCAAAATGGACCGCCAGATCAACTCCGTCTCGTCTTCCTGCTTCCATACCCTCCACCGCCTTCGTAAGACCTTCAAATGGATACTACTCGAACACAGAAAGACCGTCACTCATGCCCTGGTCACCAGCAGACTCGACTACAGCAACGCACTCTACAACGGAATAAACAAAAACCTCACCCGCAAGCTACAGAACATCCAGAACGCCGCAGCAAGACTGATCCTCACCCTGCCAAAACACTGCCACATCTCCCAGCACCTCAGCACCCTCCACTGGCTCCCCGTCGAGGCGAGAATCACCTTCAATTTACTCACCCACGCACACAAGGCCCTTCACGCAACCGGACCAGCATACCTGATCAGCCGATTCAAATTCCACGCACCCCAAAGGACCCTACGATCAGCCCAGCTCTCCTACGCCGTGGTCCCCCACACCAGAAAGACCATATAGGGAGGCCGCTTTTTCTCCTTCCTCGCGGCCAAAGCCTGGAATACCCTTCCGCTCCACCTCGGACAGACAACATCGCTCCCCATCTTCGCAAGAAACCTCAAAACTTGGCTCTTCAACAGGGCCCCTCCTTGATGGAATGGATCCTGCACCCCCACAACCCCCACCCCTAGCGCCTTGAGACCGTTACGGGTGAATACTCATGCTTAACAAACTTCTGATTGATTGATTGATTGATTGGATTGTTAAAGTGGGATGGAATCTCAATTGCAGCTCAACTATTTACAACGCCGATATGCAGGGCGGTACCTCCAGCCTTACTGATTTTTTTCTGGCAGTGTGGAGCTTGAATATACACTCGATTACCCCCCAACTGGAGTGGAATCTGCTCTCTGGTGACTTTACATACCCCATCTAGGGTAATACCAGCAAAAGAAATAAATGATTTTGATTTGCATTCCTTGAGTAAAGCATCAACTTTGCTGCATCATCACAGAAAAAAAAGGATGGCTGAGTACTTTGGAACTTCAGTGTGGCAGGATGTGCCGAAAGAGTATAAGTTGTTCAATGACGCCCAAACATTTTTGGGGGGTCTGATACCTATCTGCAAGCAAAAGCAATTACTTGCTGGGTTCAAATCACCCGGTGGGAACTGATGAAAGCAATAAATGCTACTGAAGATGTATTTAATGTAATTAAAGAAGAGTGCGTTCAATCAGACTCATGGTAATGGAAAACAGATATGTTTTGGACTTGATGACCGCAATCAAAGGAGGGGTATGTAGAAAAATGAATTCAGTATGCTACACTTTCATACCGGCAAATGATGAAAATGAAGGAAATATAACTCGGGCCCTATTGACTTTGCATAATTTGCATACACAGATGAAGAAAGAAGGGGGTGCTTCATTTGAGTGGCTCACTGGCTGGTTTCATTGGGTGCCGTCCTGGATGTCGGGGTTGTCTAAGGCCTTGTTGCCTATAATAGTTTTGTTGCTATTGATGTGCCTAGAATTTCAGGTTATCATAGCATGTTGCAAGAGGGTTGCAGCTAAAGTGGGAGGTATGTTTCCTATAATAAGAAATAAAGAGATGCAAAATACAGAATTGGAAGAAATGTACTGGGGTAGTGAGAAAGTAGTCTAAGAATCTCCTAGAGAGGGGAATGAAAGGAATCAAAACCCTAATTTAGATTTAGGCCCTAATTATACTGTTCACTATTCTGTCACTTGCCCACAAACTGTAAAATGTCATGTAAAAAAAGAAAAACAGTATAAAGTGGTTTAAATGTGTGGTTAAAAGTTCATGTTTAAGTTGCACATATGTATCTAGAAATAACCTACAGCCTGCTTTCAAAAAAAGGTCTAAATGTGATCTGGCTTAAGTGTTTTTTCTTCTCATTGTATGTTTGCTGAGAAGTTTCCTGTCTTGTAACAGGAAATTCGGAGCAGCAAGAATGTTTTAATTGTAGTCTGTAAGTGTGGCGTGAGAAGTCACAAACACTGGGAAATGCTGCAGGAAAAGTATGTAATCTGGATGGGACATAATGGAAAAGCAGGAAGCTTTTCTATTGTTCACATTGTATTCAATTTTTGGATCTATGCCAAAATTAGTATTATAAGACTAGACTTGAAGTGTATGCAATTTGAGACTGACTTGTGCTTCTCTCATAGTACGGGTCGCTCTCCCAGCTGTATTACTCTGGCATATGCAATAAACCTGTCTGTACTCCCTTTTGTTGCAGATGTGGTGATTAAATGATTTGTACTGCTTAAAGGATTTTTACCCGACAAACTTATAAGGAACTGGAATATGCATTCATAAGGTGGAAACAATCTTGTTAATGCATCTCCCCATACTCTCCAATGGGATATCATTGACACTTTTTGACACTTACAATACATATTTGTGAAGTTTACATGTGTGTCATTGTTTTATTTATAGCTCAATGCGATGTATGTACATGATCTGTGACATGAAATCATGATATTTCGGGGCATAAGAGTGTAATTTGTTTCCTTGTTTTCAAGCAAAATTATTTTTGGGAGAGTGCTACATAGAATATAATAAAATACAATTGATGTTCCGGAGATCCAGAGAAAGGACTGCACCCACCGCCCAGAAGGAGGCCTCGCCATTGCACACAAGACCTCCCTCTGACTCTTCACCTATAGCACGAGCGACCCCCACACCAACACAGAACACCTCCACTTCCAGATCCAGACCAGCCCCAGGACCACGCTGCGCGGCACCCTCACCTACAGGCCCCCATGACCTCGCACCCAGGCCGCCACAACCAAAGCCGACCTCATCGCACCCTACGCCATCACCTCAAAGGACTACATTCTACTCGGAGACCTGAACTTCTGCCTCGACAACCACTACGACCCCGACTCCACCACCCTCCTCGACAACCTCTCCAACCTTGGACTGGCACAGCTCGTCACCACCCCCATGCACAGAGCAGGACACACCATCGACCCCATCTTTGCAGGAGGAACAAACATCCGCTTCACCCACTCCACGCAGTCCCTCTGGACGGACCACCACTGCGTACACCTTCAATACCATCACTGCACCCAAACCTCCCACGCCCGCCATGAAGGAACTGGAGCAAAAATACTGAGGAACACCTCAACAGCACCTTCCGCCAAGACCCCCCGCAGCGCCACGACCAACGTCAACTCCGCAGCCAAAGAACTCCACCGCTAGATCACCATCTGCGCCGACAAGCTCACACCCCTCTGCCACCCTGCAAAACAATGCCCACCAAAGGCCGCCTGGGTCATCACAAACTCCAAGAAGCCAGACGCTCATGCAGAAGCCTCGAGAAAACCTGGCGGAACCGTAAAACCAAGGAAGACATGAACAACAACAAAAATGCCCAGAAGGAATACCACCAGCAAATAAGGGACACCAAGCGGACCTTCATCAAGAACAATATCCACACCAACTCAACCAACGCCAAAGAACCTTTCAACGTCATACAGCAATTCACCGAACCCTCCAGCAAAGCCACGGATGTCACACCATCCCTGGAACTATGCCATAAGCTCAGCTCCTACTTCCAAATGAAAATCAAGTCCCTCTACGATAACTCCAGCGAACAGATTATCTTGTCCGTTTATGGAATCCATTTTGTATTTCTGTCAGCCATTTTGTTTGTCATGTGCTCACCATGTGCTCTGTTCTACCTTCCTGTTAACTGCTCTTGAAATCTGCCTAGAGACGAGATATATTTATCCTCCTTTGCTTTGCACATGCCCAGTAAAGCTTACAGCTGTTCCTAATTTATAACTGTCAAGATGTGTCCACCAGAATTAGCTTACTGTCAGCCCTTCCCACTTGTTGCTAGCACACTCTCTGTATGACCTTATATGTATTTGAAACCAACACTCTGTGCCTTGTACCACCTTCATTTCAGCCTCTGTGTGGGTATAAAAGGACCAAGCTCCTTCTAGTCAGTGTGCTACTTCATACACTACCGAAGGGTGTTGTATGATTGTGGTTCCACCTCATGAGGTTTAATAAATACTTTGTTTTCTATTCCAGTTTCTGTGCCAACTTCTTACTATTGGTCTGAGGACTCTGAGCAAAGAAGGGCGAATCCCTTGCACTGGCAGGCCTTGCTGAGGCCTGCTACGACAAAATGGCACTCCAACGTGGTGCTCATCGGCGACTCGGATGCCCGAAGGACTGGTCACGACAAAGGATTGGAATCCCGCTTTGGACGTGATCACTGCCTAGGAGACTCGAGTCTTGGCATCCACAGCGTTTTTCCTTTCTTTCTGATCTGACCATCCAGGTGGCACCGGTCCTCGACTGAGATCTCTTCTGTTGATTCGCCATGCAGTGACCGTTTGGTCGATTTGAGAACTTGGCAGTTGGAACCTGGACACCATTTGATTGGTAAGAGCCGTTTTACGGCACTTGTTGTAAGTTTGAATGCTTGGATTGGTAAGGTAGTTTAGAAACAGTTACTGTGGCATTTGTGTTGGCCAAATATTGAACTTGTCCTATGATTATGAACATATATGTGTTGCAATTCAAAACTAAAGTTGCGCTCTGAACCCCTGCCCCTTGCAGCGGAGGGCCCAGACGGGGTAGCGACTCCCCAGTAATCCAAAAATAAATTCCAACGCAGTGAAGAAGGAATGTCCAGGCCACCTTAATGCAGTTTTAATGAGCTTTAATGAATAGCTCCACTCGACGCGTTTCGAGGAAGTGTTCCTCTTGGTCACGAGCGTGAGTGGGAGTAACTCAGGGCCCGATGTAGGTAGCCCTTTACCGATCGGAATCGGCCGAAAATACAGATTTTCGTCCGTTTCCGATCGGTAAAGGGCTATCGAGATGTAGGGGCACATTTTCGATAATTTTACCGAATCGTTATCATTACCGAATCGGTAAATTTACCGAATTGGTAATATTTACCGATTCGGTAATGATAACGATTCGGTAAAATTACCGAAAATGCAATGTAGGTAGCCAATGTTCCATCAGCACATGGCTTACAGAATCGGTATTTTACCATGGAATACAAATCCATGGTAAAATACCGATTCCTGTGTACATGCACATCTGTGCATGTACACACGTGCCATGTGACAGACAGATGTGCCCTTAGGGCATGTCTGTGTGCCACATTGCACACATGCCCGTTTTGGGGGTGCTAGAGGGTGTCAAAGCGACACCCCTGCACCCTTGCCAAATTCGGTATTTACCGAATCGGTAAATACCGATTCGGTATTTGACTTTAATCCTATGGGCTTCAAAGGCCCATAGGATTCAATAGCAAATACCGATTCGGTATTTACCGAATCGGTAAATACCGAATTTGTAAGGAATCGGTAACGATTCCAGATGTTGGGACCTACATCTCATTTACCGATTTTGAAATACCGAATCGGTAAAATTCGGTATTTCAAAATCGGTAAATGGGATTTACCTACATCGGGCCCTCAGTGCTTTAAATAGGGTCACATGACAAACAGTGAAATGGTAAACAGACTCGTGGGAATATCAAGCTACATTGCATACTAGAATGGCAGTGCATCAAATGAAAATATACATAAATGAAACAATGCATTAAATATAAGCATGCCCATTTCAAACCCGCCCTCCCTCGGGAAGAAGGTGAAACAATCAATGCATTAGGGCGCTTGGCTATGCGTGTTGTGACATAAATGCTGGGGAAAATGAAAACACATTGGCATGGCAGTTTCGCATCTCGCTAGAAAAATGCCAATGCAGGTAATTAAATTGCGTGTGAGCTGACGGACAGTTCGACCATTGTCGTATAACCTGATTACATTATAGGTTGCATGTGCCATATGCAAATAAAAATCACTTCCGTTAGCATGCACAATAGAGACCCTTGATACCGCGGGAAACCACAGATACCAGAAGGCGTCTGGCTCAGCGTGATGCACCATCTAATGATTAATGGAAAACACTTCATAACAGTGTTGGATAGCATCGCGCTTAGAACAACATAAGTACATCTCGCGTCAGCCACCAATACTGTGCAATCTTATGGAATTAATGCCAGGTCACAGACGCCTCTTGCAGGCTATATGTCGCCCCAGTGGGCAGTGAAACTCGTCAGAAAAAATATAAATAAACCATAAATGTTTGAAATGATGCCCCAGTGGGCAACATCAGCCAAGATTATCTCATGTGTCCCGCTCAAGAACATTCGATGGTGTCATCATGGACATGCTGGGACTCCGCTGCCCGTGCTCCAAATCATACGTGCACAACTGCCATACGTGATAAAGTGATCAAGTGATCGTGCATTTCCATCTCCTGTAACTCCTCACAGACATCTGGTGAAAAAATATAAAATACAGTGATTTACTGTGCAGAAGTGACATAAATCAATTGCAAAGTTGCATCAACACATGTATCTCACAAACCAAACCAATGTTAACAGCTAAACTGACAGTCAACTACATGTATATTCATAAAGGGTGTTTGAAAAGCAGCTAACCCAGGTGTACTTCAAGTTCCTCATCATGATTGTGCCCTTCAGGCTGCATAGTGTGGTATTTGATGATGAGTATAGATTCCAGCCTCCGGAGTTCCTGAATCCTGTTACCCCCCCTCTCATTCAAAGGGACATATGTCAGCACACAGAAAGACAGAAGATTAGAATTGCTCTTGTGGAAGGATTCAAAATGTCTAGCTATGGGATAGTTCTTGTCTTTCTTGTTGATGGCCCTCATATGCTGTAGCACTCTATCTTTGGCTGGGAGTTTGGTGCTGCCTATGTAGTTCAATTTGCACGGGCAGGTGAGTGCATACACAGCATGGTCAGTATGACATGATGTGTGCATGCGAATTTTGAAAGGGTCGAAGTTTTTAGACAATTTAATGGTTTTGGTGCTCACACTATTTTTGCAGGCTTTGCATTTCCCACATACATAAAATCCCATCACAGGATTACTGCTAGCTTTTTTGGAGATTAGCGAGGTGCATACAATGTCTTTAAGTGATTTGGCCTTTCTGTAGGTAATCTGGGGATGTGGACTTATCCCTGTGGCAATGTCCTTGTCCAGTGTAAGGACATTCCAAAATTTGTCAAGGGCCTTCCTCACTTCCCTGGTTTGACCATGATAATCAGTTATAAATCTGGTAGTGGGGGTGGAATCACTCATAGTGTGGCTTTTTTCTTTGAGCAGATTAGTTCTGTTAAGAGTGTTGGCTTTGGAAATGGCCTTCTTGATGCTTTTGTCGCTGTACCCCCTGGCTTTAAACCTCTGGGTCATGACATCCATTTCTTTACTATAGTCTCCTTCACTGGAGCAGTTGCGTTTAGCTCGCAGAAATTCGCCCAACGGAATGGAATTAATCAGGGTTTGGGGATGACAGCTACTGGCATGGAGGAGACTGTTTCCCGCAGTCTTTTTCCTATAAAGAACGGTAGTGAGTGTGTTGTCCACTACTCGTACTTTAAGATCAAGAAAGTCCACTTCTTTACTGTTGACATGGCAGGTAAAAGATAGGTTGAGTTCATTAGTATTAAGGGATTCAACAAAATCTCTCGCTTCATCTCCAGTACCATTCCAGATGACAAAAATGTCATCTATATATCTCAGCCAAGTAATGACCTTGGATTGGAACTCCTGGGACCTTTGGACTACTTGCTCCTCCCACCAGCCTAAGAACAATCCGGCAAAGCTGGGAGCGAAGCAAGATCCCATCGCGGTCCCAAGGAGTTGATGGAAGATCTCCCCATTGAATGTGAAAAAATTCTGGGTAAGGCATGTGAGGGCCATGTCTAGAATCATTTCAGTATGCAGAATGTACGATATTGATCTGGTCTGCAGGAAGTGTCTGCATGCCTGTATTCCCAGATGGTGTGGATTTCAGGTGTACAAGCTGTTGACGTCTAGGGTAACAAGTTGCCATCCTTGCTTCCACTGAACTAGCTCGATTTTTCTCAGGAAATCCCCTGAGTCTTTAAGGTATGAGGGTAAGTTTTGGACCAATGGCTGCAGAAAGAAATCTACGTACCTAGAGGTGTTTTCCCAGCAGCTGCCCCTGGAAGATACAATCGGTCTACCGTGGGTTTAGTAAGACATTTGTGCACTTTAGGTAACAAGTAAAGTGCAGGCAACTTGGGGTTCTTACACTGGAGGAACTCAAATTCGTCCTTTTCTATAAGGCCTCTGTCTTTCCAATCGCCCAGTTGTTACTGATAATTGTTGCAGCTAGTTCTATAGGACACTCTGTTGCTTTTCTCATACTTCTGTGTATCTCCTAATTGGGAGAGACCTTCATCTATGTACATTTGGAGTGGGAGAATCACTATATTTCCTCCTTTATCTGATTTTTTTATGATTATACTCTTGTCTTTGCCTAGCATTTCAATTGCGTCAAACTGTGCTTTAGTCAGGTTCTTCCTGCCAAATCTAACTCTTTTAGATATTTTGTCAAATTCCCTGATCACACCTCTCTCAAGCACATCAATAGAGTCGTTAACAATTTGCGGAAGGAAAACAGACTTAGGTTTAAACCCACTACGTGTTCTTTGGTTAATGTCCGTGTCATCATTAATGAATTCAAGAAATGGGTGAACTACTGGGTTAAAATAGTCACCCATTTCGTACATGGTTCTCAACAAATCCAAATCCTCTACACAGATATTACTTGGTTCATTACCACTTTTCGCTATATCACTGTTAGCTTTGCTACTGAACCATTTACGTAGTCTGAGTTTCCGGGTAAAATGAAAAAGATCCACTCTGCTTCTAGCATAGTCAAAAGTAGAGGATGGGCGATTGGAAAGACAGAGGCCTTATAGAAAAGGACGAATTTGAGTTCCTCCAGTGTAAGAACCCCAAGTTGCCTGCACTTTACTTGTTACCTAAAGTGCACAAATGTCTTACTAAACCCCCCGGTAGACCGATTGTATCTTCCAGGGGCAGCTGCTGGGAAAACACCTCTAGGTACGTAGATTTCTTTCTGCAGCCATTGGTCCAAAACTTACCCTCATACCTTAAAGACTCAGGGGATTTCCTGAGAAAAATCGAGCTAGTTCAGTGGAAGCAAGGATGGCAACTTGTTACCCTAGACGTCAACAGCTTGTACACCTGCATTCCACACCATCTGGGAATACAGGCGTGCAGACACTTCCTGCAGACCAGATCAATATCGTACATTCTGCATACTGAAATGATTCTGGACATGGCCCTCACATGCCTTACCCAGAATTTTTTCACATTCAATGGGGAGATCTTCCATCAACTCCTTGGGACCGCGATGGGATCTTACTTCGCTCCCAGCTTTGCCGGATTGTTCTTAGGCTGGTGGGAGGAGCAAGTAGTCCAAAGGTCCCAGGAGTTCCAATCCAAGGTCATTACTTGGCTGAGATATATAGATGACATTTTTGTCATCTGGAATGGTACTGGAGATGAAGCGAGAGATTTCGTTGAATCCCTTAATACTAATGAACTCAACCTATCTTTTACCTGCCATGTCAACAGTAAAGAAGTGGACTTTCTTGATCTTAAAGTACGAGTAGTGGACAACACACTCACTACCGTTCTTTATAGGAAAAAGACTGCGGGAAACAGTCTCCTCCATGCCAGTAGCTGTCATCCCCAAACCCTGATTAATTCCATTCCGTTGGGCGAATTTCTGCGAGCTAAACGCAACTGCTCCAGTGAAGGAGACTATAGTAAAGAAATGGATGTCATGACCCAGAGGTTTAAAGCCAGGGGGTACAGCGACAAAAGCATCAAGAAGGCCATTTCCAAAGCCAACACTCTTAACAGAACTAATCTGCTCAAAGAAAAAAGCCACACTATGAGTGATTCCACCCCCACTACCAGATTTATAACTGATTATCATGGTCAAACCAGGGAAGTGAGGAAGGCCCTTGACAAATTTTGGAATGTCCTTACACTGGACAAGGATATTGCCACAGGGATAAGCCCACATCCCCAGATTACCTACAGAAAGGCCAAATCACTTAAAGACATTGTATGCACCTCGCTAATCTCCAAAAAAGCTAGCAGTAATCCTGTGATGGGATTTTATGTATGTGGGAAATGCAAAGCCTGCAAAAATAGTGTGAGCACCAAAACCATTAAATTGTCTAAAAACCTCGACCCTTTCAAAATTCGGATGCACACATCATGTCATACTGACCATGATGTGTATGCACTCACCTGCCCGTGCAAATTGAACTACATAGGCAGCACCAAACTCCCAGCCAAAGATAGAGTGCTACAGCATATGAGGGCCATCAACAAGAAAGACAAGAACTATCCCATAGCTAGACATTTTGAATCCTTCCACAAGAGCAATTCTAATCTTCTGTCTTTCTGTGTGCTGACATATGTCCCTTTGAATGAGAGGGGGGGTAACAGGATTCAGGAACTCCGGAGGCTGGAATCTATACTCATCATCAAATACCACACTATGCAGCCTGAAGGGCACAATCATGATGAGGAACTTGAAGTACACCTGGGTTAGCTGCTTTTCAAACACCCTTTATGAATGTACATGTAGTTGACTGTCAGTTTAGCTGTTAACATTGGTTTGGTTTGTGAGATACATGTGTTGATGCAACTTTGCAATTGATTTAAGGTCTTAAAGGAGCTTACAGCGAGCAGACTTCCTATTACGGAGATCTGCTCCCTTGCCCACTGTGAGTCGTTAGCCAGTTTCTTTGTGGAGAAAGTAAACACCATCTCTCGCTCTTTTCCCAAAGCTGATCCTGACAGTACGACCTTTACATTGCGTACATCACAGTGCTTGGCTCCGCTCCCCATACCCTCGGAACAGGAGTTTAACCTCCTAGCGGCCAAGGTTAAGTCTGGTTCGCCGGATGACCCTTTGAGACCGGCCCAATTTTTGGACTCGGCGTCTATCTGCCTTCCACCGATTCGACAACTGGTGGATCAATCCCTTACCACCGGGTCAGTTCCACCTAGTTGGAAGGCTGCCTGTGTCATGCCCATTATAAAGAAGCCGGGACTGGATCCAGTGAAGCCGGAGAGTTATCGACCTATCTCCCTCCTTCCATGGGTGACAAAGATCACAGAGGCTCATGTAAATAACATCCTATCGAAACATCTGACCTCTGCACACCTACTGGATCCTACACAGAATGGTTTTAGATCTGGGCACAGTACAGAGATGGCACTCCTGTATATGGTTGAACATCTCCGCTCTGTACTAGATGCAGGTCAAACGGCGGCACTGGTCCTATTAGACCTCAGTGCCGCATTTGACACTGTATCCCATACCATTCTTATTCGCAGGCTTGGTGAGGCTGGCATATCTGGCAAGGCGTTGGATTGGTTCCAATCGTTTCTCTCGGAACGATCATTTCAAGTAGTAGTGCCACCGTTCAGATCTAAGCCTTATGCCATCACGCAAGGAGTCCCGCAGGGATCGGCGTTGAGCCCCACTCTCTTCAACTTATATGTCCAACCTTTGGCTGCGGTTGCGAAGAGTTGGGGGCTCACAATGGTATCATACGCCGATGATACCCAGTTGGCGGTGGTTCTCAATGGGGACTCTGGCCAATTGGCATCAAACTTTGCGGACGGTTTGAGGGCTGTTGCTGGCTGGCTTACCACCAATTGTTTACAGCTCAACGCCCTCAAAACCGAGGTGATGGTATTAGGGAAACAACCTGATCTGTGGGGTGCGAGCTGGTGGCCTAACGAGCTGGGCCCCCCCCCTAAATCGGTAGCTGAACTTAAAAATCTTGGCGTGTGGTTGGACTCCAAACTCACCTTCTCATGTCATACTAAGAAGGTGGCATCTACATGCTTCGGCATCCTTCGTGGCTTGAGGCATATCCTCAAGTTTTTCGATGCCTCCACTCGCCAGATGGTGATTCAAGCTAGCGTTTCATCACGGCTTGACTACGCGAGTTCATTGTTTTTGGGTGCCAATCAGGCGGAGATCCTGCGACTCCAGCGGGTGCAGAACGCGGCTGCCAGGGCTCTGGTAGGCCTGCCACGGTTCTGTTCAGCCCGCAGCACAATTTCTAAATTACATTGGCTGCCTATAATCAGGCGCATAGAGTTCAAGACCCTGTGTTTCGCATTCAAAATTCTCAAAACCGACACCCCTACCATCCTCCAGCATCTCTTGTCCCTGTACACTTCTTCACGTAGCCTTCGCTCTGCAGGTCAAAATTTAGCACTCGTTCCACGCTTCCAAAAATGCAGACTAGGCGGCCGTTCTTTTACTGTGTTGGCTTCCAAGCTTTGGAACGCGCTCCCTGTGAATATTCGATCTTTAGAAGATCTGTTTGCTTTCAGGAAAGCTATTAAAACGTATCTTTTCCCCCTGCCTTATTAAATTTCCCTACTTTCTCTATTCTGTTAGTTATGTTACCTTTTCAGATATAGCGCCGGGACGCCCCTTCGCTGGGGCAGCTGTGCGCTCAAAAAATCAATTAACATAACATAACATAACATAACATTTATGCCACTTCTGCACAGTAAATCACTGTATTTTATATTTTTTCACCAGATGTCTGTGAGGAGTTACAGGAGATTGAAATGCACGGTCACTTGATCACTTTATCACGTACGGCAGTTGTGCACGTATGATTTGGAGCACGGGCAGCGGAGTCCCAGCATGTCCATGATGACACCCTCGAATGTTCTTGAGCGGGACACATGAGATAATCTTGGCTGATGTTGCCCACTGGGGCATCATTTCAAACATTTATGGTTTATTTATATTTTTTCTGACGAGTTTCACTGCCCACTGGGGCGACATATAGCCTGCAAGAGGCGTCTGTGACCTGGCTGACGCGAGATGTACTTATGTTGTTCTAAGCGCGATGCTATCCAACACTGTTATGAAGTGTTTTCCATTAATCATTATATGGTGCATCACGCTGAGTCACGCTCCTTCTGGTATCTGTGGTTTCCCGCATTATCACGGGTCTCTATTGTGCATGCTAACGGAAGTGATTTTTATTTGCATATGGCACATGCAACCTATAATGTAATCAGGTTGTACGACAATGGTCGAACTGTCCGTCAGCTCACACGCAATTTAATTACCTGCATTGGCATTTTTCTAGCGAGATGCGAAACTGCCATGCCAATGTGTTTTCATTAGCCCCAGCATTTATGTCACAACACGCATAGCCAAGCGCCCTAATGCATTGATTGTTTCACCTTCTTCCCGAGGGAGGGCGGGTTTGAAATGTGCATGCTTATATTTAATGCATTGTTTCATTTATGTATAATTTCATTTGATGCACTGCCATTATAGTACGCAATGTAGCTCGATATTCCCAGGAGTCTGTTTACCATTTCACTGTTTGTCATGTGACCCTATTTAAAGCACTGAGTTACTCTCACTCACGCTCGTGACCAAGAGGAACACTTCCTCGAAACGCGTCGAGTGGAGCTATTCATTAAAGCTCGTTAAAACTGCATTAAGGTGGCCTGGACATTCCTTCTTCACTGCGTTGGAATTTATTTTTGCATATATGTGTTGCAATACATATAGGCAGGTAATGAGGAGATTTTTCTCTACTTCTAAGAATATTTGAACGGTGCAAAGTACAAAGAGTACTTTAAGCGTTAGTTTGATTATAATACTGCATATTTTGCACTATTTTTGGTATGCCTGTTTCCAGCACACTTTGTAAGATGTGTTGCTTTTGTAGTGGTACCAGTTTTAAACTCGATGAAAAACAACCAGACCTCCCGGAGGGGACGCCTAATAGGGATATGTATATTAAATATGCTATTTCGTCCATAATGTACAGCACATTGTGGAATAAATACACCCGCAAGGATCCTGAGTTGCGTTGGCCTATGCATGGGTCATTTGATTTGCGAAAGATTCAGTATGTGGAGCAACGGATGTTCAAGCGAAAGGCTAGGCAAGACATGTTTGACTGTGTGCGAAAGTGGGAGAAAGAAGTGCGTGAGCGAATGAAGCGTGAACAGGCCTTGATTGAAGAAGAACAGCGTGAAAGTGTGCATGCAAAAGCATTAGAAATGAAAGATAAAGAGATTAATGAAATTAAAGAAAGGGAAGATAGGGAGTTTCCGTTACAGGTAAATGGCCAATACTCTATTCGTAGGCCTCTTTATCCTATCCTTAATAAACCTCAAGATGATTTCTTGTTATTAGAGCGTTCTCCACCTCCGTATATTATCCCTTCTGCTCAAAATGAGTCAGATGAGGACTCTCCTGCAGATCAGGATAAATCCTGAGACACTCCCTCGATGGTAACTACTGAACGTTCCTGTGAGATTAGATCTGCGGCGCAAAAAGCTGTTCGTGGTACTCTCACTGCTTCTGAAATTCTAGATACTATTAAGAATTGGTCGGAAAAGGAACAGAAATATTTTACTGAGATATTGGCTACAGAGGTTGTTGAGCGTTTTAGGAAACATTCGGTGGAAATAGAGCCAGCTGATATAGCAGCTGATTGTAAGCAATTACGTGAAGGTTCTTTTGTTTTCTCCAAAGTGGCTGACACGATCAGACGCCCGATTAAACTACGTGATGAAGCAGTCCATTTGCGGGAGGAGAACAAGGCAGCAGACGCAGCTGCACAAACATCTCGAGTCAACATGGCACGAGCTCCGACGCTCGAAACAGATAAGAATGTTGTAAATGTGAAACCCATGCGGGAAGCAGTGCCTTTATATGTTCCTCCTAAAGGAGCAGGTACGAGTGATGATGAGACTTCTGCCGACGCAAAAGGGTATTTTATTTATAATTGGGTTTACACTCCTTGGAATAGAGCAGATGTCATGGCTCTTAAAAATGCATTGCCTGATCCGCGAAAGAATCCGACAGCCTTTTATGAAGAAATTGAGGGTACCATTAGTTATTGTACTATGACTTTGTCTGACATGGATTTGTTTTTTGGGTTAATATTACCACCTGAAATGTGGAGAACTGTGCGTAAAGTCGATGATCGGGCGGTATTTGGGGCATTGTGGTCAGATATAGAACAATTAGATAAAGATAGGAGACCTGCACAAAAACCATGTCAGCTAATTTTAGATCTTCCAGCAGCTATCTTGGTTAAATTAAAGACGATTATTCCACCTAAAAAGATAGATTGGACAATGTTAGCGTCTTGTAAGCAAAAGATAGATGAATCAGTTTCAGATTTCTTTACACGCTTTGAGGAAACATTTGACTATTTTAGTGGTCAGACATTGACAGATGACACGGGTAGGTATCTGTTTGTCGATAAATATGTCACAAACCTTTTGCCAGAAATAGCTAGTCGCCTAAAGGCGAGTGAAAGTTCATGGACTACCTCCTCTCCTGTTTCTCTCTTAACTATGGCTCAGTATTATGAAAGACTAGAATTAGAAGCTAAAGGTAAAGAGGATACAAAATCTAAAGAGATAAAAACAAAGGTTATGATGGCTCAAGCTTATGGCCCACCTACTAGAGGTAATAATAGAAGTGGACGTGGATCTTATGGTTCGTCTTTTCCCCCCTATCCTCGTGTAGATTTGTCTATTGATCAGTGTGCGTACTGTAGACAATTCGGACATTGGATTTCTAATTGTCCAGTACTACGTGCTCAGCAGAGTTCACGTGGTCGGGGACAAGTGAGAAATTGGTCAGGATATTCAGGACCTAGAGGAAATACAAATGATCGTGCTAGGTTTGATGCTAATACACGTGGACAAGAGGGGGCTAATACTTTTGACAGACATAATCAATATCAAATGTCCGACTATGAGCCGTCCAATTTCCAAGATTCTGCTTATGCATAGGATTGCCTAGGATGGGATAAAGAATCAGTTGAAGTTCCAGTAGATAAGAAGGGTCCCTATGTTACAGCACATGTTTTGGGCTTTAGTGATCAGTTTCTGGTTGATACAGGAGCTACTCGTAGAGCCTTGTCTAAACACTTGATTCCAAGGGCTCCCCTGTCTGGCTTAACTATTAAATCGATAGGTTTCGATGGAACATCATCCCTTAGCCCATTTTCACAGCCACTACCACTTGATGTTGATAAGTTTACTGCTCCATGTCTGTTTTTGCTTTCTCCAAATACACCAGACAATATTGTGGGTCTTGACATGCTCAAATATTTCAAGGCCACAATACGGTTGTCTCCGGAAGGAGTACTGGTTATTTTAAATGACAACCACCCCATGATTGAGAGATCCTGTATTGTTAAAGTGGACATTGCCCTAGCTTCACTCCCTAGTATTCTGTGGGCTACTTCAGATACTGATGTAGGACAAATGGTTATTCCGCCGGTACATATTAGTGTCAAGGAGGGTGCTATACTGCGAGATTGCCTCAGTATAACATTTCTCGAGAAGGAGAAGAAGCACTCACACGTATTGTACAAGACCTGATTGAAGTGGGGGTGGTGGAAGAAGTTCCTTATAATGTCTGCAATAGTCCGATTCTTCCAATTCTAAAAAAAGATGCTGACACTAAAATTTATAGATTTATCATTGATTTGAGAGAAGTCAACAAGATTGTAGTTCCACAATACCCTGTAGTGTCTAACATAACAACATTGCTTACCTTGGTCCCTCCAACAGCCACTACATTCTCAGTAGTGGATTTAAAGAACACTTCCTATTCATCCTGATAGCCAATATTTGTTTGGTTTCACTTTGAATAAAAGCCAGATTTTGTAGAGTTCCTCAAGGCTATACTGAAAGTCCTAGTATTTATAGTTAAGCCTTAAAACGACAACTTGATTCGTTTACTTTGACTGAAGGAGTGGCTCTCATACAATATGTCGATGACATATTGTTGGCAGCCGAAACACCTGAGCAGTGTGAACAATGTACTTTGTCCTTACTTTCGTTCCTTGCCACACATAACCATAAAGTATCACGGAAGAAATTACAATATTGCACACTGAAGGTGACCTACTTAGGACACCTTCTGTCTAAGGAGGGCCGTGCATTGACATCAGATCGCATTCAAGCAATTCTAGACACTCCAGTACCTTCCACACAGAAAGATGTCCGTGCATTTATTGGCTTAACTTCATTTTGTAGGCAATGGATATTGGGTTTTTCACACATTGTTAAACCATTGCTAGCACTCTTGACTAAGAACACTCCGATTCCTCTTCCTTGGACAGATGAATGTCAAAATGCTTTCCGTCAGTTGAAACAAACTCTTTGCTCTGCACCAGTGTTAGGCACACCAGATTATACAAAGGCCTTTACACTCTATGTACACGGGAAAGATGGATGTGCATTGTCAATTTTAGTACAGACACACGGTGACAAGCAGCGTCCCTGTGCATATTTTTCTGCAGTTCTTGACCCTGTTGCTCGTGCGTTGCCTGGATGTTTCCGTTCAGTTGCAGCGACAGCTGTGTCCATACGTCATGGTGAAAGGATCGTTTTGTCACACAAACTGTTGGTGCTAGTACCCCATGCAGTAGATGTCCTTTTGAATCAGACTAGAACGCAACTTTTAACTAGTGCTCGCCTGACAGGATACAAAATTACACTGTTAGCACCTCATATTACATTGAAGAGGTGTGCAACATTAAACCCAGCCACTTTGTTGCCATATCCTGCGACTCAATCTCAACCAAAGGAGCCTCATGATTGTATATTCCTTACTGAGGAACAGACAAAGGGTCGCATTGACTTGCAAGATACGCCCCTGACAGATGTAGATGGGGGCTGTGGGTTGATGGGTCCTGTTTGAAGTTACCAGATGGCACAACCTCAGCTGCATATGCGATCACCACTCTTGAGACAGTAGTGGAAACAGCTCGCATACCACAGAAGTCGGCTCAAGCAGCTTAACTAATAGCTTTAGCACGAGCGTGTGAGCTTAGTACTGATTTATGTGTGAACATCTACACGGATAGCCGCTATGCTTTTGGAGTGGTTCATGATTTTGGCATACTCTGGAGGAAAGAGGCTTTCTTACATCCCATGGGATGCAGATAATGCACGGAGAATTAGTACATAATCTTTTGACTGCACTTACATATCCAAAGAAAATTGCCATTATGAAGTGTAGCGCACACAAGAAGATTACTGATAAAATAGGACAAGGAAATGGCTTTGCAGATCGTGTAGCTCGTGAGACTGCAATACAGCGAAACACTACATCTAAGTACGTAGTGAAATCACAAGCTGAGCATTGGCATAATGCTAGAGAGGAAGTATTGGATATATAGAGATCTGCCTCTGTGCAAGAACTTGAGCAGTGGTCCAAAGAAGGAATGTTAGACGAAGAGGGTTGTTGGCGTAACAAATAAATGAATAAATGGAAGTTACCTGCAGCCTATTTGCAATCTATGGTTCAAATAACGAAACTACTTACACAAGTATGGGAGCATCCTGAGATTGCCAGCACAGCTAAAAGAGTCGTACAGTCCTGTTTGATCTGTTGGCAGTACAATCCTGGAAAAGGGACACGAACTCCTACAGGACGGTCTGCTACACCAACCACACCTTTTGAGGTTTTGCAGATGGATTACATCCAACTTGAACGCTGTAACAATCTAAAGTATGTCCTAGTGGTGGTATGTGCCTTTAGCAAATGGATAGAGGCATACCCTACGAAGGATAATACAGCGCTCACTACAGCCAAGGTGCTTTTAAAGGAGTTTTTCCCACAGTATGGTGTTTGTAAACTTTTGTTGAGTGACAATGGACCTCATTTTATTGGGCAAGTTGTTGATTATGTCATGAAAGGATTAGGGATCAAACAGAAGTTCCATGCAGTCTTCCACCCACAATCAGAAGGATTAGTGGAGAGGTACAACGCTTCTCTGAAATTAAAGTTAGCGAAAATTCTGGCTTCCACATCCTTAAAGTGGCCAGATGCGTTACCTCTGGCATTGCTGTCCAGAAGATCGGTGCCACACTCACAATCTGGGCTCACACCTTACAAGGTGGTATTTGGAAGACCAATGAATATTTGGTTAGTTCCTAAGCCGCGCCCCATACATGATGTACCTTGTGTTCTGTTGAATGATTATTTGGCACAATTAACTGACAGTTTAATCTCTATTCATCAACAGGTTTGAGAAGCTCTTCCAGACAGATCTACAGGTGAGACCCATGACCTCCGTCCCGGTGACCAGGTGATGATCAAAGCCTTCGACAGATCGAACAGCTTGGAGCCGAGGTGGCGAGGTGTGGAGCAGGTGCTGTTGGCTACAAGGACAGCGGTTCGAGTGACGAACAGAAAGAATTGGCTCCATACCACGCACTGCAAGCATGTATCGTCCGCCTTGGTGGAACCTGCTGTGTTGACTGATCATCGAGAGATTCTAGAGACGGAGAAAGGTCAAGCTATCTCACCAGACGAATCTGCGGAAGTCTTCCCGGACCACACGATTCCTGGAGCATCGCGATATGATTTGAGACCATGAAAATAATCTGCAGTTTTGAAAAAGACAGGTTGAGCTACCGCCCTGGGTTAGCGGAAACGGAATGCCGATATGACAAAGGGGGGGGGGGGTATCAGCCCTGCGTAGTGTAGTGACACCCGTCTTGATCTTTGGTGAAGAAATGAGCGGCTGCCCACGGGATAAGAGCTCCAACGAGTTTGCAGAAATATTAAATTATCACTGTTGCTAAAATGCTCAACAAGCGAATCATTTGTGCTGTAGGGTTTGTTGTTGCTCTGGTGGTTATGGCGATAATCACCTGGTTTGCTGAGAAAGTGGCTCCTGCTCAACAGCTTTTTGTTGCCACTACACTGGTTCCAGTGAAACATAACTATTTTACGCTTCCCTATCATGAACAGAAGCATCGACAATCCTACCTAAATAACACCTTTATCCAGATGTTGCATCATACACATAATGCCACGAATACCACCAATTGTTGGGTGTGTGGGATGATACCTGCACACCAAAAGAAAGGAGGAACGCCCTTTATTCCTCTACCGTTTTCCCATAATGGTTCATGTCAAGCTTGGTATGCCCTTTTGTTTGCTTATGGAAAGCCTTCAGTGGGTGGAATAATGTTTCAATTAAAGAATGTTACCAAGATAAAGACGGTTACCCTCAAGCTAAAGGGACTAAATGGGAATGGGATGAATACCAACCGGACAATATTTCGACACCATATGTCTTCACAAATGTGAGGAATATGAAGAACATTGGACCCATTGTGATTTCTATAACCAGAGCAAAAGCAGATTTATGCATTGGCAGTGTTGGGAGAATTCCCGTAGGATGAAGTGAATGTATGTCTGTACTGAACATTGAGGGCATAAATAATAGTAGTTTTATATCGTCGCACAGCACCTATTTTGTGTGCGGTAATAAAGGATATTACCAATTACCTGTTGGTTGGTCAGGGGTATGTTATATATCATTTCTGTTACCATCTGTGTTTTTAGCACCTGCATCATATCATCGTGACCTGAAACTGTACAATGATATTTCTAAGAATAGATATTAACGGACAAAAAGTACTGACGAGATTGATCAGCCAGACACCACTCTGCAACAATATGTTGATTTCAATTTGGGTTTGTTTTTCTTTGTGGGTGCTGCATTGAATAGCAGAAAAATCAGACGATTGACTCGTGTAGAGAAAGCTGTCACCAATCAGACAGCTACGGCACTTGGGAACATTACAGAAGAACTGCAAATTGCAAGAATTGTAGCACTTCAAAATCGGATGGTGCTTGATGTGATTTTGGCTGATCGAGGTGGTGCATGCCACATCATCAGTAGTAGTTGCTGCGTCTTCATCCCAGACCACTCACCTTCAGTTTATGACGCAATCTCTAAGCTACATAAGATTGCTGCAGACATTCCCCCAGAGACTGGTGCATGGACATTTTCAAACTGGATATGGACATTCTTTGTTACTTGGGGCTGGAAGCTACTGACTATACTATGTATACTGCTGGTGATACTATTTACATGCTGTACTTGTATACTGTAGTGTAGTTCCTAGTTTCCCACTAGGCCCTGCGCATTGGAATAACATAAACAGTAGTATCGACGTGGAACTGCGAATATTCCAGGCCTCCACTGACTATGCTAAACTTAATTGGGTGTGTTACCAACTAGCTCAGAGGTCACTGGAAACTTTCTTCTCTGCATGGGAAGTGATCAGCTTCCTTGGCACAGACAAGAAGGGATTCAGCTTTCCAACAACCGTGCAACATGACAACTTTGCTCCTCAGATCAAGAGTCAATCTCTAGGGTCGTGTGAAACAATAGACAGGTATTTCACTCAGTCAGTTTAGTGCAGTTTACTTTCACGAGATGTAGAGAATAGAGAGACGGGCGTTTGTCAATAAAGGGTTAACATTTATTGAACAGTCTTTCTTCTCGTACAAGAGAAATGTATTGCCACAATTGCAAGACTTGTTATTATAAAAAGTACGTACAGTAAGATAAGTATTGCGAAATAGAACTGTAAAAGCATTGATATGGTTTCTTAGCCATACAATGGTTTAAAAGTAATAAAACATATATACATTCATATATACATTAGGCTAACATACTCAACTGGTGCTTCTAACTACGCCTACCCCAGTGTGCCTGACCTAAGCCTAACACGTGGAAGGGGAGTAAGTAAGTAGCTTTAAGTTAAGTTGGTTTTGCCAAGGTTTGCTTCAAGAATTCTCGTCTAAGGGTTTAGTCAACACCATACCTCTGAATAGAATGATGGAAGTCTGGTATTTCCTTCAGGGGGCACTCGATATCCCAGTCACCCGCGAGGGCAGACCGGAAACGCTGGAGCTGGATTTCTCTGCAGGAGAAAGGCAGCAGCTCTCTTCAGCGCGTCGAGGAAGGAGGGGGGACAGCGTCCGCGGGCAGCTGGAATCTGCTGGATGTCTTCGCAGAGGGACGGCTGTTCAGCTCCTAAGCGTACTGCACCATCGTTCGCGCTTTAGCAGCGATAATGGTATCAGTAGCTTCACCACCAAGGGGACAGCAGGCAACGAGCAACGAGCTATTGCTTAAGGCAACGTTGGTAATATTTATACCTGACAGGTGCCAGGTTTGACGCAAGTTTGCTGGACATAAGACGTCAATTAAAGATGTCACTAGGAAGTGATAGTTATCAGTTGCTCATTAGAGTTCCATTACTAATCAAAACACAGCAAGCGGGGATTTCCAGGTTTGCTGAGTTTTTATCTTGTTGAAGAACTCGGAGTGTTTATCAAGGAATCTCAGATAGTGACTTCTGCTCTGTCATTGCACTAATTGGTCGCAAAGGAAGTGGCAGAGAGCTATGCAGGAATGTGGCTCTGTTCGTGTGAGGCCAGAGATGACTTTTCTGAAAATCGCACTTGAACGGTTATGCCAATATAGGGAATAAATGGATTTATGGCCGAATAGGGGCATAAGGTCACAGTATCGATCAGGAGCCTAGATAAACACGCAACAATACAATGTTGTCCCATGATTTGCACAATGTGCATCACTGCTTGTATACCTGCCAAAAGAGGTACTACAAAAGAACAACAAATGGTAAATAGTGAAGTTACTGAGATGATGAACATCACTGTTCAGGATGCCGATCTAGATTACCCTAGACAGACGAATGTCTTCAGCTAATGCTGAAAGGGTCGTCCGTTGTAAATTAACAGCGATTAGATTAAGCATTAGCAGAAGACATCTTGTATTTAGAGATGATCTTGTCCATTTATGGAATCCATTTTGTATTTCTGTCAGCCATTTTGTTTGCCATGTGCTCACCATGTGCTCTGTCCTACCTTCCTGTTAACTGCTCTTGAAATCTGCCTAGAGACGAGATATATTTATCCTCCTTTGCTTTACACATGCCCAGTAAAGCTTACATCTGTTCCTAATTTATAACTGTCAAGATGTGTCCACCAGAATTAGCTTACAGTCAGCCCTTCCCACTTGTTGCTAGCACACTCTCTGTTTGACCTTATATGTATTTGAAACCAACACTCTGTGCCTTGTACCGCCTTCATTTCAGCCCCTGTGTGGGTATAAAAGGAGTATCTGTGCCAACTTCTTACTATTGGTCTGAGGACTCTGAGCAAAGAAGGGTGAATCCCTTGCACTGGCAGGCCTTGCTGAGGCTTGCTACGATACAGACACCGGACATGACTCCCCTCCCCACCACCGACAACCAGCCAACCGTCACTACCTGGAATCCCACCACGGTGGAACACGTCACCGCGACCATGAACCATGAATAACACCCACTCTGGAGACCCCACTGACCCCTGCCCTCCACACCGTTACCACAGGGCCGCCGCCGCCATCACACCCAAACTAGGACCGACCATCGACACCTCTTTCAAGTCCAGCATCTTCCAAGATGACTGGAAACGGGCAGAAGTCAAGCCCCTCCTCAAGAAGCGCACGGCCGACCCGACGGACCTAAAAAACTACCAGCCCATCTCCCTGCTCCCTTTCGCTGCCAAAGTCACTGAGAGACTCGTAAATGCTCAGCTGACCACCTTCATTGAAGAAAACTCCGTCCTAGACTCCTCCCTGTCTGGATTCCGCAGCAACCACAGCACCAAGACCACCCTCCTCGCCGCCACTTATGACATCTGCATGCTACTCTACCAGGGACACACCACGGCCCTCATCCTACTTGACCTCTCTGCAGCCTTCAACACCGTCTCACACTGCACGCTCACAGCCAGACTTCACGCCGCGGGGATAGGAGGAACCGCCGTCAACTGGATCCGATCCTTCCTCTCCGGTACAACCCAGAGGATCAGACTCCCTCCCTTCCTCTCCGAACCAACGGAGATCAACTGCAGAGTACCCCAAGGATCATCACTCAGCCCCATGCTCTTCAACATCTACAAGGCCCCCCTCGCTCCCATCGTCAGACAGCATGGGCTCAGCATAGTCTCATACGCCGACGACACCCAGCTCATCCTTTCCCTCATGTAGAACCCTGAAGACACCAGACTCGGCTTCCAGGAAGGGAATGAAGGATGTCGCGCGCTGGATGAAAGACAGCTGCCTGAAGTTCAACTTTGAGAAGACTGAGGTCCTTATCCTAGGACCCTCCAACTCGGCCTGGGACAACACCTGGTGGCCCTCAGCCCTCGAGAGTCCACCCACCCCTACAGACCACGCAAGGAATCTCAGCATCATCCTGGACTCCTCCCTCACCATGACCCGCCAGATCAACTCCGTCGCCTCCACCAGCTTCAACTGCCTTTGCTTCCTCCAAAAGACCTTCAAATAGAGAGCCCCCGAATGCAGAAAGACCGTCACCCACGCATTCATAACCAGCAGATTTGACTAAGGCAATGCCCTCTACGCTGGAATCAGCAGAACTCTGCTGCACAAGCTCCAAACCATCCAGAACACCACAGCAAGACTCATCCTAGGGACACTCAGACATAAACACATGACCCAACACCTACAAGACCTCCACTGGCTCCACGTCGAGAAGAGAGTGACCTTCGAACTTCTCACCCGTGCCTACAAATCCCTTCACAAATCGGACACAAATATCTCAACGAGAGAGTCTTCTTCCACGTACCCAAAAGGAACCTCCGCTCCGCCGACCTCACCCTGGTTTATTTATTTGCCGAAGGCGGTCCATCAATTATATACACTGTCTACAGTAAAAGACATGGCCTCATTTGGGAAGTTCATCCAAGAGACACGGTCTAAGTTGATGGCCACTCAGGGCTTACATGAATAGAGACTCCGTAGATGCACAGACTATTTTGCTAACACATTCCCTGTTTTAACTTTTGTAATTCTTTTTATATGTTTGTTTTAATGTAATGGTTTTTAGTAACCAAACAATAAACAGCTATTCATTCATTCATTATTTGCTGAATTAGGCTATTAATGGAATCGAATCGACTACCACAGCATTTTTCCTTTCTTGGATTGACAACCAAGGCCTAGATGTATCATCGTTCCTTTTTGTGATTTCTTAATAGCGATTTTTAGCGAATCGCTATTTAGAAATCGCAAAATGGGATGTATGTTTAAAATCGCTATTTTTGTGCGATTTCTTAATATTCTTTATTTGCGAATTCGCAAGTTGCGAATTCGCAAATAAGGAATAATTTCCTATTCATTCCTATGGGCCAGGAGGCCCATAGGAATTATTGTGAAATACATCTCATTTTGCGATTCGCAATTTGCTAATCGCTAAATGAGTATGATTTCAAGGGTGCAGGGGGGTCTCAAGGACACCCTGCTGTACCCCTGAAATCAGCATTTGTGTGCACATGGCGCACATACATGCCCTATGGGCATGTATGTGCGTCATATGCCACCTTTAAAAATGCAACATTTGTGATTATTTTAAGATTTCTTAACCCAAAATCGCAAAATGTAAAAGTTTCATACATAGCATTTAAGGAATCGCAAAATTGTGATTCCTTAAATGCTATAGAAAAATAAGGAATCGCAAATGTTTGCAATTCTTTATTTTGCGATTTTTTAATGCATCTCAAAACATGCAAAAAGACTGTTTACGATTCGCAAAGGCCGGAATTCGGCGAATTTCGGCCTTTGCGAATCGCAAAAGGCTTGATACATCTATGCCCAAATCCTTTTATTGTTGTCTCAGGCAAAGACAGGGGCTTCTTGTCAAAAAGCTCTTAATTGTGTAAGATACACACCTTTGACAATTGATTTAAACACAATATGTTTAAATACCAGGGTGCACTGTTCAAAAGGCCCAATAAGGTGCTCTACATTTATACAATGTTAATACCAGTGTTTCAAATTAAATCAAGGTTTAACCTTGAAATTCTTAAACAATGTGATCCACACATTTCATCATTTGTTTTGCCTGCTACTGCGTGGTTAGTCTTAAACCATCGCCAATGCCATATTTTAATAAAAATGCAATTTTCAAGCATGAGAAATAAGGAAAGAAACATGAAAAACAAGAAAGACACAAAAAACCAAGAAAAACAATAATTCCTTTTGTATATACAATCTTTTATATTAGAGGTTTTCAATGTTCCAGTATTCAATTCTTCAGTAGTGTGTCCAACATATCCCAATGCATTTCGGTGCGGACACCTTCATCAGGGGAACACTTGAAAATATGTACATGTATATAACAACTTTTTACCTACTTAAAAAAACAGTAAACAATAAACCATAAGTATCCACTTATTTCAGTGTATGTATGCTATCTTTAAATAGTTTCACCAGCTCAAATTATTGTAATTATCAAAATCTTCAAGTGGTAGTGATAACCATTGTGGACATAACCGAAATGCTATGCAGCTAATAAATGTAACTAAAAAATAAGAAAAAATACAAAAGGTGCTATTTTCAGAAACACATGTGAGAGATGTGACAGATGACCCCAACAAGATCCTAGTTGTGCAAAGTGTTGCCAAAGGTTCACATGTGAAAACATGCCAAGTGTTCGTAGACTCTTTTAATTACTGTCTTACCTATTGTTTTTTTAACACAAACGGGATGTATGGGAGTGGCGTAGTGTATCCAAATTCTATAAAAGTAATGGGCACTGCTTAGATTACAGTCCTTATTTCAGCTCAAAAACCAAAGCACAAGTACTGTTGTTTAGAAAGAACTTACATCTGTAACTGCTGTTGCAGTCCGATAATACTCGCGTGGCCCTTTATGTTATCCACTTTTCAATGTAGGTCGCGTCTGTCTGTAAACAAACGTTTATATCAGTGGGTGTTCCTGGATCTAAGTATTCTTATCAGTGTATATAACGTTGGTACCCCCGCTTGTCTTACCTTCCGCTAATATTGCATTGTTCATCCTTCTAATGTGCGCTGAGGTGAGTGTATTCAATCTCACTCGCGTGCGGTTTGTGCAGCGTCCGCGTTTCCTACGTCACGTTGTGAAACTCAACAACGGACAATTCTTATTTCACCCGTCCTGCTTGTGTGTGCTTTCGCGAGTGCATATGCCTACTCGCGCGCGATTTCATTAATTTCAGCGTCGTATGATGCAGGTAAAATGAAGCTGAAAACATGTTAAACAAGCATTTACAATGCAACGGTTTCGCCTTTGGAAAAGTTTGAGCTATTGGCATTGTGAATGACAAACTTTTTATTTATGTGTTGGTTTTGAAAACATCATTTCAGAACTGAAGCATTTTCAATATTCTATACAACTAAGCCATAGTTGTTGCTTATTTATCTTATACAAATACCACTGACAAAGCCAATAGTCCTGACTTGTTGTAGGTGTAATGTTACTTATTGTATTATATATCTGGATGGAAAGACAGAAGTAGAAAAATGCAGGTCAATTGGCACACTATGCTAAGCACAGATTTTTAGTTTACGTGGTTTTAAGCCACGTACTTAATCACATCGGCCAGGCCGCTTTGAGAGACCCTCCAGTTTTTTCAACCCACTTAAAGCCCTAATCTTACATGTTTAGATCAGTCTATATGAAAAGTTACACAAACCAATGTGGATTACTGTTCCGTGATCTGCAGGTACACGTTCTTTGCAGCAGGCATATTAACCCTCTGCGCTACTTTATAATGAGTCAAAACCGCCCCTCGACAAAACTGATGTCTCTTCAACAGGAACATGAATCACCACTTATCTTGATATTTGTATCATTCCCCGAAATCTGCTGGACACAACAAGGAAACAGCATGTGCTTTTAAAACCGAAAGTTATTTCTGCACACAGAGCCTCTCCCGAGATCAGTGCCAGGTGTGGCTGCACCGGTCGCACCGCCCTAGATCGCGCTACCGAAAACTGCAAATAAATAACCCTGTAAACAAAACACGTAATGCTGCCAATAGAGTAGGCTGGTTTGACGGGAAAGTACTAGTGACAAAGTACATACGACCCCAATGTGAAGATTATACCATTGATAGCAATACCATCCCATCAACTTTCTGGGTTTTGAGCCTAGCCAATCAGCGATCAACCCTCTGGAACTCGAATCAAGAAATACGTAAATGTCAGGCGAGGGTTGTGCAGGCCTGATCAGTCAGAGCATTGCTGAGTGTGACTGGCGGTAGGTGGCAGGGGTGTAATTGGCACTGGTATAGGCCTTAATTGGAGGCATGTATCCTCCCCCCTCCCCCCAGGTACCACTTGTATTGATCTTGACGCCTTTGGGGTCAAGGGTCATAAAGCAGAAGCAGGAACTAAATGTAAACACGGCTGCAAGAGCCTGGGCTTTCAACAAATAGGAGTGTATTGATGAGCTATGGGTGGATGAGAGAGTGGGTCAACCATGTGATGTCATCAAGGTCAAAGGGTATCTCTTCAGTTGCCCTTGTCATCTTATTGACTCGCTGCTCATGAGCTTGAACTGCACATCAAATACCTTGTGATGGAGAGGACACGTGGACCCCGTTTAATAAAGTGTTGTGTTTCAGGGGGTGCGCCCTGGCTTAAATGTTGCACATGGTCAATCTCTGACGCATAAAAAGGTTTTGGGACACTTTTGTGTTGTTTAGAAAAGAATTAAACCACAGTATGTGCAGCAATGCCATGCTTTAAACAAAGTAAACATTGACCTGTGAAAAGACGTGTACGCAGGTGTGGATAAAGTTGGTAAACAGAACAGTAAGCAGAAAAGTTGTACAGAGACAGAATTCACGACTGCGGGCGAGTACTTGGGGGCACCACCTGTTTCATAAATTCTTTGTATTGCCTAATAAAAAACACCGCTCCTTCCCATATATACGTTTTGCACACATGGGCACGACATGCCCAAGATCACAGGGCGTGCAAAGCGAAGCCGGGACATACAATCTGCTCTGTACACACGACATGCCCAAGATCACAGGGCGTGCAAAGCAAAGCCGGGACATACAATCTGCTCTGTACATATTAAGCACCCGGTCCTTTCCTCATCTTGTGATTCACTGTGGACGAGTCTTACCTTGTCACTCAGACCCCTGGGCTCCTCTTCCTGGGCGATGGGAGAGAGGACGCGACCCCCTGCACAGACTCTCGTCCTCTCTCATCTAGGGGCTGTCTAGAACAATACACCATCTAGGTGGGGGTCAGTCTAGCTGCAGAACATGGCTGTGCAAATGTCATTAGGCTGAAGGTCAGGGCGTGTAAAACGCAGACTTTAGCACGAATCAGATGGTCTCAGTGACATTTTATTGGATAATTAGAATAGGCAATTGTTGGGCATTTTATTTTCAGCGCAAATCCCCTTCTGGACAGTCTATGGCGTGTTTCAGCTCAGACGCCATCAGTAGAGGTAACCCTTAAAAAACACGAGAGGGAGGGCATGGGGTGGGGAGGGAGGGTCACTCATCCGTACAAAACGACAGCAAAAAAGAACCTTCTACACGTAGCGCCGTAGGCTTTATATAAACGTTTTATTTTTAACGAACCAAATGTTACTCATTGTTTTGACTTGCTTCGGGGTTTCCAGCTCATGGCTAGTTGCAGGTAGCAAACAGATTTCTGCAGCACGTACATAACTCATCAACCTATCCTACGCTACACACTAAATTTAAAACGTAAAACAGGCAAAAAGCGCGACTTGTAGCCGTAGTGATAGTGCTTAAAGGAACCCTGACACCCGAGGAATACGGGGACGAGTAATAAGGGGGCTTACAAGGAGTTAAAGTCACCAAGAAAAAAAGATACCAGAGCGACGGCTTTTGTATGTCCTCGACATATATTAATACCGGAAAGTGATATGGATTTCGAAAAAAAACATTAAAGGCAAGAGGGGAACAGCAAGTGGGAGATTCACGGAAACGCAGAAAAAAAGGTTTTGGGACACTTACATGTTGTTAGACAGGAATTAAACCACAGTATGCACAGCAATGCCATGCTTTAAATAAAGAGTAAATGTTGACCTGTGAAAGACGTGTACGCATGTGTGGATAAACTTTGTAAGCAGAACAGTTGTTCAGACACAGAATTCACGACTGCAGGCGAGGAAGCGGGAGGGGGGGGCGGGAAAGACACGGAAGCGGGAGGGGGGGCGGGAAAGACACGGAAGCGGGAGGGGGCGGAGGGGGGGTTGGGAACGGCGCACGGACAGCGGGGGTGGGGGGGTCGGAACGGCACAGACGACATGAGACGCAGCAAGCACTTACCAGAGGAAGACTTCTTCCGGTGGCGGTCCGCCTCGGAATGACAAAAGCAAACACGGACGACAAAAAAAAAGAAACCCCGCCCACCGCCCCGATGACTACACAGAGGGAACGCCCATGGAAAAAATCTCGGGAACGCCCCCGAATCTGGTCCGTGATTGACGGACAGATCTCTGTTCCAATGGCTAGCCTCCATTTATGGAGCTAGCCAATGGAACAGAGGGCGTATTCAAGAGTCCCTTACTGAAGACTAGAGATTTCTCCTGGGGGCAGAGCTAACGCTCCGTGCCCCAGGCGAAACCTGAAAAGGAAATGTGCAAATAGGCAAGAGTCTCTACATTGGAGAGTTTTAAACTACTCATCATTTAAGTAACGAGGTAGCTCTGCTGACCAAGAATTATGCCATTCCTCAAACTGGGTTACAGGGTCCTCCTGCGAAATGCTCACACCACTTCAGTAAAACCGCCAACAAACGGCACAAACCGGACTTGCCCCCCTGCATATTAACACATAAATAGGAGAGAAGGATAATGTATTTCTTAGCCCAATTTACCTGCATTAGAAGGCTGCGCTCAGCCGAGAAGAGCAACAAACTGCATATTTCACACACACACCATACTGAAGCCCTTTTAAATCATCATTGAGACCTCTCTGCTTCCTCAGTCCAGGTGGCATATTCCTCTGGACTCAGCCCACCAAGCAAAAAGGTACATGAATATAATGAATACAAATTCAACAACCTAACTTACCTAATGCTCATCGAATGCCTCCAACATCAAGTACCCAAGGAGACTTGGTACGGTCATGGAAAGATTCAAAACCAATGTCCTGCATTCAAACCCTGAAAGACTAGCTGTGGATGCCTGCTACTTCCTTATAAGAGGAAACAAGTACTGCTCTTCTGTTCTACATTGCAGGCATGGGCGCCCATCCTTAAATTGCCAGGCTCTACCGCCACTTCCAGTATATTGGCAACAGGACCCAACTTTTTTTTCCTTTTTTTTTTTTTTTAAATCAAAGATGCCAAGCACCTGTGTGCATACATGAAGGCATTGGGGAACTACTTCGTCACAGTAAAAAGCATCAACTGTGGACGGGAAAGATGGGAGGGTAAACAGGGAGGAAAGGCAGACAAAACGTATCAGTTGAAAATCTTTGGAAGGTGACAGTGATGCCCATCACACACAGCACTTCAAATTTACAGTATTTGAATCGCAGTGGATAACAGAGGTCTTCTGGTCGAATGGAATGCATCACACAATGCTAACCCTGTTGCGCCAGGTGTTCAAACAAAACATCAATTGCACACCCTTATTCAAGGTGATATTCTAAGAGTCTGACAGCTGCAATCTATCCATTTATTTCCCTTCGAACTGTGCCGTTGTTTTCGAACTACAACATACACGTCCCCCCCCCACCCCCAAGACTACTGATTTTTTTGATTTTTTAAGTTTTTGTAAAGTCTTGTACGTAAGTGATGCAAGATAAGTATTTTTTTTAATGTCCATTTAAATCTTGTGGTTGATAAATGAACATTCAAGTTCAGGCCTCCAAGTACCTCTCCAGTGTACATGAATGTGAATGGCCAATGTCTCCCAACACTCTGCGTGTAGTAATCCAGACAGCGGTCCTTCAAAATGAAAGCTCACGTGCTCCATATGAGCTATTCTAAAATACATTAAATGTATATCGCCATTCAAGGAGATTAACACATAGCAAATAAATACATAAAATTGCTGTAAAGTCTAAGTTGTTGCATGTACTTCATGCACACTGGTTATTCGCATACCAAGACCTATTCAAGTACCTCTCCAGTCAGTGCTTTCAATTAACAGGTACCATCAGGAACAGAGTACCTGCACTTTTTTTTTTAAAGGGAGAACACCAGCACTTCTCAATAGACATGAAACGCTTTTAATGGGAGTATATGGTCGCTCCTTAGAAGCAAAAAGGGTACTTTGGGATAGTGAGTGCTAGTCCTTCTGGTATTCCTAGATTTTTGCCCTGAGCTGCACCCTCAGGGCAGCACTTTATGCTGTTAAAAATTACTACTTTTCAACCATTCCTAAAAATACTTGGGGAATTTATAACTTTCAGACTATTGTGACAACTTCACCTACACGGCACTACCCTACATTGTGAAATATAAACCATAAATAATCTGTTTTCCCCATATGTCGAGTATTTTTTGGTTCTTATACAAGTCAAGACTATTTCCTTAAGGTGAGGTGACCACTACCTCTTGGAAATTGAAATGATGTCCCTAATAGCTCACTGGCCTAAAAGTGCCACCTTGCATCTCTTCCACTGCTGGTGATCCCACTGTATCTTCAAACAGTCTGCAGAAGCCGATTCCCTATCTTGAGCTGTCCATCAAGCTGCAAAAGTCATTAGCTGAACTTATTCTCCTCAACCCCAAAAATATAATTGGTTCTTGATAGCGGGATTAACCATAGCCGGTGTTAACCATTAGACCAAACGATAAATCAGACCCAACCCCAAGTACTAGCTAGCCTTCACATGCATCTCTCTGAACATCAGGTGGCTCCACAAGACGCGCCCCCCCCCCCATTCTTGAGGCAGAGCCCAAGTTCAGTACTCTGCGCTTCTTAGTTACAATATGGTCAGCTAGGTCCATTACTAGGGAACCAGCTGGAGAACGCCCAGAACTAGACAAAGAAACCCACCAGTACCAACTGGTCTCAAAAATCTGTGCTATTCAACTTTTTATTTATGTGTTGGTTTTGAAAACATCATTTCAGAACTGAAGCATTTTCAATATTCTATACAACTAAGCCATAGTTGTTGCTTATTTATCTTATACAAATACCACTGACAAAGCCAATAGTCCTGACTTGTTGTAGGTGTAATGTTACTTATTGTATTATATATCTGGATGGAAAGACAGAAGTAGAAAAATGCCGGTCAATTGGCACACTATGCTAAGCACAGATTTTTAGTTTACGTGGTTTTAAGCCACGTACTTAATCACATCGGCCAGGCCGCTTTGAGAGACCCTCCAGTTTTTTCAACCCACTTAAAGCCCTAATCTTACATGTTTAGATCAGTCTATATGAAAAGTTACACAAACCAATGTGGATTACTGTTCCGTGATCTGCAGGTACACGTTCTTTGCAGCAGGCATATTAACCCTCTGCGCTACTTTATAATGAGTCAAAACCGCCCCTCGACAAAACTGATGTCTCTTCAACAGGAACATGAATCACCACTTATCTTGATATTTGTATCATTCCCCGAAATCTGCTGGACACAACAAGGAAACAGCATGTGCTTTTAAAACCGAAAGTTATTTCTGCACACAGAGCCTCTCCCGAGATCAGTGCCAGGTGTGGCTGCACCGGTCGCACCGCCCTAGATCGCGCTACCGAAAACTGCAAATAAATAACCCTGTAAACAAAACACGTAATGCTGCCAATAGAGTAGGCTGGTTTGACGGGAAAGTACTAGTGACAAAGTACATACGACCCCAATGTGAAGATTATACCATTGATAGCAATACCATCCCATCAACTTTCTGGGTTTTGAGCCTAGCCAATCAGCGATCAACCCTCTGGAACTCGAATCAAGAAATACGTAAATGTCAGGCGAGGGTTGTGCAGGCCTGATCAGTCAGAGCATTGCTGAGTGTGACTGGCGGTAGGTGGCAGGGGTGTAATTGGCACTGGTATAGGCCTTAATTGGAGGCATGTATCCTCCCCCCTCCCCCCAGGTACCACTTGTATTGATCTTGACGCCTTTGGGGTCAAGGGTCATAAAGCAGAAGCAGGAACTAAATGTAAACACGGCTGCAAGAGCCTGGGCTTTCAACAAATAGGAGTGTATTGATGAGCTATGGGTGGATGAGAGAGTGGGTCAACCATGTGATGTCATCAAGGTCAAAGGGTATCTCTTCAGTTGCCCTTGTCATCTTATTGACTCGCTGCTCATGAGCTTGAACTGCACATCAAATACCTTGTGATGGAGAGGACACGTGGACCCCGTTTAATAAAGTGTTGTGTTTCAGGGGGTGCGCCCTGGCTTAAATGTTGCACATGGTCAATCTCTGACGCATAAAAAGGTTTTGGGACACTTTTGTGTTGTTTAGAAAAGAATTAAACCACAGTATGTGCAGCAATGCCATGCTTTAAACAAAGTAAACATTGACCTGTGAAAAGACGTGTACGCAGGTGTGGATAAAGTTGGTAAACAGAACAGTAAGCAGAAAAGTTGTACAGAGACAGAATTCACGACTGCGGGCGAGTACTTGGGGGCACCACCTGTTTCATAAATTCTTTGTATTGCCTAATAAAAAACACCGCTCCTTCCCATATATACGTTTTGCACACATGGGCACGACATGCCCAAGATCACAGGGCGTGCAAAGCGAAGCCGGGACATACAATCTGCTCTGTACACACGACATGCCCAAGATCACAGGGCGTGCAAAGCAAAGCCGGGACATACAATCTGCTCTGTACATATTAAGCACCCGGTCCTTTCCTCATCTTGTGATTCACTGTGGACGAGTCTTACCTTGTCACTCAGACCCCTGGGCTCCTCTTCCTGGGCGATGGGAGAGAGGACGCGACCCCCTGCACAGACTCCCGTCCTCTCTCATCTAGGGGCTGTCTAGAACAATACACCATCTAGGTGGGGGTCAGTCTAGCTGCAGAACATGGCTGTGCAAATGTCATTAGGCTGAAGGTCAGGGCGTGTAAAACGCAGACTTTAGCACGAATCAGATGGTCTCAGTGACATTTTATTGGATAATTAGAATAGGCAATTGTTGGGCATTTTATTTTCAGCGCAAATCCCCTTCTGGACAGTCTATGGCGTGTTTCAGCTCAGACGCCATCAGTAGAGGTAACCCTTAAAAAACACGAGAGGGAGGGCATGGGGTGGGGAGGGAGGGTCACTCATCCGTACAAAACGACAGCAAAAAAGAACCTTCTACACGTAGCGCCGTAGGCTTTATATAAACGTTTTATTTTTAACGAACCAAATGTTACTCATTGTTTTGACTTGCTTCGGGGTTTCCAGCTCATGGCTAGTTGCAGGTAGCAAACAGATTTCTGCAGCACGTACATAACTCATCAACCTATCCTACGCTACACACTAAATTTAAAACGTAAAACAGGCAAAAAGCGCGACTTGTAGCCGTAGTGATAGTGCTTAAAGGAACCCTGACACCCGAGGAATACGGGGACGAGTAATAAGGGGGCTTACAAGGAGTTAAAGTCACCAAGAAAAAAAGATACCAGAGCGACGGCTTTTGTATGTCCTCGACATATATTAATACCGGAAAGTGATATGGATTTCGAAAAAAAACATTAAAGGCAAGAGGGGAACAGCAAGTGGGAGATTCACGGAAACGCAGAAAAAAAGGTTTTGGGACACTTACATGTTGTTAGACAGGAATTAAACCACAGTATGCGCAGCAATGCCATGCTTTAAATAAAGAGTAAATGTTGACCTGTGAAAGACGTGTACGCATGTGTGGATAAACTTTGTAAGCAGAACAGTTGTTCAGACACAGAATTCACGACTGCAGGCGAGGAAGCGGGAGGGGGGGCGGGAAAGACACGGAAGCGGGAGGGGGGGCGGGTAAGACACGGAAGCGGGAGGGGGCGGAGGGGGGGTTGGGAACGGCGCACGGACAGCGGGGGTGGGGGGGTCGGAACGGCACAGACGACATGAGACGCAGCAAGCACTTACCAGAGGAAGACTTCTTCCGGTGGCAGTCCGCCTCGGAATGACAAAAGCAAACACGGACGACAAAAAAAAAGAAACCCCGCCCACCGCCCCGATGACTACACAGAGGGAACGCCCATGGATAAAATCTCGGGAACGCCCCCGAATCTGGTCCGTGATTGACGGACAGATCTCTGTTCCAATGGCTAGCCTCCATTTATGGAGCTAGCCAATGGAACAGAGGGCGTATTCAAGAGTCCCTTACTGAAGACTAGAGATTTCTCCTGGGGGCAGAGCTAACGCTCCGTGCCCCAGGCGAAACCTGAAAAGGAAATGTGCAAATAGGCAAGAGTCTCTACATTGGAGAGTTTTAAACTACTCATCATTTAAGTAACGAGGTAGCTCTGCTGACCAAGAATTATGCCATTCCTCAAACTGGGTTACAGGGTCCTCCTGCGAAATGCTCACACCACTTCAGTAAAACCGCCAACAAACGGCACAAACCGGACTTGCCCCCCTGCATATTAACACATAAATAGGAGAGAAGGATAATGTATTTCTTAGCCCAATTTACCTGCATTAGAAGGCTGCGCTCAGCCGAGAAGAGCAACAAACTGCATATTTCACACACACACCATACTGAAGCCCTTTTAAATCATCATTGAGACCTCTCTGCTTCCTCAGTCCAGGTGGCATATTCCTCTGGACTCAGCCCACCAAGCAAAAAGGTACATGAATATAATGAATACAAATTCAACAACCTAACTTACCTAATGCTCATCGAATGCCTCCAACATCAAGTACCCAAGGAGACTTGGTACGGTCATGGAAAGATTCAAAACCAATGTCCTGCATTCAAACCCTGAAAGACTAGCTGTGGATGCCTGCTACTTCCTTATAAGAGGAAACAAGTACTGCTCTTCTGTTCTACATTGCAGGCATGGGCGTCCATCCTTAAATTGCCAGACTCTACCGCCACTTCCAGTATATTGGCAACAGGACCCAACTTTTTTTTCCTTTTTTTTTTTTTTAAATCAAAGATGCCAAGCACCTGTGTGCATACATGAAGGCATTGGGGAACTACTTCGTCACAGTAAAAAGCATCAACTGTGGACGGGAAAGATGGGAGGGTAAACAGGGAGGAAAGGCAGACAAAACGTATCAGTTGAAAATCTTTGGAAGGTGACAGTGATGCCCATCACACACAGCACTTCAAATTTACAGTATTTGAATCGCAGTGGATAACAGAGGTCTTCTGGTCGAATGGAATGCATCACACAATGCTAACCCTGTTGCGCCAGGTGTTCAAACAAAACATCAATTGCACACCCTTATTCAAGGTGATATTCTAAGAGTCTGACAGCTGCAATCTATCCATTTATTTCCCTTCGAACTGTGCCGTTGTTTTCGAACTACAACATACACGTCCCCCCCCCCACCCCCAAGACTACTGATTTTTTTGATTTTTTAAGTTTTTGTAAAGTCTTGTACGTAAGTGATGCAAGATAAGTATTTTTTTTAATGTCCATTTAAATCTTGTGGTTGATAAATGAACATTCAAGTTCAGGCCTCCAAGTACCTCTCCAGTGTACATGAATGTGAATGGCCAATGTCTCCCAACACTCTGCGTGTAGTAATCCAGACAGCGGTCCTTCAAAATGAAAGCTCACGTGCTCCATTTGAGCTATTCTAAAATACATTAAATGTATATCGCCATTCAAGGAGATTAACACATAGCAAATAAATACATAAAATTGCTGTAAAGTCTAAGTTGTTGCATGTACTTCATGCACACTGGTTATTCGCATACCAAGACCTATTCAAGTACCTCTCCAGTCAGTGCTTTCAATTAACAGGTACCATCAGGAACAGAGTACCTGCACTTTTTTTTTTAAAGGGAGAACACCAGCACTTCTCAATAGACATGAAACGCTTTTAATGGGAGTATATGGTCGCTCCTTAGAAGCAAAAAGGGTACTTTGGGATAGTGAGTGCTAGTCCTTCTGGTATTCCTAGATTTTTGCCCTGAGCTGCACCCTCAGGGCAGCACTTTATGCTGTTAAAAATTACTACTTTTCAACCATTCCTAAAAATACTTGGGGAATTTATAACTTTCAGACTATTGTGACAACTTCACCTATACGGCACTACCCTACATTGTGAAATATAAACCATAAATAATCTGTTTTCCCCATATGTCGAGTATTTTTTGGTTCTTATACAAGTCAAGACTATTTCCTTAAGGTGAGGTGACCACTACCTCTTGGAAATTGAAATGATGTCCCTAATAGCTCACTGGCCTAAAAGTGCCACCTTGCATCTCTTCCACTGCTGGTGATCCCACTGTATCTTCAAACAGTCTGCAGAAGCCGATTCCCTATCTTGAGCTGTCCATCAAGCTGCAAAAGTCATTAGCTGAACTTATTCTCCTCAACCCCAAAAATATAATTGGTTCTTGATAGCGGGATTAACCATAGCCGGTGTTAACCATTAGACCAAACGATAAATCAGACCCAACCCCAAGTACTAGCTAGCCTTCACATGCATCTCTCTGAACATCAGGTGGCTCCACAAGACGCGCCCCCCCCCCCATTCTTGAGGCAGAGCCCAAGTTCAGTACTCTGCGCTTCTTAGTTACAATATGGTCAGCTAGGTCCATTACTAGGGAACCAGCTGGAGAACGCCCAGAACTAGACAAAGAAACCCACCAGTACCAACTGGTCTCAAAAATCTGTGCTATTCAACTCGTTTCATCCCACAGTGGGCAGGGAGCGTGGCATTTGCTACCACCCGAGTAAAGAACTGATTGAGTGAGTAAAGAAACATTACCACCCTCATATTTTACAAATTACTTGATGAGTTGCCACGTTACAAACTTGAACACAGCAGAGTACACGGTTTCTGTACAACACAGCGGGTAACAGGTTGGAAGTTGATCAGATGTTTGTAGAGGATTTTCAACTATTAAATTCAGAGCAGCCAATGAATGAACATTTCTAGTTCGCTCAGTCATCACAAGCACACCAAACACGTCTTATCTTCAAGAAGGAAAGTTCGAGAAATTACATACAACAATGCCTATGCGTTCTGCTTATGCTCAAAAACAAATCAAAAGGGCACATACAGGAAGGAGCCGAGTGTGCACACAGAACAAGGGTAACCAAAGTATCAAGTTATAATGTTTTATCGAGCGGCATTTCAGTTTTCAGATTTGACAGTCTGTTTATTCAGCAGTCTTTTGTTTCTTTGCTGTACAGGTTATCTAATTTTTCTATGTATTTAAAAATGTCTATACCTATTTTCTGACGCCTTATTGAGGCCTCAAAGATTTTCAAGTGGTCAAGTAATTACCATGTATGCACACTATATTTTTATGATTGACTTTCAGCAATATAGTAATCTGAATGTTTGCACACAACTAACGTGTTCCCAGCCTCACTGAACGAGCATTCCATTTGCTCATCAGAAGATGGGGTGTCTGAGACTCCAAAATCGTACCCGCGGCACCACGGACGCATTTTATTTCCAATTAGTTTAATTAAAGTGATTAGAAGCTACATGGGTTTAATGTTTACAGTGGAATAACCTCGCATTCAACATTTCTTTACAGTCAATCTTACCGGGCACCCCTCCTTCCGTTTACCAGCTCGGTTGATAACAGAGGTGCACTTTGCAGAGCACAGTAAATAAATACTCTAAGCACAAGGGCGTAGATAAGAGTCAAAGAAAAAAAAATGAAACAATCCTTGCTTTTATTTTGATTCTGGGCGGTGAAGACTATACTCAGGTGATCAGTCGAGTCAGACATGCTACAAACGCTATGTGACAACAGTGAAGTAGGCGTCAATATAGTCCCTACGCCAGAATGGACCCAACCCTGGGCCTAGCCTCACACACCTGCGACGCATGGGTGACAGCGCGCTATATATATACACACAACATAACACGCCAGGGTCAGTCCTTCGCCTGTGAGGCTCCGCACTGAGGCCCGCTCTTCCTGTCGGTACCATGAATGGGGGGCGCTCTGGGAATGGCGCGGAGGGTGCGAGACTGCAGACCATAGACTAATTCACCTGCTCTGAAAGAGCACCCTTGGGGAGTGCCTAGCACGTGGCTTCTGAGCTCAAAGTGAGGCTATGCAGCGCCTCGACACGGAAAGGCACGAGGACCAGCCTGACGAGGTCTGCTGCCTCCTGAAACTTACAACCGGTCTGTGCAACCTCCCGCCATAGCCAGCGGCCACAGGCCCTCGCGCAAGAGCTGCCAGCCTCGACCAGCTGAACGGGATACAGCCGCGCGCCTCCTCGTGCCGCCGCCGCCGCGCATGCACTGTGCACGACAGTGATGCTTGGAATGGGGCGGATGTCCTCACAGCCAAGCGGCAACAACAGCTGAAACAATCCGAGGATTAATGTTAAGTCGGTAACTCCGAGAGTGACAGGTGCAGCCGCAGGAGGTGAAGACGCGGGCTAATTATCAATAGCAAGGAGGGGGGGGGCCTACAGACCACTTCAAACCCCCTCACCAGACAAGAGGTCTGTGGGCCAGGGTACCAGCGGGAACGGGAGAGGTTGCACAGTCTGGTAGACCCTAGGAATCTGGTGGCAACAGTGCGTGCCTGCAAAAAAAAAAAAAATCATGGAGGGGGCAGTAGGATGAAGAGGGGTGTGGAATAATCACCCCATTCAGCCATAACATATTAAAACAAGTCAGGTCCCGGGCCGGCAGACAATCACAGCGTGGCCCGGGAATGACGTCACGGGGGTGTCCCGGGCCGGCGGCCAATCACAGCGCGGCCCAGGACAAAGGGGCGGGGCTTAAAAAAGTCAGAGAAACGCCCCCGAATCGCGTTTTCAGGGGAAAGCGTGATTGACAGCCTCTGTCTCCCAATGGCTAGCCTCCATTTATGGAGCTAGCCAATTGGAAACAGAGGCAGTCCAAACATCCCTACTGAAAACAAAAGTTTTCGAACTGGGAGGGGCACTGCCCCTCGCCAGGTCGAAACCTAAAAAGAGGAGACTGAAGACAGTCAGAAAATAAAATGAAAACCAATAAAAACAGTGGCAATAAAAACCAAGGAGGGATATGCCTTTAAATATGATTCATACCGTCACGTGTCTCTTTGAAAAGGGCAAGTTAAATAGGGTTATGTGTACAAACATAGATCTTAAGTGTTTTCATGCAATGATCTACACACATTAATTAACAATCCTGATTATAAAAAGCATGTGAATTCAATCTTATCATTCATCCCACAAGGCTTCATCGTATTCAAAAACCTGATCCAAAAGATTTCCCTTTGCGCCAAGTATTTATTGGTGTCAACATGTGGCCGAACCAACACCTGTTCAAGTATTGTGTATCTCAACTGTGGAATGGTGTGTTTTTGTTCTCCCCAGTGCAATGCCAAACTAAATTTCTCATTAGCCGTTCTAATCATGCTCTTATGCTCTGTGATCCTAATCTTTGCCTTTCTAGTGGTTCTTCCAATGTATACCAGTCCACAAGGACATTTGATGGCGTATATGACTGAGCTCGAATTACAGTCAGACGTGTGTTTTAATTTGATTGGTTTCCCTGGTTCAACGTCTACATGAGCCCCCTCGCGGCCATCGCACGCCAACACAACCTCAACATCATCTCCTACGCTGATGACACTCAACTGATCCTATCACTCACCAGAGACCCTAACACTGCCAAAACCAACCTACATGAAGGAATGAAAGAAGTAGCCGAGTGGATGAAGCACAGCCGTCTGAAACTGAACTCAGACAAAACAGAAGTCCTTATCTTAGGTACCTCCCCCTCCGCCTGGGATGACTCTTGGTGGCCAGAGGCCCTTGGAAAAGCACCCATCCTGACGGACCACGCACGGAACCTGGGCGTCATCCTGGACTCCTCACTCTCTATGAACAGACAAGTCAACGCCGTCTCATCATCTTGCTTCAACATTCTTCGCATGCTCAAAAAAACATTTTGCTGGATCCCCACCAAAACTAGGAAAACAGTCACCCACGCACTGGTCACGAGCCGCCTGGACTACGGAAACACCCTATACGCCGGTACCACCGCAAAACTCCAGAAAAAACTCCAACGCATCCAGAACGCTTCAGCCAGACTCTTTCTAGACATCCCGCGTAAAGACCACATCTCTGGTCACCTGAAAAACCTCCACTGGCTCCCCGTCAATAAGAGGATTACTTTCCGCCTCCTAACCCACGCACACAAAGCACTTTACGAACTTGGACCCGAATGCCTCAACGCACGACTTACCTTCTACACCCCCTCCCGCCAGCTACGATCCTCCAACCAAGCCCTTGCTACTGTGAGGGCGCTAGAGGGCGCACTGCAGAATGGCCGCACTGCCGTGAGGCTCCTGCCGCCCGGAGCTTATATCCGTTTATTGATCCTCTTGGCCATCGCTAATCCCTGCTCTCACCCCGGATTCCGGCTGTGGTAGCTACCGACCACACTCGGTCCAACTCCTGTGGAAATCGGAGCCTGCTGACCGAAGATACGGGGGCTGGAAGTTTCCCCCGCCTGACGCTTTGGAGGAAGGGTGATCCGTGGTCTGGCGTCCCTGTCTACTCCAGCCGCGGCTTCGCACGTGGGGTGGAGGCCCTGTCCCCCTCCCCCTCTGAATGTTCCTGGCGGCTGGGCACTCTGCTGGGCGCCCTGCCGCGACGGGCGATTGTGGCCGCTGCCTGTGACCCTGGGCGGCTTGTTTACAGCGGCGGTGCAGGAGCCACACCGGACCCTGAAGGTGGAGCGCGAGGGGGCCAGGTCTATAGCCCGAGGTGAGCGGCGGCCGTTACTCAGGCGGGTGTGGCGGGGTGATCGCGCCTGCTCGTGCCCCCGGCTGTGGTGTCCTTCTGATTGCTGGGAAGCTGCCTGCGCCATGGAGCGGTGAGCACGGAGTGGACTGCGGGTGCTTGTGGCTACTGCCTGGACATTTCTTGGCGCCCATTTTCATCAATGCGGTGGCTGGGTGACGGAGCTGCCCCGCATCGGCGGCGCCTGTTGTTGCAGCGCTGCGTTGTTTAGTGTACATGGTGGCACCTTCCTGCTGTCCGGCCTATTGACTGTTGTTTCGTGCCTTGGACCACAGGCCTGGTGGTCCGGGGAGTGCTTTCTATTCTCCTTGGGGGACTTTGCTGGTGCATGCCTGTGCACGCCGTCTTTAGCGCATCATTTGTGTGGCGCTTCTTTCCCTGCGCTGTGAAGTGCTATGCTGAATTACTATTGTGCCCCCCCGGCCTGATCCTGCCTACGACTGGGGTGCTCTCCTCTGCCACTACAGGAGCGGCTGGCTTTGTGACTATTGGAGGGGGTTGACTCCATAATAGCGCTACATCTCTGTGTGGCTGGCCGGTCACTTCACGCCGGTTTGGGGCTGGTGAGCACTGTGTGCTTTAGCGGTTGGGGCTCTCCGTTGGTGGCCTGTGGCGTTGGGCCCTGCAGTTCCTTGTCCTCTCCTCTGACATTGCGTTGGGCACTGTCCCACGCCAGGGGCGTGTTATCATGGAGAAACCTGACAACAAGCAGCCCAAGCTGTCCTCCGACTCTGTGAGGGCCAGGAGGGGTGCACGGTTGGTGCAGGAGGCCGGGAGTTCGCGTTCCCCCCCACCTGTCGCTGATGCTGTGCTGCAGCCTCCCACCCCAGACTTTCAGCAGATGATGCAGGAGATGAGGCAGGGATTTGCCACTATTGTGGATAAAGTGGACAAATTGTCCTCGCGCATGGACGCAGTGGTGCAGAAACTTGATGTGCATGAGGAACGCCTGACCTCGGCGGAGCAGCGCATCTCTGATCATGACGATACTGCCGCCTCTCATACCACCCAGTTGGCGAGAATAGACAATATCCTGCGGGTAATTGCCGCTAAGAACGAGGAGTTAGAAGTGAGGAGTCGGCGTAACAACATACGCGTGGTAGGCGTGCCGGAGACGACGAATGTGGGTAAAATGGAGACGTATGTGGAGAGACTCCTGGTTGGCGCGATTGGCGCGGAGGCGTTCTCTACGCAGTTCATTGTAGAACGAGCGCAACGCTCCCACGGGCCGCGTCCGGCCGCGGGGGCTACACCGCGTCCTATCATTGCCCGCCTCCTGAATTATCGGGACCGAGACGCTGCTCTCCGGGCGGCTCGCACTAATCGCACACTTTCTTTTGAGGGGGTCAACTTCACCATATACCCTGACTTTACGCCGATGGTGCAAGAGCAACGTCGTAAATTCCTGGCGGTCAAGAAAAAACTACGTGATCTGCAGGTAGACTATGCTTTGCTTTATCCTGCTAAGCTGAGGGTGACCCATCAGGCGAAGCAACATTTTTTCACGAACCCGCAGCATGCGGAGGACTTTGTGAAGCGCCTCAGGAGGGAGCGGTCTGCGCATGACCGGCAGGATGTGGAGGAACAGGAGGGCCACAGGTCGGCGGGAGAGGAGGAGGACGCTTGATTATGTTTCTTTCAACGCGGCGAATGTGATGCACGCTGTGCGCAGACACTCGTATTACTGCCCTGGTAGCCTGGGCACTTTCAGCCTTGTACTGATGGAGTTGGACATGAGAGTCACTGGTTTGGTCCGAGTGGCCACTGTTGGGGGTCACTGCGGGGACGATGGTTGATGACATTGATGTGCTCCGGGCACCCACTAACACACTGCGCCTGGGCCGTGTGTAAGCCCTGTGGGTCGGAGTGCGGCGTAGTGTGTGGGAGTGGTGATGTGCACCTCTGGTGGGCACCCCACCGGGAATGCCCCACTACTTTTCAGTTTCTTAGTGCGATTGACTTGTTGGTTGAATGGACGGATGGATGGGGGGGGGGGGTGGGTACCTGGGGGTCCTGCTAGTTGGGGGTTGATCAGGTGGGTGGGGGGGGGAGGCTGTGTTGGCAGCACGTGTTCCGTGTCCTTGGGATACTGGCGAGATTGACTGCGCTTGTGTGCTTGTCCTGGCGTTGCCCTGTGCTCGCTGCTCTGTTTTGTCCTCGGCCATACCGGGCCTGTACTGTCCTACTGCGTGTGGAGGAGGGACTGGTCTGCCCGCTCATTGTGGCCATTGTCGTAAGGGCAGGGATGGAAAGCTGCGGGATACTCTTGGGGCGCTCATGGTCGGTACGGATGGGTCATGGTATGTGTGCTGCACGTTACATTTTGTATTATCTGCGTGCCTGTTGCACGGTTGTTGCTGTTTGGGGCTGAGAGGGGGGTATCTGGTTATTAGGTTTGGGGATGGTAGGGATGAATGTGGTGTGAGGTTGTTGGAGAGGCCGTTGTGTGCGATGGTGTCGTTCCACTGCCTTGAGCCGAGAGAGTGGGATGGTGCACTGCTAGCATATGCCCTGTTGCGCCTTGATCATGGGTAATGTCGATTGGTACTGTGGATAAGATATCGATCTTGTCTTGGAATGTGCGTGGGCTTAATGATGCCAGGAAATGTCGGAACGTACTACAATATCTGGATAGACATGCAATACAAATAGCTTTCCTGCAGGAAACGCATCTGCGGCGTATGCCTGCTCCTACGTTTGGTGGGAGGTGGGCTACAGTGAAGACATTTGCATCATACTCCTCGTATGCTCGTGGAGTTGTTATACTTGTTAAGAAATCGCTATCCTTTCAAGAATTGGGAACACGTGTGGATTCTGAGGGGAGATATGTGTTATTATGGGGGAGGCTTGGGCAGGTCACTGTGCTCTTTGTGAATTGTTATGCACCTAACATTGATACGCCTGCTTTTTTTCTTACACTGTGGGGTCATGTTCTCGCTGTGGAAGCCTCACATATTGTATGGGGGGGGATTTCAATTTAGCGTTTCAGGCCTTGGAGGACAGATCGGAGGGGAGTCCTCAGTACAATACACAAGCCAGGGATGTCTTGCGGGGTATTGTGGAGGAGGCAGGACTGATTGATAGCTGGAGGTATGCTCACCCGGCGGTTAGAGAGGGCACGCACTTCACTGCACAAGCTCGCTCCTGGGCGCGGCTGGACTATATCTTCCTCTCCAGAGGGCTGGTAGCGGGGTTGCAGAAGGCGGTACACCTGGCCAGAACGTACTCTGATCATTGCCCAGTTACAGTTGTGTTTTCGGTGCCTGGACTACACAGGCCGCGCCCGCCCTGGAGGCTCTTCCCCTCTGCCTTATTGGACCCCGTTTTTAAGGCGGAACTGGGCGAGGAGGTGGAAGCTTTCTTTCCAAGGAATAAAGGTTCTGTTGATAGTGTGGAGGTGATATGGGAGGCATTTAAGGTTACGATCCGGGGTGTCACTATCTCCAAGAGCTGTGGGGTGCTCAAGTCTATTGTTCGGACTCTCGAGGGTTTAGAGGCTGACTTGAGACAACTGGAACGTAGATTGCAGGCTGGTTCGGATCCCGACCTTATGGGTCAGTTCTGGGGTAAGCTTTCAGAGTACGAGGAGGAGGCTGCCAGGGAGGCTAAGCATAGGGGGAAGTACTGGACGGCGAGGAGGTACTGCGAGGGTGAGAGGCCTGGGAAGGTGCTTGCAGCACTCACGAGACATCAGAGGTATAGTGCGGATGTGTTGGAACTGGTCTTGCCGGATGGCACACGCTGTAGAGACACAAAGGAGATTCAGGAGGCATTTATCAATCATTACGCCCACTTGTACACTACTCAGCAATCGGAAGATGTGCGATATGGGGGATTCCTTGATGATTTAGCGCTTTGCTGGCTTTCAGACGATCACAGGGCGTTCTTAGGTAGGCCCCTTGAGGAAGGGGAGATCAGGAGTGCCATCATGTCCCTGAACAACGGGAAGGCTACGGGTCTGGACGGCCTTCCCGCCGAATTCTATAAATGTTATGTGGATATTATGGCTCCTGTTCTTCGTGAGGTTTTTGAAGAGTCCCTTGAGGTGGGGAGACTACCGGGGTCTATGAGGGAAGTTGCTATCACCTCGTTACTCAAACCGGGCAAGGATCCCCTAGACATGGGTTCCTATAGGCCTCTTTCGTTACTCAATTGTGATGTCAAGATTCTGGCGAAAGTGTTGGCGGTTCGGCTCTCGGAGCTCATGCCTGTTCTTGTCTTGCCTGACCAGTCCGGATTCGTGCCTGGCCGGGCGACATCTCATAATCTTCGGACATTGTTTTCCCTGATCCCGACTATAGCTCCGGAACTCCCGGTAGCCGCCGTTTTTTTGGACGCTACCAAGGCGTTTGATTCCGTGGAGTGGGGTTACCTCATTGATGTTCTGTGCAGGATGGGGTTTCCTCTGATTTTTATCTCGTGGGTCAAACTATTGTACACTGACCCGGTGGCGAAGGTAGTCGTGAATGGTGTGCTCTCCCCCCAGTTCCCTATTACTAGGGGGACCAGGCAGGGATGTCCCCTTTCTCCTCTCCTGTTTGCCATTGCCATAGAGCCTCTTGCTTGCCGGATTTGCCAGCTGCACCAACAGAGTGTGTTTAATTGTTTTCAGCGCCAAGTGGGAATCTGTTTATATGCGGATGATGTCACTCTTTATGTGAAGGATCCGCAGGCGAATCTTAATGCGCTTTTGCGAGAGCTGGTTGCCTTCGGAGGTGTCTCTGGGATACATATCAATTGGCAGAAATCCCAATTCTTCCCGCTCACTACAGCGGTTCATCGATTTCCGTTGGACTACCCTTTGGAGTGGTGTGACTTGGAGCTGCGATATCTTGGTATTGTGATCTCTTTGAGTAAAGAGGAGACTATTAGGCTCAATTATGGCGTCGCTATCACTAAACTGGCGGATAACATCACGAGATGGATGTCGTTACCTTTATCCATGGCAGGTAGGGCGTCTCTGATTAAAATGGTGGTCTTACCCCGCTTTTTGTATCTTTTTCAAAATATTCCATATCACCCTGGAGCGTATTTTTTTAAACGTCTCCGCTCGGAACTGATTCGTCTGTTCTGGGGGGGTAAAAATCCGAGAGTGGCTTGGGCTACCTTAACGTTACCCTATGTCGATGGAGGTTTTGATGTTCCTGACTTTGAGCTTTATTATTTGAGCGCTCAAACACACTATGCATATCACTGGATGCGTCCCACGCCGTTTATGCCACAGTTCGCGGCTGAACAATGGGTCGCCCATCCTCTCCCGTTGGAAGGCATGGTGCTGGGCAATGTGGGTGATGTGGATACACATCAGACAACGGTGACGTGCACGGTGGATGCTTGGAAACGTGTGGCGAAATTACTGGGTCTTTCCTTCCTCTATTCACCTGCTCTACCCCTGGCGTATCATCCTGCTTTGTCCCTATTGCAGGGGACAGGTTTCCAGCGTCTTTGCAAGCGTCTTGGGACACTTACGTGGGGTAGCCTTTTTCGTGAGGGCACCTTTCGTACCCGGGACCAATTTTTTGGTGCTGCGAGTTATTCCCCCTTAGAGATGTTTTATTATGTTCGCTTGCGACAAGGCCTGCGTACCTTACTACCGGAGTTTCCTAGGGAGCCAGACGTGACCTTACCGCTCCACGTTCTGTTAGTCTCCGATGGGCGTCATTTGGTCTCGAAGCTGTATGGTGCCATTAGACGGCAACGGGTTGCGCCGGCTAGTCGGGTACGGGAACAATAGAATGCTGAACTTGGAATTACCATCTCTGACAAACAGAGGGCGTACTGTTGTGGTGTTACGGCTAATATCTCCTCTAGTTGCCGTTTGAAAATCATACACTACAAGTTCATCCAAAGGTTTTATTATACCCCAGCCAGGAAACTTAGATTTCGATTGTCGGAGGACGATAGGTGTATCCGTTGCCGGGCAGCGGGAGTTGATTTCCTGCACCTGGCATGGGAATGTGCGACCGTCATGGAGTACTGGGTGCAGGTTCATGCTGCTCTTCAGACTATGACCGAGGATGGTGTGTTGTTCGACCCCATGGTCCTCCTGTTGGGGTATACTAAGGAGGTGCCAGCCCTCCACCGTAGATTTGTGGATGTGGCCTTATTGTTGGCCAAACGTCGAGTGGCTTGCTGTTGGGGACGGGGCAGAGTACCACAGTTTAAGGACTGGTTGAATGATATCATTTACTGTCAGGACCAATACAATGTATATGCGGAACTGATGCCCGTGCGCTGTAGGCCTAAGGATTTCTGGAGCCCATTGCAGGTGTACCTCCTCACTAGGGCGGTGCAGGACTCTGAACCTGAAAGTGAGGACCGGGTTGGGGTTGGTTGAGTGACACGTGGTTTGTTTGACCACGCTGGCGCCTGCCGGTCCCCATACCCTGCTGTGCATGGGGCTGTTTCTTTCTTCTGGTGCTCTGCTAATTACATACGTCACACTGAGATGTCCCTGTGGGGGGGGGTGGGCCAGTGACTGCCTTCTTGTGGTGGTTGGAGGTGTTCCTCCTCTGACCAAGTGTTGCATGGTGGGTGGTCGTCCACTGGGTTGCTGTTTGTCTCCCTTCCTTACCGAATGTGAGCTACGGGTCGGTACCCCTTCAATTACCAACTGATTGTACGGATGCGCTCCACGCAGCCCAACTGCAGATGTTATGTGATTCTCCATTGATGTCTACACTGTACTATGCCTTGACATGAAGCCTGGCTATTTCAATCCTATTGCTGCATTGCACTGTCTCTGACTATTTGTATGGTTTATGAATGTACCACTGCTGTCTTTTGCTTGTCCCCAAATAAAGGTTTAAAAAAAAAAAAAGCCCTTGCTACTGTACCCCGCATCAACAAAACCACCATGGGAGGCAGATCCTTCTCCTACCTGGCAGCTAAAACCTGGAACTCACTTCCCACTCACCTTCGCCTCACTCAGAACCACCTAGCATTCAGAAAGCAACCTAAAACTTGGATATTCGACAAGTAATTCCCCACCCTTCTTCAAGCGCCTTGAGACCCTCTGGGTATGTAGCGCGCTGTATAAATCTTTGACTTGACTTGACTTGTGTGAGGGTGTGTAAAAACATTGCCCTCAATCACGTTGCCACAGTGGCCACAATTATAACACTTACGCATACCTCGTGTGGATGATGATCCCTGCTCTACGCTAGTCTTGCTTAATATCTCTCGCAAGTTCTTCAATCACATTGTTTAAGAATTTCAAGGTTAAACCTTGATTTAATTTGAAACACTGGTATTAACATTGTATAAATGTAGAGCACCTTATTGGGCCTTTTGAACAGTGCACCCTGGTATTTAAACATATTGTGTTTAAATCAATTGTCTTATTTTGCACCTGACAGGGGCCAGTCAGGGACCTCCGGGGTTAGCACCAATTCTTTAAAATCAGACAACCAATAGTTTTAGAATTTAATTGCGAAAATACAAGGTGTGCAGGTTATTACGCTTTTGTCTAGATAGGCACCTTTGCCAAAATCTCTAGGTCCACAAGAATAGTTTTGTTTTCTGGTTCTCTCCTTTTTGTCCATCTCTTGTATTGAAATTCTATAGTCCTGAGGTAAGTTCCTCTCCCCAGAGGGACAATATCTGCGTGCCAAAATATGTTGATGGAAAAGAGAAACAGGGTCAGTAGCTCTATCCTCTGTTTTAATACTGTGGGAGGAGATACAAGTATAAACCATTTTTAGCTCAACGACTCACAATTTGAGAGTTTAACAAAGGGAGAATGTAAATGATGACTTAAGGGACATAACCTCACCCAAACTAGGGAATCCATAACTAGGGAACTCTACAACCAATGAACAGTAGTACCTACGGAAGCTTCCAAGTGTTAGATGTAGAACCCACTTATGAAGTATAACATGCTATTTAGGTAAGGGTTCATCATCCTTTGTGAGTACATGCATGTGTAGTGTTTATATAAGGGATTTTGGCTCTTCCAGGAGTTCTCTCCATGATTTCATAAAAGGCTCAAGATTTGGCTCTTCAAATGATCCCAGCAAGTACTCAGCGCCTGGATACCCTCTCATGTGATTTAGTTGTGGTGCTCTATCAATCAATCAATCAATCAATCAAGGCATTTATATAGCGCGCTACTCACCCAGAGGGTCTCAAGGCGCTTGGGGGGAGGGGGGGGGGGGGGGGGGTCTGCTACTGTTTGAACAGCCAGGTCTTGAGCTGCTTCCTGAAGGAGAGGTGGTCCTGGGTGAGGCGAAGGTGGGTGGGGAGGGAGTTCCATGTCTTGGCGGCCAGGTAGGAGAAGGACCTTCCTCCTGTGGTGGCTCTTCGGATGCGGGGGACGGTGACGAGGGCGTGGCTGGTCGATCGAAGCTGGCGGGCCGGGGTGTAGAAGTTGAGTCGGTTGTTGAGGTATCCTGGGCCTTGGTTGTGCAGGGCTTAGTGTGCGTGGGTGAGGAGTCGGAACATGATTCTCTTGTTGATCAGGATCCAGTGCAGGTCTCTCAGGTGTTCGGAGATGTGGCTGTGTCGGGGGATGTCCAGGATGAGTCTTGCTGAGGCGTTCTGGATCCGCTGAAGTCTCTTCTGGAGTTTGGCAGTGGTTCCAGCGTAGAGGGAGTTGCCGTAGTATAGATGGCTGGTGACGAGGGCCTGGGTGACCGCCTTCCTAGTCTCGGTGGGGATCCACCGGTAGATCTTTCGTAGCATGCGCAGGGTGTTGAAGCGTGACGAGGAGACGGCGTTGACTTGTCTGGTCATGGAGAGGGAGGAGTCCAGGATGAAGCCCAGGTTTTGTGCGTGGTCCGTTGGTTTAGGTGCGCTGCCCAGGGCAGGGGGCCACCAGGAGTCGTCCCAGGCGGAGGGCGAAGATCCCAGGATAAGGTCTTCCGTCTTGTCTGAGTTCAGTTTCAGGCGGCTGTTCATTATCCATTGGGCCACGTCTTTCATCCCTTCGTGTAGGTTGGCTCTGGCGGTGTCGGGGTCGTTGGTGAGGGAGAGGATCAGCTGGGTGTCGTCGGCGTAAGAGATGATGTTGAGGTTGTGCTGGCGTGCGATGGCCGCAAGGGGGCTCATGTAGACATTGAAGAGGGTGGGGCTGAGCGATGAACCCTGGGGGACTCCGCAGATGACTTCAATGGCCTCTGATTTGAACGGGGGAGGCGGACTCTCTGCGTCCTTCCTGCGAGGAAGGAGGTGATCCATTCTAGTGCCTTCTCTTGGATTCCGACACTGCAGAGGCGCTGTGTTACGGTGCGGTGGCAGACAGTGTCGAATGCTGCGGAGAGGTCCAGGAGGATGAGGGCCGCTGTTTCCCCGTTGTCGAGCAGGGCTCGGATGTCGTCAGTGGCGGCAATGAGGGCGGTCTCGGTGCTGTGGTTGGCCCGGAAGCCAGACTGCGAGGGGTCGAGGGATCCATTCGTCTCGAGGAAGGCGGCCAGCTGCTTGTTGACGGTCTTCTCGATGACTTTGGCTGGAAACGGGAGAAGCGAGATCGGGCGGTAGTTTAGACTTTATGTATATAACAGGCGGTTTTTGAAGTGGGCCTGGCGACTTTGTGACATTTTGAAACTTAGTTGACAAGTGGCTCCATGGCATCTACAACACTGAGGCCTATTCAGGCATTTTACCTAACAGCCAGGGCCAGCCCCTAATCGGTTGACAAGCTTGCCCATGCCCAAGGCCAGTCCTGTCAAGTATCACGTATCAGGTGTGACACTACCGGTGCTCCGCGTCACCGTACTGAAATGCATTGTCACGCATATGATGCATTCTCCATAGTGTACCAGCTAAAGCGCTGTAACATTAACTGGCGTGTGTGGCAGCTGGCAATGGCATCACGTCACAAGGCATGGCCTGTGCGCCTGCTCTTGGGGGCTTGGTATGCTCACCACTGAGCAATGAGCTGCTGGAAGGTTCTTACCTGCATTGCTACAATGTACCGATCTCGGGGGATTCCTGTGTCGCTGCGCCGCTCTGAGTCAGACAGCCTGCCGCCTAACATCACGCTGTAGTGCCCTAGAACCGGGCCCATTTAAGTTGTATGTGGATTGGCGCCTCAGGGGACCTCATGTCCTAGAGTCAGAGCTGGGAGTTTCCCAGCGGCTGGCTACTGGTTTCCGGCCGCAATCATTGCCTCTGCTCGCAGCGCTGCCTACTGCTCGCACTGGCCCCGGCATGCCACCCTTATTGACGGCCGCAGTACAGGTCGAGTTTTCTGGTGAGTTTTTCTGCAGTGAAGTTCTCATTTCCTGAGGCCTCACTTCAGGTTTTGTGATTGTTTTTTTTTTTTTTGCTCCCTGGCCTCATCTGCAGATAATGACCTCTGGAGGTCGATGCCACAGTCTTTCACTGCAAATGAATTTCAAACAAGATGCTGAAACATCGATACGGGGGAGTAGAAATAAAAATGTTAAAATTGTTCGCGCAATAATCAGGCCACACTGTTGTTAAGCGTAAAAGGCCATTTATTAGGACCAGGCTGCACAACATAAACCAGAACAACAATCAACAACAACTAAATCTCCCCCCAACGCAAACTCCATCCTCATACTCTCCTTTCATTCCACCTTCCGTTCTTCAACCTTACTTCCAATCTCTCTACGCATCCTGGCACTACTCTCATGCCACCAATCGCTCCCCCCCCCATCATTCACTCCTCCCCCCCACGAGAGGTGGGTGCGCCTGCTAGTGACTCCCCCACCCCTCCCAAATACCGCCAACCCTGCAGCCGGTCCTAAACTGGCACGCTCTGCCAACCCTACCCCCAAGCCCTAATAACTGTAGGGTGGGTGGGTGGCCACAGAAAAAGCTGCTCCCCACCCAGCAATGCCAGAATGCAGGAAGAGGAAGTCGCCTTCCTCCCCTGCATTCTTATACCCACCCCCAACCACATCCCCAACCCCAACCCCAGCCTGGCCCTTCCCCGCGCGAACGACCCCAGGGGAAGACTAGACTGCGTCTTCGCTTCCCCTGGGGCCCTCCATCGCGTAATAATCAGACCACACTGTTGTTAAGCATAAAAGGCCATTTATTAGGACCAGGCTGCACAACATAAACCAGAACAACAATCAACAACAACTAAATCCCCCCAACGCAAACTCCATCCTCATACTCTCCTTTCATTCCACCTTCTGTTCTTCAACCTTACTTCCAATCTCTCTTCGCATCCTGGTACTACTCTCATGCCACCAGTCGCCCCCCCATCACTCACTCCTCCCCCCCACGAGAGGTGGATACGCCCGCTAGTGACTTCCCCACCCCTCCCAAATACCGCCAACCAGGGAACCCCCTTTAGGGCGGTTACCTGCCCCCCCCCCCCCCCCCCCCCAGGTGCTAATGTGCATCTTTCACCACCACTCACTCATACACCCCTGCGGCACTAGATCGCTTTGTTCCACAACTTACTTACTACATCACGCACCTCCATCATATAATACGCATTCCCAAGCGTCGAAAGATGCACTTCGTCATCCCTAAAAAGCAACCTTTCTTCAAGTCGTAGTTCGGGATGGGCGATCACCTTTATGTCCTTCGATTCACAGAAAACCCTCATTGCCCTGTTCAATTTTCTCAGAGCCTTCTCCACTGACCCATGTTTATTTGCCCCCGCCAAACTCTTCTGGGAACGAATTCAGTCCAAGCAATGCAAGCCCCAGATAACTTAGTTCCCTCTGCATCAGATGCAAGAGCGCCAAACCCGACAGCTGAATCAAGTCATTTTCCCCCAAGTGAATGATCAACAAGTCCGGGCATCCCCTCTGTGGGACCATCTTCGCGAGCCAGGGCAACAGTGCCCCCCATCGCATCCCCCCTTTCCCCCACCAGTGCACTTCATGTTGCAGTCCATTGAATTCCCAGGTTACGGCCGTACACCTTCTGCTCCGCATATCTCGATGCCCAGTGCACAAAGGAATGCCCCACAATCCATGTGACCGTCTTGGCCCCCGGTCCGCCCACACAATCTACGAAAGAAAAAGGTATTAATACTCATCCTGGTAAAATTGACACCTCAACATCCTATCCCCCTGTCCCTAGCTCCACAACCTACTTCCTGACATACCTCTCACAACATCGTGACTTCCATCTACCAATCCTTCATATCCGATCCCAAGACCACCCCAACCGTGCCGCCGCAGTTGCCGCCCCTATTCGAAAAGAGTGGGTCCTAAACCCCTCCGGATTCAGCCCCAACCTGCCCACCGCCTTGCGCAAAACCGCTAACAGCTGCACCGCCATAACCCGGGCCCCAGACTCATGACAAAATATCTCACCACCCTACAACCGTACCTGGTCCACAAACGACCTCCACTCATTCACCGGGCACACACCGTCCCATCCACTCTCGAACAGCCAAACCCACTTTCCCCTCCCCAACTGGTCCGTATTAGACTGGCTCAGCCAAATACCCAATCGTCCCGATTCCACACAGACCTCCTCAAACCGCCTACCACCTCCGGACCTTGTCCCCAACAACTCTGAAACCCTGAAAGCCCCAAAAAACATCCACACCATACACAACCTAAACAGCCGAACCTCAAACCCATTGTAACAGCACAACGGTAACACTTAAACTATACGAACCAACAATTCAAATGTCACAGCTTCCCTCAATACCCCTCCCCCCTGCAAAACCAGCAATGCCAGAATGCAGGAAGAGGAAGTCGCCTTCCTCCCTTGCATTCTTATGCCCACCCCCCAACCACACCCCCAACCCCAGCCTGGCCCTTCCCCGCGCGAATGACCACAGGGGAAGACTAGACGGCATCTTCGCTTCCCCTAGGGCCCTCCATTTGATTCCAGGCAAGTTTCTAGGAATGAGTCATTGTTCGGGCTTTTTCAGGGTTGTACCTGCAGCCCTCCTCAACCAGAGCCTGCTTCCCTGGTCTCCTGGGCACGCGCAGGTGGAAGGCTGATTAGGACAGGTTTTCATCTTTTTTGCATTGGAAAATCCTCGACTGTAAGTTTGGCGGTTTTCTATTAATTGCCCAGGGATTCAGTCAGTGGCGAGCAGGCCTCCTGTAATTAAACATCCTTGTATTGGAATGCAGAAAGTGGCGCCTGGGAGCTTACAACAGCCTGCACCTGCCAATCACGCGGCCTGGGAATAAGGGGGGCAAAAGGGTGGCATGGATATACCTGTTATAATGCCATCACAGTGGTGTGGACGGCATGGACAGAGTCGTTAGTGCCTTTCTATTTATGGTGCTTTTCAGAAGTTGAAAGGTCTTCTTGGAGTTTCTTGTTGCTCAATGGGTGTAATTTATGGTACTTATATGTTTCCTTCGTCTTTATTGTTTGATTTCATTGCTTGATTTTGCAAGTAAGAAAGTGTCACTCATAGTCGTTGGAATGTCACTCATAATTTCCCTGAAATTATGAAAATGTCACACATAGCAATCTAAAACCTTGGCAGCTATGCAAAGCCGGTCCTGACCACAGCACATTGTACACTGGGTTTTGACCTGGTAAAGTAAGAGTTAGAAACAAAAGTACAAGCCCCTCAATGCAAGATTATCTGAAAATCCAGGAATTGTATCATATTTCATAGTGCACTTGGTGGACTCGTGAAATGCAAAGTAATATTTCGTTGCCGACTTTCTTTAATTGAAGGTAAGGCATATATACACAGGCAGAAGCACATTTTCAAGATCCATCTATGTATGCTCTTTTGTTTAACCTTTTACCCTCGTTATATACGCAGTGATTAGTAAACGCCCTTTTGACCGGAACTTGGGCTTGTTTTGAAAAAAGCCTGAAAAAAAGAGTGACGATATCTGTCTCACACAGGAAAAGAGAAAGTGAAAGTACGCAGCGTCATTTCATTGGTGACCTGTCAGCTTTTGCAGCACAAGAGGGAAACCTCTCCACTCCGAGAGGTAGGAAGCACTAGTCCTTCTTTGCAACGGCCAGGCCGTTTTCTGCTGCTTTTTCCGTCTTGCTACTGTCAGAACGCTCTCCCACCCCCTTGTTTATGAGTAGTCAGTGTTGAACCCAGCCCACCATAATTTAGGACGGAAAGCTGCTTCCTCAGGTATCACATTGACAGACATACGCCTCCAGGAACCAAGCGCTCAGAAGCCACACCCCTGACAGGTATGGGAATGCCAGTTTCCCACTGACCGGAAGTTTTGAACCTGAAAGGGGGAGGTCTTCCCGGACAGGGACACAGTTCTGCCCCTCTGCCCAAGACCTGCGAATCACTCGTTCCTTAATTAGAGGCTGAATGCTGGCAGCGCCGACACCCCCGATTTTTTTTTAAAATTTATTTATTTATTGCGATTTTATATAGCACGAATATTACCCGAAGAGCGCTTTACAAAATAAAAACCAGTTGCCTTACATTAGGACTTAAGATTACATGAGCTACAAAGGAGATATCAACAGGAATAATTGCAAATATACAAGTTGCATAATTGTTGACAAAAGTATCGGTGTCACATAAAGTGATCTTGAATGACCATCAGAGAGTATTGTACGAGCAGATGGGGTTAAAAGTCAGTTCCGCAATACAAAATGTCAATTCATATCCGGGTCGGATTGTGATCACAATTTGGCCTGGGCACTGACGAAAAAAGTGGCCCACATTCGCAGGCGTGGCCCACATTTGCGGGGCGTGGCCCACATTCGCGTGGCGTGACCCACATTCGCGGGCGTGCCCTTTCATGAAACACACAAGGAATGTAAGTGGGAGGATATTGTTCTTGGGAAGGACACAGGGCCAAGGTGACAATGTCCTACAAGCTGAGCACCTAAAAAACAGCCAGGCCCCTTTCTATTACCAAATCATTCCCAGCCCTCCAGCGCAGGAGCATCTGAAAACAGGAAGGTCCCTTTCTCTTAAAAGCCCTCCCGCGCAGAAGCATCTGAAAACAGCGAGGCCCCTTTCTATTACAAAATTATTCCTCAGCCCTCCAGCGCAGGAGCATATGAAAAACAGCGAGGCCCATTTCACTTAAAAATGATTCCCCAGCCCTCCAGCGCAGGAGCACCTGAAAACAGCACGGCCCCTTTCTCTAAAAAAATTATTCCCCAGCCCTCCAGCGCAGGAGCACCTGACAACAGCGAGGCCCCTTTCTCTTAAAACACTATTCCCCAGCCCTCCAGCGGAGGAGCACCTGAAAACAGCGAGGCCCCTTTCTATTACAAAATGATACCCCAGCCCTCCAGCGCAGGAGCACCTGAAAACAGCGAGGCCCCACCTATATGTAAACTACTCAGCCCTCCCCAGCCCTTCACTGCCTCAGGGCAATGGCGTGGCAGGAGAGGGGCTAAAGCAAAAACACCGCTTCTGGGCCATCCATGGGGGTGGGGGGGAGGCTAAGGTGAAGATGGTGCGAGTTCCCCACATCACCTGGCCCCATAGTGAGACCCATTCTTCCTCGCCCATTATGCCCTGAACGAGAAGGGCTGTGGGCGAGGACTAATGCAAGCACTGTTTCTGGGCTGCGTGGGCCCCAGGGGCTCACACCTGAGCAACACCTGGCCCCCTGGGAGGCCGATTCTGGCACACAATCACCCCTCCCCAGCCCACCATCAGCATGATTGCTTGGCTGGGGTTGGGGTGAAGGAGAGGCCACAGCTGATCATCGCTGAATGGCCAGCTCGGCTGCACAGCGAAGCTGCTTTCCTCTCCCTGTCAGTGCTCTCTGTGGGCTAGTAAAGGGGGAACAAACCGGCCCACTGAGTGCACAGAGACACCGGCCCTTCGGCCCATGCCCGAGTGCCCACAGTGCCAATCCGCCCCTGATTCATATATGATCCCCGGTATTACTTGTAAGCAGGGCACTAGTCGTAAAAAAAGAAGTAGAGGGACGCTGTCACCGGAAGTGACGTCACAACAGGAAGTGATGTCACAAAAGGTACTGAGCTCCTCGTCCCAGAGAGGCCAAAGAGTGAAGTCCAGCTGTTTGGCAAGGGGGATTGCGTCCCCCGGTAAAATAAGTGGCGGGACGCCGTCCACCCGTGTGTTACCCCGACTCGAGCCCTGCTTGTAAGTAAAGAAGTGCTCAGCCATTTCCTGGAACGGTTTTAATTGCCAAGTGGGCCAATCAGCGATTTCCCTTCGTACATGGTAGCCTAGAGCCGATGTATGCATACGTTCCAATAGAACCTATTCAACCAGGAGACTCACGATTTTTAAAACCAAAGCAGGCTTTGTTTAAGTTGTCCCCCCTCCAACCTGAAATTGCCTCTGCTTCAATTGAATTCAATGCGCAAATTCATTCTCCCGATTTCTTATTTTAAATCTCCCACTTTCCTGTTCTAAAATGATGGCGTGTATGGTATTTCTACACCACGAACCTGGCCAAAAGCCAGTGGAGGAATTATAAGAATAAGAGTAACTTTTTTTTTTTTTTATTAGAGCGAACTAGCCCCCAACCGAATCGGGTATCAGAGCGCTTTACATAGCACCAGTTATGTTACATGAGGACACACATTCATTTTAGGCACGGGGATATTAAGTGATTTGCCCAGAATCACAGGAAGTTTTGGCGACAGTTATTGTTTTTCAACTAGCTTAGCAAATAGTTTCACTTTTTGGTTTATAAGTATTGCTTTATCAGTTTCCGCTTGCCTACGGTCTCATTCCAATATGCTGTATTCATTCAGAGCAAGTGGTCCGTTGGATCGAGGATTGCGATGGGGTGGGGTCCAGGGAGTTGGACAGGTGACTCGACCCAGGGGAAGCATGCTTGAAAACAGATATGGGACTGTTTGCCCCACCTGGACCGATGGAAACGGGAACACGCATAGTGTGAATAAGGGACACTCCCTCTTCTCAAGGAAGAAGCCGCGGGCCGGGGAGGCGAACCACTGAGGGGCCCAAGTTGAAATCGTACCGAGGGCGGAACACGGGAGACGTGAAGGCAAAAAGCCCACAAAAACAGGCCGCACTGAGATTGGCTGGCGCCGTTCAAAAGGCTCAATCACAAGAAGGGCCTTTTGCAGAAACAGGGAATTAAGGGCGAGAGGCAGCACTCCGTTCATTGTGTTCTGCAGCCCATCACAGCGCTGACTGTGTGAACCAACTTCACCGGAGATAAAGTGTCACAGATCGAAAAGAAAACCAAAACTGCAACTACAATTTATTTAATGAATGTGGAGTAATGAGGCTACCACCTCGGGATCCAAACCACACCACTGTTAGAAGGAATCTGACCGCCAGAAAAGAAGACGTCTAGGTAGTTCACTGTACTGCGAACCCGCGCCAATTGGCCACGAACATTGCCACGAACACTGGATATGCCGTGCTAGGAGAGCGACGCTTCCCCCCCAAAGGACGCTAACTACCAGACAGAGGACTCAAGTGCGGTCGACGAGCCGTGCATAGATGCTGGTCATGGGGGAGCACCCTAGCTAAGATGCCTGGATACAACGTAGCAGTGTCCTCTAGCTGCAGACAAAGAAGCTCGACAAATGAAGAATCGCAGGAGGAGCCCAGCTGTGCCGCCACACCGGTACCTGCAGCCAGGAAGGCGGTGTCAAGAAGCAAAGGCTCATCGAATGAAGAATCCCACGAAGAGCACACTTGTCCCAACAGATTGGCGCTTGCTGGCAGGATGGCAGTGCCAAGCAGCGGGCGTTTGGAATACAACATGGTGAGGAGATCAGGCCTCCCTGAAGCACCTGGAGCCAGCCCAGTGGAGTTCCTGGGGAGCATTATAAACAAATAGGGAGAGTAAAGGGATTTTATCCACCTGGGTGGACGGAAGAGTACTCCTGATCCCCTGGGATAGGTAACTATATAACAAAAGGAGGAGTACCACCATAAAAAAAAGGCTCAAAGAGCGATTTTGGTGGGATGAGATTCTAATGAGAAAAAAGAAGAAGTCCTTCTTTGTTTTTAATAAACCCCTCACTCACCGACCTGGTCGGTGACATGCTTCATCATCGGGGCCACCTTGACAGCCGAGTGCCGTCAAGGTGTGCTGCGACACCTGGAATACAGTGGAGCGGGTATGTGAGTGATGAATGCAAGAAAAAGAAGTAAGTGAGTTAAAAATTTTCCTGGTATGGCTTATATGTGAAAACTTTATTCTTAAGACTACTGGACAATAATAAAAACAGTGTATGTGTCGATACAGTAAAGGTTTTATTATGACCAAATGTATCTATAATATGTGTGCAAGGTCTACATGTTTCAAACCGCGTGGAAATTGCCGGTTTTTCTTCAGGACCATAAAAGGAAATGGGTGGTCAGGGTACACTAACGCCCTGCCATACCTGCAAACCTTTGTTCCCTGGTAACAAAAATAGTTACAGGGCAAGAGAAAGGTAACCCAAAAGTGGTTACAACAAAAGCAAAAAACCTGTAAAGAAAGAGGAAGTATAAGTCACCAAAACTAGTTACGTGCCTGTAACGTAGTGAAGTGGCGGAATCTGCTCTTTCTGTGAATCATCCCACAATCAGTTAATGCGGACTAATCAGGTGCAATTGTGGTGATCGAGTTGAGAAACATTATCATTAGCAAAGGCTCATCGAATGAAGAATCCCACGAAGAGCACACTTGTCCCAACAGATTGGCGCTTGCTGGCAGGATGGCGGTGCCAAGCAGCGGGCGTTTGGAATACAACATGGTGAGGAGATCAGGCCTCCCTGAAGCACCTGGAGCCAGCCCAGTGGAGTTCCTGGGGAGCAGCCTACCCAATAGGGTGACCAACCGTCTGTCATTTTCATGGACGGTCCCTGAATTTACTGCTATGTCCGTTGACCGTCAAGGAAGTTTCCACGGACGGCATTTGTCCGTGATTATAGCCTTGATGCTGACCGACAAATGTTCAGCAGTTGATTCTTGAGAGGGCTCAGTTCAATCAGCTGAAGCTGGTGGGAGGGTCTGTCCTGTGCTCTGATTCAGAGGTAGGGGCAGCCAGGGTGCCGGGCTGCTTCAAAGAAATGCAAATGTAGGGACTAGTTAGTCTGCACATGTAAAGGCTGCTTGAATGCAAAATAATTGTTAATTGCTAGAGTTAAGCTGCCTGAAGTGAAAGATTTCTTTTTTTGCCAATGTATTGTTAGGGTGCTCCAAGCTGAGCTGTGAAATTTCATGATTTTAACAATTCATACATATATCTTCAAGTAAGAAATAAAACATACTTCCGTTAATTGAAGATATGAATGTAGATGTGTCATTTAGGGTGCAAATCTGCCTCAGTTCCACTGCTAGCTATGCTCTTCCAGTGCAACATATAAGGATTGAGGCAGTTCTCTCCTTTGCTGCTCACTCGTTGTGTTAAAGGACAGATCCTGGAACTGCACACTCGATTATAGCTCCTTCAATAGGCACCCAGGATTAAAAACTTGCCACCCCAAAACTGCCACAGCACGTAGAATACAGCCACCCTATTCCTTCTCAGTCCTTTGGCAAGTGGGGCTACAAGACTCCTTTATTATTCATCATTCACCGCCAACAGACTATGCTTTGCTCTGAGACACAAACTTGTGCAGAGACATGCACTGATAAATGTAAACGTTGGGAGAGATTGTAGTTCTGTATGCAATACTTAACAAAGAACGTCAATGCCTGGGTAGCTATCTGAGGCTACATTTATGTCAAGCAATTACCACTTATTCACCTTGGTTAAGACTCGAGTTGACTTTAAAATATATCAAATTCTTAACCTGAGCGGGAGCTTCACATAAAAAGGACTTGATAAAGTTTAGCAAAAACGTAAACAAGTTCAGGGTGGGTCTGCTGTGAGAAGGCTTCGGAAAATTTAAATGAATGCCACCTTGCAAATGAATATAATGAACAGGAGTCACAATTTCCTTTGACCTTCAAGGTGAGCGCCCCCCAGCAGGCAATCAGACTTCTGAAGTGAGCTTGAAAATGAAAATTACTGAATCGCTGCTAGCTTAAATATTCTGATACCACCAAGTCAAAGTCACACCAACGAAGCAGCCTTGTCTAATATCTATGCTAAATCTCAGGAGGCTATAAACCAAGAAGATATCTGCAGAGGTAGAAATGCTCACCCTGAAAGTATCTTGATCGTTTTCCAAATAATACAGGTTTAGGTTTTATTAAATTAGCACAGTGAATTAAAACTATTGCAATAGAGTGTCATCATAGCGCAGTTACCACTTTAAAAGCAAAAACTAAGAAAACCATCAAGTTTACGTTCATATACATATAACTAACAAGGCAGTCTTGTAGTTACTATTATAATCACGTAACAGGTTTCCAGAGCCAAGGATAAACTAAATTAGTACAGGAATACTAGGAAAGGGGGCGAAAAAAGTCAGTGATAAGTTTTGGGGGGGGGGAGGAACTGGAAGGGCAGGGGCAAGAGAGGGTAAAAAAAGATTGTTCAGGAGTCTCGCATATCTTCCAGACCTTGCAAGCACTTGAATGTCTAAAGAAGTAAAGCAAAGTGCCGATGCCTCCCAACATGTTCTGATGCTCCTTTTTAAATGTAAGGGTTTTAAAAGAAGTCTTCTGGGAGCATCAAGGGCGGGACAACAGCACAGAAGATGCAACCATGATTCAGACCTGTAGTTGCACAGTCTGCAGGCCCCCTCCTCACTTGTTGGAGCCCATCGGTTGAAGGCAGTGGAGCGCAGACCTAAGAGACGAATGAACATTATATTCTTCCGGGCCACTGCGTTCAGACTTTCCAGGAGGTAAGATTGAGGTACCCCAGGGAGGTATGAGTTATTCAAGGGAAGCAGGATAGTTGTTGTTTTTAGAACCTGGATGTCCATCTGGTAGGAAATGTGTCTGCCCTGCTTATTGATAACCCTTTTCCAGACTGTGTATGGGATAGTGTCTGCGGTTACTAATGAGTAATGAGTTGACGATTCCACGGATTCCCAGAGCTGGCAATAGTTTCTTTTAACCGGGCTTTTAGGGTGTTGTCTACGGCTTTTAGTGTCCTTATAAAGTATTTCAGGGTATCAGCCTCACAGAAAATAGATTGTCTTTGAAGGCCCAGCTCCAGTCGTAGTCTTGCCCTATGGGTGAAATTTGGAAGATGGAAGATTTTTTTTTCAATGAAAACTTGGGCGTGGTCGAGACTGGCCGAGCATGCGCCAGGAAAGGCCTGATGCCCATAGTGTAAGGCGGGAAGAAGCGTGGCTTTAATCACCTTCAGAATGGGTTCGGCAGAAGGACTACTCAGGAACTGGTTGAGTCGGGTCAGGGAGTATGTTATTGCTCCAGCTCTCTGTTTCAAGGCGGCTAGGTGGACTGATGGTCTGGAAGACTCGCTAAACCAGATCCCCAGGTAAATGTATTTTGATGTTGTTTTGATCTTTGCGGGCCCAATGTTCCACGTTAAACTTTTCTTGTTCTTGCAACAGCCGTATATCAAAACCATTGGTCTTATCCTGGTTGTTTTTTAGAGCATTAGCAGTATTATATTTGTGGAGCTTGCTCAAGGTTCTTTGGAGGCCATATTTTGCCAGGTCCATTATAAGAATATCGTTGGCATATTGCAAAATGTGCAGGTTCATTTTTGCGAGGCCCAGTTTTGGCGGAAGGAGATTGCTTTTCTCTAGGAATCTTTTCAGATTGGCGGTGTAATAAAGGTTTAACAAGAGGGGGGCATGAACACAACCTTGCTTTAGGCCGTCTGAGGTTGGAATTCTTGCAGAGACTGTCGTTGGGCCAGTTCTGACTCGTACCTATGTGTTCTTATGCAAGGAGATAAGGGCTCCTAGCAGACTGAGGGATCCCCCACTTGTCTAATTTCCTCCATAAGGTGTTGCGAGATACTTTATCAAAGGCAGCACTGTAGTCTATAAAGCAGCAATAAAGGAGGAGATGATTGTTGTTGCGCTGCTTGTTGACACAGGATGGCTAGAGTGGTGATGTTATCTATTGTGGAGGCCAAGGATCGAAACCCAGTTTGAAAGTATGCCCAATTTTTCTTTAAAATTGGGCATAAGATCAAGCCTTTCCATGAGTCTGGTAGCCGATAGGTAGTAAACGCGTTGTTGTATAAGGGGACTAATAGCTTAGCCCAATCTTCTACCGCACATTTGAATACCACAGATGGAAGGCCGTTGGGCCGGGGATCGCCATCGTTTTTCATGGCTTTCAAATACTTGGAGACTTCGGCCGCAGTAGTCAGCTCATGGTCTCTATCTGCGTATTATCGGCACAATCTCTAATTTCGCCCTCCACAGGGTCCAGGGTGGCACAGCAGTATTGTTGAATCACATGATAGGACCAGTCTTCTTCACGGACCGTGTTCACCCTGCTCTTATTGGAGGAACGAAGTTTGTTTATATGGTTCCAAAAATGTGTCAGGCTTTTTCCCTTTAACAGGGCAAATATTTTTAGCCAGTCATTCTGCTCTTTTTGTTTCTTGGCTTCCCATGTTGATTTTTTGTAGGCCATATAATTAGCTCTGTGCCTTTCGATTGGTGCAGGCACACAGGCCCCTTAAGGGTCTTCTTTGGAGGGCTAACAGCCGGTCAAAAATCTGCTTCGGGCGAGGCCTGGGGGGTCTGTGGTGAGCTTCAGGGCCTATTAAGAGGTCTCGTAATTTGACAATGGCTTTGTCCCACCAATGATGGAAGTCTGTGGGAGAATTATGCATGAAGTTTAGAGTTATTCCCATGAGCCAAGTGCCCACCTTATCATAACCCGAAGCGTCCCATTTAATTTGTCTGACTAGAGTGTGGAATTCGACCTGCATTGAATGCCCCACTTCAGTTATTTCGGTAGCGGTAGGCACTTGCAGGTCCATTGTTACAATCAAACGGTTATGGTCGCTCTTGGTACGAGTGGGGATTTCCATCATTATTAATTTGTTTGCTAGAGATGGTGATAAAAAAATGTAGTCAATGGTCGAAAGATTATTAAATGTTGGGGACAGATGGGCACCAGGATCCTGTTCCTGTGCGATTTGCTTCGCAGAACGTAAATTGTAATTGTTTAAAAAAGTGGTCATGACTTCTTGCTCTTTAGTTTTGGTGACTGAATGGGTGTTGTAAACTAGGTCTCTGATGTTGAAATCGCCTAATAACAGTACTTCTGCAGAGGCAAATTCCAATAAAAGTTCTTCCAGATGTTTGACCAATAGGACTGTTGCCATTGATTTTGATGTTTTAGCTATGTTGTGGTAACCGTTAATAAAAAGCAAGGGAAAGGCCCTGCTGGAAGTTGAAAGACCGGTAATTAGTACAGTTTGCCCTGCCGTTAAGTTCCGATAGATGGGAGTAGCTGCAATCTTGCATCTGTGTTTTCTGAAAATGGAGAGGCCCCCAGAAGGTCTTCCATAGGAATTGGGCTGGAGGCTGATTAAAAGAGTTCATAATAGCAGTGGAGAGGAAATGGAGATAGAGACCAAGTCTCCTGAAAACAAATGATGTCACTTTTATTCAGATATTCCACTGCAGATTTTGATGAGAGGATCGACTTTAACCAAATAATACAGACAATGGATCAATTTCTGGAAAATGTGAACTACCTTTAATCAATCCAAATATTGGTTATCTTGCTTGGTAATTATAATTTTTGTCCAAAATATTTCACTGTGGAAACCTTGAACTATTTGTGACAATTTAACAGCAGTTTGCAGGATTTATAGAATTTAGGGTGACCAATCACCCGTAAATTTCACGGACCATCTGTTATTTGGGCCTCCTGTCCGTGATGATCTCTTTCATGAACACCTTTTGTTCGCATTTTCTAGACAGTGGAGAGAGCTGCCCCCGCCTTCTCCCCCCCCCCCCCCCCCCACCCTCAAGAAGCCTGAGCTCTGTAACTGTACATGACACTATATTCTGGTCCTCTGCCTCCTCCTGTCCCAGCTAGTGTGAACAACCATCCGTAAATTTCAAGGACCATCTGTAATTTGGACCTCATGTCTGATGTCCGTGAAGATCCCTTTTACAGACGCCTTTTGTCCGTAATTTCGGGCTGTGCAGGGAGCAGAGCTGTTCCCTGCGAGAATCCTCAGGTCCCTGATGGGGCCGCCTCACACTCATCCTCTGAGCACAAGAGCAGCCCCACCGCACCTATTGTCATTCTGTATGATGGCTGATTGTCACATACAGAATGACAATGGGCCAGCCTGGGCTGTTACTGCATGTGTTGGGCCTCCTTCTGTCACGGTCTAGGGCGAGGCAATCTGTTAGATAGAAGTAATGTACAAAAACGCCTATGCTATTATGTGCCAGTTCATGAAAAAAAGGCGGGGAAAGAAGTTAAAAAGAAGAGGTTATATTTCTTTCACTGTCTCATCATTTCATAACTGAAGCATATTTTAAATATTATATACAATGAAGCCATAGTTAAAGCTTTTTTATTTATTTTATGCAACTAACACTCATTGACAAAGCCAATAGTCTTACCTTGTTGTAGGTCTAATGTAATGTTACTGGATGCAATGATAGAAACAGCAAAATACCAGTAGGGCGGCACACCATGTTCAGCACATATTTTTAGATTAGGGGCTAGATGTAGGTAAATGGCATTTACCGATTCGTAAATACCGAATTTTACCGATTCAGTATTTACAAATCGGTAAATGCAATGTAGGTATTTTTACCGAATTATTTACAGAATCTTTAAAATTCGGTAATTACCGAATCATTATTTACCGATTCGGTAATTGCCATTGATTCCTATGGGCCTTGTTTTCAGTGCCACCTACATCTAGATTTACAGATTCTGTATATTCCCCTACCACTTCTCTCACCAAACATGCTTGCTCAGAACCATGAGTTGTAAACAAAATATCAGATTGGACAACCTAGTGCAGTAACCATATAAATAGATTCTCATCGGATGAAATACCACAAAAAGACCTGCACAGTTGCTCAAAGCTGCGCGCATACCGAAAAAAAAACGTAAAGTGCACGATTTTCTCAACCTAATATAAACGTATTTTGACTTTTAACTAAGTGGTTGTTTATTTACTCATATATTTTCGTGCAAATTCCTCTGACGTGTCTGTAAAACTTACCTTTTGTTGCGAAGTTTTGTCCTGAATTTTGACCTTCTGTCCTGAATTTTGACACTTTGTCCTGAATTTTTACACTTACCGTCCTGAATTTGCCCCATGCCAGTTGGTCACCCTACCACCCAATGGCAGGATATGTTGCTCTTGGGCGGCCGGCGATAGGGAGGCTTGTTTGTTTTTATCTGGTCTAACAGCACACAGAGGCATGCCAGGCCGTGGTGCCGTCTCAAGTTTGTGTTATATAAAAGCCGAAGCAGCAAAATGGTGCCATGGACATCACAGCATGTGGCAGCAGAAGCGTTGTGCACTAGCGGCAGGAGGCGTGAGGTAAGTGTGGGTCTGCACATTAGGGCTCCAGTTACCACTCCATCAGCTGTTTTCCCAACAAAAGGCAGTGGCCTTTTCTTTTCCCAGTTTCTCAGTGATCACAGAAAGGCAGAGACCATTAAAAACCTCACTCTTGTGCAATGGGACTCCTCAAAGAAGGACTTGCCTCAGTAAAGGAAATAACGATCTACTTTGTGTACTATAGCTTACTTTTGAGCAAAATCCACATATTTTGTTCTCCTGTCTTTAGACATGATGGGATCATTCCGGAAAGTCTACCGGTGTCAGTTCTCATCGTGTGGTTGCCTGACTTGAACATGTCACCCACCAAGGCATTTAAGGAAACACTGTTAAGGACCGCAAAGAAACATAAATTACTGACTGTGGTGATAAATCTTGCCCATATTAACATTTTCACTAGTGATCGCTACTTTTTACTATATTTCAGCATGACTGCCTTAGGAAATGTTCACAAATCGTGCATTACTTTCAATTTGACACATATATACACTACACAACCTGCCATATAATCTACCTTCACTGCTTCACAACTTGACAGATACAATACATATTGTATCCTGCTTTCAGACACCCGCTTATCATCAGCACCCAATATGACTGACTGCAATATTATAATATCTCCCTAGTAAGGGCACCAGACATTCACTTAGAAGGAAAATATCCGACCAGGTTTATAAATTAAAGGGTGTCATAATCTTCCTCTAAGAAAGAAAATAGGTCTAAAAGAAGCCATATGAATGTGAAGTGTCTAGACAGATAAAGTTAACTGTTCTTCCTCAAAATCAAAATAACTACCCCAATTGCTAAAAAGTCCAATGAAGCTGTGATCACCATAGTTGGGTGAGGAAGCCAGGTGGGTCATCTAGAAATTATCCAAAGATGACAAGAATTTTATGTGATTAATATGTATGCACTCAATGTCTATGACCCTCCATTTTGGTAAAATCTGAACAAAAATGTTGTTTACTACAAGACCGAATAAAACTACTCGGCATTAGTGCCAGCCCGTCATTATGGATGTCGGGGCTCCACCCCTCCGACTTATCGTAATCATGAAGAGAGTCTGTCATGCTAAGCTAAGGTAAGCTTGACAGATAAGTTCAGGCGGCAGGTGCTTTACATGTGCCAATGTGTAGGTGGCTGGCAGCCTAAGCCATGGTTTTCCGGGCTCAAGATCTCACAGCCCTGTTGGTAGTGATCACACAACAAGGGGGAGCCCTACTGACAGTCACCTTTGGGGACTTTAGGTTTAAGCCCTGAAATGCCCAGGACTGACTGTCTATTATTGAGGTCTTACTCTACCCTTTCCCAGTTTGTTACGTAGGGTGGAGTCAGCAAGTTTAACTAAATCCACCCCATTCTGTGACGTATGGCAAGGTTAGCCAATGAAAGTAGGAGGCAGGATCTTCTGTTTTTCCCTTCCAGAAGCCTCTGTGTAGCTCCTTTGCTAACCTTCATGCTTGTCCCTTTCACCACACGCTAGTACTTCCAACGCTACCACAGACCAGTATTTACTGAACATTTGAGTGTGTGTGTGTATGTATGAATGTGTATTTGCCTGCTTGTGCTCCAAATGTGTGTGTGCATGTATGTTCTTTTGAATGGTAAGTGTGAGTATGTGTGCGCCCTTGTTAATGCATGTGTGTGAATGAGTGTGCTTGTGAACGGATGAATGTATGTATGATCTACAGCAACCACCTACACATCACAGCAGACTCACAGATTGAGACAAAACTAGCCTCTGATCACACTTATCACTTTGGCACTGACATGTTTTTTTAACTAAATCAGATTCCGAATGTTTGAAGATAAATTTTAAACCTACTTGACAATAACTACTATCATACAAGTAAATGCCGACTAAATCTCAGAAAATTCTAATTCCGACCTATCTCCCCCAAGTCATATGCATAGCTGCCAAGGTTTCAGATTGCTGTGTGTAACATTTTCATAAATTCAGCGTAATTATGTGTGACATTTCAACAACTATGAGTGACACTTTGTCGCAACCATAATCAGGCAATGAAAACCAGGAAAACATATAAATATGAGCAGTTAAACCCATTTGAGCAACAAGACATTCTAAGAAGATGTTAAAACTGCTGGAAAGCAAAGCCCCAGAAACTAAATCACTTAGTTCTCTTCTAAGCTGATCGTACTGTTTAATGAAACGAAGACTCAGGTCTGCACCAGTCATTTACAGTGTGTGCCGCGCCACTGCAAACAAAATAATGTTTTTGTAAATTTTAGCGGTCAATTATTGTAATAGGGTTAGATTATGTTTTTCAAAAAACGGCGCAGTTTGCTTGCCACTTGCTCCCCTTAAGTACAGAGAATAACATGACTGCTGAAGTGGGGTATAAACAGAGAGGGAGGCGGATAAGGACTGTTTTCCATGAGTCTTCTCACTTGAAAGCAATAGCACACATATCAACGTTTGCTGAGGTATGGAATGTAGCCAATGTGCACTGCAGACTCCACTACTGAAAGTTTGTGCAGGTGTTCATCTTTAATTTCTTCTGCTCTGACTGACATAAAATAACAAGCTTTACCTATTCGCTTTCTTGACTGCTCGGTCGTTATAAATCTGGCCTAATCAAATGAGTAAAGGGACATCAGTTTTATTTAAAAGCACTGAAAGTTCGACGAGTTCAGAGTTTTTACTTACTTCAATTCGAGGCAGGCGACGAGCGAAGACGGCGCCATAGCAATATCACATGTCGCTGAATGTAGCATTTGTACATTACATGATCTATTGCAACGTTTAGCTGTGGTTACATAACAAAATGTTCGTCAGATAATTTGTGATGCCATGTAAATTGTAGATACTGTAATTATGAACCCCCCATCCAAAGAACAAACTTTTAAACTGTCCCCCCCAACCATATTCCCCCTTCCCCGAACCCCGGTATTCACATTTCTAAATGTCACTATAGCCGGGTTTACAGAGATGTATCGAACATGGGTGTCAGTGTGTGTTGTGGGACTTAGTCTGTGCTCGTTAGTCTGAGAAAGCGAAGGTATTTCGGGCTTGCAATTTCGTTAAATTTCATTGCTAGGGGATTGAGGAATGGCTTCCATACGCCCTTAAATGTGTCTTCAGAGTTTGCCAAAGTAGCATTGATTTGTTCCATCCCTAGAAAGTACCTTAATCTATGGAGCCACCCCAGATACTTTGGCGTTTTTGGCGTCCCCCAGTACAATAAAATGTTCTGGAGTGCCACCCCCAATGCTATACCCATCTGTCCCCCCTTGTGAGATTTTAAGCGAAAGGTCCGTGGGTTTGGCAGTCCTAGTATTATTATGCCGGAAATCTTGGGATCTGCATGTCAAACTGCTGGTCAATCTCGTCTAATATCTTGGGCCAGTAAGATGCTAGTGTGCGGCACTCCCACAGTATGTGTAACAGGGTAACATCCTCCCTACATCCCCGCCAGCATGTGGGACTTCGCTCTGGATTCCCTATGTTAAGCTTAATTGGCGTCAGGTACCAATATGTTACTATTTTGGTGGCGGTCTCAGGACTGGATGTGTTTCTCGCTGTGTGCCTGGCCCTGTGATATATTTCTTCCCATTCCTTACTTGGTAGGTCCCTCCCTATCTCCTTAGCTCAACGTTTCTCACTAGGTGTGGGTTGCAGAGGAGCAGGCAGGCGAAGCATGGCATAGAGTTCAAAGATTTCTTATCATTGCTCTTTGTGACTAACCATTTTTCATATCTCGTCAATTTTCTTCTGACTTGTGGGTGGATACTAGGTTGGAGCAACCAGTGCCGCAATTGCAAATATCCGAACTGTTCAGTCTTCGGCAGTGTGTAATCTTTAAAAAAAAAATCTTTTTATTGAATTTGAATAATAACAAATCACATATATGATCAAGAGATAATTGACATATCTCATCATACATAACAGTCATCCATTTAATACAGTCAGCGCAATCAGGGTGCATTGTGACGTCATCGTGTTGTACGTTGCAATTCCAGTTCTGTTGATGGGGACTCACATAAATCTCCTTGATGGGCATTTGGCAGTGTGTAATCTTGACGTAGTTGTGTGAATGGTATTATCCCCTCTACGTCGAAGATGTGTCATGCCGCCTTACAGGGTTTGGCTTGCCATACCGCAAATGCCTTACTCTCAATTCCCGGGGAGAATTCCTTGTTCTCATCAGTGAGGGTAACGTCATTCTCGTTTAGTGCCCACCCTTTCCCACACCTCCTTCACTGATTTTGTGGTGGGTGACCGCAGTAGACTCTGCGGCCTGTTTGCTTTCTATAAAAAGGGTACCTTCCACAGCGAGAGTCCCGCTATAGCCCTATCTTGGAACAACCATCTTTTTTTCTGATTCCTCTCAGTTCCATTCCATCAAATATCTCATCCGAGCTGCCCGAAAGTAGTCCATGAGATTTGGAATCCGCAGCTCCTCATCTTCCGGGGTCAGGTAGCCCAAATCCTGGCGCATACGCGGTTACATGCCTACTCAGACAAAGTGGAGAATGTATTTTTGTAAAGATGCAATTGTTCCTTTAGGCGGAGAGACCGGAAGTGTTTGGAACAAGTATAGTCCTTTAGGCAGGATTAACATTTTGATGGCTGCTATACGACCTAGGAGTGAAAGGCGATAGTGTCTCCAACCATTCAACTCCTTCTTACTCTGTCAAGTCAGTTTGGCATAATTCATCATGACTGTTTGCTTAATGTTGGGGTCCAACTCTATACCCAGGTATGGGATTGATTCAAGCGCTTGAGCCACTGGAAAGCATTTTCCCCCTATCGCCGAGCTCCTAGGTGTCCCGGATAGACTTAGTGCCTGCCTACATTTACCCGGAATCCCGAGGCCTTGCTGAATGCCTCCAGTTCTTCTAAAAAAGCTGACAGCGATCTCTCGGGCGACTCAAGAGATGCTATGTCATCGGCATATAGACTTATTGAGTGGTGCCCCCCCCCCCACCCCCCCACTGAATGCCCTTGATGTTAGGGCAAACAGGGGGGCTACAACAGGCACTCCTGCCTGGTGCCTCGTTGAATAGAGGAAGGACGGGAAGAGATACCATTCACCTTATTCGAGGCTGTAGGAGAGCTATAACATCTACCTACCCAGGATCTGAAGCGCTCCCCCAAACCAATGTGGGACAGTGTTTTTGCCAGATATCCGCAGTCTACTCGGTCGAACGCCTTTTCAGCGTCGACCGTTAGTAAGATATGGCTATAAGCTCTCCTCAGACTATCTCTTTCAGGGCCTCCCATAGTGTGGAGATGGTTATGTCAGGGGAGTCATTTGTCTCTAAGTATTCAGATATGCATTTAGTAAGTTGCTTCTTCACTGTAGCCTGGTGGAGCATACTGTCTCTCAAGCGCCAATTCCCTATGTGTTTCCTTTGTGGTGGTAGCTGTATTGTGACCCTCACTGCATCATGGTCAGAGAGTGCCGCTGGTTCGATTTCCACTTCTCTAACTGCTCTGCTAACTTCTTTCGTACCTAATAGGTAGTCCAGGCGTTCATAGGTCCCATTCCTGTAGTCATTTTAAATACGTCACACAGGACGCAACAATGTGTAGACTTAAAGGAAAGTGCACTTGGAAATTATTACTGTGAGTAAATTCAAAATTTTAAAAGGAACGTCAAACTTTACATATTTCTGTACAATTTTAAAGTATCACAGAGTAGTTTGTTTGTACTTGTTTGACACCCTTGTACTCATTGTTATCTTTTCAATTTTATACACATGTGTTAGACCTTTTCTGTTAATTTTAATTTTAAATACATGGACACTGTTATCTGATTTTCAATTAACTTAATTTAGTTATGCTCCAGACCTGCTATGCCTCACACATTGTCAAGTATTCTTCTAATAAAAGTATATGATCACATTTCTGACAGACATACAGGTGTAGTACCCTAGGCGATGTTTTCATATCACCTCTATGAATTACCAACAATTCAATTCATTATCAAAATAAATTGATCAACAACCTTATTCTTATGTCTGGAAGCCCTTGGGATCATGCTCTAGTACCTGCATTCATTATTTAAATATTCTATTATAGTATTGTACAATCCTGATAAAAAATATTGTGTCCTACCGCTGTCAGTTGTTTTGAAGGGAGAGGTGATCGTTGCGAAGAACATCCTTGTACTCCGGTGCTCTTAATTGTAATCAGTGGCTAACTCATAAAACTTCAACACACTTTGTTTTCTGCACTTACCTGTATTTGGAGGATATAGGTCAATTAGTCCATAGTTCAAAACTAAGTTTTGTATTGCAAATTGATTAGTGGTGTCAATACATTAATATTACAATATACATCAATAACTTAAACAATATTTTTTACAGCAACAGTGAACAGATTCTTTAAAAAAGACCCATAGGATATATGTTAGGGAGGCTCATATTTTCTATTTATGTGAATGTAGTTCCTCGTCATTTTTTTACCAATAATGGTTGTTATCTATAAATGCGAATGTAGCTCCTCATCATTATTCATCCCTTAAGGAAAGAAGGAGCCTGCTTGTAAGATAAATCGAGATTCTAGTCTGCGCAGGGTGGAGAGGCGGTCTCCACCTCTTGGATGCTTTTGTACTGATTCTATACCAAAATATGTGGCCTTGGTCCAATACCCCTGGTGTATTTTCTGGAAATGTTTTGCAGTGCTGTTGTTGCGATCATTGTTAGCGATGGGTCGTCATTGTTCTAGAATGCATTTATTTTTTACCAGAAAGGTGGTTGAGCCAATATACCACTTCCTGCTTAGGCATATAATGGCGTATACTACAAATTCTGTACCACAGTTTATTGGTTTGGGAATCTGCCATTTTTTGTTAGTGCGTTTAAGTGTAACTTCTGGTATGTTTTCACTATGTTTACAGGCTTTACAGCATCCACATTTGTGAAATGCCTTGCTTGGTTTCAGCCAGTTAGTTTTGTTTGGAATCAGATTACTCTGTGCTAACATATCTTTCAGAGATACACTCTTTTGGTATGTGAGGGTGTATGTCCTACCTTATCTTTTAGGATAGGATCTTATTTTAAGATAGTCTCTGTTTTAGAATTCATCTCAAGTCATTGGCCTGGCTATTGAATTTGATGATAAATCTGATGGGACTGTTATCTTTCTCTTTTTTTCTCTCTTTGTGGTGTAGTGGTTGAAAAAGGGCATCTACGCTGTTGATATTATTAGCCCTTTGTTCAGCTTGCTGAAGAGATTTTATTGGGGGATGTTTTTGCTTTAATCTCTGAATTATTGCCTCTTTGGTTTTGAGGTAAGATTCCTCAGAGCTACAGTTTCTTTTTGCCCCTATAAATTCATTGAAAGGGATCCTACATCTCAGATTTGGTGGCTGACTGCTTGCCGCATGTAATATGGAATTTCCTACTCCGCACTTTCTATGTACATACCCACCTCCTCCAACACAAGGGGGGCCCGCTACGGGCCCAAAAATGCAATCCCTGCCAGCCGGTGAATGGCAGTTTCACCACCATCCACCGGCTGGTGGGGTTGCAGCATCGCAATATGGCAGACGGTGCCTGTTAGGCACTGCCACCATATTGTTGATGTGGGTGGGTCAATCGTAACGATTGCCTGTGGCGGACAGACTTTGCGTCCGCCAGCACACTGCCCGACATTGTTGGAATTTGGCGGGTGAAGAAGTGCCTTACGATGGCGGTAAAACCGCCACCGGCAGCCTGCCGGTGGCGGTTTTACCGCCATCATAATGATCCCCTAAATTATTAACTTAGCATACTTCCTTTTAATTATATATTTTTAAGCATCTGATGAAATGTAGCTCCTGCTTTTTTATAGTTCATATTTCATTTTTCTAGTGTTTTGCATTGTATTGTATTTTTTATTTCTAGTGACATTATGCTTGTGCTGCAAAGATTTGTGCTTTAAATATATTTATGTAAAATTGAAATTACTACATCAGCCTTGTGTATAAGCCTTACATTTTGAACATTATATGCAGCTTTAACGAAACTATCATACTGAGCAATCTCCCCTTTTCAGCTGATTCCTTTAGTTCCTTTGCAGTTGCAATGTTATTTAAAAGGGCCTCCTGTTGTACGAAACTGTAACTCTGGGAAAACCTTCAATTAGATTTTAACCATGTGTTGGTATGAGATGACTTCTCCTTTCCTAAAAATAACAAGCATTGTCTAAGCCAATAGGTTTCCCCCATGGAGACGTACTGGTGTCAATGTTTTAAAATATTGCACAGCAGCATGAGCTGCTGTGCAATGTGGCTCAAGGTAAATAAAAACAAAGTGGCATTGCACGCCCAGGGGAGACCGCACCATAGCACTTTGTTTTTATTTACTTTAAGTCATGTTGCCCAGCAGCATGCCATGCTGTGCAACATCTTAAAAAAATATTAACTAAGCCAAATAGCTCTGCACGAGCTATTTGACTTTTTAAATGTTTTTAAAGATGGCTTATAGTAAATAAATACAAAGTGCTAAGGCGCAGCAGGTGCTGACCGACATATAGGTTTTTGTTCCAATAGGGTGGGGGGCGAAAAAGGACACCAGAGGGCATGGAGGGACGGCAACTACGAAGCAGGAGGAACAACGAAAACAAGAAGGACATGGAGGTGGTAGGAGGGATGGGAGGGGGTAGAGCAGTCCTGCAAATACATGCACTCTTAAAGAGTGCCCGATTAATAAGAAACATTTAAAAAAGTACCTCTACAAGCAGCAGCCGGAAGAAGTTCACTGACCGTAGACACAGGAAATTGCACTTGGTCCAAGCACCACAGATGACGGAAAAATTGAAAGAAAAGTGAAAGCAGCAGGAGGCCCTGCAGGCCTCGAAAAATCCCAAAAATGTTACTAGACCTGTAGGTCTAGTGACTTAAATAATCACCTCAACCTAATTATAATGCTCTTGACCCATAAACTAGTTTCAAATTATGTGATCCTGGGCAAGTGTTTTAATTCACTGCGACGCCATTTTCTTTTTTATCACATACAGAGCAGCTTTAAATACACGAGTTCAGCAAGGCAGCTGTACAGAAAACTATTTTGTTTGATTTAATAAACTAAACATTAACTCCATATAGAATACAAATCTAGCCACATAAAGTATACACATAACCGCTTACTTGGGTCTTAGTTCATTAACTGCATTAAGGCGGGGAGCAGGAACTTTTCTCAAATCATGTTTAAAAACTATCACTTTTAATAAATATTTATCTAAAGCATAAAGTAGCAACCCCGCAGGTTTTGCAATGAAATGGCCACAGAATTTATCACTGACATGTGGTTTTAAAAGTATATAGTGTACAATGTTTGGAATTAAAGTGTCTGCAAATATTTGTCATTTGCACATCACCAAGTAAAGTATTCTGATTTACTTTGCTCCTATTAAAATCTTTGTTTGCATCATACTTCGGAATTACAAAAAAAGTTATTCCATAATTCCAGTTATATTTTGAAATACTTGTGCTATTTATTTACAAGCAGTTTAAATGTTGTTGGATAAAACAAACTTGCATTTTACATCCTTTAGTTTCACAATTCTTGTCAGCTCACTTGACAAAAACCATTAACTGTGATAAATAAGTGAAAGAAAAGTTAAAACCATTTTCCAGGAACAGATAGACAACAATTAGTAAAAAGTCAAACTGACATTTGACCTCTGATCAGATCAATCAGTCTTACGAACCACAATCCCTTCCTGGTACAAAGATTGAACAACCCTTAAAAGGTCACATACTTACAGTATCGCACTCTTTAGAATCCTAAACATGTGTGCCATTGTTTTAAGATGGTCCGATCCACAATATTTATTTTTGATATCTCTCTAACCTTTATGAAAGAAACAACTGCTCCTAGCAACGACTTCTTGGTAACTTTCTATAATGTAACACAGTGTAGACAAAACAAATATGTTGTTTGCCTGTACTAACACTGTAGGAGAGGTCATAGGCTAAACCTAAAAATGTAGGATTCCTTTTCTAAAGTCTTAGCATATGAGATAGCAATCCTGGAAACTATAAGAATATGCTGTAATCATAGTTAAGCCTAATGTAAATTCTATCAATGCTGTCCTAAATTCTGACATAGAGTCAAAGCTAAATTATTTTATAACCGAGGCACATAATCTTATCTCTGTTGCTGGATGTCAGACTTTTTAAAATAATGGTTGCCTAGGTTTCTAAACGACTCATACTGTGATGGAATAATATTCACGTTCTATCTCCCATGAAGGATCAGTTTCAAAACATCTACCTACATAAATATTTTCAACAGTGATTTTATTTTTACTCCCCCTTTCCCCATCCATATAACTCTCCCTGGCTGTACACCAGTCCCTCTTTTTCTCTTTGTTTCTTATTAGGTTGTTGCTTGAACTTTGTGTGTGACTGAGTTTTATAGAAAACATTATTTGCACCAAAAAATCATTAATTTACCCTTTTGGTACAGTTGAGTTCATGTGTTCTCCAGTGCATGCTCAGTTTACAGTGAGAAAAACAAATAAGTGTTCCTACAACCAGATCACAAGATTTGAGATTTTTTATCTATTGCCAAACTACCAATGTTTGTTTTTGGTGTTCATCTTTGTGGGATTTGATATATTGATACAGTTCCAGAAGGATATGTTAATATTAACACTCCTAGAATCTGAAATATACAGTTTATTTTTATTTGTAAATGGGATATCAGATATATGCTAACCTATAAATTGCATGCTCAGTGAACAATATGTTATTTACTGAAGATGGGCCCACGCTTTAGGGATCTATTCTAACATAAGTGATGACAGGTTTGCATAGGGGAGCAAAAAATGTTTGTGAACTGAGCCCTCTGTCACTTCACTTCAATTATAAAAAGCTAACATGAATAGAATATCGGAAAACAGGATCAGATTGAAGAAAAACTAGGATCTGATGTGTTTTAAATTTCATTTCTTCACCAGATTGTTACAGCTTGTGTTCCCCCTTCCTGAGAGAGCCTTCAGCAGTCACCAGGATGCATAGCATCAATGATCTCCCTGAAGATGTCCTCCTGGAGGTGCTGTCTCGAGTTCCATGCCAAGACTTGATCCATTGCTGTAGCCTGGTCTGCAGGCACTGGAAAGATGTGGTTGATATGCCCACCCTTTGGAAAAGGAAGTGCCAGCTGGAGTTTTTTTTCCTCAGTAGCGGCATAAGGAATCCTGGTGATTGGAGGTGCCTTTACTTCCTCTTCAAGCTGAAGAAGAATTTAATAAAGAATCCTTGTGCAGAAGGTTTGTCTCCCTTACGCTAGTCGGGGCTCTACAAGAGGAATGGGATAAATAGCTTATAGCTATTGCGTTGTTATCTAGTTTTTCTTCCAAAGTTAAATCTTGTGGGTCCATCTTAAGTGTAATTGGGTAGTACATATTTAACGGCATGCTCTTTAGAATTTAACGAATTAGAATGTCTTCCTAAATTACCTGGGTAGAAAAAGGGAGAAGCTAGAGAGCATAAGGGAGAAAGATTTATTTTAAATCATTTCTTAAATGTGCAGTGATATCTTGTCTTTTTGGTTTCAGGTGTTGCACTTTTCTTGTGCTGAGGGTTTAAAATGTGCCTGGTATTTACTGCCCTAGGATGAGGCCAGAGAGAGGATATCTCTCTCTTTTGGCACATAGAGGTCCATACTAGTTACCTGCCTCCCTACTGTCTTGGAACACAAGTACATGAAGTAGTTAAGTATCCGCCTACTTCCGCAGCAGTAGGAACTGGGATCTGCCCACAGTAGGTATCAAATCAACCGCACAAATCAATTTCTAGGAGGCAAATAATAAAGTATAATTAGTCAGCCCAGTGACACATGTTCTGTTAGTTCTTAGACCTTGCAGAATGTCTAAGTTACCAGGCATGATGTAGACACTGTTTTGAATGGCACACAATTCATTCATAATTGTGAAGCCCTGACACTTTTGTGGCCCTACTGCACCACCCATGCGCATTCATGAAATTCCAGTCCCCAGCTCTTATTCTCAGCCCAGAAGTGGATCCAATGTTCACTGAGATAAGAACAAGGTAACCAGAGTGGTCGCCACGGGAACGGAAGACCAGCAACCTAATTGAGTTCCTCTTAATCAGTGATAAATTCCCACAACCTCAGAAATAATATAAAGGACCCACCTGTGATCAGGTAGGCAGAAAAGAAACACTCCCTCGTTAGAAAGACCACTCGCCTTCATCTGAAAAGCAGACTGTGCAGGAACAAACTGAATACTTGAAGAGCTTCCAGCCAAGTGAAAGAGGTGTGTGTGTTACAAAGGGTTTTAACATCAAGTAAAACCCCCACCCTTTTCACTCAGTTAACCAGCGGTCATGGGGCACACGGATTACTCCAATAAATGTAGAGAAGATAAAGGCAACCTCTGATAAAGGAAGATCTCAGAACTCACAAAGTGCCACTGGCCCTAGGGGGTGGTAACAAGTGAAGGAAACACCAACAAAGTACAAAAACAACAGACCACAAAAAGCAAAAGGCCTTCATCCAGAAGGACTAGGCTGTAACAGTGGAGAAGACAACCCAACGTTGTAGAGCCAGCCCCCATCTAAGGCATAAAGAACCACCCAGAGGAGAGTTTAGGTAAGAACAAAAAAGACGACCAGTCATCCAACACTTCAGAGGGTTTATTTCCATATTGAAGAGTGGTTTTCATGAAAGGCCCCTCCTTGGTGCAGCTTTTGAAATATCTGGCCCCCATGAGAGAATCCCAAAATAATTTTCTAGGGAAAGACGCTACTTTGCCTCAAGTCCTTGTTTGTCACAGCTGCAAGAAACTCCTTGCAGGGCCTCTGTCCTTTTAATTGCAATTCTAAAACTAGATGTGATGCTCATAGTAACAGCTTAGAATAACACTTTCTCCTCAAAGATCAAGTCGGGATCTACCTCATGAGCTACCTTTGGCAGAAATATGGAAAATAGTCACTTTTCGTGGAAGGCCAAGATGTTAATGGCCCTACACAGCAAACATGGCCATACACCAAGCAGCTACATTATAGTCCATGGAAGTAGTTATTAACCTTTTGACTTCTGAGGACCCTAACTGAATCAATAATGGAATTTGAGGAGCCACCCTCAGTCATTACTGAAATCTGGGGATCCCCGCTATTACTGGTAGCTTGGGATCCCAGCATAGTTCTTTTCTACCATTTGAATTTCAAAAGAATGCACAAACATACAGAAACAAGTTTACATGAAACAAATACACAATTGATGAAATATTTTATTTAATTCACAAACAAATTTAGAAAATCGAAATTTTAATGGGAAGGTGGGTGCATTCTAAATTCGATTTTTAATTCTAAATGGTGAAGCAATATGCAAAAACTCTAGCATATAATTTTGTTTTTTTGTGCCTAATGCATGCTCTCTTTTGTTGGCATTTCATTTGAGGTAGCCCATCATCTATACAATACAGTGGTTACTGTTCTTGTGCTGCTCCAAAGAATAAAGTTAAGGTTAGCAGTTCTATTTTATGTCCTACATTTCTAATTCCTACACATTTACAGAACATTTTTAAATATTTAATTTTACAGTTTGCTGCTTTATGTATTTTATTAATCTGCTAACATTATTTAATTTTTTATGTAGCCAGTCAGTCAAATTATGTGTATAAAGACCTCGGGCCCTCATTACGATGGCGGTGAGACCGCCAAGGTCAGTCCTTCGTTGGCGGTCCCTCTGCCATCAGACCCAGCATTACCGCCCGCCGCATTATGATATGCAGGCGGATGCTTACGGTCGGAGAGACCGACCACCACGAATCTGACAGGCTCAAGGAGCCCGTCGGAGGGTCCACCATCCTCACAATGGTGGTGGTGCCTGGCAGGCACCGCCGTAGGTATTAAGATGTCCCTTCCTGTCAGCCTTTTCATTGCGGTTTACCTGCCATGAAAAGGCAGGTGGAAAGGGACATGCAAAGAGTCACACTTCAGCCCACATGTGCATTTGCCCTTGTCTTCTATGGCTTCTAGTCTTACAGCCTTATTTCCAAACCAGGGATTTAGTCCAGATCTGAGGATCAGTAAAGCTTATCTAAGATAGGGGTTTGGCAATGCATCAACATATGGGAACAAATCATCCCTTGCCCATGACTTTCTCAAAAACCGTATAGATATTTTTTAATTAAATGCTGTATATATGCTGTTTCCGGGCACAATTTTTAGATCGGACTCGCAACTCGGCCCTAAAGATATTGTCTCTAGATTATGGTCACCTAAGTCTATAGTTAGTCTTTTGTATATTTCACCTAGCAACCTGCTAACCTCTTTTGCTCACCTCAGTTCAGTGTGTGCAATCTTGTTTCTACAGAGAGTGGCTATTTTATGACGTGCTTCCTTCTCCAGACCAGAATCTTTTTACCCCAACATGAGGTAGATATCTCCAGGCCGAGAGCTGAATTTCCATTTCTGTGGCCAGTAGCCCTTTTCCTTATCTTAGTAACGTTCCTTTTCCTTTTATATGGGAAATATGGCTCTTGTACCCTATATGACTCCCATATTTGTTGAGTAACATCAGTTGCTTTGAGAGATGAACAAACAGGACCCCCTTTTTTTCTTTATAAACATTCTCCTCCCTCCTTTAGAATCATCATATGTTGTAGTATCCTTATGAACAACTACTGGTCCTACTAATGTCGGCATACCTCTATGTTTGAGGCATGTGTGCTGTAGATACATATGCTTTGCATACTCCTGCCATCTAGTGTTGGGTCCGGATGTTTGCAAGTTGCTTTTCTTCAAAGAAGTCTTCCCTAGTCACGAAGTAAGGCTACTCCTCCTTTCGGTGATAGTGTGCATGGTCATTGTTTCCATTGTTAGACTGTTTTTTTCCGCCATCGGGCTCGGACTTGGATTGCTGTGCTCCGGTCCAAAACCGTTCTTCAGGTTTCCCTCGACGCGCAATCCTCACTACCTTCAATGGTATTGCTTCGTATGCGTTTCCCACGTCTCAGCCTATCATTTTGGTCAGCGGAATATACTTTTCAATCAGAAAGCTTTGTGGACGGCCTTCAGGCCTAACCGCATTGGTTCAGCTCTCCGTCGATGGAACGGAGAGTGTTACTATTCTGCCGTCATTGCCACGCGAAGATCGGTGCACTGACTCACACAAGGTGTGCACGTGTGCTTGTCTCCAGAGCACAAGGAAGAAGATTGTAACGCTTGCGTATCATTTCCATCAAAGAAAACTCTTTGCGATCATTGAGCATCGAAGACACGCCGGACATCTCCGGTGAAGATACCGGTCAAGAAGAGGTTGAGGCATCAGCAGCAGAGGAGGAAGAAGCCTTCTCCATGCAGGGCTCCGACTCCGACTCGAGATAAACCTCAACGCCGGAGAACTGCCACAGGGACAAGGTGACGTGAGTACGGAAGGCCCCTTGCCCCTCCAAATCACTCACAAAAAGCACAAGGCTTCGGCACCCCCTGTGCCTTCTGGCCAAGGTCGGCACCGAGACAATGTTCTGATGCCCCGCCTCCAGACCTGGCTCCGAAACAGCCAGTCAACCTTCCTGCTCAGTACTGAGTCGACAAAAATCCTCGTCCGAACCAAAGCCCTCTGGTTCAAGCAAAAATCTGTTTCGAAGCCGAAATCATCCATGCTGAAAGTCAAGCAGCCTTCAGAGCCGAAATTGTCATTACCCAAAGGCCTTACCACGCCCACATCGAAAACGCCAGCGCTGAAAATGTTGCCACTGAAACAGAAAGATGCTACTTTGGATCTGAATTTAGACATTGTTCCACTGAAAACGGAAACGGTTCCCAAGCAAAAGAGACTGTATATTAGCCCTGAAACTGGTCATATTCGTACCAATCTACCTCAGAAACAGAAGCTTCCTAATGAGGACACTGCATGCAAGATCCTTAAAGAAAAAGTCTTTTCATCCACCACCATCATCCCCTCCACCACCACTTTCTCCACCTTCAAATCCTTTGCAAATTACACCTCAGGATTCTCCACACTCTCACCATGATGACGATGATATTGATGATGGAAGGACACATTTACCATTAGATCCATGGACGGATTATACAATTGATCCTGCAGCAGATAATGACCCAGACCTCCAGATGACAATGTATCCCACCAGGAACTCATTGCCAAGGCTTCCCAATATCATGGGGTGGCACTGCACAAAGAATCATTAGAAGAAGATTTTTTGTTTGAGACCTTAGCATCCACACATAGGTCATCACAAACACTTCCTTTGCTTAAGGGCATGATGAGACACGCTGATGACATTTTTAAAGGACCCAGTACAAGCATGTATCTTGACTCCTAGGGTTGACAAAAAGTATAAAGTCTTCCCAACAGACCCAGTATTTATAGAGGGCCAGCTGCAACTAGATTCACTTGTAGTGTCTAATGCTCGTAAGCGGGCTAATTCCTAAGCATCAGGCGATGCTCCTCCACCAGATAAGGAGTCTTTAGTTAATAGACGCTTCTGGCAAGCGCATAGCGGCTCAAGCTGCAAATCAATGGCGCATTGCAAATACACTAGGCCTTCTAGCCAGGTATGACAGGGCAGACTGGGATGAAATGGAGCAATTGCTTCAATATCTCCCAGACTAGCATAAAGCTAAAGCGCAGGATTTAGTAAACTAGGGTAAGCTAATTTCAAAATCCACCATAAGGTGTGCTCTAGATGCTGCTGCTAGAGAGGACAACACTAGTATTTTGCTTAGGAGACATGCTTGGTTAAGGATCTCTGGGTTTAAACCTGAGGTCCAACAATCCATTCTTAACACACCCTTTGACAAGAAACATCTTTTTGATCCTGAAGTAGATCAGGCATTGGAAAAAATTAAAAAGGACACTGAAGTGGCCAAGTCCATAGGAGCACTCTAGTCTCCGTCAAACAGAGGTTCCTTTCATCATTCCTTTTACTGAGGGGGGGGTTTAAAATCATATTCTCAGACCAGAACACCTCCACCTACAAGGTAACAACCAGTCCTCTTCCCCAATAGGCTTTTTTTCGAGGAGGTTATAGAGGGAATATCTTTAAAGATAGAGGTAAGGGCCACACACCCTTAACTCCTCTTCCTCTAAGAAGCAGTGACTTGCCAACGCTTCCCCCGACTATACTACACCTGTCGGAGGAAGGTTTCAACAACTTCTCCCTACTTAACAATCAGCAGACAAATGGGTGATTGTAATTATCCAACATGGTTATTGCCTGGAGCTCACCAGCAACCCTTCAAACATTCCACCTCAACCTCACGAATTGTCTCTGAAAAACCTCCAATTGCTCGAACACAAAGTGTAATCTCTCTTAATGTAAGGAGCTAAGGAGCGGTTCCAATTCTGTACCAGGGCTCAGGGGTCTTCTCTGTATTTTCTTATTCCCAAAAGGAAGGTTCCCTAAGACCTATTCTGGATCTCAGAGAGTTAAATTGTTATATATCAGAACACTTTCACATGGTGACCCTTCAACAGGTACTTCAACTTTTACAGAAGGCAGATTTTATGTCTACTCTAGACTTAAAAGACACATATTTTCATGTTCCAATTCATCCGACTAATCGCAAAAACCTCAGATTTGTGATAGCAGGCACGTATTACCAATTCAAAGTACTTCCCTTCAGAGTGACTACAGCTCCCAGAGATTTGACCAAATACCTGGCAGTAGTCGTGGCCCATCTCGGAAGACAACATATTCATGTCTTACCCTATCTAGACGACTGGCTCATCAAAGTGAGCACTTACCAAAACTGTCTACAAGACACACAAATCAATATAGACCTACTTAATCAACTAAGCTTCACGGTCAATGCACAAAATCTCACCTGCATCTATCACTGATGCAGTCTTACCTAGGAGCCACTCTAGACACAGTCAAAGCGTAGCCTCTACCAATGTAGCCAGAATTCACAATATTCAGACTGTCATACTACAATTTCAGTCCAACCAAGCCTTACCAGCCAGAGTGTTCATGCAACTGCTGGGAATGATGGCATCTTGCATTGCAACTGTACCCCATGCAAGATTTCACATGCATCCACTGCAAGAGTGCTTACTACATCAGTGGAATCAGTCGCAGGGTCAAATAAACAATCTAGTGTTGATAGACAGCCGTACCCATTGTTCTCTGCAGTGGTGGAACCTAAAAAAGTTATCAAAAGGACGGCCTTTCATCGACCCTATTCCATAGATCGTGCTCACAGCAGATGCATCTCTGACAGGTTGAGGTGCTCATCTCCAAGATTACACAATACAAGGCCTGTGGAGCAAAAAACACAAACGCCTCCACATCAACTATCTAGAGCTTCTAGCAGTTTTTCTAGCACTCAGAGCTCTTCAAACTCACCTCCTAGGCAAAACTCTCCCAGTTCAAACAGACAACATGACAGCAATGTATTATGTGCAAAAGCAGAGGGGACACACTCTCTTCAACTGTCAAGAGTCACCAAGCCATTTGGAATTCGGAAATCAAACACAGGATTTAACTTGTGGCAGAACACCTCCCAGGAGTAAACAATCAAATTACCAACCTTCTCAGCAGAAGGATACAGCAAATTCACGAGTGGGAGCTTCATCCCCAAGTTCTCCTTCCCTACTTTAAACAAGCATTTACAATGCAATGGTCTCGGCATTGTTAAAGTTAGAGCTATTGGCATTGCTCATGACATTATTTTTATTTATGTTTTTGTTTTTAAAACTTATAAATAAATGGCATTGTCATTTACAATGCCAATAGCTTAATCTCTTGCAAATGCGAGACCTATTGCATTTGCACCCACACACAGAGCCACACACACAAAGCCACCCACATACAGAGCAACCCAACCAGAGCCACCCACACAGAGCCATTCACATAGAGCCACCTACAAACACTGAGCCACCCACACAGCGCCACCTACACACACACAGAGCCACCCTCACACAGACCCACCTACACACACACAGAGCCACCCTCACACAGACCCACCTACAAAAAGCTACCCACACAGAGCCACAGAGAGCCCAACACACACATAGAGCCCAACACACACACAGAGCCCAACACACACACAGAGCCCAACACACACACAGAGCCCAACACACACACACACACAGACAGACAGAGCCACACACAGAGAGCCACACACACACACACAGAGAGCCACACACACACACGCACAGAGCCACACACACACACACACACACAGAACCGCACACACACACAGAGCCACACACACACACAGAGCCACACACACACACACAGATGTGGTGGTGGCGGTGGTGGATGTGGTGGTGGAGGTGGATGTGGTGGTGGTGGATGCAGAGCAGTGGCGCCGCCTTCCTGTTTGCAGTCAGGAAGCGCCATTGATTTCTGATCACACATACAACACAGCTCAGATATTCCTTGTAGGTGGTCATCGCCAAGCTCACCACAGCACTAACCCTAACAAAGAAATAACCAATCACAGTCCTGACAGAACACATTTTTCATAACTATGCACACACATCCTACACAGCCCTGAGTTACCATATAGTTGGACTTCACTGACGTCATAAATGCACCCCACTTTTTTTCAGGGTAACATACTTACTCCTCCAAGAAAACTCATAAAACACTACAAAAACATCACCCACCACTCTACAGTTAGTGTTGTTTAAAGATAGATATTGGGAATGGACAAGGAAACCATATTTCCAACTATAACATACACATACATAAAGTCAGCAGTGCACATCCCAGTCCCCCGGAGGGCAAGTACCCAAATTATTACAGACCCCTGCCTACACGCACCACCAGCACTACATTTACAACATACATTGAACCAGCAGTATGCAAAAGCAACATAATACCAAAATCTGCTCTACGGATGTTCCCACTCAAATACTCAAATAATCAGAAATCAAAAATCAGGTCTGGCACGCTCACCCCTGCTATTAACAAATACTCCCCCAGATCACTTACAGCACAGACCACTTTACAAACTGGCCCTGCTCTGCCACCCAGAGAAAAACAATAGCAAATACCCGTGCATTTATGGTTTAACAAGACTGTAGACATTTGCGTAAAGACCTGCATTTACGATCTAACTTGGCTGTTTTTGCAGATTGTTGCACTTGTACTGTCACAACAGCTGGATACTTTCTCAGACATTTGTTTGCATAGTCATGCCACATGCTATTGTGCCCTTAGGTCTTATACTAAATACAGTTTACATCTATTTATGAACTGTCTGTGTCAGCCATGAAGTCTTCCATGTCCTTTTTGCATGTTGTCAATACAGCTGGGTATTTCGTTATATAACTATTTGCATTTACCATATCACCGCCCCCAACCGGCCTGACGTAAATCAGTTTATTAATTGTGCCACCTATGGAGCTTTCATGCCTTTTTATTCATTGTATTAATTTTAACTACTGTTGCATTACACTGTTTTCGCGTTGATGAACTGGAGTGTTTAAATAAAGTATGATTAAACTTGAAGCCTAATTCAACACATTAATTTGCTGTGGGAAACAGGCAAATCATAAGTACACCAAAATGTGTAAACGAATAGGTAGACAGGAAACCTGGTACCCCAGTTGACAGAAACAATGCTACTGTGGTACGATGGCGCGGTGGTAGGATGGCGCAGTGGTAGGATGGCGCAGTGGTGCTGTGGAAGGATGGCGCGGTGGTGCTGTGGAAGGATGGCACGGTGGTGCTGTGGAAGGATGGCACAGTGGTGCTGTGGAAGGATGGCACGGTGGTGCTGTGGAAGGATGGCTCGGTGGTGCTGTGAAAGGATGGCTCAGTGGTGCTGTGGAAGGATGGAGAGGTGGTGCTGTGGACGGATGGAGTGGTGGTGCTGTGGAAGGATGGAGAGGTGGTGCTGTGGAAGCATGGGGGAGTGGGGCTGTGGAAGGATGGCTCGGTGGTGCTGTGGAACGATGGTGCTGTGGAAGGATAGAGTGGTGGTGCTATGGAAGCATGGAGTGGTGGTGCTGTGGAAGCATGGGGTAGTGGTGCTGTGGAAGGATGGCGCAGTGGTGCTGTGGAAGGATGGCGCAGTGGTGCTGTAGAAGGATGGCACAATGGTGCTGTAGAAGGATGGCGCGGTGGTGCTGTAGAAGGATGGCGCGGTGGTGCTGTAGAAGGATGGCGCGGTGGTGCTGTAGAAGGATGGCGCGGTGGTGCTGTAGAAGGATGGAGTGGTGGCGCTGTGGAAGGATGGAGTGGTGGCGCTGTGGAAGGATGGAGTGGTGGTGCTGTGGAAGGATGGAGTGGTGGTGCTTTGGAAGCATGGGGGACTGGTGCTGTGGAAGGATGGACTGGGCTGTAAAAGAAAGGACGATTGGAGCTGTGAAAGGGTCGACGGGTGATGCTGTGGAAGGATAGACTACTGAAGAATGGATGAAATGTGCGGCGGAGGGAGAGATGGATCGGTGGTGAGGTAGAGGCATGGATGGTTTGTCCTGGGACCGATAGATTTAGGGTGCTATGATGGCATGGGTATGGTAGCACTCTAAATAAGAGGCGCAGTTGAGAAATGTTAGAGGGGTGCTGTACAGGGGGTAATATAGACATGTCTTACCTCATATTGGATGTATTGTTTCCTCCACTCGGGGGTGATGTGGGCCGAAAGATGCTCCGTAGAACTTCATGCTGCCCCCGGAACCGCTGCTGTCAGCGGGTCATAGAGGGTTACACGGACCTGGGACCCACTCCCTCCCGTGTGTGTCCCTTTCACGGTTCCTCTGCCCTTCTCTCCTGTTCTCTTTCACTGTAACCCTCCTTTCCTTTCCCTCCCTCTACACCTTCTTTCCTCCTCTCTCTGCTTCTCAGCCCCTCTCCTTGTTTTCCCTCCCTCACCTCCCTCTCCCCTCTGTCTGCGGACCCGCAGCCATCTTCAGAGCGCTCACTACGCATGCACATTTCACCCGACGTGACGTCATCGTCATGCTAACCACCTCCTCCTTCCCAGCGATCAGAGGCAACCTACACCTTAGGGGAGGAGCGTAAAATGTCAACAGCCAATCCGAAGGTGCAGAGGAGGAGTTAAAATCGAGGGTCATGCATAAGTCTCCGCCTTACAAAAAACCTGCCTATTAGTAAACAGAAAACCAAGGAAGGTGATGTTGCGTGGGGACAGAAGGGAGCGGAGCGGCCTGGATGGTAAAGACTGCAAAGAATGTCGGCCGAGAACCTTTTTTTCAGCGCTATACAGCGCTAACAACTAACAAGAACTGAACTATTTTCAGTATTATTTTGTTTACATCCTCTGCCTAGCTGTACCGTGGCCGCTATGTTCAAAAGGGTCAGTGTAACATTTATGGAACAGAAGGGCTTTGCTGTGTAAGGTCCCATAACAGAGTACAGCCTCTGTTGCCTTCGGAGCCTGATAGAAATATACAACACTTCAGTCGGAAATTGGCCTTCTAAGTTGAAAACACAAGATGCAACAACTGTGCATTCATGAAACAAGCAATGTTAAAAAAATGACTGCATTCTCAAAGGCAAGAGAGGAGCGTTCCACACAACCATGTTTCTCCGAGGTGAGGCAGGAATGCCTCGGAGAAAGCATCGTCTTTTTCAGATTCGTGGGCGTGGTTTTCGTTCTCTCCTCTTCCCATTGGATGGAAGGTAAAATTCCAGCCAATGGGAAGAGGAGAGAACGAAAACAAGAAAGAAGAGAAAAAACACGCATAAAAAATCTAGAAAAGATGGGGCTTGAACCGAGTGATGCCCCTCTCCTCCAATGGCTGGCCTCCGTTTAGGAAGCCAGCCAATGGAGAAGAGGGGCGGGTTTAAGCCCCCTACTAAGAGACATTAATTCTCAGCTGCGCGAGCACTGCTGCGCAGTGCAGCGCTAGTCTGAGAACTAAAAATGGGGATTCCCACAAATAGACTTGTTCACCACAGCAGAAAACGCAAAATGCCCAAGCTTCGGCTCTAAGTTCTCACACCCAATCTCAAAGGGCAATGCTCTATGGATGAACTGGTCAGGGATATTTGCCTATGCTTTTCTGCCTCTCCCGCTCATGCTGTGTCTGGTTCGGAAGCTCAGGCAAACATCCCTCTCACTAATTCTAGTAGCTCCCACATGGGCCTGTTAGGCATGGTACACCACCCTGTTGGAGCTGTCACTAGTTCCACATCAAAAGTTATACACCTCCATGCTCCTCACACAGAAACCTGGAGAAATTGGACATTCAAATCTCAAAGAACTGAACCTAGTGATCTGGCTCCTGAAGTCCTAGAGTTATGTTTTTTAAATTTACCATAAGACTGTATGAATATTCGCTCAACGGCCACCGAGATAATCTGCGGCGTACCCCAAGGCTCCTCGCTCAACCAAACACTCTTCAATATCTACATGAGCCCCCTCTCCGCCATCGCACGGAAACACAACATCAACATTATCTCCTACGCCGGCGACACCCAACTGATACTCTCCCTCACCAAGGACCCAGCCACCGCCAAAACCAACCTCCAGGAAGGAATGAAAGACGTCGCAGAATGGATGAAGTTCAGTCGCCTGAAGCTGAACTCAGAAAAGACGGAGGTCCTCATCCTGGACAATCCCCCTCCGCCTGGGACGATTCCTGGTGGCCCACAGCGCTGGGCTCCACGCCTACTCCCACGGACCACGCACGTAACCTAGGATTCATCCTGGACTCCTCCCTCTCGATGACCAGGCAAGTCAACGCCGTCTCTTCATCCTGCTTCAACACCCTGCGCATGCTCCGAAAAACCTTTAGGTGGATCCCCACCGAAACCAGAAAGAACGTCACCCAGGCCCTCGTCACCAGCCGACTGGACTACGGAAACACCCTTTACGCAGGAACCACAGCCAAACTCCAGAAACGACTTCAGCGCATACAAAACGCCTCCGCCCGACTCATCCTCGACATTCCCCACCACAGCCATATATCCGCCCACCTAAGAAACCTGCACTGACTCCCCGTCAACAAGAGGATCACGTTCAGGCTCCTCACCCATGCACACAAAGCACTCCACGACAAAGGACCCGAATACCTCAACAACCGCCTCTCGTTCTACACCCCCACCCGCCAGCTCCGCTCAGCCAGCCTCGCCCTCACCATCGTGCCGCGGACCCACAGAACCACCGCTGGAGGAAGGTCGTTCTCCTACCTGGCCGCAAAGACATGGAACTTACTCCCCGCACACCTTCGACTGACCCAGGACCATCTCACCTTCAGGAAGCTCCTTAAGACCTGGCTATTCGAGCAATGACAGCACCCCTCCCTCCCTTTAGCGCCTTGAGACCCTCACGGGTGAGTAGCGCGCTCTACAAATGTATTGATTGATTGATTGATTGATTGATTGATTGATATTCTAAAAGAAGCAAGAAGGCCTACTACCAGAGCTTGCTATGCAGCAAAGTGGAAAAAGATTTGTTGTATAGTGCAATAACAACAACATCAATCCTTGAGATGATTCTATACAAAACACTATCTGTTACTTGTTACACTTAAATCAATCTGCACTACCTTATACATCTATTTGTTTGAATTTTGCAGCAGTAGCTGTATATTTGCAGAACAAGCAACATCTGTCATTATTCAGAGTTCCAGGAATCAAAGCTTTCATGGAGGGGTTGAAGAATGTAATACCTCCAATGATTCCTCCTGCCCCAGTTTGGAACCTGGACATTGCTCTCACAAGGCTCATGGGTCCACCTTTTGAACCATCGCATAAATACCCCTTGCAATTTCTCTCATGGAAAGTTGCTTTCCTCATTGCGATCACATCACTGAGGAGAGTTGGTGAGCTACAGGCATTAACCTTAGAATAACCCTTCTTTCAACTACACAAAGACAGGGTAGTTTTACTCACCAACCCTAAATTCCTTCCCAAAGTAATTTCTGCTTTTCATATAAACCAGTTGAGTTACCATTTTTTCCCCTAACCTGATTCTGTAGCAGAACGCGCTCTTCACACACTTGACATTGAAAGAGCTATATTGTACTACATAGATAGAACAAAAGATTTTCGTAAAACAAAACTACTGTTTGTTTCATTTGTTTCGCCTCACAAAGGCAATCCTATCTCTAAATATGGTATTGCAAGATGGGTTGTCAAATGCATTCAAACATGCTACACTAAAGCAAAAATAACTTTATCCATACCCTCTGGAGCGCATTTCACTCTCAAATTAGGGGCTTCCTGACCTTTTTAGGCAACATTCCTCTAGCTGACATATGTAAGGCAGCTACATGGTCTACACCACACACATTTACCAAACACTATTGTGTAGATGTGTTAGCACAACAGCAAACTAATGTAGACCAAGCAGTACTTGATGCACTATTTCAGACAACTGCAACATCTACAGGTTAGCCACCACTTTGGGAGTATACTGCTTTCTAGCCTATGCAAAGCATGTGTATCTACAGCACAAATGCCTCGAACGGATAAAGTTACTTAACCAGTAAGCATCTGTTCTTGGCATGTAGAGCTGTAGATTCACATGCGCCTCCCCGGGTACCTGTAGTTGTTGCAGTTCCTCATTATAGACTTATACACATGGGCATCTCTATACTACACTTACTTACTCCAATCTCACCCTCTTGCAGAAAAACAATCAAACAATGGAGTTGATGGCCAAGCGCACTATCACCGAAAGGAGGAGTCACCTTACCTTGTAACTAGGAAAGATTCTTCGAAGACAAATAACTAGCAAACATCCGGACCCAACAATAGATGGCAGTAGTATGCAAAGCATGTGAATCTACAGCCCTACATGCCAAGACCAGATGCTTACTGAGTAAGTAACATTATCCTTATCTGCTTTAGTTCTGCTGCAATGCCCTGCAAATAGACATTCTGACACTTTATTACGTCATTATTTGCCATTTTTACTTCTAAAATTCCTTGCAAAGTTTTTTGCATTAATAACATTGTGCCCAACATAGAAGCTGTCGGGGAGGCCGAAATTTCCAAACCCAACAAGGCCTGTAAGGTTGGCGTGTAGCTCTATTGCTAGCTATGATCTCTGATCTCCCAACCGTCTCACTTTTGATAGCACAATTGATAATCCCATACTCTAGGTTCTTACTTATTTCTTCTAGGGATTCAAAGGGTTCTATGTCCGGCTCCACATTTAGACCTTTTTTTGACAGGCGATCTGTTCTGAGAAGAGTAAGATGAGGTAAGGACGATACTCCAGGTTCAGAGAGTGTCTTATTTCTCATTGCTGAGTCTAACTCCTTCACAAAGGACCGATCTTGTACTAATTCAACTGGTCATAAACTAAATCGAGCTCCGATATGCTTTTCTTTCGCTCCTCCTCTCAGCCTTCATCGGTCTAACGCATAGCATAGGTGGCACCTTATATTTGTGCCCTCGGGAAGGGAGGAGTGCAAAGGCTTGCAAGGGATCCAAGGAACCCCACTTAATCATAACTGGAATCCGGGGAATCCCGCTGAGTCACTATTTGAATCCGGGGACTCCCGCTGAGTCACCACTGGAATCCGGAGATCCCCCGCTGAGTCACTACTAAAATCCGGAGATCCCCCGCTGAGTCACTATTGAAATCCGGGGATCCCCCTGAGTCATTACTGGCAGCCTGGGATTCCAGCCTAATTCATTCCTACTAGTAAAACTTTAAAAAGACACAGAAACAAATATACATGAAACAAATACACAATTGTTGAAATATTTTATTTCATTCACAAGCCAATTTTAGAAAAGTCGAAATGTACATTTTACTGGGAAGGTGGATGCTCTTCTAAGTTCTGTTTTTAAGTCTAAATGATGAAGCAATAGGTTACATTCTAGCATATCGCTTTGCCTCTTTTTGCTCCTAATGCATGCTCTGTTTTTGTTGGCATTTCAATTGAGTTAACCTATCAACCATACATTACTGTTTGCTGTTCTTGTGTTGTTCCAAACAATAAAGCTAAGGTTAGCAACTTCATTTTATGTTGTAGCTTTTCGAAATCCTTCATATTTACAGCACGTTTTTCAATTTTACAGTTTGATTCTTTATTTCCTTTATTCATCTGGTAACATTATTTAATCGTCAATACAGTCTGGACACCCTGAGTATTATTCGCAGACCCTCAAGTATGATCCACTGGTCCATAACAACACTGTACTGGTGCTTATTGTAGGCAAGTCTCCGTCTGTTTGGACATCCGCATGGTGGCCCCAGACCCTGGGCCCCTTACCTCAACCTAAAGAACAGGTCAAGAATCTGGGTATTTGGATGGACTCAAAACTATCTTTTGAGTATCACACTAGACGTGTAGCTGGTACTTGCTTTGGCATTCTCCGTTGTCTGAGAAAGACACTCGACCTGCTCCCAGTGTCAGCTAGAAGGGCCCTGGTCCATGCCCTGGTGACTTCCAGGCTGGACTACGGGAATGCCTTATATCTGGGAGCTAACGTGAGATGTCTTCAACGCTTGCAAGGTATCCAAAATGCTGCTGCACGCCTAGTGTTATCACTGCCAAAAAGATCTTCCACCAAAAAGGCATTGGGGACGCTCCACTGGCTCCCAATTAAAGAGCGTGTCCAGTTTAAAATCCTGTGTATAGGCCATCGGATCGCTCACGGTAAGTGCCCGAGTTTCCTGAGGAATCTGCTCACACTGTATAAACCAACTAGGCCCCTCCGGTCGGAGGGCACTGGGCTAATGTGTATCCCGAAGGTTTGCAGGGCCAGGATGGGCGGCAGATCCTTCCGCCTTCTGGCAGCACAGAGTTGGAACACTCTTCCTCTCAGACTCCGGATGGAGCCGTCTGAAAGAGTTTTCCGCAAGGAACTCAAGACACATCTGTTCCCCAAATATTGAAGCGCTCTTTTCTGGCTGTGTTAGGGATCTTTTGGCCACTATTAGCGCGGGGACACACTGACTAGTGTAACCAGGCGCTTTATAAGCTCAGTTAATAATAATAATAATAATAATTGTTGTCTCACACATTTCTTGGCAGATGGCTTGACAGGAGCCTCACAGAATGCCTTGGTCATAGTCTACATTAGCTAAAAAATCCTGTGTGTTGGCTGTCTTAGATGAAACAAACAATTATTGCAAATACTCGTATCAGTCCCCTTCATTGATGGAGCAGCCCGTTTTAGGTGCGTGTGGGGAAAGTATTCCATTTGCCTTGACTCAAATCATGAGCCAGCCGTAAGACCTATGACCAGTTTTGGAAGTGGTCTTGGGCTCTGGTGAATCACAAACTGGTGTAACCTAAGAGTGTTAATCTGCAGTTTACTTTATACCTCTGGAGATAATAAAAGGTTCATATCCAAGAATGTGGGGTGAAATCTGAAGGGCAGATCTATGCAGGGAGAATTCTGAACTCTGTGTGTCAAAACCAGCTGCGGCCATACACCAGACTTTTAGCACATTGAAAGGCACATTGAAAGGCATCGCAGTGATGACATTTCCTTTCAGTGTACAGAGACGACTGCTGGACCAGCCGTCATCTCTAAATTTGGTGGGCAGAGGACCCTCGGGATGGCAGAGGTGATGTCCTCAAGAATCCAGACTGACACTACTCAATCCACCAAACGTCTTCAGGCCCCTAGTCTGAGGATGAAATCTGCCCTGGGGGACCACCACATTATACCAACATTATGGTACTGGATTCCATAAAATGCTTCTCATCTCTCTGGCCCACTAAAGTGCATTAGTGTCCCCGAAGTGAAATTTCAAGATAGTCTTTGTTGCAGCGGGGCAAGCATCAAGTCAAAGACAGCAGTCGAGGTTATTCTAGTATATTTATATCCTAGGTGGGCATTGATTCAGGAAAGATACTTCTTGACTAGGTGTTCTTTACAGAGGAACCTCATGTAGTTGGCTACAGTCCTAGAAGTGAAGACTGAGAGGGGCAGCTACATTGCAAACCAACGGGCCAGTATTACCCCAGCTATGGAACCGACTACTAGTGGTAAAAAAGTCACCTTACCTCTGATACCTGATGCAAGTTGTATCCCTATGTAAATTCATTAGGAGACTTCTGATGTTACAAAAGAAAATCATTTGAAACTAAACATATTTTAGAATCTTATTTTATTCACACAGAAATGCACTTACACAATGGCACGGTTGAGGCCTAAAATATCAATTGTTTTGAACATCACTGCATCATGTGCAATATTTCTGTTTACCAAACATATGGCTTAGCATAGGCCTTCCATTTGGCCAATAAACACTTAACACCCCTAAACTCACAACCCTGCTTCATCTTTTTCTTTAGTTAAAATTGCAGACATGAAAGTGGCAAGTACTTCAGTCCATAACATTGCGTATTTGTTGGGTTATGTGTTGGAAATTAGAATGTGGAATGGGTGCCTCGGGGAGGCACCCTGTTTCTAGGTGTGGGTTGCTTCCTGGAACTGGGTGCCAATGGTTGACAAGAAATGAGTTGGGGAATTCGCCTGAGTATGTGCCAGAGAGTATTGCTTACAGAGGTGATCCATCTTAGCTTCATTATACCTAGTGAGACAGATGTTTTTGGAATGATGTGGCCTGCACTACTGTAGTCGTTCTTCAATTTTTTTTAAATTACCTATTTAAGTAAATCTTAAGTATGGATCAGTGTTTCTGTTCAAGAGAAAATAGCTGGTCTCTTTTGTTAAATGGAGGCCCTCTGAACGAAGTGCTCGTTATTATTAATTCTGTATCATTCCAAAGAGATACCTAAGCCCATTCAAAGTTCTACATCCGACTTTTACCAATTATCAATTTGCTGTGACTATAAAAAATCAATTTATCCTAATGGCTTATATTGTGGAATTTGTACTATTTTGGGTGCTGTGTTAACTTCATCGAACATTTCTCAATAGCCATACTGATTTGAGCAGACACTGTGTTTCCATGGATGTAAACAAAAGAGGCAAATATATGTATTTTAATAAAATTCCATTGCCAAGTGCCACATTCTGACTCCTTTACCACAGGTGGCTTTGTGTCAGTTTGTTATTTCTTCTACCTATTCACTGTTCTTTGAATGAGAGACTGAGTCACATCAGAATTATGATAGGCCTCGGTATGGTACTGTGTTCCTCCATGATAATCACTTAGACTTCGGAATCTGATTTCACTGATCCTGAACTCGGATCCACGGAGTCCATGATAAAAAAGTGTCATCTTCCAAATGTTTCTTCTTGTATGTAAATATCCTTTGCTTGAAAGCACCAATATGCTGCAATAATGGATTCACTGGAAGTTAAAATAACATATGGAGCCAAATCACCTCAGACCATTAGAATGGTTTTTTGATTCAGCTACTTTGGAACCTATGGCATTTCCTTGTAATGTACTGTTGTCGTCACCTAGGTCAGATATTAATTCGGGGCCTGTGAAGATACTAATGGACTGGTTCGGTTTGGAGAGGCCCAACATTAAGTCCCAGAGAATGTTGCTCATGGCAAACGTGAAGTTGCAAAGTGCATTTGTGGTCCATCCCTTTTATAGGCCCCAAAGGACCTTTGAACAACCCTCCATGTAAGGAACTGAGCATCCACTAAATCAAGACAGACGCTGTGCTTTACTTGAAGTGTTGTGTATGAAACATTTTGCATCAGTAAACATCAAGATCGGGCAGATCTTAGATCATGGGTTCTGAGTGCGGTTTCTATGTGTACAGAAAAAATTGGGGCCTGTGCTGGTAGCAGTAAGTATAAGATGTAAAGAAAACTTGTTGGACAGTGCTACAAGCCAGAGGAGACCCCAAGAAACCTCTGTATAGAGTGGCCAGGACCCACTCAATAAAGTACAACAAAAGGTCCTGTGCACACGTGCTGCTAGATACGTTTAGAGAGTCATCAATGGTACAAGGCAAAGAAAAATCAAATGAAACAAGGTAGACTGTATGTGAGGTTTCTTTCAAAATTGTATTGTATTAACTCCTCTTTTCTGGAAGAGTGACATCAATGTAAGACCAAAAAACAACCAGCCGACACGTGTTTCGTCAAGCGGGCTCTTGGCCCGTGACTCTTCAGGGCTGGGGATGAAAAAGAACATGGTACAGTATAGAGAACGATAAACAATGATATTAATAAGAGGGTGAATGGCACAAGAAAACCCCTCACCTGAGTGGAAAGCCTATATAGTGCAAAGGCAACCTAATAACATGTATATATACAAAAGGTGACATCACACGGTGGATTGAATAAAGAACCTAGTGTAAGTGTCTGCAAAAAATTTTTCAAGATACTCAAGTTAGTAAACTTCTGCACAAGGAAAGGAGTCCTGGTCAGTTACAGTTTGATTAAAACGATTAATGTTATCACATTCACAGTACTTGAAGGACTTTAAGACAGAAAAGGTGACGTGGCGCGTGAGTGGAAAAGCAAGATTCAATGTATTTACCAAACATGGAAACAAGCATAGTTGCCATCAATTATCAGAGGAAATTATCCTATAGAACCTGTTGACACTGAAAATCAAATTCACGGTCTGAAACTATGATGCCAAAAATAATATATATATACATAACCAGTAGGTACCTGCATGTGACTTTAATTAGGAAAGTAATAAACTCAAAATAATGTGCATACAATCCTCCCTGAGCACTAACCAAACAGTAAGTCTCAATTTTGATTATAGTAAGCTTGGGTAATCAAATATTTCAAAATAGATACGACCAAGATCAACAACAAATATCACAGCCAGTTAATTTCAAAAGAATATATATCATGATTCAACAATCAGTCCTTTGAGTAATCCATGATATAAATACATCCAATTTGTTCTTGTACAAATGGTCCAACAAGGCAGTCCTCTAATGTATTTATTTCAGTTCAATTGTCAACAGTTCCAAAAGACAAGCCAATTCATCCTCTTTGAAAAAAAGCAGCCAACACGTGTTTCATCATGCACTGATCTGTGCCAAATGGCTTCATCAGGACTAAAACCCAAAAGAACAATACTATACATATCAATAAAATACACATGGAATTAATATTGACAAAGTAAATTAAACATTGTTCCAGATTATATTGGGTCAAAAATAAGTCACAAATAAACTGAACATGAAAATGGAAAAAGTGAATCCAGAACATCACCGAAAAAGTGTCCAGATAGTCACATGTGAACACACAGCAAGTCACCAAGTCATGAAAGTCACCATAGTGCACAACTCCACCAAGATATAGAAAGTATTGAAATGGAAATATATTTCACCTCATAAGCTATATTTCTAAAGTTGCCAGTATTAAACTTCTCGAGATCATGAAGCAATAGCCACTGTAAGAGAACCAACAAGTGCCAAGATATTAATCTATTTTTCTTCAATCGCTTGAGTGCAATGATTACATTTAGGCATTCCTCCTCACAAACTCTGAACCTGCTAATTATTATATAAATAATACATTCTAAAGGAACATCATAGTCATAGCAGATGTTCTTGTAACCTTGCCTGGTTAAATAGAATGTCAAGGTATATAAATGGCGCTCACTATAAAAGCCAGACAGCAAAGGTCTTTAAAGAAGATTGCTTCGAATCTAGTAACCTACACATACTTTTATGCTCACCTGTATTAATAAGCCAGTTATTCTAATATTTAACAAAGGATTCCAATGCTGTAGGCACAGGTATTTTATCCACACCCATCCTGCAATATAAATACACTCCATGTTCACGCTTTATGCTAACGAAAGGCTTGATTATATACTGCTCACCATATTATTAAATCGGTGATTTGTGTAATAACAAAATCTTTCAAAAATCGTAGGCACCAATGATAAATCCTCACCAATCCTGAAAAGTAAATGGAAATGTATATGTGCCCATGTTCAAATTAATAGTGTTAACGAAAGTTTCGATACTCGCATTAAACATCTCACCTGTAATATCACGTAATTAGGAATTCACGAGTACGTGACCTTTAGTGAATAAACCACGAATCAGTACGGGTATATAAAAATAATATGTCTCAATTTCTGTGATTCAAACAACAAAGCACCCCTTATTTAAAACGACGTGTCCATGTCTCCTAACTGTGTCTTTGCGTAAATCGAAATTAATATGTACCCATATTCAAGCTAAAGTATTAACAAGAGTTTCAATACTCGCACTAAGGCATCTCACCTGTAATACCACGTAGATCGGCGTTCACGAGTATGTGACCTGTAGTGAATAAACCACGAGTCAGTTCACGTTTTGTACACAAAAAGCTTTCTTTGGTTTGAGGGTTTGCACTGGTGGAGGGAGTTGAGGTATGGATACCCTTAGTCAGATTATCAAATAGTTCGAAGGCTACCTTGTCCCTATCCATAACTAATATAAAGAAAAGAGTTTCACAAATATCACCGCAGCGGCTGCCCTTCCTGAAGCCAAATGTCAAGGGTTCTGAGTGGGGTTTCTATGTCTACAGGAAAAATTGGCGCCTGTGCTGGTAGCGGTAAGTATGAGATGTAAAGAAAACTTGTTGGACGGTGCTACAAGTCAGAGGAGACCCCAAGAAACCTCTGTATAGAGTAAAGTACAACAAAAGGTCCTGTGCACACGTGCTGCTAGATACGTTTAGAGAGTCATTAATAGTACAAGGCAAAGAAAAATCAAATGAAACAAGGTAGACTAAATTGTAGTGCATTAACTCCTCTTTTCTGGAAGAGTGACATCAATGTAAGACTAAAAAACAACCAGCCGACAATTGTTTCGTCAAGCGGGCTCTTGGCCCGTGACTCTTCAGGGCTGGGGATGAAAAAGAACATGGTACAGTATAGAGAATGATAGAACAACGATATTAATAAGAGGGTGAATGGCGCAAGAAAACATCTCACGTGAGTGGAAACCCTATATAGTGCAAAGGCAACCTAATAACATGTATATATACAAAAGGTGACATCACACGATGGATAGAATAAAGAACCTAGTGTAAGTGTCTGCTAAAAATGTTCAAGATACTCAAGTTAGTAAACTTCCGCACAAGGAAAGGAGTCCTGGTCAGTTACAGTTTGATTAACACGATAAATGTCATCACATTCACAGTACTTGAAGGACTTTAATACAGAAAAGGTGACGTGGCGCGTGAGTGGAAAAGCAAGATTCAATGTATTTACCAAACATGGATACAAGCATAGTTGCCATCAATTATCAGAGGAAATTATCCTATAGAACCTGTTGACACTGAGAATCAAATTCACGGTCTGAAACTGTAATGCCAAAAATAATATATATATACATAACCAGTAGGTAGCTGCATGCGACTTTATCTAGGACAGTAATAAACTCAAAATACGTGTTTACCGGGTATGGAGATGCTAAGATTTAGAAGAAGCCTATCAACTTGGCAGCGCATCTGAGACAATTTAACAGTAGCTCCACAAGTGTAACTGCAATTACGTCTACTTTGATCAGAAAACTACAAGTTTAAGATACTAACGGATGCGCAGCAGGAGGTACCTATAAAAAACCAAATAAGCTACCCAAAAAAATATTTTGGTTGAACATTTCTCGGTGTCTATGCATATGTTAAACTTTTTACACTGTCCGAGCACATATTCATAAAATTGTCTAAGCGTCACGTACAACATTCAGCGAGATGAAATCTTGATCGGTACTGGAAAAAACGAGAACATAGTATCACCATCTAACAATAGGACATCTGTGACTGATAAGCAATCGCATATGGAACATGACAAACGTGTCACCACAGCATTAAATAGGTAAGATATGGCCAAAACTAAATAATATAATAATAAAAGGGCGTGGTGGACTAACCACATTGCCGGTGATATTTCCAACCCGGAAATTCCGGGTAAAAGGACGGTACCAAAGAGGAATAATCCTGGTACTGGGTGAAAAGCGCCAATTACAGCCGTCTTCACAGTGATCTAAAAAGTAAAGAAACAAAGTGGATTAAGATTTGGAATCAAGGGGGACCACAGGATAAAGCACACAGCCACTCCGAAGTGTAGATATGAGTATGGCTCACCTGTGTAGCGCCTGGGTAAAAGACTGGTGATGTCTTTGATCAGAATCAGCGGGATAGTGAGGACGCCAGAGAGCCTTAAGAAAGGGTGAGGGGCGAGAAAAAAAAACAACTTGCGCGCTCCTTGTTGTAGAAGCTGGAATGCTACCCCATGCCGGTCGAAGAACCAGAAGTGAGTCAAAGGTAGTTATCATCGGTAAGCTGGAACGCTCAACTCCATTTCCCAGTGAGTTAACGTGACTAAAGACTGTAGTGGAAAACACACTCACAGTAAAAATTGAAAGCGGGTGGATAGAAGAGAGTCAGGAGCGTGGACCCGAAGTTTAGGAAATGCACCTACGTTAAATAAGCGAAAAAGGTCCAATTCACTGGCTTGGAAAAAGAAAGAAGCAAGTGAAAAATGAGAGGGGTTGGGGGAAGGGGGACTGACCAGGACTCCTTTCCTTGTGCGTAAGTTTACTAACGTGAGTATCTTGAACATTTTTAGTAGACACTTACACTAGGTTCTTTATTCAATCCATCGTGTGATGTCACCTTTTGTATATATACATGTTATTAGATAGCGTTTGCACTATATAGGGTTTCCACTCATGTGAGGTGTTTTCTTGCGCCATTCACCCTCTTATTAATATCTTTGTTCTATCGTTCTCTATACTGTACCATGTTCTTTTTCAAACCCAGCCCTGAAGACTCACAGGCCAAGAGCCCGCTTGACGAAACACGCGTCGGCTGGTTGTTTTGTGGTCTTACATTGATGTCACTCTTCCAGAAAAGAGGAGTTAATACACTACAATTTTGAAAGAAACCTCACATACGGTCTACCTTGTTTCATTTGATTTTTCTTTGCCTTGTACCATTGATGACTCTCTAAACGTATCTAGCATTACGTGTGCACAGGACCTTTTGTAGATCTTAGATCATGATCCATCAAGAACCCTGTCACAGCAGAGTGACCTCACAGCAAGCCTTTGCCAACTATCCTGTGAAATTGCTGTGCCCTTTTTGAAAGTGGGCGAGTGACTGTAAAGAACCCTCTACAAGTGCGCTTTGATGAGCTGCAGATACATTCTTTAAACCGCAAGACAAAAATGACCTCTATTTGACTGGTGGGTGTTTGATGTTGCAGTTATGTTGAAGTTGAAAGACTCACTCTAATATCCTGTTGTTTTTTGTATTTTTTGTAGAGAAGTTTAACTCCTGGCGAATTGATTCTAATAGAGGTGATAAGTGGGTAATTGAGGACCTCCCTGGTGAACATGGCCAACCGTTTCCTCAACCCAACATCCAGAAATATTTTGTTACCTCATACGGGTAAGTTTGAACCTATGACAGACCGGGGGTAGTCACTTGTAACATGGGTTACACTGCTCTACGTATCAGTGGTCCATTTCACTGTACATAGTTAGAATGATTTTAGATTTGAATTATGCATGACTATATCCAAGTTACCATCTACAGTGTATGTGACTTAAGACAACAAAATCCCATTTGTAGAAGATAAGATCTGACTCCATTTATGTCAGAAGGACAACATTCTACTTACATGTAGATGTTGCACCTCTCTGTAAGAGGAAACTACAGTGCTTCGTACACTCAGGTAGAAATCACATAATGGCAAAGAAATTGTAAAGACAGAACAGAATACCATAAGAAAGGTAAGTAGTACATGCTACATATGGTGTCCAGGGGGCATTACAACAATGGAGCAGCAATTGTAATCACGGTTCGTTGGACACGGGGGGAACGGGGTGAAAGGATAAATGCATTTGAGGAGATGTCAAAGGACCTGCGCTACTATCAAACATGCTGCAGCTGGATATGATGGTGCGCAGAACTTGGGTGTTTGTTCACTTATTGGGTGTTTGCGGACACTTCATACAGCTATAGTGGTGAGGAGCAGTGCCTTGCTAACTCGCCTCTGTGAGGAAGGCAGTGCAGGCGGGCCTGTTCAGTGATGTCAATAGAAGCCAGCCCCAGGGAAGACAACTCTGGGGTAAACGCTATGGCGGATGAATGTCATCTTGTAGGGCATGGAAATACTTAATGAGGACATACCAGCTTATCGACAGTGGGTATTTACGGGTCCCACAAACTTCTTTGCTACGTAACAGCGTGCTCTTGTCCTCCACCCATGCAACGATTCACTGCCACCAGGTGGTAATGTTAGGAGGGGTAGGTGCCTTCCAAAGGTGCCTCAGAGTGAATCGCGAGTATGAATTCCAAGTTGAGGAGAAACAAGAGAGAGCCCTGTCGAACCTGAGCTACGTGAAGAGGCCCAACGCGCAAACACCCAATCTATGAAGGTCGGTTTGCCCAGAGACTTCCTGGAGATGGTTAGTAACCCCAGCCCAAAAGTTGTGAAGGTTCGGGTATGACCATAAAGACTTTAAACTCTCTTGTACTGTTTTTCTCCCTGTTTTGGGGATTATCCACATTTCTATGTTGTAAAGTGCCTGAAGGAGTATTGACATGAAATATGCAGGGCCTGGGACCCATAGGTGAAGTAGATCCTGATTTTAACGAGACCAGCCTCACGAGATTCTGATGTTGTCTGTTCTAGTAGTCAGATGTGGTATGTTATGGAAGAGACAGGAATTGACACAGCCTAGCACTCACTGAAAAGGCTATTGTGTTTCAGGAATATTAAAGTGGAAAACACCTTCATGGTATCATTTGTGTGACTGAATAGTCGTTTCAAAGTACTTTTTTGTTCTCCTCATTTGCCTCAAGTTAACCCTCTAAGGGCCATATGTATCAAGCCTTTTGCGATTCGTTAAGGCCGAAATTCACAGAATTTCGGCCTTAGCGAATCGCAAACGGCCTTTTTACCGATTTTGAAATGTAAGAAACATTAGCAAAATAAGGAATCGCAAAAAATTGCGATTCCTTATTTTGCTTAAGCATTTAAGGAATCGCAATTTTGCGATTCCTTAAATGCTATGTATGAAGGTTTTTAGACTTGCGATTTCAGGTTTAGAAATCGCAAATTACCACCAACTTGTAGTTGGTGGTAATTTGCGATTTCTTGTAAATATGCACAATTGTGCATTTGTGAGGGTGGCATATGACGCACATACATGCCCATTGGGCATGTATATGCGCCATATGCACACACATGTAATTTACAGGGGTGCAGCAGGGTGTCCTTGAGACACCCCTGCACCCTTGCAATCATTCTCAAATTGCGATTAGCAAATTGCGAATTCGCAGTTTGAGAATTATTTCGCAATCATTCCTATGGGCCTCCTGGCCCATAGGAATGCATTGGAAATTTTTCCTTAATTGCGAATTCGCAAAATGCGAATTCGCAATTAAGGAAGATTAAGGAATCGCTAAAAAAAAGCGAATTTCTTCATACATACCATTTTGCGATTCCTAAATAGCGATTCCTTAAAATTCGCTATTTAGGAATCGCAAAACGGAACTATGATACATATGGCCCTTAGATCTTACTCTGTTTGTGCCCTTATCTTAGGAGATCCTCCACACCCAAGGCATAATTTGATTTTTCTTCTCATACCATGCTTTTGAGACCAGGTGGCGAAGTATAAAAGATGCGATTAGGCGTAATCATTAGACAGATACCTGAAATGTATCTTCCACATAACCTATACCCGTCACCACTCTTGTACTAACCGCCTCACTAGTGGTGCCCAAAACCTATATATATATTTTTTCTTCAAATCCATCATATCCAATTTAAAATGTATTTAATAGACTTTTTCCAATCTGTGGTCATCGGTCGAAGGTTACTTATCCATTTCTTGCAAATCACCCCCTGAGCCAGGAGGATCATGTCAAACAGCAATTTCGCTCCATCTTTATTGATTTTTGCCTACTTCCCAATGTCTACCAAAAATAACATGAGATAGGCTTACCTTAACTTTTATATCAAGAATGTCAATTAAAGCCTTACTCACGTCCTCGCAGAATTTGTGAACTCCTGGGCATGCCACAAACATATAAATGTCGCCTGCTTTTTCTAGTCCACACTTCGCGCAACTCGCTACTCTTCTTGTCCCCAACTTCAACAGCCTGAGTGGGTCCAATATGCCCTGTGGTGGGATAAAAGATGGTTTCTCCTTACATTGGTGGCTTGACGGTGCTGTAAGGAAGATTCAAAGATACTTGCCATAAATTATCTAACTGGTGCGAAGTCAAGTGTCTTTTCCACAGGTCATTCGGCAACCTGAAGTCTCCGTCCTCCAAGTCGATCCGCAGCCAGTACCATGTTGAGACCTCCTTGACTTCTGGTACCCCCTGATTTAAGGTTTCTTACAGCTCATTTGAAACTCCTATCTCCAAATTTAATATTTGAAACCAGCTTTTTAATTGGAGGTATTTGAACTTTGAGATTGTATTATCTAGTTCACAGAGCGCGTCCCATGATATCAACCTACCCTCCTCTACCAATTGACCCCACTTCAGAATGCCTGCCTCTTTTAACGGGAGTGCTAGTTTGAATGTACTTTTGAAAGGGGTTTTATTTCAGGTTTTTGTAGAATGCATGAGCTTTAGTTTTTGTTTGGATAAGACGTTCATTTTCTTGTTCCTGTCATTGGCTTTAAAGTTTATTGTGGTGTCCTGAGTTAATGATGTCTACTTGTGAAATAGTTCTTGCTGCTGTACTGAGTTGCAACAAAGATGTTTGTATCATGCCAACCTGTGTCCATTATACAATCATAGTTTTTTTTCTTCAAATTGGAGTTGAACTCTCCCTCACTTACATATTAAGCATCATTTCCAGCTGTACTGTATCCCTTTCCAATCTCCTTCAATAGCATATGCCGCCACCTTACTCTTAATACATCCTCTTTCAATGGCATTTTACAACTTGTTGCAGTCATTCATTAAGTAGGGGGTATTATTAACTTTTACCTGCTATGTTTGCTTTATTGTTGAGTATTGTGTTCTGTCTGTTGTTGAAATATCTGGTGCTTCTCGTGACTTTTGCATACCCAGTTGCTTAGACAAAAGTCTGATTGTGCCCTGGGACTAGAATGAGGTGCTTTAGCACCAGACCTGTTCTGGGTTTAACTTTCTCATTCTTGCATTATTCTGTAGTGAATGCAAAAAATCTCAGCTCATTAACCTGATGAAGGAAGGATACTGGGAGACTCTGATGGACACGGTGCAGCCAGACATCGTAGTGACAGACTGGTGAGTTGGACCTGCATTATTCTGGAGTTTAGGGGCCTCTTTGTGTGCTATGGGGCCCTTATGGAACTGTTTGGGTGGAAGGACTATGATTGAACTGATGAGTGGGAAGGCATCCCTTGGAATAGTGATGGGGAAGGACTCTGATAAGATTGAGGACCATATAAAACGGGTGAGTGAAACTTCCATTGCACTGTTGAATTGGTTCCTCTGTCGTGTATATGTGTTTGTGAACATTGATTAGTGAATGGAAGCTCCATGATTTTGATTAGTCAGAAAGCCTCTATTGCACGTCTGAGCTGGTGTTTCTATTGAATGGGCGAGTGAGAGCATCTATGGACTTACAAGTTGAAGCCTTTATTACACCAATGACTGAAAGGCTCTGATCGCATCGGTAGAAGCATGCCATGGAAGCTTTTGGGCAGGAGGTATTATCATGAGATGAACATTTCAGTTTCTAGGGTGGAAGGACCAGTTATATAGCTGAACCTCAATTGCTCCTTGGCATGAATCTTAATTACTTTTGCAAGGCCCACCATCACCTACAGACCCCTTTTAGAATTGATATGTTTTATGTATTCTTCTAAATGTTCTGTGGTCTTTTTTCAAAGAAATATCAGGAAAAACCATCAAGAGACCCATCCATGTGAAGTGTGTACTATGAAAAGGCTGTGAGCCAGTCAGCAGCCTGTCAGTCAATGTTTGAAAGTAAAGACAAAGCAAGATACCTAAATCATTTACTCCAAACAGCTTGGCCGCACTCCCTGGTCACAAAACTGGAAAATTCAATATTTCCCTCTCCATTGCTTATGGAGAATATGTCTACTTCAGTGAAAGGTGTGACTCCTTTTCAACAAAGTGTCTGTCTAGGCAGTCTGCATCGCTCCAAATAAAGCTTTGTCTCCAATTCAAGATGTCTTTTTTATTCCGTATAGCTCAGCAGCGTATAGGTGCAAGATATTTGTCAGACTGGTTGGTAACATTGCTTGTGGTCTCAATCTTAGGGTTGTTTCTACTCATCTTTTGGCTTTGAACTGTAAGTTAGTAGTTCTGTGCGATGCCCAAAGCTTAAACCCACAGTAGGACTTCTCCTCCCTGCCTCTTTGTATTGAACTGTGAAGCAGTGCTTGCTCATCTTGTATGCTTGCTTTGATCCTTTAAGATTTTCTGCATAGCCTTCTCTACTAGTTTAGTCCAGAGACCAGAACTTGCATACCTAGCCTCCTGCCTACAAACCTTAGTGGGGCATGGAGGTTAGATAGAGAGAAAGAGATATAATTTTTAAGTTCTCATATAATGTGTAAATGGGTCTAATACTATTTCTAAATGTTATTTTTAAAGATTGATGGAAATGTCAATTTTTTTTTTCTTTATTTTTATTGAGCAGAGCAAAATAGTCATAACAAAATACAGTTATCAACAGGAAGTTTAACTTACACTTTACAATATAAAACCTGTTCGCTATACATAAAAAACCACCATGGATTAAAAAGCAAGAAATAGAAAAAAAAGCATGTTACAAGAATAATCTGGCTACATCCTGAACAATTTATAAGTGTGCAAATCTTGCATGATGAAGTGCTAAAGGGCTAAAGTGCTACAATACCCACTAAGACCCATGATCGACTAATCAGAACCTGAACGTTTAGCTTAAAACCACCATACATTAAATACAAGTAGATAGCTAAAAGTATATTACAACGATAATCCAGCTGTACCCTCAATTTTTTGGGCAATGTTTGAGTCGATATCACGTCTATTTACAAGTGTTAAAATTCTTTCTTTTTTTTTTTTTTTAGACAATGGTGTTTAAGTGCTAAAGCGCTATGGTACCCAGGCAGATCCACAATAAACTACCTTTTAACGGCCTATAGTCAGCAGGAATTAAAATAAAAATGAAATATTTGCAGCTGTAATCTGGTCATTTGCTTAAGATTTCTAAAAAGAGCTTTGGTCAGAAATACCTTCTTTTTCTGGTTATGTATATCCAGCATAATAAAGTGTAAGGTGCAGAATTTCCAAAGTGCTGAAATGCCAAAATCTATTACATTTCTGTTACCAACATGGTTTCCAGGTTCGTTAAATATTCCCAAACAGCAGTGAATTTTCTTTTGGACCTACCCTCCTGGCAGACGTTTCTTCAAACTTCATAGTTCTTTTCAATTTGTTTAACTATTTTTAGTAGGAAGGTATGTCTTCCGACCCCCAATTCTGGAGGACTAAAGAACGAGCAACGAGGTGTGGAAGTGAATTATTGATAACTCACTGGTGCAGGGTCACCCTTAGCCCACAGGTTCTTAACAAGCAAGGAGGAATCAACAGTGGAGCGAAGTGCAAACCATAGGTCATTTATTAAGCATTCATGAATGGGGCTCCGTCCGACAAGCACCATAGAGATACTCAAGGAGAGCGCACACTGAATGATGGTTACATGGGTTTTTATAGCAAAGATCACAAGCAAGGGACGCCCAGAGGTAGATAGAGCTTTTGGAAGAACACACAAATGAGACAATCGGTAAGAATCAACAGCCTTGGTGTCTTGTGTAACTGTCGCGTCCTGAAGCTGCACAACAAGATAGGCTATCTGAACAAACTTTATTTAAGGCTTTACCATTGTTTAAAAAACCCAGTGCAGAGACCAGCTGTTCTTTTGTGCTAACTTTGCATGTTTACACAGCCTACAATGTCCCAATCTAGATTCTTTACCAATGTGTATGCAGGTGCGGTGTCAAGGATAGAGCCAGGCTGAAAGCAGGGCAGGGATGAAAAATGGATGAGGCACAGCTTAATCAAAAAATGAGAGAATTCAGATTTTAAATTTCAACAGTCCTTTCTTTTTTTTTATTTTTTTTATTTTTGAAGACCTTTATTGTGCATGTTGCAGAAGTACAAATACGGGCCTACAACCATCCGGCCGGCCACACAACTTATGAGCACAGGTGTCAACATTACGATCTACCGGCGGCATCAAATATTACGACAGCAAATGGTCACCGTTACACTGGAAGGGGCATGCCGCCAGGGAGAAGGAGCAATAAGGTCAAATTTTAAAGTTTTTGATGGAGGAAAAGTCAATGAAGGATAAATAGAAAGGAGATCCGAGTCCGTACAATGAGTCCACATGAATAGGCGACAATAAAAATACAATCAGTTACGTGAAGCATTTTGTCAAAGCGGCAAAGCAATAAAGGAACAAAGCGGTCAACAGGAGCCACACTCGTGCCACTTCCAGTGCCACCCACTCCCAACCATCCCCTATCACAGACCCAGAGAGGAAGACAGCTTGAGAAGACACAAGAAAATAAAAGAAAAGGCCCATAGAACTAAAAACAAGAAGTAAATCTACCCCCCCACCCTGCACCAACGCGGAGGCTACGGCCTACCCCCCCCGACAATGTGCCTGTCGCCCCATAAAGAACCCGAAATGTAGGTCAAGCAAAAGAAGAAGAAAGGAAAAAAGGAGGAAAAGTAATACAGATGTCACCGCAGAGTATTGAGAGTGAGAAAAGGCCTTCCTAATCTACAACCCCCAAAAACTACAAGTGAAACGGGAGGAGGAGCCAATCAGAACATTCCCGGTACCCCAGTCAAAAACACAGTCCCCACATAATTTTCGGCTGTTGAGAGCCAGTCATTAGTGCAAAAGCAGTTCAGGAAAAACATTGAGACATGTGCGAATTTAAAAGGAATGTACGACTTCCAACCCCGGTCCCATCAGCCCAGCAGCCGACAACACGTGGAGAACCTAGCCCCGACCCGACCCCAGACAAACCCAAAAAAACAGAGCGCATGAAAAATACCCGCCCCCACCGAGACAAAGAACCATCATGGCCGCACATCGACTTAGGCTTAGCCCTGGCCCGAACGTGGATACACCCCCAGACTCACCCCCCAAAAGAGGCCCGCCCACCACATAGCAAAGGAGTAAAATGGCAGGAGGGAGGAGGTCATCAACAAGAAAGCACAAAATGGCCGCAATGAGTCACCAAGGAGTCCCACGGAGTTAACAAAATGTACCATGATCCCACCAAAGTCACTCGTTGTTACATGCAGGATAGTAAGGAGGCTCAGCGCAATAGGGATAGGCGGCTGCAACGGCCCAGGCAGGTCTCGAGGCACATACGACAGGGAATCCAGCCACAATGTTGCACACTGCGTCGGGAGGGGAAACAAAGTGTCCCATGTAGAATCCTCAATCCAAGGGTCTCGAGCAGCAGCGGGAGACACAGCGAACTCTGCTAAACCACAGGCGAGGGAAAGCGCAGATTCCCGACACGGTGCAGGCAGCGACAGGCGGCAACCTGGAGGTTCCAGTTCAGTAGTGCACCGTCCCGACCCAGACACCAATTGGTCCAGCCGGTCCCCCAATTCCAGGCAGCCGCGTCGGACGTCCAAGCGGAGATCGTGCAGGGCCGACAAGACGGTTGCAAGCGAGGGTTCAAGCTGTTGCCCCCAGGTCTTAGTTCTCCGGGGGGTCTCTCGAGTCGCCGGTACTCCTACCGTCAGGGAGGCACCGGTAGCTGGCATGGGCGAGCGCACCTCACCACAAAGCCTGGCGGCGCACTCCGCCATCATGTACTGATGGAACCAACAGTCGCCGACAAAAGGAGAGCACTGGCGCCCCTCCCTCGTAGCTGCTATCCGGGAGCCGTGCACCGTGTCCACAAATCACTCCGCTCGATGTAGGCGACCCTCTGCGTCCGCAGGCGGCGAGGCACGGGGTCCGCGAGCAATGCGTGACCCAAGATGGCCGGACAGTCTCCTCCCGTACTCGCCGTCTCTAACAAGGGCTCCGCCGCGCCGGAGTCCAACAGCTCCGCAAGCCCAGTTCTCTCGCCGCCTGCATCACTCCGTCTCAGGCGACCGAGCTCGAGAAGCGCCGCTCAGGGGTCACTCTGGTTCCGCCACAGCCAGCGCCGGCAGAGCGCTCCAGCCGGCAGCTAGTCCCCGGGGCACGGCAGGAGGGGTCCTCGTCCGTGGGGTCCAGGGTCAGGAGGCGAATATCTTCGGCTGCCGGGCGAATCGCGGGTCCGGGAAAGCACCGCCGAGATTAGCACCGTTTCGCACACCGTCCACCATCAAGTATGTCAGGATTTAAATGCAGGATTTTAGCAAGGCGGAAAAAGACTCGCGGAGCCGGGAGTCTACAGGTCCGCTCCGGTCGCCATCTTGGCTCCTCCTCCAACAGTCCTTTCTTTGCAGCTGTGCTGAATCCATTTTAAAAGGTACATGTATTAATTTACATATCAATCTTCATCAATTTCAAGTTGTACCATCATTTCTCGAATTAATTCATGAACATTGGCTGGGGAAGGTTTAATACTATTTCAAGTATTTATGCAAGTGGTGCATATCATAGGGGCACAGTGAATGCAGTAGCAGCAACTGAGAAAGATGGCTCCTATAATTACTATTCCCATTAATAATTTCCAACCCCAAGTGGAGATAAGTTCCTGTAACCATTTGGACCAGGATCATGTTCCTTGGTCTTGATGTATTTTTGCAGCTATTTTATGTAATTTGGAAATGGCGTTATAGACAGAAGGGGCATGGCCAGGTATGAACACGCAACAGCTACTACAGATATTACGACATGCTCCACCACGATCGACGAGCGCTACATCAAGCACCATTCTGTTTTGAAGAGTTACAATCCTTGTAATTTGGAGCTCTTCTGTAATATTTCCTAGAGCCATTGCTGTCTGATTAGCCACTGCTTCTACCACTTGGGTCAGGCGTCTAATATTTCTACTATGTAGGTCTGCACCAACAAAGAAAAAGAGTCCTAGATTAAAATCAACGTTCTATCAGTCTGATCTACTTCATCATTATTTATGGTCCTTTTGAATCTATTTAAAGAGATGTCATTAAACAATTTCTGGTCTTTGTGATAGGAGGCAGGTGCTAAGAACACAGGGGGAAGCAAAAATTACACATAACAGATGCCGGACTAACTGACTGGTAGATGATAATAACCCTTGTTTCCACAAATGAAGTAAGTGTTATGGGAAGATAGAAAAGTGATATTGATCATTCCAGTAATATTTAACACAGTGGTACAGTCACCCTTCCCCCATGGGAATACTGCCAACACTGCGCACACAAAGTTCTGCTCGGGCTCTTGTTACAGCGATAGCAGGAGGCCCATTACCCTTGGCTGTCCGAGTGTCGGGGAAGACATATCTGGTGGAGGAATTCCCTCTGCGATACTCCTCCTTTTCCCATACAGTTCCTTTGGCTTGAGGATCTCCCTCCTCATTGTGGTAACAAACCTTGTTTAGCTGGGCATTGAGTCTTCCTACATCAGCAAAAACATTTTGACTAATTTCAGAAGCCCACAACAATGCAAACCAGGCTCTACAGGAGCCAATATGTGAAAATGGCAAGGGGATAAAAGGTGTTCCTCCCTTCTTCTGATGAGCCGGCATCATTCAACATACCCAGCAGTTAGTAATGTTCGTAGCATTGTGGGTATGATGTAGCATTTGTATGAAAGTGTTATTGAGGTAGGACATTCAGTGTTTTTGTTCATGGTAGGGAGGAGTGTAGTAATAATGTTCCATGTGGACAGGAGTAGTAGCGGGTAATAGGGTTCGCCCTGGAATCATTTTCTCCTTTGTCCAAAAAACTGCTGCCAATATTACCAATAGTATGATCAGAGTCACCATATACAGAGTTTTGTCTTTGTTTTGCAACTGCAACTTAGATCCCGATTTCTGCATCTCTCCTTCTCGGTATCGATACAACGACAGGTTGGAGAGAGATCCAGGCACCACTGAACACATATCACAACCCCCTCTGAACCTAGCTCAGCCGATTCTGTGATCCTACCGTGTCACAGCCGAACCATTCCACTAATTGAAATCGGTCCTCCGGTATCTCTATCTGCTCCTTCCCTTCCTTGGTCGTAAATCGTACCTTGTTGCCGAAGGCGTAGTTTGATCAGGAAACAAAGTATCTTCGTTCAGAGGAGCAACACTTTTCTGAGTCTGTAAGATGTCTTTCAGATCATTTCTGCCTTCTGGCTGGAGAACAGTTGCTGAGATCCGCTTGCAGTGCGTTCCATGGATCCAGTAACGTCTGTTGGTGATACGGACAGCAGTTCAAGTCACAAGCAGGACCTGCTCCGGATTCTTCCAGCGAGGCTCCAAATTAGAACATTGGAAATTCCTCACGAGGACAAAGTTCCCAGGTTGAAGACCGTGAGCCGGACCCTCTGACTTGTCTGGAATAACTTCATGCACCTGCTGATGAATCAGAGACAGTTTTTTAGTCAAGTTTTTAAGATAGTCACTCAAAACAGGGTACCGGTTCTTTGATTATATTTTGTCTAGGAGGTCCCCATACATTCATAGGCCTACCAAAGACTATCTCATAGGGAGAAAGTCCAATCTTACTATGTGGGATGGAACGAACAGATAACAATGCTAGAGGCAAGGCATATGGCCAATTAAGGCCCGTTTTACTTGTATCTTTGCTAGTTTCAACTTCAATGTGGCATTGTATCTTTCTACCAGACCGCTGCCTGAGGATAATTAGCAGCATGAAACTTCTGCTTTACCCCTAAACCCTTCATTAGGTACTCTATTATCTGGCTAGTAAAGTGGGGGCCGTTCTCGCTCCATAGGACTCTACAAATTCCAAAACGGGGGAAGAACTCCTTTAACAACATTTTGGCTGTTGTCAAGGCTGTGTTGTCTTTAGTGGGATAAGCTTCTACCCACTTACTAAAGGAACAAACCACAACTAGTACACACTTTAAGTTGTTACAGCGCTCTAATAGGATGTAGTCCATTTGAAGTGCTTCGAAGGAAACCTGAGGTGGAGAAAATCCACCAGTAGGGGTTGATGCTCCCTTCCCAGGATTATGCTGTAAACATATCATGCAGTGCTTAACCAAATGCTCAGCCGTTTTCCGAATGCGCTTATTATCCGAAGTTCTAGTTGGGAGATAGTGTTTTTGGCACTAGCGTGAGCAGGTCCAGAAGCCATAGTCACAAAAGGCAATACATAGGCATAGAGCAACTTCCATTTTGACATATCTTTTGAACTCCAATATCCTTGATCATCTAACTCTCCTCCCTTTTGCTAATCTGCCCTTTCTTGTTCAGTGGCTGATTGCTGTATATCCTTAATCTCTGTATACATGTTTTCCCATCTTTCAGCTTGAGATCGTAGTACATACATCTTACTTGTGAGTGCACTTGCAGTATCTCATGCAACTTTATCAGCAAAAGCATTTCCTTGCCCCACTTGTCTGTAACTTTCTTGTGGGCACTACATTTGATAATGGCTACACTCTCTGGCAATGTCAAGGCAGTAAGAAGACTATTTACCAATTCACCATGTTGTGTTTTAGAACCATGGGAGGTTAGGAATCCCTGTTCATTCCAAAGCGTGCCAAAGTTGTATGCTACACTATATGCATACTGGCTGTCCGTATAAATATTTACTCTTAATCCCTGACTGAGTTTGCAAGCCCTCAAAAGCGCAATGAGTTCAGCTGCTTGAGCTGATTTTTGTGGGATACAAGCTGTTTCATCCACAGTTTGTAATGTGGTTATGGCATAGGATGCAGAGGTGGTGCCATCAGGTAGTCTTAAACAAGAGCCATTCACCCATAGTTCTTCCTCAGGATCTAACAAAGGTGTGTCCTTTAGATCTATTCTTCCCTTAGTCTGTTCTTCTGTGAGGAAAATACAGTTGTGTAAATCTTGAGTTTGTTCAGCTGGCAAAGGTAACAATGTAGCTGGGTTTAATGTAAAACATCTCTTGAGTGTGATATGAGGTGCCAAAAGCCTACCTTTGTATCCTGTCAGTCTAGCGCTAGTCAAGTGTTGTGTCTTAGTCTGATTCATGAGTGCATCCACAGAATGTGGTACCATGACCAAAAGCGTGTTACTCAACACTATTCCCTCCTATTGTTGTATAGAAATCACTGTGGTGGCAACAGCTCTGAGACAACCTGGGAGTCCTCTGCCCACTGGGTCTAATACAGCTGAGAAATAAGCACATGGACGATGCTTATTACCATATGGTTGTGTCAAAACTGACAATGCGCATCCTTTTCTCTCGTGTACATATAGTATGAAAGGTTTTGCATAGTCTGGAGTGCCTAACACTGAAGAAGAAGAAAGGGATGAACGAAGCTGCTGATATGCTTCCTGACATTCAGATGTCCATGGTAGAGGAAAGGGAGTGTCTTTATTATTAAGAGACAAAAAAGGTTTGATGATAAGTGAGAAGTTCAGGATCCACTGTCTACAGTCGGACGTAATACCAATAAGTGCCCTGACTTCTTTTTGAGTACTTTGAATAGGAATTTTTAGGATAGTTTGAATCATGTCTTTAGTCAGAGTGCGGCATTCCTTAGACAAGAGGTGACCCAAATAAGTGGCCTCAGACTGACAATATTACAACTTATTCTTAGAGACTTTATGTCCCTTAACAGCAAGATGATGCAATAGGGAGAGAGTGGCTTCTTTACAATGCTCAACTGTGTCCGCTGCTAGCAAAATGTCATCGACATAATGCACAAGTGTAACTCCTGGTGGCAAAAGAAGTTCATCCAACTGTCGTTTAATTGCCTGACTGTAAATGCTTGGACTTTCTGTATAGCCTTGTGGAGCCCTACAAAATCTAAATGAGCAGCCCCGTAATGAAAATCCAAAAAGATATCTACTGTTTTCATGTATAGGAATAGAGAAAAAAGGCGTTTTAAGGTCAAGAGCGGAAAATACAGTGGCTGTAGGTGGAATTAATGTCAACAAAGTCATAATATCAGAGACAACAGGATATTGAGGGATCACTATTTTGTTAACTTCTCTTAAATCAATAACAAATCGGTAAATCTTATCTCCTGTTCCATCGCCCCGTTTTAGAATGGGAAGAATAAGGCTATTGCATACATTAGAGGAAACTTCCTCAACAACTCCTGTACTCATCTGTCGCCAATGATAGATATCAATGCATCCTCACCTTCTTTTGATATTTTATATTGTGGGATCCTTGGTAAGGAAGCATCCTCCCGAACCTGTATAGTGTACTGGGAAAATGTCCATTCTTACCACAGCTGTGTTAGCAGTAGCCCAAATACATGCAGGGACAGAATCAAGATCCGAACATGAAGACATTTTTTATTGTTAAGGCAATGTCTTTTTCCCAAAAATGACACGTACTCCAGATGGGGAACAATGTATAGTAGCATGGAAATAATTCAAAAGATCAAGTCCCATCAGATTATCTGGAGCATGTGGAGAAGTTAAAAGGGGGCTGTAGTGATTAAATTCTCAACCTGCAGAGGCAGTTGTTGGGACACAGGGCTAGGAGTTCGTGTTCCATCAAACCCTATCGATGTGATCACTTGGCCAGACAAGGGTGTCCCAGGGACCAGTTTCTGAGACATCGCACTGCGTGTTGCCCCTGAATCCACAAAAAAATTCTGATCCTTCCCAAATATAGTGGCTGTTATATAGGGTCCTGGCTGATCTACAGGTATCTCAACTGGTCATTCCTGTCCTACGCTGTCCTAGGCAAAATGGGTTCCCAGTTTCCTCTTATTCCCAATCCTCCATAGAATATTCGATTATTTCGTTGATCAAAATAGTTTCCTGACCTATTTCTCTCTGGAGCTTGAACCTGCTGTGGCTGCTGTCGGGGAGCTGAAGTCACTCGATTACTATTCCCTTGTCCCCTTCCTCTCCCACCAGCAGCTAAAACAGGACATTCAGAACGCCAATGTCCTTTCTCCTTGCAATAAGCACATTGTCCCAGCCCTAGTGAAGTTTGTCTACGCGAGGTCCCACTGAAGGTGCTTGTCTATAATTCTGACCATAATTTTGACCACAGCCTTGACCTTGAGGTCCATAGGCCTGGACCATCATTACCTTAGTTTTCAATTCTTTTAGTTTTCCTTGTTTTCGTTCTTGCTCAGTGGTCAACTGATTCTCATAATACTGAGCCATATCTAATATAGCTTTTGGGGTTACTGAAGCCCATGTACTCTCAGAATTCTTTAAACGGACCGATATCTCAGGAAATACATTTCCCACAAATCGATCTACAAATAAATGTGCACCCGTAGGTGTAGATGTATCTTGCCCACTAAAATCGTGGAACACTTCCTCAAAGCAAGTAAAGAAATCAGGGACAGCCTCTCCCTGTTTATGTTTACAAGCAGTAATGACTGCCCAATCTATTTCAAGCAAAGAGGGTACATATAGATGCATCATGCTAACATAATATGGTCGGATACTCTTTATGTATGGGAAATCTATTTTTTATCCCTCAGAACGGCCCTTTTAGCATGATGTAGCTAACTAAAATAGCTCAATCTTCAAATATTCCTACATCAATCTGCCTTAAACCTTTGAGCTCCTGCTGAACTAACTGAGCCTTTACTGCTGCTGGGGATGGACCGGCCAAGGAGGAGGTGAGTTTAGTTGCACAATAAGAGCAACATGCAGGTCCACATTGTACATAAAGGCAACACGTGAATATGATACTGGCTATACCTGCCAGTACTATCAAATTTTTGTATCCCCAAGTAGACAACAGACCCCAGAACCAACCAGAGAGGGACCAAGTACCAGTCTCTACATGTATTTCAGAAGCCAAACGATGTAGCTTCTGGATAGCCAAATAAACAGAAGGGGCGGAGTCAGGGATATAAACACAGCAAGAACTGCCGATCACACGGCATGCTCCTCCTGGATCTGCCAAAATAACGTCTAAAACCATACGATTCTGAAGCAAAACGAGTCTGGTCGCTTGTAGCTCTACAGTCAGGTTAGTCAATTATCCTGCAGTGGTGTAAATTACCCCTTCAACTACTCTGGACAAACGGCGTACTTCTTTGCTGGTGATTATAGGCCCCCAGATGGGAAACACTCCTTTTACAATGTCAGTAAAATGCTGTTCAGGAGTATCTGTCTGATCAAGATCGGTAGTATCTATCATTCTTTTATTTCTCTTAACAGGCATACTTTGTTTATCTAAGCGGTGATCCTTGTGATAATTAGAAGGGGCAATATAGACTGGAGGGTACAGGAAGGACAGGTAGCAACGTCCAGCCCAACCTCGTGGAAGCCAAGTATAGGCATTTTCGCCACAGACAAAATATACATTAGGAGGGGTTAACAATGGAGGGCTGCTAAAAGTACGTAACTGATAAGTGTAATTACATCGGCTTCTCCTACTGATATGTACCCTACTCCCTGAACACAGAACTCAGAGGTACTATTTAGTATAGGCACTGGAATAGCCCTATCTTCAGTAACATTACGGTCTTGAAAATGTTGAAAATACTGAGTGAAATTAAACTCAACAAAATCCAAAATCTCATTTTTCAACCAAATGGTATTTTCATGCGTTGTATACATATTCATACATGCATTTGGATCTAAGGTTCCCTCTCCATTATTCCCCTCGGGGTCAAATCCTTGATAAACCTCAATATATGTTAAAATCATTTCATAATCTTTTTCCGAAAACCTTTGAGTGTCCACAGTATAATTCATATACATCATTGAAAGTAATTTAAACCAAGCCTCACAACTTCCCGGATGAGACAAGGGTAGGGATATGAATAAGTCGTGCTTGTGCATAACAGATGGTAAAAGACCACAAACCCAACAAGTTGTAGCATTGGTAGCGCTGTGTGTTTGATGAAGCATTTCAAAAATACATTTTTTACATAAGTCTGACGATGCCTTTCCTTATGTGGGGCTAAAGTATGAAACACATGTTTTCCGGAGGTGGGGCAGTTGTTCCCAAAATAGTATGCATAGGGTGCCGAAATTCTAAATAGATTAATACTCCCATCAATGTGATTAATAATATTGCTATAATAACTATAAATGCAATCTTAACACGTTGAGTCCAACTAGAAAAGACAGGCATATATGCAGGGAAATAACGCGGTACAAAAAGACGTTCCTCTTCAGGAATGAAACGAGCAAAGGGATACATACTAACTAAAAGTCCAAAAATAAACTTGGGCGATGCAGTCCAACCTGCCAGAGGTTGCTTCTTTCCTGTGTCCGTTTAGAGCCTCACAGGCAGGTTCCTATTGTTCATCACAAATAATACCAAAGCAAGCCTCTCACATTGGAGTTATGTTCTCACACAACCCTTGAAGAAAACACAACCTGAGCCTCTTTAAACAAGAAATTCAGTCTTGCTTTCTTTCTGAACAGAGCAAGCAAATGTTTAATCGTAATGTTGGGAGCAAACAAATTCAATTCGTAACCTGTAAGACGCGCACTCGTAAGGTGCTGTGTCTTCGTTTTGTTCAATAATGTATCCACAGCGTGTGGTACCATCACTGTGAGATCAGTGTTCAGAACGAGCCCTTCCGACTGTCGAATAGCCACTGCGACCGCAGCAGTAGCCCTTAAACAGCTAGGGAGTGTTCTGGCGACGTTATCCAACACCACCGAGAAATAAGCACAAGATCTCTGCTTACCACCAAATCCTTGTGTTAACACAGAAAGCGAGCAACCGTCCACCTCGTGTACATAAAGTACAAAGGTTTTTTGGTAGTCACGGGTACCAAGAACGGGTGCAGAGCAAAGCGCAGATTTCAAAGAGTCAAAAGCATTTTGGCAATCATCAGTCCAGGGTAAATGTAAATATAAATTGATACTTGTATAGCGCACTACTCACCCGCGAGGGTCTCAAGGCACTTGTACGAATACCGCTGTGGAACCCATCCTGGCTTTCCCTGTGAGGCGTCCACTCCTGGGCACCCCCATGGTGGAAGCGAGGCATCCTTAGCGTTGTGGGGGCCGTTGTGGAGATTAAGCAAGCTATTGCCCAGAGTTGCAGAGTGGGACTCCATGATTGGAATAGGCACCGAGGCGAGAATTATCAGGTCCGTGGAATTTTGAGCCCAAGACCCACCGAGGCGGGGAATTGAACCCTGGTCCCGAGCTAGACCTCTGCATTAGGGTCTGCCGCTCTAATCATTGAGCCACATCTTCATGCACATCTTTAGTGGTTAAATACAGGAGAGGTTTAGTGAGAAGGGAAAAATTAGGGATCCATTAGCGACAGTAAGAAGTTATGCCAAGAAATGCACGGACATCACGCTGAGTACAAGGTACAGACCTATTAAAAATGGTAGTCACACGCTCAGGGGTTAGTCTCCTACCCTCTTTCGACAGTAGATAACCCAGGTAGGTCACCTCTTGTCGACAATATTGGAATTTAGAAAGAGATACTTTATTGCCATTAGCCGCCAAATGAGACAATAATTGTACAGTGGCTTCCTTACAACCTTCCTCAGTGTCAGAGGCCACTAACAGATCATCGGCATATTGCAAAAGTACATTACCAGGGAGCAGGACCAAATCATCCAACAATGTCTTTAAAGCTTGACTATAAATACTAGGACTCTCTGTGTACCCCCTGGGGAGCGCGACAAAACCGGAAGCTGCGACCAGATAATGAGAAGCCGAAAATATGACGGCTATCAGGATGTATCGGAATGCTAAAGAAAGCATTCTTTAAATCGCTCACAGACAAATATTTTGCAGTGGGAGGAATCATAGTGAGAATAGTAGTGATGTCAGAAAGCACCGGGCATTGGGGCACCACTATTTTATTAATTTCACGCAAATCAATCACAAAACGATAAGTATCAACATAGTCAGGATCACTTCGAGCAGGGGCCTTTTTTAAGATCGGTAAAATGGGGCTGTTGCATACATTAGCAGACGTCTCCTCCACCACACCCCTTTTGATCAGATCTTGTATGATGGAGAGCAAAGCTTTCTCGCCCGCCGGAGAAGTTTTGTACTGAGGTATACGTGGAAGCCGAGCATTTTTCTGATCCGACGTGCGTCGCCTCCTCTCGTCGCATATCACTGCGATCCACACCACCTCGACCTCTTCCTCTCATAGCCCCATTCTGAGCCAGCAACAATGGACACTGAAATCGCCAATGCCCTTCCTCTTTACAGTAAGCGCACTGGTTTGGTCCCAAAACAACAGCCGTTCTCCGCCTCGTCCGGTTCCCGCCCCCCTCGGTACGAGCCCTCTACCGCCTCTCTCTCTGCCTCGTCCTCGAACGACTTATTGCAACAACACCCGCGTCTTAAGATCTTTCGTTTTCTTTTCCGTCTTATCCTTACTCTCGTTTTCTCTATGTTCGTAATATTGGGCCATACTCAATATTACCAAGGGCGTTGAGGTAGTCCAGGTACTTTCAGCTGCTTGTAGCCGCGCAGAAACATCCGGTAACAAATTTGTCACAAAACGATTAACAAATAATCGTATACCGCCTTCCACTGATAAATCCTGTCCACTAAAGTCAATGAATACACCTTCAAATCTAGTGAAGAAATCAGAAACGCTATCGTATTTCTTCTGCTTACATGCTGTCAATTTATCCCAATCCACCTTACGAGGAGGAATTAAGGAATGCATGTAAGTAATAATACGGCCAGGTAACGCCAATAGTTCGGGTTTTGGTTTATCACCAGGCTTACGTTCCTTATCCCAATCTTTTATCTGTACCCATGTTCCGCCTAACTCCTGAACATGGTCCTGATCATGCACCTGACGCCATACATCAACGGGGACTAGCAACGCAAAAAATGGCTCTATGTCAGCTGGGTCATAACGGCTAAGGAAACCGCTTCTGTGAGTTCTTTATAATAAGCCATGGGATTCTTACGGGGGTCAGGTAGTTGTGAGTTTAATGAGAGGACTTCACTCCTCGTCCAGGGGGTGTAAACCCATTGTTCCTGCACTCGTGCCCCTACACGAGGTCTAGTCACTACATCCTGATCATTTTTTAATTCTGGTATTTTAGGGTGAAAGATAGGATGGACTTCTCGCATAGGGTGCTGAGAGTCCCATGAGGAACATTTTTGGTGCATCCGCCCTCGATAACTTAATAAAACCTCGATATTTTTGTACACAAAACAGGGTCAGTGCCGCCGCCGAACCAGCCGCCACCGCCGATAATAACTGCCGCGTCCGAGGCTCCAATTCCAATATTTTTGTACACTTCCTCTGGTCTAGGTTCAGACTTACGAGCCCTGTCCCGAATATCATACATTACTTGGGGGGCCATTCCTCCTGCAAAACATTGTTCCCATAAAGTAATAAGACATGTGGCCATGTGTTTCAGGGCATGTTGCTGCATAACGGGCTCAAAGTCTCGGAGCGTGCTCCATATATCAGTTATAGTATAAATAGGATGTCGCATACACTGGGATGACTGATTTTCAACCATCTGTTTCTCATTTAGTCCTACAGTCGAACGGGTAAACAACTTTGGTGTGTCCAAATCCCCCGGAGCACGAGCTGGAGTTGAAACAGCAAGGGATGGGGTCGTGCTCGCGGACTGGGAAGCCCACGCAAGGGTAGGGGAAGACGAAACAGCTGTGGACATAACAGAAGACGGCAACGTTACAAGCCATTGATGGGGAAATACTGGCACCCTCCCAGCAGCATATGAATGAAACTCACCAGACATAGCAGGTTTGCTCAGAAACAGAGTGAAATGTATTTAATGGTACCAAAAGCCTGCATCATTCCTAATTAGCAAGGAAGAAGTCAGATCTGCCACCTCAGGGGCTCTCAGACCACTTCTTCCCAGAGTGACAGATTTGTATGTGTTATATTCCTTGAGTAATGCCATGTCAGTGGAACTAGAATAAGGCACCAACCCAAATATGGCTGACATGGATGTGCAATGTCTGCACTATGCAAAACAGCAAGATATGGGCAGACCAGAAAGGCAGGCTCTGCACTGTGTAACACTTGCATATCATGTAGTCAAAGACAAGCAAGGTGACCTGTAAGGGGGTATAGAATAGCTTGTTGAAGCTTGTCCAGGCAAGGTCAGATAGGAAGCCCTTTTGAGCTCCAGGCCTCATGTTAATGTGAGCTTATATAAGCATGAAATCTTTGGAAGTACATGCAAATGAATTTATATGGATATTCATATATATTTTGTAACAATCCCCCCTTTTGGATAGACATATCTAACATAAGTGTAAAACGAATATATATATATATATATATATATGAAGGAAACATTAGTTACATATCTTTGGATGGCATTACACAGTGTTTGCATACAATGCATGTATTGTCACATTGACACATCTTGATGAGATCAGTATTATATCAGAAGGCTGTTGTGATACCAGCAGTAAGTGTCCAACAAATATTTTTCTCTGTGCAATGCATAGTGCTACAGTGTCACTTTAATCACTCAGTTCCTGGGCACTTTTTGCAAGTGTCAGTAATTTAAAGGCACGCAGTGAGCTGTCATCTGCTTCTCCTCCTGGTCCGCAGTCGTCTTGTTCAGGGGCAGTGTCACGGACCTGCCCTGCGTTGTCCTCTTCAGTCTATTTTTCTGCAGGTGCAGACCATCATGTGTACTTCACTCAACAGCATCAGTAGATGTAGATTTCGTGTCCCTCTGATACTTGGGCCCTCATGGATCGTGAAAATGGTCGGGTCTGTCCTCTTCTTGACTGCTGTGTTGCTCAGGTCCTCTAGTGACAGATGGTCATCGCTTTCTGGTACCGTCCTCTCAGGCGTTGTGGCGCTGCCTTGCATCTTCTCCCCTCAATCCATTCATGGCGTTGGTTCACTGTCTGTGGTCCAGTCCACCTAGAACTAAAAGAAACAGCTTTTATTATTCTCACAATGACCATGTATCCATAATCACTTTAGAAGTATTTGCCACATTGCAGGCAGTACTAAAGTCAGAGCATCAGGCCCTTTCAGGAATGTTCTATCAGTTGCTTTTACTAATAATTTATTTTTATTTTTATTTTGGAGTTCATTTATTCCTCCTGGCCTCAAGTTGGAGGGTGGTATGGGGTATGCATGTTATACTTTATTCCCAGAAACAACCTCTTCAGCATAAATGTAGTCCCTCAAAGGGATCTCCTTCTATCGCTATTTATGCCCTGGTGGGTCCCTAGCCTTGGAGAGATGGCTTTACTGAAGTACTGCGCCCCAGTTGTTGCATTATTCTTTCCTGTTGGATACACCTCCATTCATTTTGAAAACATATCCACCCACACCAGCAAATATTTAAATCCATTCACTAGGAAGCAACATGCATGTGCACATTCATCCTCCCTTGTGCAATATCAGATGGTCCCTGCTCCAGTCTTGTAAGAGAAAGGAACATACTGCGTGGGGACACAGGCATCTATCTTATCCTGGTAGGCCCATACTCTCTTCATTATCCGGCTCGCATCCATCATCAATCCTCCCTCTATGTTTATCTGTTGTTGGAGACCATTGTGCTTCCTTTACATTAGCTTGCTACAATTGTATCTGAATTAGCTGTATTTTTGGAATTATTTATTCATTAGTCCCATCTGCACTGGCTGTAATATGCTTTCATTTAATGCTGTGTCAGCAATGGCATCTTCTTTGGCTAACTTAGTATTAGCTCCTGTGTATGCTTCACTTTTTATTACCGCTATCCTGATGTACAATAGTATTGCTTTTAACAAGATCCTTACTAAAGGACCATTTTAATAAGGCACCCTGCTTCTGTTATGAATCCGTGATACTTTCACAGCTGGCCACAAATAAGAACTGCAAAGCATAATGTGAGCCAGTGTAAATGTTAACAGTTTTACCCTTGACTAGTATTCATGCTTTTGTTACAGCATACAGCTCATCTTATTGGGTAGATGTTCCAAGTGGCAGAGCTGCACTTCAGCTATTGTTATAGCATACCCTGCTCTGTAATCAGTGTCTATCAGTCTGCTGAAGGAACCATCAGTGTACCACTCCTATAGTCTACCTTTTTTAATGGTGTCTAATCTTGGCGTGGTGCAGTTTTCTACATTCTCAACACCAACTTACTTGGGGGTCTTATCTGTTTCTAAGAGAATGGATCTCATCAGAATAACCTATTACAGGTAATACTTTTGACAAATTAACAGGTGGGCATCTTACATGGTGCCATTATAACCTGTGTGCCTGCTAGCAGAATAATGTTGTGTCGATCCAGACAGCAACAACTGCACCAAATATGGCACCTAGACAATACAGGTATAGTCCAACACAATGAGAGCCGTCCTCTCCACCATCACAGCTGCGGACCCCTAATCACTGCAGAAAGCAAAGTCACATAGTTGTGTCCCACAGGCCTTTCTTTTCCAGCTGTGTCAGCACACCATTGGCAGCATCACTTCATTTGCAATGTTATTTTGCTCTGAAACAGAGATGGAAAGGCAGTTTGTAGTCCAGTAGTCCCCATGAAGGTGCAGTACACAATGTCTCTTTCAATTTCTTGAAACAGTTTGTAAGTTCACTAGTCATTGCATCTGCATTTATGGACCCATTGATGGCAGCAGTTCATTATCCCCAGGAAGGACATCATTCCTTTCTTGGTGGGCGGGAGCTGAAACAATTTTATTCTGTCAGGTGATATGCGGCGTGTAACTTGGAATAGCACAAAACCCAGGTAAGTCACCTCTTTTTTTTCACAGCACTGGCATTTTGACAATGAGTCTTCTCTTCTCTCCTGGAGGAAGTTCAGCAGGGCTACAGTGTCTTTTGTAACAGGCTTTCACAGGCCTCAAGTGATGGAGAGGTCACAGGAGGTCATCAGCTTACTGCAAGACAATGTACCATCTTCCAGGCATAGGGTGCCCAAGTCTCTCTTCACTGCCTGCGCATTGACATTGGGACTCACAGTGGACGAAGTGGACTTGGTATCCCAGTATGACGGCACAGAGCTTTTCACCCAGTGGATGGACATTAACCTCTTAAGCGCTGCGCCTATACCAGCGGCCGACGGCACCACTACCTCAGAAGTGCTGCCGTTGGACGTTCCAACGGCACCTGCGCAATGGAACGTTCAGCACTGGAGCTGGACGTTCCAAAGCAGCTAAGGTGTTAATGCTAAAACCCACTGAGGAGAGAAAAAGACCTCTACAGGTATAAATAATAATATTGTACTGGTGTCAGGCACAAAAGGCTCTAAGGGAACCACAAGTTCATAAGGGAATCACTTTATGGGGACAGTATGTTTTCACCAGCCTCTCTTTTTAAAATCGTATTTATTTTAAATATCACTTTATGGTGAGGGCATTTTTCCAAACCTCTCCATTCCCTAGATCAATAACCTTATTGTTAGTTATGTGTACATCCATCCATTTCCTTTTCCTTTTCATATGTAACAAACTGCAGTCTAACAGCATCATTCATCATCTCTCAACACATCCACACATGCTCTACAGGGGGTGCATACAACAGAGAATTCTTATTGAAGCTGTAAGCAGCAAGTGCCCTGTTCTAGCCTATCATTAGGTATTTGTGAGTAAATTCCATTTATTAAAAAAAATAAATATATATATATATATATATTGCGTTTAGTCCGAAGCAGCACAGCTCACGCCACGCCACACCGCAAAACGGAAATTTGAGTAAAGCCACAGACTCCGTGCTCTCGTTGTCAGTGTCCTTTATTCGTGATGAATAACAGCCCACCAGTCGCCATGACGCGTTTCACCTCAGCCGAGGCTTGATCACATGTATATATAAATTCACTGAAAAAAACATAGGTTTCACACCAGTTATAGTTAGGTGGAAATTTTACTCGCATAAAATCATTGAAATTCCCACGGTATAGTTAGTTGGACTCACTATAACTTGCGCGTGCAATGCACTGCTGATGACGTCACATATTACATCACTCATGACATGGTCAGTGACATCACTCATGACATCACTGATGTTTTGTCTGAAATAAACTGCACCACGAATAGAGGCCACGGCTCCTGTGTTGTTCTTTCTGTGACTGAAGGGAGGAATACGCCGGTGGAGTGTGTATATTGTAAGGGGGTGGCTACCCCTGCCGTGAGCCCGCCGATACAGAGGCTGGGGATTAGCCAAATCTCGTGTTCATATATATATATATATATATATACATATATATACTGTTGCAAAATTATATATATTTATATTAAAGTTGTGAAATGAATCCCTTTATCTCCCACGTTAGTGGAAACAACTTCCACTTTAGTGGAAACATGAGATGAGATTCTCCTTGGGCATGTCTGATATCTTCATCCTGAAACACTGTGCAACAATAAAACTGATGCCATACTCTTATCTACTCTCTGGTATCTACGCTGCACCCCTTGATAATGTTATTCAGTGGAATAAACCCATCCTGCATATCTCCTACAAAGGTATTATTTCTCAAGAAAACAGTGATATCCTAAACAGATCTGTGGTGTCCAATCTAGCTCCAGGAAGGACTAATCAAGGCCATAATTTAATTGAAACAACTATGTAAAATCTTTCATTCATTAAATGTAGTTAAATTACTAATGGCGATATCCCTAATATTATTACCTTGAATTGAGAATTAATTTTGACCCTAATTTCCCTAGGCACATTATAGATTTAGACATCATTAGAGCAACATTTACATTTACCTGTAGTGTTGTCCCTACAATGGTAGAATCAGGATATTTAATTAATATAAAGGAATTTAAGTTGTTAAACTACTCTTCAACATTACAAGCAGCTATTATATCTATGTTTTTTCTTTTAGAACAAGTTGCACTGGAGTTTACATTTGCTTAACACTTATTTGCTGTAGGCCAAAATAGAAACAAATCTGCTGAAAAAGGGATATGTTCCCCGTTCAATCAAACACAGCCCTGTACACACACACAGTGGCTTAACCTCAGATAAAAATGCTCAAAAACTCCCTAAACTATGTAGCATGAGAATAACCTACAATAATGGTGTCATCACCTGAGATGTTTAGAACAAAACTACCGACATCTAGTTCCCCTTAACCTCATGCGCGCTTGCGGAATTCCGCTCCTGCGCGGAGATTTTTTAAAACGCATGTTACGTGACGAGCTGGGCTCGTCATCAGCGTGCGAGGAGGCTACGCCATGACGAGCCCAGCTCGTCATCAGTGTGGAAGGGGTTAAAGGTCAAATAAGGGAAAAGCAATGTAGACTACTCATCATTTCAGTAAAACATCAATCTGAAAGAAACAGGTTAGTATTAGATTCCTTACCTTAGAATATCCCCAGGCGTCAGACTCGATCCGGAAACTTTTGCGTAGCAGTACCCTCGGCGTCGGTAGGCATCGTCTGCGGCTCCGCGTCCGTCTTGTTGGTGCCGGGATGACGTCGCCGGAGTAATTAGACGCCGCCCTCGCGCGCTGACGTCTGTTCTTCTTTTTTCCGCACCAGCAAGCGCCGATCCCGAAAAAGTTGTACCCTTAGTCAGTTTTTTACTAACTTTTTCAATCCTTTTTGATCATCTCTCGACTTTGACGGTGCCGGTATGGATGCCCGGGTTCAAACCCTGCGTCGATTGTAGCCGACAGATGTCGGCTAGCGACCCCCATCGCCGGTGCCTTCACTGTCTGGACCCCGAACACGACGACAAGTCCTGCTCTGACTGCCGGGCCCTGACATCCAAAGCTAGACGGGAGCGGTCCCGCAAGCGGCTCGAGCTCCGGTAGTCAGCCCCGCGCCGCTCGAGGTCCCGGTCCGGAAGGAGGTCGAGGGACTGGTCGCGGGCCGGAGTCACCACAGTTCCGGGAGTCGTCATCAGTCTTCGGGCTCGAAGTCCTCAGGTAAGAGGCACAAGAAGTCGAAGAGGCAACATCGTTCTTCTGACTCCCCCCGACACTCGCGCGACGCGGCCGGGGGTTCGGGCGACACCGCCGCCGCGGCTCCGCCAGACCCGCAGGAATCGCGGCCTGCTCCATACCCGCCGGTCCCTTGGCAGAACGCGACGCTTGAGGAGATCGAGGCCTTCCTCATGGCCATGAGGTCGCTCACTCCTCCGTCGGGTTCCGAGGCGCCTTTGGGCCAAGCGGCCCCGACTGGGTCCCCAAGCGGGCCGGGTGCTTCGGCCCCGGCGCCGTCAGGTGTTTCGCCCCCGGCGCCATCGGCGACTTCGGTCCCGACGCCACAGGGCCCCGCCGGATCCAGCTCCCGATCCGGGTCGTCGCCGGTCGACCTCGCCGGCCCCAAGGGTGTCACCCCGACGCCATCCCTGGTCCTACCCTCGATTCGGGTCCGGCGTCGGAGCGGCGCCGTATTAGACGACGCTAGGAGATTTCTACTTCTACGACCCGGCCCCATTCTTTGAACCCGAGTACCAGGAGATGGGTGGCGAGGAGAATTGGGAGGGGTCCGAGGACCCTCTGGCACGTGAATGCCAGTCTTCTCAGGACTGGGCAGGTGAGCTAGGGGAGGCCAGTGGTCTGGACACTTCGCCCAACACTGGTTTTGTCTCCATTCCTACCGTGGCTACTGAGGAGGGGGCTGCCTATAGTGTAGTGCTGACGCGGGCTGCCAAGGCCTTGGGCCTTGAGCTCCCCGTCGCGGCCGTGAGGACTAACCTCCTCTCTGAGGTCCTTAAACCGCAAGCAAGTTCGGCTGAGCCTCTGCTGCCATTTAATGAGGCCTTGTCAGACGTTCTTCTGGAGCTTGGTCCAAGCCCGCTACAGGTCTGCCTGTAGATAGGAACGTGGCCAGGCGCCACCACCCGGCTCTGGGCGACCCTTGCTTCCTGTCCACCCACCCCACCCCGAGGGCCTGGTCATCCAGGCCTCTAACTCCCAGAACGCATTCCCGACGGCTGCCCCCGATCGGGAATCCAAGAGGTACGAACAGTATGGTAAAAAGATGTTCTCCTCACTTAGGGCCTCATTATGATGAGTATTTTCCGCCTCCTCCGGGCCGGGGGAAGCCACCTCCGGCCCGGAGGAGGCGGAAAATCCTCTGCGGACTCACCAAAGACCCACCGCCGCATTACGATGGCTGGTGGGTCTTGGTTACTGTCCGCTGCTTTTCCGCCGCGGTCAGATTACAACCGCGGCGGAAAAGCTCTCATTTGGCTGGCAGTGTCTATCAGACACCGCCAGCCAAATTAGGAAGCATTTGTAAACATGCTTTTCCGCAGCGGTTTTTCTGCCGTAGAAAAGCATGTGTACTTTTGATTTTGGGGGCCCGTTGCGGGCCCCCAGGGTGTTGGCTGGTGGGGGGTGCACATGGGGGTACCTATGGTACCCCCAAGCATTTACTTGCACAAAGCGGCAGGCACCGCGCGGTGCCTGCCGCTTTGTGCATGTAAATGTTAAACATGCACTTTTTACATTGCGGCGGGTGCTGCTTGAAGCAGCACCCGCCGCAATGTTAAATATCCAGGATGTGACCGCCAGGGTGGCGGTCGCATCCTAATCGCACATGAGGGAACGCCGCAGCCCATGCGGACGTTCCCTCATCCTCTGGGGTCGCGGACGGACGCAAGTCCGTCCGCGATCCTAATGAGGCCCTTAGTTTGGGGTTGCGGTCAGTCAACACCGGGTGCCTCTTGGGCCGTTACACCCACTGTCTGTGGGACACGGTCGCGGACGTGCTGCCACAATGTCCGGAGGGGGTCCGGACTAAACTCACCCAAGCCCTTGTGGAGGGTCAAGATGCTGCACGGTATTCCATCCGGTGTGGGCTGGATACCACGGACTCGCTGGGCAGGGCGATGGCAACGACTGTGGCGATTCGTCTCCACGCCTGGCTGAGGTCCGCCAACTTTTCGGCTGATGTCCAAAACACCCTTATGGACATGCCGTTTGATGGCCGTCGCCTCTTTGGCGACAAGGCAGACAGTGCGCTTGAGTGCTTTAAGGACTCCAGGACTACGGCCAAATCCTTGGGCCTCTCGGCCCAGACCAGCAAACTGTTGCCTTTCACTCCTTTCGTGACCAAGGAAGGGGCGCCCCCACACGTCCTGCCAGCCACGGCCCGCAGACTAACATCCAGCGTGGTGGCGGATGTGGTAACCGCCGTGGCGGCAGTCGGGGACCACGGTGAGGTCAGTCCACACCTACCCCTGCAGCATCCGCCTCGAAACCCTCCTAGTCCGAGCTTTCAGGCCTATGTGAAGCCAGTGGGGGGCAGGGTTCGACATCACCTCCTCCACTGGTGCACCATCACATCGGACAGATGGGTGCTGCAAATCTTCCGAAGGGGCTACTCCTTCTCCTTCGAGGCAACTCCTCCAGCCATGCCACCGCAGTACCACCGCATGTCGGGGGATCACTTGAGTCTTCTGCGAGAGGAAGTTACGGCCCTCTTGGCCAAGGGGGCCATCGAGCGCGTTCCTGGGCCAGAAGTAGGGTGTGGCTGTTACTCCCACTACTTCCTGTTTCCCAAGAAGGGCAAAGGGGGCCTACGCCCTATCTTGGACCTGCGGAACGTCAACGGCTTCCTCCGGAAGTAGAAGTTCAAGATTCTGACTTTGGCTCAGGTCTTAGCTGCCCTGGACCCGGGAGACTGGATGGTAGCGTTGGACTTGCAGGACGCTTATTTTCACATCCCCATCCTGCCGACGTTACCTGCGGTTCACGGTAGGCCTTGAACACTTTCAGTTTACCGTGCTCCCCTTTGGCCTTACCAGCGCCCCACGGGTGTTCACGAAAGTGATGGCGGTGGTCGCAGCTCATCTGCGCAGGTTAGGGGTTTCAGTCTTCCCCTACCTCGACGACTGGTTGTTGAAGGCGGGCTCGCCCCAGACAGTCATCAGCCACCTCCAGACTACGGCCGATCTCCTGCACCTGCTGGGGTTCTCCATCAATGTGCCGAAGTCACACCTGTGTCCCTCTCAGAAGCTCCTCTTCATCGGAGCGGTTCTAGACTCGCCGCAGTTTCAGGTTTATCCACTTGAACAGCGGGTACGGGATATTCAGGCTCTGATTCCGATCTTTCAGCCGTTATCCCGAGTCTCGGTCAGGTTGACGCTGCGTCTTCTGGGGTGATGGCTTCCTGCATCCTTCTGGTGCATCACGCCCGGTGGCGGATGCGGGCTCTGGAGTGGGACCTGAAGTTTCAGTGGGCCCAGCATCAGGGCAACTTGTCCAACCCTGTCTTGATCTCGGAGGGCACTGCAAGACAGTTGCAGTGGTGGCTCACGGACCGTGATTGGGTCAGCGGCAGATCCCTCTCCCTACCCCAAGCGGAGCACGTAGTTGTGACGGACGCGTCCCTCCAGGGCTGGGGGGGCCACATGGGAGAGGCGGTGATCAGAGGCCTCTGGTCTCCGGCGGAAACCCGGCTCCACATCAACATTCTGGAGCTGCGGGCGATCTGGCTTGCACTGAAAGCATTCCTCCCCTCTGTCCGAGGGAGTGTAGTGCAGGTGTTCACGGACAACACCACCGCCATGTGGTACTGCAACAAACAGGGCGGGGTGGGGTCGTGGACCCTATGCCAGGAGTCTCTGCGCCTCTGGCAGTGGCTGGAACATCAGGGCGTGACCCTGGTGGTTCAACACCTGGCAGGTTCCCTGAACGCCAGGGCGGAAGAACTCAGCCGTCAGTGCATGATGGATCACGAATGGCGTCTGAACTCGGGCGTGGCGCAAGGCCTCTTTCAGCAGTGGTGAGAGCCTTGGTTAGATCTATTCGACACAGAAGAGAACACGCAATGTCATCAGTTCTGCGCGTTGGAATTTCCAAGGCAGCACTCGCTCGGGACGCTTTTCGTCGCGAGTGGAGCTGCGGTCTGTTGTACGCCTTTCCACCTATACCACTTCTGCCCAGAGTGCTGAAGAAGATCAGACGCGACCGGGCCAGTTATCCTTGTGGCTCCGGACTGGGCACGAAGATACTGGTATCCCGAGCCACTCATCATGTCTGTCGATCCCCCAATTTGTCTACCTCTTCAGGAGGACCTTCTGTCGCAGCAGCAGGGGACGGTCCTCCACCCGAACCTGTCCAGTCTCCACTTACATGCGTGGAGATTGAGAGGCGGCAGGTGAGGCCATTTGACTTGCCTCCTGAAGTCTGTAATGTGATTCTGCCAGCCAGGCGTCCCTCCACAAAATCGGCATACGCCTGATGGTGGAACAAATTTGTGGCATGGTGCACAGCAAAAGCTGTGGACCCCCTTTCTGCCCCTCTTTCTGAGGTTCTCCTCTTTCTTCTTTCTCCTGCCCAGCAGGGCTCTGCTCTAGGCACTATCAAAGGCTACCTCTCTGCCATTTCCGCCTTCTTAAGGCTACCTGATCAGCCCTCTCTGTTCAAGTCCCCAGTTGTAAATAGGTTCTTGAATTTTTTTTTTCAATGCATGCCTTTTTCTAAGCATGGTTTTTCTAAACCCATATCAGTTTTGGAGCTACTGGGCCCTCACCATTCTAACAAGCATTGGCAAAAGCAAAAATCGTTTTTGGTCTCAAAAAGTAAGCATTGCCCCAGGAATTCTTTGCACTGTACAAAACTACTTTGTGTGTCAATATGCTCCTTGTGAAACAGCACCTCACTCACCAACTAGTTACATCACAGTCCTCCAGTATGTCCCACATTCTGACACCATTCTGATGGGGAAATACTGGCACCCTCCCAGGAGCATATGAATGAAACTCACCAGACATAGCAGGTTTGCTCCGAAACAGAGTGAAATGTATTTAATGGTACCAAAAGCATGCATCACTGCTAATTAGCAAGGCAGAAGTCCGATCTGCCACCTTAGGGGCTCTCAGACCGCTTCTTCCCAGAGTGACAGATTTCTAGGTGTTATATACCTTGAGTAATGCGATGTCAGTGGAACTAGAATAAGGCACCAAGCCAAATATGGCCGACATGGATGTGCAATGTCTACACCATGCAAAACAGCCAGATATGGGCAGACCAGAAAGGCAGGCTCTGCACTGTGTAACACTTGCATATTATGTAGTCAAAGACAAGCAAGGTGACCTGTAAGGGGGTACAGAATAGCTTGTTGAAGCTTGTCTAGTCAAGGTCAGATAGGAAGCCCTTTTGAGCTCCAGGTCTCATGTTAATGTGAGCTTATATGAGCATGAAATCTTTGGAAGTACATGCAAATTGATTTATATGGATATTCATATATATTTTGTAACAGCCATAAAGTAGCCGTCTCAGACACAGAGAGAGATAAAACAGAGGAAGTTCCCGGAAAGACAGGGGAGGAAGAAACAACAGGGGCAGAGGCTGAAGGGACCTGTACTGGAGTTGGGGGAACAATGGGATATATACGTTGTGGAGCATAAGGGGGAGGTGGACGAGTATCCAATAAATCCTCCATCTCATCCTCCGCTTCAGTTCTAGCCACATAGGTCTTATCCACCTGCAATCTAAATTGCCTATCTGCACAATCAATTCCCTGTTCAATTTGAGCTTTATCATAAACAATGGCCTCCCTTCATTCTGCATAATTTCTCCTCCCGTATACGTCTACGCTTTGCTTCCTTCTGCCATAGGTTTAGGGAATCAAACATTGACTGTCGACTACGTTTAGAAAACAATCGATCCTGCAGAAAATGTATCTTTTTCTCATCAAAAGACCCGGTTAAAGGCCATTGCAACTCTACATTATCCTTAGTATATTTATGCCATAGTGTGTTAAACAAAATAGGTGTATTACCATGCTTTACATATATATCATAACTCGGGCTGCCCTCAGGCGGGGCAGGTTGACTTTCAGCCAATCGCGTATCATTAGGACGGCGACAACATCCAAAACAACTCTATTTGCTAAAACAACGCATAGTGATTGTTGTCACGTATTCCTCATTCAATCATAAAAACATACTTTCAAACATGGCCATGTGCAAACATTCACATATTCAACCTCACTCTTATTCAAACATACACAGAGCAAAAATATTTGTACATACAAAGATATTCAATACAACATGTCTCCTTTTTTTTCTTTCCAAACAAAAAACAGAGCCCGTCGACTCCTGTTCGCGGAGAATCAATCAATTCAGATTCCAGACCAACAGATACCAAAATCAAGCAGCCCAAAGACCACCAAGAGACCACCGGACAGGTATAACCACAGACTGTCCTACAGACTATCCTGCAGTCTTCCTGGTTCACCCCTGGGACTATTCTGACTAAGCCCGCTTCCTTAGCACCGCTTCAGATATGTCCCCAAGGCTACCCAGGTTCAACCACAGGCCTTTCCAAGACCAGTCTGGCTGGGTTTGCACCACACGAGCCACACCAGGGCGTCCGATCAGTGTCTCTATTGTTAACAAAACAAGTTTGTGGAGCATCTACCCGTGCAGCCACAATGCTGCCCCGTCAGACCCCCAAGATTCTACGTGGTACACCGACCACCAAATCCTACACAGTTAACTGCTTCAAAAGTACTGCTCAACAGCGCGTTCCAAAAGACACCAAAAACAATCCACTCACCTGGTGCACGCAGGTACAATTGCGTATTCTCCACTGCCAACTCCTGAAGACCAACACAGTCAGCTTACGGGTCACGCCCGTAGGACTCCGGCGAAGGGTCACTAGCATCTGAGGCACTCTGATCGCGAGAGCGGAGTAAGCCAAAAATGTTCGGTCCGTCCACCCGCTCGACCAGAGCGCCCCTTTCTTTGTCCTTTCTACCCAGTGACGGGGAGGACGACCCTATCACCGAGTCCCACCAGAGTCGCCAACTGAAGTACCATAAAAATAACATAAAGAGCTATACCTAGAAAGTTCAATCTTTTATTAAGCAAAAATACTCTATTAGAGGAGCCTCTCCAACCCTCACCCATCAGGTGCGCAGAGAAGACTGTTAGCTCGTATTCAAACATGAGGTTATATACTTTTCAGTTCAACACATATAATCACTGTAAAAGGAAAAACACCAGTTGGCCCTCGAGCTCCAGGAAAGGACCATATATGGCACACATGATTAGTTCAAAGCTTAACTATTTATTACTGGGAAGGTCAGGAGGGGTGACTCCCTTTCGTCTTGGTGCCCGGGAGTGTAGGCACGGTCCTCCAAGAATGCGCTTATCGCACCCAAAGCCAGATGCAACCTTGAGTCTCAGGACAGTCGAGTAAACAGCCTACGTTCAGCTGCTCCCAGTAATTCAGATGAACTGGGGCTTGACAACTGCCAGAGACTAACACGTGATCACAGCCCGTGTTCGAGCATAGGTGGAAAATGGCATCTGTATGGTTCTCGGCCTACTCTGTTAGCAGTGTTAACGCAAGGAGTGAATAAATGCTGTCCTCCCTGCAAATGATCCAGAAGGGGGTCAGGCTCAAATGACAGAAACCAGGTAGGGCAAATAATCAATATATAGAAAGAGAAAGTACCTGGGATCCAACTTATTTATTTGCAAAAAAACACACTATATACCTTTTGTGGTTAGGGTTATTTATTTACCCACTTTTTTCTTTCATTGTTTTGTATGACTTCATAAAGGAAACTCTCTTATTTCCAGAAAATCATAAAAATATACTACAATCAACATTACTCATAACAATATATATACATAACATTGAACAAAACTCAATTGTGATTATATGACAAACATACATTCAAAATTGCACAATATGCTAAGAAATCCACGAATAAATCATGTGTTTGTATGCAATTCTTTTCAATTCAAAGAAAAAGCTGCTCTATACAACCCAATAAAGGAACACTTTACAACTATTTGCCAACTCATTCAATGCAAGTAACCTGATTTAACAGTTCGACTAATTAATATCATCAAAGAATATGCCGACGCGTTTCTAGCCACGTTTTAATTCCTTTTCGGGCTTTCATCAGGGCTTCTTATTAAAAGCATATTGAGGCAATCTTATGGATGGCTCTTGTGAAAAAAGGATTTTTGAGACTCCAATGTGCAGGTGGCGACCAAACTGTGGTTTCTCTTACTCATGAATGTGCTTCTCTCGTTCTTCTGTGGGTGTGAATTTTCACTCAGGGTTAACTCTGTTGAAGCCTTTGTAACTTCTAAAGGTGCCCCATTCCTTCTATTCCGTCCGTTTCTAACTCAGGAACTCTATTTCGATGAAGCTTTTCTGTGGTGCAGTGAGCACTATTACTTTCTCCCTGCAAAAGCATATATATATATATATATATATATATATATATATATATATATATATATATATATCAAGCTAAGAGGGTACATATAGATGCATCATGCTAACATAATATGGTCCGATACTCCTTATGTATGGGAAATCTATTTTTTATCCCTCAACCAAGCAGATCCAGTATAAGCTAACCAGGTTTTCTATCCCTTTCAGCTGCTACTGTGGCAGCCCAGTCTCCTCCCAAATCAACAGCCTAATCCTGTTTCCAGGTAAATGTATATATATGTAAATGTATTTGAGCTTATATAGCGCACAGCTACCCACAAAGGGTTTCCCGGCGCTTGCTTAGGGAACCCGTCCTGGTATTCCCCTGTGAGATAACCCCGGCAGGGTATCCACAAGGTGAAAGCCAGGCATCCCGCCGCGAGGGGCCGTTGTGGAGATTAAGCAAGCTATTGCCCAGAGTCGCAGAGTGTGAACCCGTGAGTTGAGAAGGCACCGGAGTGAGAATTATCGAGTCCGTGGAATTTTTGAGCCCAAGACCCGCCGAGGCGGGGAATTGAACCCTGGTCCAGGGCCGATCTCAGCTTCCGGGTCTGCCGCCTCTAACCCCTGAGCCACACTTCTCCTGTAAGTCCCCACATATCTGGTGGCAGGATCATACCAAAAAACATATCAATATATGCTAAAGTCATGCTACAGGAATCAATGGCTGCTTGTACATCATCATAAAATCCTCTAGGATTTTTCCGTATGTCTGGTAAAGAGGCTTTTAAAGTGAGTAAATATGTCCGTTTCCAGGGCGTATATATCCAATTGTACAAAAAATGGGCTCTAGCATCCGGACTATTAGGGTCATCCTTATCTGCATTCCCTCTTCCAGGAATGAACTGTGGCGTGGCTTCCCTCATAGGTCTTATTCGAGGAGAGGAAGAGAGTTAATTACGATATCCAGTTATCGTCGCTATGGCAGTGTTAACTCTACTTACAGGGAAGGCTCCTATCTGACACTGTCGATTAATAACCCTAACATCTCTGGGCCATTTTGTCCTGTAGTCATCTCCCATTGGACCATAAGTTGATGAGAAAGCTTATTCATGAGACAAAGAATCTCGCCCTCAGAGAAATCCTGTATATGATCTATCATTTCTCCTACCTCCATTTCTATATCACTCAACCAATTTGATACCATCCATCTTATCGCATCCTGACGAAACTGAGGTACAGCAGAATGAAGAATTAGAGGGTTGGAGACAGATACAGGAAGTACGGGATCATCAGTCATTTCAAGTGCAGTAGCCTGGGATGGGGGTGCAGTAGCCTGAGAATAGGGGTGCAGTGGCCTGAGATGGAGAAGGTAAGGGATGTACTGGTACTGGTTGGAAAATAGGGAGCTGGGCAACCGCGGGCAAAAGATGTGGGGCCGGGTGTACAGTGGGAACGACATTTTGTAGTCCAGGGGGAAGAGGTGTTAAAGGTACATATGGAGGCGGGGGTCGTTCAATCAATAATCCATCAATATCTGACTCCACATCTTCTTGGTGGATCTGAACTGCTACTGTTGGTCTAACTATATATTCCTTAGATGTTAATAATCTATGCTCTTTATCTAAACATTCCTTTTTCTCCTGAACTTCCTTATCCTTCAATTCCTTATACCTCTGATACTCTGTCTTCCTTTCCTGTTTCCTTTGTACCTTCTCTGCCTCGAGCTGTCGCTCCTTCACTTCTTTCCTCCACATACGCAAACTGTCAAACATAGCTGGCCTAACTTTCCTTAAAAACAATAATTTCTCTAGATACTCAAGTTTGTGAGGGTCCATGGTTCCCTCTAGTAGCCATTGCAACTGGGGATCCCCTTTTGCATATTTGGTCCACAATGCATTATACATGATGAGACAAATACCATATTTGATGTACATCTCAAAATTCGAGTACCTTCTGGTGGCGCCGGCTGACTTGCTTCCAAAATGCTCTGCTTATCGCAGCAGCAACAACAAAACTTCCAAAGCGTACTAAATACAGGAATGTTATATAAGATATAAAAAACTTATAAACAGAGAGAAATAAAAAATATTCTCTCATTACCTGTAAGGAAAAAATGTTTAGTCAAAATAGCAACCTTCAAAACAGATACCAAATACCAAATCAAAACAGATTTCAAATACCAAGTCAAAACAGATTCCAAACCCAAGACAACTTCTAACCGAATGAATCAGTTCAATACAGATTTACCTTATGTGTAGTCTTCAACTCCCGCCTGTCGATCCTCCCTGAACCCCAAAAAAATGACCATCCGAAGGCTCCAGTCAAGGCCAGCAGCTGCCAGAAAGATCAGAGTCGGAGAGCTGAAAAATCGCCTTGGACCACGAGCAATACTAGTCTCTTCAGGTGGGGCGCCCCTCAGCGAAATTTGTCTTACCGACCCAATCTCCTCCCCTGGTCCAACTGCAAGCCCTTGATGGGGCTCCACGTTCGGATGCCAATTTGTGGAAGTGGATTATTGATAACCCACCGGTGCAGGGTCACCCTTAGCGCACGGGTTCTTAACAAGCAAGGAGGAATCAACAGTGGAGCGAAGTACAAACCATAGGTCATTTATTAAGCATTCATGAATGGGGCTCCGTCCGACAAGCACCATAGGGACACTCAAGGAGAGAGCACCCTGAACGATGGTTATATGGGTTTTTATAGCAAAGATCACAAGCAAGGGACTCCCAGAGGTAAATAGAGCTTTGGGAAGAACCCAAAAATGAGACAATCGGTAAGGATCAACAGCCTTGGAGCCTTGTGTACCTGTCGCGTCCTGAAGCTGCACAAGAAGATATGCTTTCTGAACAAACTTTGTGTAAGGCTTTACCATTGTTTAAAAAACGCAGTGCAGACACCAGCTGTTCTCTTGTGTTGACTTTGCATGTTTACGCAGCCTACAATGTCCCAATCTAGATTCTTTACCAATGTTTATGCAGGTGCGGTGTCAAGGATAGAGCCAGGCTGAAAGCAGGGCAAGGGTGAAAAATGGATGAGGCACAGCTTTATCAAAAAACTAGAGAATTCAGATTCTATCAGACATAGTTTATGTACATATTTCTTGCTACCCTCGTTCTCCACTTTCTCTCTTACACTTTATTGTGTCTGTTGTTGCAGATTAAAACACCTGTATGCTTACATTGGTGTCCACGCACTCTATAAAAATGTTAAATAAATAAATAGCTGACCATAATAATGTAGTGCTTTGGATGCTTGAAAGCAAAGTGCGTCCGCTTGACACTTAATGCTGCTTTCACTGCCAAAGCCGTCACTCCAACGTATTTAATGCATACAATTTTTCTCTCATTTGAACACTTACACGTAATATAATTTGAGTAGAAATCGTGTTTACTTGCTTTGATTTTTTAATTCCATTTACAACCAGCTTGGAGCTTGTGGTACATCTGGATCTTAAACTGGCACATAAATATTATGCATCCTAATTAGGTGGTACACCTATGGAAACTGGTATCTTATAATGATCACCGTAAGTCAGCACGTTGAAGTCACAATGATAAATCATCATGAAAGGAGATCCCATTCATCCGCTCCAACTTTCTGTCTGTCCCCTCTACATTCCATCCCCCAGTCCATAGGATCTCATTACATTCTAATCCTACCTAACATACAGACACACAGCGCAAGGTGCTGGTGTATAGCGGTGATGCAATACAGTAATACAGACGTTAATGTCACAACACCCTTACACAAAGTGGCTTTACCACCCAACTTAATGTCAAAGACTGAATGAAGCCTTGACTCTCCACTTGCTAGTAGTTCTTTATTACTCTTTGTGGGAATCATGATTCACTCTGACCTCACTCTAGGTAACATGTGATGTGTAGTTACCTTTATTTTATTGGCCATCTAGGTATGCAGCAAGAGATGACTGTGGGTGCAAGTACGAGGTATGCGTGCAGCTTCTCTCCATTGACTACGTAGTTCTACAGGAATATAAGCCGGAGCCAGTGATCATTCAACAGTGGAGTGACGCTAAGTGGAGAAAGGTATGAATTGTGGGTTTAACAGACTATGGGGTGTTGCTCCTAATCTCTGTCACATACACTGGTCCAGTATGGCTAACACTCCACATGCAAAGAGCTGTCTGAAAATTATATTTTTCTTGCATTAAATGTTTCTTGTACTCAACAATTCGAATATTTCCCATTGTCAGCATGGACATCCTCGGTACACAAATAACAGCATTTTTTTAAAGCAATATTAATATAGTCCATACATTTTGTTAGGTCCCTCTTTGCTTTCCAAGGGTAGGCTGAGCTTAGGCTCCACCCAAAAAAAGATCCGCTATACCGCTTGTTGCGGGACGAAACCTTTTGAAAGTTTCCTTCTCTTGTTTTGGATGAAATCTTTTCTTTCTGCCTCTGAATACGTGCAAATTAGCTTTTAGATGACTGTCCCTTTTCTATTTTTTAGCTTGTTTTTTAGGTCTAGCCTAGCGTTGCTGCCCACATACATAGCTCGCTTGGCGAGATTTATTGTCAAGGAGGACTTTGAGAGATGGGCTTGAAGCCCCTCCCCTTATTTCCATTCGTCCGTAACTTCTTTAAGGAGAACTAAATTCAAATGTATCTAGTGTGTGTTGCATTCACATGCAACACTAGTATTTAATACCATGTAGAGAACCACTACGTTCCAAGGATATATTTCAAAAACATGCAATAAATAAGAAACAAGAGCGCCAGAACAAATATAATTAAATAAAGTCTGTTTATTCCATATGCTAGTATTAAATCACAATTTCGTATTTGATATAAGGTTGCAAAAAGGAGAAGGAAGGGGGAATGGGCATGCTCGTGATGGGTAGGTATAGGTAAAAGTCACTGGTTAGAGAGTACACAATTCAAATAGTTTCAAAAACAAACTGGTAAAGAAGACCAGTATAGGGAGACCTGTCCTTTATGAAACGTTTTTTCACAACACTTATTTTTACAAATTTTCATGCATCAATGCAATGTCGGAAAATAGGCAGGGGGAAGCGGTGCAGGCCTCGTGTTGGAGAGTGTCGACGTTTCGACTCGACTAATGCAAGGAGGGTAATTTGAACCTCTGCTGCGAGTCTATTCCTGGTGCCGCAATGGCATCACAGGTGTGTCAAGGATGAGCTGGTAACATCCCCTGATTGAGGTGTCTTCCACTTGGATAGGCCAGTCTTGTGAAGTCCTCAATGGAAAGCAGAGCCCTGGAATTGGGCATCCATAATTATTATACAAGGCCCGAATGAATCGGGAAAATCTTAATAGAAGACTAGCCTATCCAAGTGGAAGACACCTCAATCAGGGGATGTTACCGGCCCAGCTTGGATCCTTGACACACCTGTGATGCCACTCTGGTGGCGCTCTTGTTTCATATTCATTGTATGATTTTGAAATATATCCTTGGAACGTAGTGGTTCTCTACATGGTATTAAATACTAGGGTTGAATGTGAATGCAACACACACTAGATAGATTTGAATTTTGTTCTCCTTAAAAAAGTCACGGACCAATATTCTTTCATTCCCGCATTGTACCCAGGTCTGGTGACGATTTTTGGGTTACCCCATTATTTGTAATCCTCTTTCCATTGGCTTGCATCACCGTTTATGTTAAACGGTTGCCTACCATTGGAAATGGGGCATTTTGGTTGCCGTCCTTTCGCTTTTTGTTCCAGCCCATCTGAACTGGATTGCCTGCTTCACGGCTGTCGTAAAGCAATTTCTTATCTCAAGGTGGCGTGAGGTCCAGTCCAGATAAGCCGTCCCAAAAGCAGACAGGGCGCCGCGTGTTTATTTTTGCATCGCGGTTTCTCTTAGTGAAAGCGTGATGCAAAAATAAACAGCGGGAATGGCGAGTGCTTGTTATTTAACGCACAGCTCTAACAGGCTGTTAGGAAAGCACAAGATGTTATACAAACCGAGCCAAGCCTGTGGAACGTAAGCGCATATATAAGTATTATTATTTTTATTATTATTTTTTATGAAACCATAGAACTGAACGTTAAGGAATTACTCGCACAGTTTTATAGGGAATAGCAAAACCTGAAGCGTCAAATGGGCCTGTGTGGTTCCTCCCTCCATTCCATGTAGCGCCTAGGGACGAAGTAGCTCGCTGAGTGTGTAACATAACATACCATTACGTAACGAGTGGGAGACAGAATCAGGAGTGCTTAGGACCACGCTGGGAAGAGAGGGTTGGAAATATTAACGGACGCATTTCATCCGCCGGGCCCCAAACACACAGCTACCCGACGAGGTGCTGTAATTTATGATGGGAGGTTTTCTATGTCGCTGCGACCTCTGGGGACTATTCGACTCCGTGATATATTCACGTTGGGTGCTATTGTTGCGCTTTGTGTCATCGCGGCTGCCTCGCTACTCTGGGTGTGGATTCGTGAAGGTGGGGGCCAGAGATGGTCTCGATCCTCTGTGACCCTCCCGGGGAAGCAGGTTCCCGGGTGCAGGCGCTCCCTCCGGGGGTCAGTCCAAATTCTAGTCCGTCGGCGAGCACCTCCCCAAGCCCGGGCTCCGCCGTTCGGATGTGGCGGCGGCTCTGACACGCACTGGATGGCATGTCGGGGCCAGCTGGGATGAGCCCGCCCCCGGGGCCGGACGGGGCCGAGGGGACAATGAGGCACTGATGCGGCTGCGGCCTCACCACAGGGAAGGACCTCACCACGAAAACCGAGTTTAGAGACATGCTCCACCCAGAACCACCACTAAAACTGTCTCCGGACATTACCATTCAACCACACTCACAGACCAGGGTAGCGCCCCAAGACGGAGCACAGAAAATACATGGAGTCTGACTATTCTGAGCACGTATGATGGGCCCCCCTTCCTGAGTGGGACAGCTGGTGCCCCGAGCACAGAATCAGGGACTGACGCCCACGGTGGCCAGATGTGACTTGATGGGAGATGGGGCGCAAGGGGCAAGGAGGCTTTCCGAGCGTGGTTCTTTGCTTGCTGCCCCAGCACCACATACAAAGGCGCGCACTCCTCGAAGCTGCACGAGCTTTGGGCTAGCTAGCCTTTAATCCAGAGCTTTCCAACCGGTGTGTCCCGACACAGTACTGTGTCGCCTGCAAATGGTGGGTGTGTCACAGGCACTTAGCACATAACTGCTGCTAATTAAGAGGCATTTCTAGACACTCTGCTCTATGGTCTTTTAAAGACCTGTAAAGTGCCCGGGTGTGGCTGTGTGTATGCCTGGGAAGCTGGGGTGAGATGACAGACAGAGAGAGACGGAGGGAGACAAAGGGAGGGAAACAGAGAGAGAAAGAGACAGAGGGAAAGAGGCAGAGGGCGACAGACAGAGGGAGACAGACAGAGGGAGGAGGGCGACAGAGGGAGGGAGGCAGACAGAGGGAGGAGGGCGACAGAGGGAGGGAGACAGAGGGAGGGAGACAGAGGGAAGGAGACAGAAGTAAACAGAGAGGAAGGCAGAGGGCGACAGACAGAGGGAGACAGAGGGAGGAAGGCGACAGAGGGAGGGCGACAGACAAGAGGGAGACAGACAAGAGGGAGACATGCAAGAGGGAGACATGTAAGAGGAGACCGGCAAGAGGGAGGGAGACAAGAGGGAGAGAGACAAGAGGGAGGGAGACAAGATGGAGGGAGACAAGATGGAGGGAGACAAGAGGGAGGGAGACACAGGGAGGGAGACAGGCAAGAGGGAGACAGGCAAGAGGAGACAGGCAAGAGGAGACAGGCAAGAGGGAGGGAGACAGGCAAGAGGGAGGGAGACAGGCAAGAGGGAGGGAGACAGAGGGAGACAGACAAGAGGGAGACAGACAAGAGGGAGACAGACAAGAGGGAGACAGGCAAGAGGGAGACAGGCAAGGTGGAGGGAGACAAGAGGGAGGGAGACAGGGAGGGAGACAGGCAAGAGGGAGACAGGCAAGAAGGAGACAGGCAAGAGGAGACAGGCAAGAGGGAGGGAGACAGGAAAGAGGGAGGGAGACAGGCAAGAGGGAGTGAGACAGGCAAGAGGGAGGGAAACAGAGGGAGGGAGGGAGACACCGGGAGACAGACAAGAGGGAGACAGGCAAGAGGGAGGGAGACAAGAGGGAGGGAGACAAGTGGGAGGGAGACAGAGGGAGGTAGACAGGCAAGAGAGAGACAGGCAAGAGGGAGACAGGCAAGAGGGAGGGAGTCAAGAGGGAGGGAGACAGAGGGAGGTAGACAGGCAAGAGGGAGACAGGCAAGAGGGAGACAGGCAAGAGGGAGGGAGACAGGAAAGAGGGAGGGAGACAGGCAACAGGGAGTGAGACAGGCAAGAGGGAGGGAAACAGAGGGAGGGAGGGAGACAGCGGGAGACAGACAAGAGGGAGACAGGCAAGAGGGAGGGAGACAAGAGGGAGGGAGACCTGGCTTTCACCTTGGGGATGCCCAGTACGGGTTATCTCACAGGGAAAAGCCAGGACGGGTTCCCAATGCAAGCGCCAAGATGCCCAAGGGTAAGTCGAGCGCTATATAAGAACACACATTCATACATACATACAGGGACAGACAGATAGAGGCAGAGACTGAAACAGTCAGAGACAGAGAGGGAGAGAGAGAGGGAGACAGAGGGTGACAGAGGTAGGGAGCAGGAGGAGACAGAGAGGGAGGGAGGCAGAGAAAGTGACAGACAGAGAGAGAGGGAGGGAGACAGAGAAAGAGACACAGAGAGAGCGGGAGAGAGACAGAGACAGAGGGAGGGAGACAGAGACAGACAGATAGACAGGGACAGGCAGACCGATAGAGGCAGAGACATGGACAGAGGCAGACAGACAAAGGCAGAGACAGACAGAGGCAGAGAGACAGAGAGGGAGACAGAGAGAGGGAGACAGGGACAGACGGACAGATAGAGGCAGATACAGGGACAGACAGATAGAGGCAGAGACTGAGACAGGCAGAGAAAGAGAGGGAGAGAGAGAAAGGGGGGGCAGATAGAGGCAGATACAGGGACAGACAGATAGAGGCAGAGACTGAGACAGGCAGAGAAAGAGAGGGAGAGAGAGAGTGAGAGAGAGGGAGACAGAGGGTGACAGAGGTAGAGAGCGGGAGGAGATAGAGAGGGAGGAAGAGAGAGGGACGGAGACAGACAGAGGGAGGAGGGCGACAGAGGGAGGGAGACAGAGGGAGAGAGACAGAGGGATGGAGACAGAGGGAAACAGAGAGGAAGGCAGAGGGCGACAGACAGAGGGAGACAGAGGGAGGAGGATGACAGAGGGAGGGCGACAGAGGGAGGGTGACAGACAAGAGGGAGACAGACAAGAGGGAGACATGCAAGAGGGAGACATGCAAGAGGGAGACATGCAAGAGGGAGACATGCAAGAGGGAGACATGCAAGAGGGTGACATGCAAGAGGGAGACATGTAAGAGGAGACCGACAAGAGGGAGGGAGACAAGAGGGAGGGAGACAGGCAAGAGGCAGACAGGCAAGAGGCAGACAGGCAAGAGGAGACAGACAAGAGGAGACAGGCAAGAGGAAACAGGCAAGAGGGAGGGAGACAGAGGGAGACAGACAAGAGGGAGACAGGCAAGAGGGAGACAGGCAAGAGGGAGACAGGCAAGAGGGAGACAGGCAAGAGGGAGACAGACAAGAGGGAGGGAGGGAGACAGGCAAGAGGGAGACAGGCAAGAGGGAGACAGGCAAGAGGGAGACAGGCAAGAGGGAGACCGGCAAGAGAGAGACAGGCAGGAGGGAGACAGACAAGAGGGAGGGAGACAAGAGGGAGGGAGACAGGCAAGAAGTAGACAGGTAAGAGGAGACAGGCAAGAGGGAGGGAGACAGGAAAGAGGGAGGGAGACAGGAAAGAGGGAGGGAGACAGGAAAGAGGGAGGGAGACAGGAAAGAGGGAGGGAGACCGGCAAGAGGGAGGGAGACAGAGGGAGGGAGGGAGACACCGGGAGACAGGCAAGAGGGAGACAGGCAAGAGGGAGACAGGCAAGAGGGAGACAGGCAAGAGGGAGACAGGCAAGATGGAGGGAGACAATAGGGAGGGAGACAGAGGGAGGGAGACAGGCAAGAGGGAGACCGGCAAGAGGGAGACCGGCAAGAGGGAGACCGGCAAGAGGGAGACAGACAAGAGGGAGGGAGGGAGACAGGCAAGAAGTAGACAGGTAAGAGGAGACAGGCAAGAGGGAGGGAGACAGGAAAGAGGGAGGGAGACAGGAAAGAGGGAGGGAGACAGGAAAGAGGGAGGGAGACCGGCAAGAGGGAGGGAGACAGAGGGAGGGAGGGAGACACCGGGAGACAGACAAGAGGGAGACAGGCAAGAGGGAGACAGGCAAGAGGAAGACAGGCGAGAGGAAGACAGGCGAGAGGGAGATAAGAGGGAGGGAGACAAGAGGTAGGGAGACAGAGGGAGGGAGACAGGCAAGAAGGAGACAGGCAAGAGGGAGGGAGACAGAGGGAGACAGACAAGAGGGAGACAGACAAGAGGGAGACAGACAAGAGGGAGACAGGCAAGAGGGAGACAGGCAAGGTGGAGGGAGACAAGAGGGAGGGAGACAGGGAGGGAGACAGGCAAGAGGGAGACAGGCAAGAAGGAGACAGGCAAGAGGAGACAGGCAAGAGGGAGGGAGACAGGAAAGAGGGAGGGAGACAGGCAAGAGGGAGTGAGACAGGCAAGAGGGAGGGAAACAGAGGGAGGGAGGGAGACACCGGGAGACAGACAAGAGGGAGACAGGCAAGAGGGAGGGAGACAAGAGGGAGGGAGACAAGTGGGAGGGAGACAGAGGGAGGTAGACAGGCAAGAGAGAGACAGGCAAGAGGGAGACAGGCAAGAGGGAGGGAGTCAAGAGGGAGGGAGACAGAGGGAGGTAGACAGGCAAGAGGGAGACAGGCAAGAGGGAGACAGGCAAGAGGGAGGGAGACAGGAAAGAGGGAGGGAGACAGGCAACAGGGAGTGAGACAGGCAAGAGGGAGGGAAACAGAGGGAGGGAGGGAGACAGCGGGAGACAGACAAGAGGGAGACAGGCAAGAGGGAGGGAGACAAGAGGGAGGGAGACCTGGCTTTCACCTTGGGGATGCCCAGTACGGGTTATCTCACAGGGAAAAGCCAGGACGGGTTCCCAATGCAAGCGCCAAGATGCCCAAGGGTAAGTCGAGCGCTATATAAGAACACACATTCATACATACATACAGGGACAGACAGATAGAGGCAGAGACTGAAACAGTCAGAGACAGAGAGGGAGAGAGAGAGGGAGACAGAGGGTGACAGAGGTAGGGAGCAGGAGGAGACAGAGAGGGAGGGAGGCAGAGAAAGTGACAGACAGAGAGAGAGGGAGGGAGACAGAGAAAGAGACACAGAGAGAGCGGGAGAGAGACAGAGACAGAGGGAGGGAGACAGAGACAGACAGATAGACAGGGACAGGCAGACCGATAGAGGCAGAGACATGGACAGAGGCAGACAGACAAAGGCAGAGACAGACAGAGGCAGAGAGACAGAGAGGGAGACAGAGAGAGGGAGACAGGGACAGACGGACAGATAGAGGCAGATACAGGGACAGACAGATAGAGGCAGAGACTGAGACAGGCAGAGAAAGAGAGGGAGAGAGAGAAAGGGGGGGCAGATAGAGGCAGATACAGGGACAGACAGATAGAGGCAGAGACTGAGACAGGCAGAGAAAGAGAGGGAGAGAGAGAGTGAGAGAGAGGGAGACAGAGGGTGACAGAGGTAGAGAGCGGGAGGAGATAGAGAGGGAGGAAGAGAGAGGGACGGAGACAGACAGAGGGAGGAGGGCGACAGAGGGAGGGAGACAGAGGGAGAGAGACAGAGGGATGGAGACAGAGGGAGACAGAGAGGAAGGCAGAGGGCGACAGACAGAGGGAGACAGAGGGAGGAGGATGACAGAGGGAGGGCGACAGAGGGAGGGTGACAGACAAGAGGGAGACAGACAAGAGGGAGACATGCAAGAGGGAGACATGCAAGAGGGAGACATGCAAGAGGGAGACATGCAAGAGGGTGACATGCAAGAGGGAGACATGTAAGAGGAGACCGACAAGAGGGAGGGAGACAAGAGGGAGGGAGACAGGCAAGAGGGAGACAGGCAAGAGGCAGACAGGCAAGAGGCAGACAGGCAAGAGGAGACAGACAAGAGGAGACAGGCAAGAGGAAACAGGCAAGAGGGAGGGAGACAGAGGGAGACAGACAAGAGGGAGACAGGCAAGAGGGAGACAGGCAAGAGGGAGACAGGCAAGAGGGAGACAGGCAAGAGGGAGACAGGCAAGAGGGAGACAGGCAAGAGGGAGGGAGGGAGACAGGCAAGAGGGAGACAGGCAAGAGGGAGACAGGCAAGAGGGAGACAGGCAAGAGGGAGACCGGCAAGAGAGAGACAGGCAGGAGGGAGACAGACAAGAGGGAGGGAGACAAGAGGGAGGGAGACAGGCAAGAAGTAGACAGGTAAGAGGAGACAGGCAAGAGGGAGGGAGACAGGAAAGAGGGAGGGAGACAGGAAAGAGGGAGGGAGACAGGAAAGAGGGAGGGAGACAGGAAAGAGGGAGGGAGACCGGCAAGAGGGAGGGAGACAGAGGGAGGGAGGGAGACACCGGGAGACAGGCAAGAGGGAGACAGGCAAGAGGGAGACAGGCAAGAGGGAGACAGGCAAGAGGGAGACAGGCAAGATGGAGGGAGACAATAGGGAGGGAGACAGAGGGAGGGAGACAGGCAAGAGGGAGACCGGCAAGAGGGAGACCGGCAAGAGGGAGACCGGCAAGAGGGAGACAGACAAGAGGGAGGGAGGGAGACAGGCAAGAAGTAGACAGGTAAGAGGAGACAGGCAAGAGGGAGGGAGACAGGGAAGAGGGAGGGAGACAGGAAAGAGGGAGGGAGACAGGAAAGAGGGAGGGAGACCGGCAAGAGGGAGGGAGACAGAGGGAGGGAGGGAGACACCGGGAGACAGACAAGAGGGAGACAGGCAAGAGGGAGACAGGCAAGAGGAAGACAGGCGAGAGGGAGATAAGAGGGAGGGAGACAAGAGGTAGGGAGACAGAGGGAGGGAGACAGGCAAGAAGGAGACAGGCAAGAGGGAGGGAGACAGGCAAGAGGGAGACAGGCAAGAGGGAGGGAGACAAGAGGGAGGGAGACAGAGGGAGGGAGACAGAGGGAGGTAGACAGGCAAGAGAGAGACAGGAAAGAGGGAGACAGGCAAGAGGGAGACAGACAAGAGGGCTGGAGTCAGACAAGAGAGAGACAGACAAGAGGGAGACAGACCAGAGGGAGACAGACCAGAGGGAGACAGACCAGAGGGAGACAGGCAAGAGGGAGACAGGCAAAAGGGAGACAGGCAAGAGGGAGACAGGCAAGAGGTGACAGGCAAGAAGGAGGGAGACAAGAGGGAGGGAGACAGAGAGAGGGAGGCAGAGAGAGAGGTAGAAAGGGAGAGAGGGGGAGAGAGATAGAGAGAGAGGGAGGGAGACAGAGGGAGAGGGAGGGAGACAGAGAGAGAGGGAGGGAGACAGAGAGAGAGGGAGGGAGACAGAGAGAGAGGGAGGGAGACAGAGAGAGGGAGGGAGACAGAGAGAGAGAGAGGGGGATGGAAGGAGACAGAGAAAGAGACAGAGAAAGTGACAGAAAGAGAGAGAGGGAGGGAGACAGAGAAAGTGACAGAAAGAGAGAGAGGGAGGGAGACAGAAAGTGACAGACAGAGAGAGAGGGAGGGAGACAGAGAAAGAGATACAGAGAGAGAGGGAGAAAGACAGCGAAAGAGGAAGGGAGACCGAGACAGACAGATAGACAGGGACAGAGAAAGAGACAGAGAGGGAGACAGAGAAAGTGACAGAAAGAGAGAGAGGGAGGGAGACAGAGAAAGTGACAGACAGAGAGAGAGGGAGGGAGACAGAGAAAGAGATACAGAGAGAGAGGGAGAAAGACAGCGAAAGAGGAAGGGAGACCGAGACAGACAGATAGACAGGGACAGGCAGACCGATATAGGCAGAGACAGGGACAGGGGCAGGGGCAGACAGATAGAGGCAGAGACAGACAGAGGCAGAGAGACAGAGAGGGAGACAGAGGGAGGGAGACAGGGACGGACGGACAGATAGAGGCAGATACAGGGACAGACAGATAGAGGCAGAGCCTGAGACAGGCAGAGACAGAGAGGGAGAGAGAGAGAGGGAGACAGAGGGTGACAGAGGTGGGGAGCGGGAGGAGACAGAGAGGGAGGGAGGCAGAGAAAGTGACAGACAGAGAGAGAGGGAGGGAGACAGAGACACAGAGAGAGAGGGAGAGAGACATAGGGAGGGAGACAGAGACAGACAGATAGACAGGGACAGGCAGACCGATAGAGGCAGAGGGAGGGAGACAGGGACAGATAGAGGCAGATACAGGGACAGACAGATAGAGGCAGAGACTGAGACATGCAGAGACGGAGAGGGGGAGAGAGAGAGAGGGAGAGGGAGACAGAGGATGACAGAGGTAAGGAGCGGGAGGAGACAGAGAGGGAGGGAGGCAGAGTGAGACAGAGGGACGGAGGCAGACAGAGGGAGGAGGGCGACAGAGGGAGGGAGACAGAGGGATGGAGACAGAGGGAGGGCCACAGAGGGAGGGCCACAGACAAGAGGGAAACAGACAAGAGGGAGAAAAGTAATTAGGAACTGGTTTAAAGAGGTGGGCAAAGACGGACAATTGACAGCAGGAACTATCAAAGTACAAGAAGTGTAATGCAAAATTGTGACTTTTATTTTATTTTATTCAAATGTTATTCTAATACAAAACATCATTATTTTATTATAAATAGTTGTCATGTGCATATCTCCACTATATATGTGACTTATCAATCTACATATATACACATATTATTGCATTTTATACATATTTAAGAGTAGTTCATTTATACTAGAGAGTGGAGTAGTGTATTGTTTCAGCACACTGTACATAAAAACATGGCTAGGTATGTCATCTACGCGCGTTTCGGCTGAGGGTCTTCATCAGGGAGCCATGTGAGTATCCAAATGGACCTGTATTATTTGACTGATTTTCATGGACCTTTTGTAAAATAGATTAATGCTTCGATATTATTGAGCTGTAGAAATGGTCTTGTTAAATTACAGGATTTACGCGTTTCAGGCGCTGGGGAAATATTACATCGGTAGCCTGTAGGGTGGGCTCATAAATTCTTTGGCTGGGGGTCTTTTGGACGTTTCTTGTTTTATTGACAATCTTTAAGTTGCGTCCACTGTATTTTGTAGTTGGGGGTCTGTAAACTTCTAGTGGCGCTGACAGTCTTTAGACCGCGTCCACTCTGTCTTCACTGGGGGTCTATGGACTTCTACAATTTAGTTGGCTGTCATGTTGTAGTCAATGCAAGGACAATCTGATAGTTGTCTCTCATTCGTATTCCGATCGTGGGGTCTGTCGGCATCTAACCCGGAGGGGCCAAGGGTCTACAGCTCAATAATATCGAAGCATTAATCTATTTTACAAAAGGTCCATGAAAATCAGTCAAATAATACAGGTCCATTTGGATACTCACATGGCTCCCTGATGAAGGCCCTCAGCCGAAACGCGCGTAGATGACATACCTAGCCATGTTTTTATGTACAGTGTGCTGAAACAATACACTACTCCACTCTCTAGTATAAATGAACTACTCTTAAATATGTATAAAATGCAATAATATGTGTATATATGTAAATTGATAAGTCACATATATAGTGGAGATATGCACATGACAACTATTTATAATAAAATAATGATGTTTTGTATTAGAATAACATTTGAATAAAATAAAATAAAAGTCACAATTTTGCATTACACTTCTTGTACTTTGATAGTTCCTGCTGTCAATTGTCCGTCTTTGCCCACCTCTTTAACCCAGTTCCTAATTACTTTTCTTCCAAAATTTATACCTATCCCGAATTAGGAACTCTAGTCGGGGATACCCCTTTCTTCCTCACACAACAGACAAGAGGGAGACATGCAAGAGGGAGACATGTAAGATGAGACCGACAAGAGGGAGGGAGACAAGGGGGAGGGAGACACAGGGAGGGAGACAGGCAAGAGGAGACAGGCAAGAGGGAGGGAGACGGAGGGAGACAGACAAGAGGGAGACAGACAAGAGGGAGACAGGCAAGAGGGAGACAGGCAAGAGGGAGACAGGCAAGATGGAGGGAGACAAGAGGGAGGGAGACAAGAGGGAGGGAGACAAGAGGGAGGGAGACAAGAGGGAGGGAGACAGAGGAAGGGAGACAGGCAAGAGGGAGACCGGTAAGAGGGAGACAGGCAAGAGAGAGACAGGCAAGAGGGTGACAGGCAAGAAGGAGGGAGGCAAGAGGGAGACAGGCAAGAGGGAGGGAGACAAGAGGGAGGGAGACAAGAGGGAGGGAGACAGAGGGAGGGAGACAGAGGGAGGGAGATAGACAAGAGGGAGACAGACAAGAAGGAGACAGACAAGAGGGAGACAGGCAAGAGGCAGACAGGCAAGAGGAGACAGGCAAGAGGGAGGGAGACAAGAGGGAGAGAGACAAGAGGGAGGGAGACAAGAGGGAGAGAGACAAGAGGGAGGGAGACAAGAGAGAGGGAGACAAGAGGGAGACAGAGAGAGAGGGAGAAAGGGGGAGAGAGATAGGGAGGGAGGGAGACAGAGAGGGGGAGGGAGACAGAGAGAAAGGGAGGGAGACAGAGAGAGAGAGAGAGGAAGGGAGGGAGACAGAGAAAGAGACAGAGGGGGAGACAGAGAAAGTGACAGAGAGAGAGAGAGGGAGGGAGACAGAGAAAGAGAGAGAGAGGGATAGAGACAGAGACAGAGGGAGGGAGACAGAGACAGACAGATAGACAGGGACAGGCAGACAGATAGAGGCAGAGACAGGGACATGGGCAAACAGATAGAGGCAGAGACAGACAGAGGCAGAGAGACATAGAGGGAGACAGAGGGAGGGAGACAGGGACAGACGGACAGATAGAGGCAGATACAGGGACAGGCAGATAGAGGCAGAGGCAGAGACAAGGACAGGGGCAGACAGATAGAGGTAGAGACAGACAGAGGCAAAGAGACAGAAAGGGTGACAGAGGGTGACAGAGGTAGGGAGCGGGAGGAGACAGAGAGGGAGGGAGGCAGAGTGAGACAGAGGGAGGGAGTCAGGGGGAGACAGAGGGAAGGAGAGGGAGACAGACAGAGGCAGGCAGACAGAGGGAGGGAGACAGAGAAAGAGACGGAGATAGATATAGAGGGAGACAGCGAGAGAGAGGGAGACAGCGAGAGAGAGGGTGACAGAGAGAGGGAGGGAGACAGAGGGACAGAGACACAGGGACTGTGTCACAAAATGATGCATCTCCAAAAAGTGTGCCACCAACATAAAAAGTTTGGAAAACTGTGCTTTAATCCTTCTAAAGCTGATAAAATTAGTTATTACAGCTAAAATTATAGTAATTACAGCTATGAGTAAATTGCTCAGCGGCAATTCACTTAGGGCCATATGTATCAAGGCCAAATGGGTTCACAAACGCCGAAATTCGCAGAATTTCGGCGTTTGCGAACCCATTTTCGCAAAATGGTATGTATCAAACAATTTGGGTGCAAAATAAGGAAATCGCTAAATTTTCCATTCCTTATTTTGCGATTGCATTTAAGGAATCGCAAATTTTGCGATTCCTTAAATGCAATGTATCAAGGAAAAAAAAATTCCAAAATGCCCATAAGGAATCGCAAATTACCACCAACTTCTAGTTGGTGGTAAGTTGCGAATTCTTTTAAAAAAGCATTTTTTTGAAAATCCAATGGTGCCATGTGACGCTCATACGTGCCCTTATGGCATGTATGTGTGCCATATGCGCACACATGTCATTTTCAGGGGTGCAGCAGGGTGTTTTTGAGACACCCCTGCACCCTTGAAATTCTTCTCTATTTGCGATTAGCAAATTGCGAATCGCAAATTTCCCATTCCTTCCGATGGGCCTCCTGCCCATAGAAATGAATGGGAAAGTAGTCCTTAATTGCGAATTCGCAATTTGCGAATTCGCAATTAAGGAATATTAAGGAATATTAGGAAATCGCTAAAAAAATGCAATTTTCTTGATACATACCATTTTGCGATTCTGAAATAGCGATTTCTTAATATGGCCCTTAGTGGAGTGTAGCACCATCAACCGACACGCCTCAAGGCGCTTTCTAATGGACAGCACTATATAACATCACACCTTACAACCATGCAGAACAAATGGAGTAGCATATTACAGTACTACCCAAAAGCGCTTCGAGGCGTTATGAGGGTTCCGCATCGCTATACATTTGCTACACTATCACTAGGAGATGGAGGGCAAATATTTTTTTTTTAAATGGCCACGGCGATGACTGCCCGCAGTGAGGGCGGTCACAGAAAGCCACACTTCTCTATTCCAAGAAAGAGCCTCTATTCTCTGCCCTGTAACACAGCAGTCTTTTCTTACCCACCACTCCCCGCCGTCTCTCCCACATGCGCTTCCTCTGTTCTGGACAAGTATTTATTTATTTATTTATTTATTTATTTATTTATTTATTTATTTATGCATTTTTATATAGCGCTGACTTTACCCGAAGGCGTCAGAGCGCTTCACATTCGGAACAGAAATGAAACATAATGAGAAACATTACAAAAGAGCAGATTACTAAAACATACGTTACTTACATAAGGTAATAGTGACAATTGTGAGCAAACAAAAAACATGAGGTAGTAAAAATTGTGAGCAACCAAAAATACATGAGGTAGTAAGGGTAATAATGACAATTGTGAGCAAACAAAATACTTGAGGTAGTAAAAATTGTGAGCAACCAAAAATACATGAGGTAGTAAAGGTAATAGTGACAATTGTGAGCAAACAAAATACTTGAGGTAGTAAAAAATGATGAACAACCAAAAATACATGAGGTAGTCAAAAGTGCACAAGAGGAAAAGCCCTACCCTCGCCTCCTGTCAAAATACCGGTGGAAGATAACACGCCAGGACTCGCCCTCGACAACGACTTCAGTGCGCTAGGCAGAGCAGACAGGAGGCCTGTGTCCACTCTGCTTACTGAGACCCCACTCAGGGGCAAAACTACTATAAAACAAGGGTTCTCCGGCATACACCCTTCAAATCAGGTCTGTTTGACTACGTGTGGTCTGTTTACAACACTGACTTGCAGGATAAAAACATGAATTTAGTAAAGTTCTTCACAGGGTCAAACAGGGTTAAAAGATAGCACTGTACACTTTAAGCAACATTTGTGTAGCAGCATTTAGGGGACCGACAGCCTCTGGCTGAGAGGCGCATGTATTATGCTCCTATGGAGGAGAGGAAGGACTTAAAGCAGGGTTGTCTCTAGTGAAACAAGCATTTGCAAAGCAAAAGGTCTCGCATTTTCGCGAGTTTAAGCAATTGGCATTGTAAATGACAATGCATTTTAATGATGTTTCAAAAACCAAAACATAAATAAGAGGCATTGTCATTAACAATGCCAATAGCTCAAACTTGCGTAAATGTGAGACTTGTTGCATTGCAATGATTTTTCAATTTGTTTGCCTTGTTGCTCAGTGTGCAGACCTTTATATTTTTTCCTTAAATCGCAATTTTTTTTTCATAAAGAGACACAGTATCATAAAGCTCTCAGTTTATATTATTAATACCTGGTGAGTTTCTTTTTTGTTTAAATGGAAAAGATCATAAAAGGAGGTTGCACTGATACCGAAGTCCACTGTCTGGTATTTACAGTGCACACACCTTGCTGGGAAGCAACAGAGAGCTTAAGAGTGGGCGGGAGCCTTATATATTAATCAAACCCGGGGGATACCCTGGGGCGCTGGGACGCCCCCGGGTAGCCATGCACTCTACAAATCCCATTCCAATTCCAAACTGTTTACACGGAGACAGGCAATAAGTAAGTTATAATTTGTCTTGGGTAATGCTGTTTGAAAAATATATGTCTCTGTAACATATTGATCTTTTGAGACAAAAATTAAAACCATAGTTCTGGAATTCCGAAGAGCCCTCAAGAAATGGCTGTATCGAATGAGCCTCATTAACCTGCAAGTGCCAGGATACCGTATCGGTGATTAGCCATGCTTTATAAATCTTGATTGATTGTAGCTGCATCCACCTTTGTTTTTGAAGTAAACATATTATTATATTAATATGGTTTCCAGTATCTATCCCTAGTGCGGAATGAGATATGCCTCACCTTTATATGTGATTCCTTAGGACTTCTTTTGGTTTCATGCTCAGTTAACCAGGGAGAGGTGAGGTCGGAGTCCATATTATTAATTAGCGACATATGCTCTTACATCCTGTAGACGTTCATGACATGGTTTAATAACACATACCCCTGGTAAACAAATACTACTTTTTATAATTACTTTATTTTCAGTGACAGTATTGATATTCCTTGCATTACTGAGACTTCGTTTTCTGAGAGCAATATATTTGCCGTCATTGATCTTTGTGGCCGTTATTTATTAAGACGTTTTTTAGACATAAGCAGAAATAGCTCACAGAATGGTAATGCCAAGACCTTGTAGTTAAAATATCACAGATAATTTGTATGTGACCCTTTTTGTTAAGTCGAGCTGACGTAGCATTCATGCGAAAGCATGAATGCTGTCAGCAAGACAACTACTAGATAATAATCTTTTATTGCGTGATTTAAAAATAAACCATTGCAAGTACAAAACATTTAAAAAGTTCAAGATTGCATTTAGAATGTTACATTCATTAAAAGTCAGTATGTATAGATGATAACAAATGAAACTTCCATTTAAAAAAGTCATATTCATAAAAAGCCAGCAACAGCAAGTAAAATTTTGGCAGCATTATTCCAATGGGGGGTCACAGACTCTGGGCAGCTCAGCAAGTTTTTTTGCAGCGCGCTCCATGAATCTTACTAGCGCACAATTTAATTTAGTGTTCCTAGGGTCGAAACAGGCCAAAACTGCTGCTCTACAGCTTCTAATCATGTGTCTATTCCAATGATGCTTTAGTAGGGCCCGTCTCTCTGTCAACAGTAGAGGGCACAGGCATATGATGTGTATAATGTCTTCTTTGTGGGTCCCACAAAGTCGGCATTGAACTTTTCCATGTTCTCTTTTCCATTTTGGCCAATGAGTCAACAGGTTAATAACTCCCAGTCTCAGTTTTAAAAAACGTAGTTTCGTCCGAGCACTGAACGATGTAGTAAGGTACGGCTGTGGGATTAGCAAGGCATAGGATTGAAGGGTCATCCACCCATGACTTCTTTTTGCAAGGCTGGCTTTGTCTTCCACTATTGACAATTGTTTGGTGCTGATTTTCGCTAGCCTTTTAAATTCCATCTGACTAGCGTGCAAGTTCCAGAGGTCATTTAGGCACAGGATTTTTAAGCCGTTTGACCAGTATTCATGTCCTGCTCGCCATGAGTTAAGCAAGACAACTAATGTTATCCGTATTTAGGAAAGTGGACAGCAGAGTGTCACGCGCTTTCCCAGTGTCGGATTTCACCGCGGGAGCGAGCGCGCTTGCGCAGACCGAAGGGCTTGCATGCAAACACTGCGCGCACACAGGCAGGCCCCATCCCCTGCACGCACAGGCACACGCGCGCGCGCACACACACACACACACGCAGGCACACACATGCAGGCACACAGCCCCCCCCCACGCCCCCTCCCCTCGCCCCCTCCCCTCTTACCTCACCGCTTACCTCACCGGAGTCGGGCTCGCACCATCTGCCAGGGGGGCCCCGCAGAGCACTCGAGCTCCTCTGCCACTCCACCAAGAAGCGGAGCTCTCCCCACAGGCATGGGGGCCTCGCAGTCTCCCCGCTGGTCTTCACCCGGGCCCCCTCCTTGGACCCGGGACTTCATGCAGCACTTCTCTTCTACGGGCTCGCGCTCGTCTAAAGGAAACGAAACTGAAGAGTGGCGCGCATGCGCAGGCAGCCCCCGCCCTCCCACTGCTCACAGGCCGGCAAAGAGCTGATGGCAGCGCAGGACTGGTGATTTTATTTCCCTTGTCTTCGCCGTTTGCTTAATGTGTTATTCTCACTCCTGTTGCTTTCCTTTTCACTTGTCTCTTGTCTTCTTTCTCTCTTGATCTATAGCTTTCGCTGTCCCACGTTTCTTAATGTGTTATTCTCACTCCTGTTGCTTTCCTTTTCACTTGTCTCTTATCTTCTTTTTCTCTTGATCTATAGCTTTCGCTGTCCCACGTTTCTTTTCTTTTACCCTCTCTCACTCTTTCTTTCCCCGCCCTCCCCCCTCTTTCTCGCCCCCCGTTTTAGCGTCTTCCTATTTTCGTCCCCCGTTTTCATTCCTTCTCTTGTTGCCCGGCTCCCTCTCTCTCACGCCGTCTCTCTGTCACTTTATTTTTACTCTCTCCGTTTCCTTTCTGGCCCTCCCTTCCTCTACCGTTTTACTCCTTCTATTCTTTCTCTATTTCCCTCAGTTCAGTCTCCCCACCTCTGTCTCTCTTTCTCTCTCTCTCTCGTCCTCTCTCGTCTGCCTGTCCCCTCTGTCTCACTCACTCTCTCTTTCCTCTTCCCTCCTTTCTCCGCTTTTCTTCCCTTGCTCCTCCTTTCCTCCTCTTTTTCTTCTGCCTCTCGCTTCTCTCCTTCCTGGAGTCTGTGACAGGAAAGGCGGTCTCCGCCGCTGTCCCCTCCGCCGCGCACTCTGGGGTGCCCCCTCCCCCACCCCTGATGCCCGTCATGGGCAGCCCCGTGGCGCTGCCAGCCTGCACGAGGATGCCATTCACCGAGAGTGCATTCAAATCCCCTCAAAGCTCCCGGCTAATGCACTCGGATCTGGGAAACACAGCCTGAGCCGCAAAAAGGCTGACTTTTCAGACATTATCCCCCCCCCCCCGCGACCACTGCCAGCGCCTGCCAGGGACCTCTCTCGTCAGAGCGGGGACGAGAAATTACTGCTAGCGCCTTGAGGGCTCTCTCTTGGCAGAGAGAGGGCAGGGACAACTGTCACTGGCTACCGGGGCACTCTCCTGATAGACAGGTTCTTAGTTCTTGCGCCTAGAGGGCTCGCTCCCGCCAAACAGAGTGCAGAACTTAGTTCTAGCGCCTAGAGGGCCCTCTCCTGCGCTATGCTGTCTAAAACTTGAAGTGCGGTATAGTCCCAACACCGCGCTTCACGTTTTGTTCACTTCCACCCCAACATCTTTTCACATTTATATTGCACCTCCTAAACGCAATTTTGAGCAATGACCCACTTTTTAGGTAAAGTTAGCCTGGTCATTTTTTAGCTGCTAGTCAAACATTACCGGCTTGTTTCGAAATATATACGGCGCGTGCATTTTTAAAATCGAGTCAAAAGGTGCAATGTAAATTGCAAAAAAACACGCGCTTTCTATATTTTGAAACAACAAGCCGGGAATACCCCCTAAACAGAATTCTGTGACATGACGTACTGTTTCAGGAAAGTCAGCCTGCTCTCCAGCCATGTTTCATTATTAGTTAAACATTACTGTGTTATTGTTTTAAAATATATACAGAGCGTGCATTTTACAATTGTGTCTAGGAAGTGCAATGTAAGTTGCAAATTGCACGAGCTCTATGTATTTTGAAACAACAAGGCGGGAATGTTCGGTCTTAGCTTTACACATCTAGGAAACTGGCAACTTGCGCCACTGGGGGGGGGGGCACAAGGCAGACAGAGCCACCCTCCTTGGCGAATGCCTTGTAAATAGCACGTGTGAGCAGTAAACAGACCGGAGGCGCCAGGAGAGCACCAAACACACAGACATGCTCCTTAATTAATGTTTCCCCCCAGAGGACAATCATTTAACGTTTAACTCCAAACATTTTGCTTCATGTCAATTTAAAAACAAGCATTTACAATGCAATGGTCTCGGCATCATTAAAGGTAGAGCTATTGGCATTGCTCATGACATTTCTTTTTTTTTCTTTAAATCATAAATAAATGGCATTGTCATTTACATTGCCAATACACAGCACTCTGCACTCAACAGCACACACCACTCTGCACCTGCACTCACTGCTCTGCACACTCACTCTGCACTCACTACTCTGCACTCACTACTCTGCACTCACTACTCTGCACGCACTACTCTGCATTCTGCACACTCACTACTCTGCATTCTGCACACTCACTCTGCACGCACTACTCTGCATTCTGCACACTCACTCTGCACGCACTACTCTGCATTCTGCACACTCACTCTGCACGCACTACTCTGCACGCACTACTCTGCACGCACTACTCTGCACGCACTACTCACTACTCTGCACGCACTACTCACTACTCTGCACTCACTACTCACTACTCTGCACTCACTACTCTGCACTCACTACTCTGCACTCACTACTCTGCACTCACTACTCTGCACTCACTACTCTGCACTCACTACTCTGCACACACTACTCTGCACACACTACTCTGCACACACTACTCTGCACTCACTACTCTGCACACCTACTCTGCGCTCACCACTCTGCGCTCACCACTCTGCGCTCACCACTCTGCGCTCACCACTCTGCGCTCACCACTCTGCACGCACTACTCACTACTCTGCACTCACTACTCTGCACTCTGCACTCACTACTCTGCACTCTGCACTCACTACTCTGCACTCTGCACTCACTACTCTGCATTCTGCACACTCACTCTGCACTCACTACTCTGCACTCACTACTCTGCACGCACTACTCTGCACGCACTACTCTGCACTCTGCACTCACTACTCTGCACTCTGCACTCACTACTCTGCACTCTGCACTCACTACTCTGCACTCTGCACGCACTACTCTGCACGCACTACTCTGCACGCACTACTCTGCACGCACTACTCTGCACGCACTACTCTGCACTCACTACTCTGCACTCACTACTCTGCACTCACTACTCACTACTCACTACTCTGCACTCACTACTCACTACTCTGCACTCACTACTCACTACTCTGCACTCACTACTCTGCACTCACTACTCACTACTCTGCACTCACTACTCTGCACTCACTACTCACTACTCTGCACTCACTACTCTGCACTCACTACTCTGCACTCACTACTCTGCACGCACTACTCTGCATCTAGCCGAGACCTAAAAACTCCACACATATTGCTTAACAAGATCCCTGCACTCCAGGCTTAACCCATTATTGATGGTACCTCCACTCAGTAAGGCTCCAACTCGGGGGAACTCCTTTCTGTCTAAGAAGCTAAAGTGTGGAATTCAATTCACTGCTCGAATAAGAAGATTGACAATCACCCCCAATTCCGAAAAGCACTTCGGACTTGCTTCTCCCCACCTCTGATAACACAAGCTACTGACCCGATACTCAAACAAACGGCAAGCGTAAATGCATGGCTGCATCTCCTCTCACACACACCGCAACCTTCCACATGTATGCGCCATGAGATAAGCCGAACCCTATTTGGAGCATGATTTCGAAACTCATGCACCTCAACCAATCTCTCCCACATAGGACTGTACCTAGGGTAGAACCAGATGTGAGCAGTGTACTTTGATATTCAATACACTGACTGACTCCGCTAGCCCCTCATATGTCAGGAGCCTGGTCCATAACTTTACCGATCTCACTGCACTAAATCCTTACTTAATGACGTTATTCATCCTCCAGTCCAGGCGATGAGCATTGTTCTGTAAATGAGCAGGTTCTCTGTTACATCTCAGATGTCCAATTTACATAATTCTAAAATCAGTCAGCCACCTCCTGTCAGCAGCAACAAGTACAACCACCACACACAGCGCTTCTGCACATTCTAAAGCATTTGGCGACCTTCAAATAGTGTATTTAAAGAAAATGATAAGTTCCTCTTTGGAGACTCACGGAGCTGCAGATAAAATTATTTGAGAATCCTGTTGCTGGCAATGCACCGTAAAACCCCAGTTCGCAACTATGTGTCAGGAAAAAAAACTTGAGAGACCTTACCTAATAAATATTTCACCACCAACCACGAACAAATGCAATGCAAAGCCTTGTTTTACACAGTTGCACTGGTTCAAAGTGATATGAAATGCCAGCACCTTTCGTAAACATCCTCTCTCTGGGAGAATAAACCCCAAACCACCTCCATAAATTGTCTTTAACATCTATGCATTGTTAACCGCGGCTACTTGCCGGCCCAGGCTATTGCGCTTGAATGGTCCATTAGCCACTAATATACTCAGCACAATGCCTACCTGCCTACGCACCTGTGCCTGGGGCACTGGGCAGGCTGGGGCACTGTACCCGGAAAAAGAACCCCCACCCCTATCAACTTCTACAGGACTTTTGGGGAGAGGGGAGCCGGACAGAAGGGCAGCAACGCGCACCGTACCTGGGGTATGGCCGGAGGTGGTCTCAGGAGGCAGCCGCTAGCCGCTTCGAAATCCTCCGCGGTCCCCCTCACCCAAAGTCGCCCTTCAAATGTAAGGAGGCGGAGGACCCGTGCAGGACAGCACCTACTTCCGGTTTGGCCGGCAATGCTTCCGGGTCGCCGCAGGCAGCGCGGCGGCCCGCCCTGCACGGGGAAGGGAGGCAGCTTTCGAGGAGGACAGCACCTGGCCGCGAGCGCGTTCTCGTGCGTGTGGCCTTAACAAATTGGCGCGCGCGGCCAGTGCTGTCCTCCTGGGAAGCTGAGCCGCTAACAATAAGGTCTCTGGCGAGAGCGAGCTTCGCTCGCTTCCGAGACCTAAAAAAAGGGTCTGAATTGTTCTCCATTATATAAAGCACACACTGCTTGCGATCACACTCTCCATGTATGTTTTGGAAATGTTGTTATGGCACTTAATGTCTTTATTTCACTTGTTTAGGAAGCCAGTTTTATAAGCCCAGTGCCCATTTTGCCAGTAATATGTAACACTCCTATTTGCATACATGTTTCAACATTATCCACAATTCTAAAAACTTTTAATATTGCTCTGGCAAGTAAACAGTGCCATGCTGAGATGCAAATGTTTCTGCTTACTCTTAATGGCTTCTTTTTAATTCAGCAATTTATGTACATTTGGCTATAGAATGCGAAGAAGTATTTTTCGCAAATGCTCAATTTAAAACAACATTTTTATCAAGAGAATACATTCACGAAATGGATGTGTGCGATTTTGTTGGTGTTTTTGCTCTGTTTTAACCTCTGCCTTACACCTATGACCCCATATTGACAAACTACTGCACCCTTGAGTTTTGAAGGATTCCTTTTATGTCTATAATCCTTTAATCCTCTAATCTCTAGTTGGTGACTGCTTGTGCAGGGTGCACTTTTGAACACTGTTGATTTTCATGTGTCATGCATTTTGTGGATGTGATTTGTAAGATTCAGGTTTATGGTATTGAACAGGGTGTGTCTCCTACTAAGGGTGTTTTTGGCCTGACTCTGTCTGACTGACTCTGCCTGTCACTCTGTATCACTGACTCTGCCTATCACTCTGTCTGAATGACTGTCTGTCACTCTGTCTGACTGAGTTGGTCTGACTGACTGTTTGACTAACTCTATCTGTATGACTAACTTGGTCTGTCTAACTGACTCTGTCTGTCTAACTAACTGTGAATCTGTCAAATGACTCTATCAAAATGACTGACTCTGTCTGGCTCTGTTTATCTGAATCTGTCTCTCTGTATTCCTCTGTCTGGCAATGTATATGACTATATATGTCAGACTGTCTGTCTGTCTTACTCTGTCTGACTATACCTAAGTCTATCTGTCTCACTCGGTCTGTCTGACTGTCTGTCTGTCTAACACTGTCTAACTCTATCTGACACTGTCTAACTGTAACACTGTCTGTGTGTAGTAAGTGTTATGCTATCTATCTATCGCCCTCACTCAATCGCCCTCACTCAATCACCCTCACTCTATCTATCTATCGCCCCTCACTCTATCTATCGCCCCTCACTCTATCTATCTATCTATCTATCTATCGCCCTCACTCTATCGCCCTCTATCTATCTATCGCCTTCACTCTATAGATCTATCTATCTAGCTATCTAGCTAGCGCACACTCTATCTATCTATCTATCGCCATCGCTCTATCTAACAATCGCCCTCTATTTATCTATCTATCTATCTATCTATCTATCTATCTATCTATCTATCTATCTATCTATCTATCTATCTATCTATCGCACTCTATCTATCTATCGCCCTCTAGCTATCTATTGCCGTCACTCTATATACCTATCTATCGCCCAAACTCTATCTATCGCCCTCACTATATCTATCTATCGCACTCACTATATCTATCTGTCTATCTATCACCCTCACTCTATCTGTCTATCTATTGCCATCACTGTATCTATCAATCACCCTCACTCTATTTATCTATCTATCGCCCTCACTCTATCTATTTATCGCCCTCCCTATATCTATCTACCGCCCTCACTCTATCTATCTATCGCGCCAACACAACGTCACTCAACAGCACCACAGAATCACTTGTCGCAAACACAACATCACTCAGCGCCAACACAGCATCAAGCTGGGCAACCATTCAAGAACAACTGGTTCAAATATGTTCTTTCAATATTTCAAGCTTTATTACAAATTTCACAAAAAACATGTTAATATTTCACGTCTGTTCTCGGATTTTCATCACAATAAAATACAATGAACATAATCTTCACAAAAGTTCATTAGAACAGTTTATACTACTGCCATTAAACATTACAATAACTTTTATTTAAGTATTAATTATTTACAAAAATTAAAAGACACTGTTATTAGTAATATCAATACATATATGTCACATAAAAACAAAACATTTTGCTTTACAAATGCTATAGGTGTCACATTTGCGAAAGTTAAAACAATTGGCATTATCAATGACAAAGCTATTAATTTCGCTAATTTCAAAACCAGCACATTAAAAAAAAAATTGTCATTTACAATACCAATAGCTCAAACTCTCCTAATGCGAGACCTATTGTATTGCAAATGCTTGTTTTTAATTGGTCTTCCAACCCTGATCTAGTTTTCCTTTAGCATCTGTAGATTGATACCTTAGCCCAGCATATTTATTTAATTTCTTCTTCGTTTATTCTGGACAATGTAATTTCTTGTTTGATCTCCAGAAAATGACCTCTCTCAGAGAGACTAAATATCTGGTCTGGGCTAAACGTCATATTAAAGTTACTTCCTACTTCATATTATAGTAGGCTATGGGCCAGAACCAGAAAAATCTATATTGATGATCAGACCAAACTTTGCTAGATCCAAATGTTCCTGACCCAAAGTATAGGAGAAAGTATTTTTATCAGTTGAGCCATCAATATCAAATTTATAAACGATCTGAGGCAGCTTCTGGTACCATATACTCCAAAGGTAGTGGAGATGGTCCCCCAATTTCATTGACTAGGGACCAAAATTCGTTTACTTCTCCTTTCTGAATTGAGATATACTTTATCTTGCTCCTTTTTTCAGACAGTAGCACTTTGAAATCACCAACATTGGCCTCTCGCCCCAATACAACACTCATATGTGTAAGGTCCTGGTGTGAAAACAGTTCCTTCTTTTTGTAGTAGTTGGAACTAGCAGTAGATCACCTCTGTCTATCCATTTGACATTGTACTGAAAACAATTGCAAAACCAATAATTGTGATGAACAGGTAGTCATATTGGACAATCTGATGAGGCATTCCACTGGTGGTTCTAATACCTTGCAGAATGTGAATTCTTGTAGTAGCAAGTTATGAGAGATTTTCTCTATTGCAAATGTCTTTCCTAGTCTCTGGTTCCACTGGATTCCATTCGAAGGCTGCTCCTTTCTCCAGTACACTGCAATACATTAAAGTGCCACCACAAGCATATCTTAATTCAGAGTGGCATTGGACTGCATAAAGTGCTACACCCTTTTATCCTTTGGTACCAGTACTGTAGTCTCTCAGATCTCTCAAGTGAGTTCATCTTAATACCTTTGTAATGTGGATCAACATTTCTTACCAAAGTGGCACAATTGTTTCACAAGACCACCAAACATTGACCAACATATCCTCCTCTTCTCTCATCTCCAACATCTGCTTTAGGAATTGGGATACATTTGCTTAAACCCATGCAGTGTGAGGTACACCGGTATATGCACCTGGAGAGGGTTAGCTTCTATGTTTAAATATACATTTAAGGCTCTTATTTTTTATTTTCTAAGGTCCTTATAGCTCTGAAAGTGCCAACAGCACCATTTTAGAATTAAGAAAAAAATGCTCTTTGAACCACATGAATTTAGTATGGTGCAAGCTGAGCATCAGTCCTTCTTTGGAATGGCAACCTCTTTTTGGAACTCTCTGCCCGCAGATTGAAGGATTCCAAAGCCCTATATTTCGTATGTATCTGACATAGTTTGTATCCATATTTCTTGCCATTCTCGTTTTACACTTTCACTTTTACACTTTATTGTATCTGTGGTTGCAGAGTTAAATACCTGTATATTTCCATTGGCGCCCAAGCATTTTATACAGCTAATTAAATAGCAGAAGGTATCAATATAGTGTCTAAGATGTCTGAAGACAACGGTGTGGTCACTTGACACTTCCTGGTGCTTTTACTGCCAAAGACGTTACATCAATGAATAAAGGCCCCAATTAGAGAGTGGCTCAGAATATAAAACTGATATAAACAATTTTTGCTCACATTTTTACACTTACACTTAATGTAATTTGAATAGAAATTGTGCTTGCTTGCCTTTTTTAAATTTGATTGTCAACCATGTGCGGTACATCTGGGGCTAAAACAGGCACAAAAATGGTTTGCATGTAGATTAGACCTCAAGTCTGCTCTAATCAAACTCTCACCCTCTCCTGACTCCTCCTTACCCGCCCCCCTCTTACGCGGCTCTGTGTCTCCCCCAAAAACAGTGCCTCTTGGAGCCAATTCACGCCACTCCACGACACTGCCATCCTTAGCATACTATTGTCCCTGAAACCTACAAATCACTTTGATGACCCCCCTCCCCCCAACTTCTTTAAAGAAATTATAGGATCACTAGTCCCGCTCAGGTCCAAGATCATCAACGCTTCTCTTCTTCAAGTTGAGATCCCGGACTGCCTGAAGGCAGGCCTAGTTCTCCCTATTCTCAAAAAACCCACGGTGGACCCAGAAGTCCTGAATAACTATCAACCAATCACAAACATCCCTACCCTGGCAAAACTCCTTAAGAAATGTGTACTTGAACAACTGCGCTAACACATTGAGCAATTCCAACTTCTCGACCAATTCCAATCTGGCTTCCGCTCTGGCCACAGCACTGAAACAGCCATCACTCATATAGTGGACGATGGCCTCACTTTACTTGATCAGAATGAAGCTTGCCTACTAATACTACTCAATCTCTCATCTGCATTTGACATGGTCAAACATGACAATCTACTTAACCTCTTGGAATGCAGAATGGGGCTCTCAGGCACTGTCCTAAAATGGTTTGCCTCTTTTCTGAACAACAGTACGCAAAGAGTCAAATCCAATCAAACTCTATCCAACTCCAGTCCCTTCCCTCTGGGTGTCCCCCAAGTGTCCTCACTCTCCCCCACGCTCTTCATCCTTTTCATTGAACCCCTGACTGTAATCCTCAAAGCATCCAACATCCAATATCGCATGTATGAGGATGATACCTAATTGTACATGAAATTATCTTCACTTGAAGATATGAAGTCACTCAACGGAAACCTGCACAAAACCTTAAATTGGCTAACCTCCAACCACCTCAAACTAAATGCCCTTAAAACTGAATTTCTCCTCATTTCACCCACTAGGCAAACCCCCACTGTTGTGAAATATCTAACAAACCTCATCACTCTAAATAGCACACCACACATAATTGATTCCACAAAATCACTGAGAGTTGTGCTAGATAAGAACCTAAACATGCAAGATCACATCAGAGCATCTACCAAAGGAGGGAACTTCCAACTGAGCATCCTAAGAAAACGTAAACCCTACCTTCAACAAGATGACTTCAAATTGGGGGTGCAAGCACAAGTCATCTCAAGGCTTTAATACAGCAGTGCTACTCAATGCGGACTTCCAAAACTCAGTTTAGCCCCCCTCAGAGCATCTCTGAATGCTGCGACTAGACTTGTCATTGGTTCCAACCACATCTGCTGGACCTGAAATCGCTCAGCTGGCTTCCATTTGAGGCAAGTATCCAGTAAAAAATTGCTTGTATGACCCATAGAGCACTACACTTCAATACCTGTCAAATAAACTCGAACTGTCGGGTGGCTCCCGCCCCTCAAGGAGCACCAGCACACTGCTCCTTTTAAGCCGAAGAAATTTAAAAAACTGAAAACCTTCAAACGTACTTTCTCTGGCATTACCCTGAGAATCTGGAACTCCCTACCTGTAGAAACAAGACTGATTCCCTCAACATTTGCCTTCAAAAGGGAAGTGAAAGCTCTACTGATGAACACTGCGCTGAACTGGAAGCTTCTCTCCTTTTGTCGCCTTGCTTCGTTTAGCTGATTTAGCTACTACCTGCCTTCTGTCACGCCCAGTGTCGTCCGCCATTATTTCATTGATGTTCCTGATGTATATTGCCTTAATTTTCTCCTGCAGCTATCTATATATGTCTTCCTCAACCTGCATGTGAAGCGCTCTGATACCCGCTTGGGTCATATTTGCGCTATACAAAACTTTCAAATAAATAAATAAATAATATGTTGAGGGTCCCTCTCGAATTCAGAAGAGGAGTTTCACCCCAGGTAAAACTCCTTCTCTTTTATTTCCAGTACTCTTGTAGTGCCCAAATTTCATATGGTAAGGGCCAGATTTAATCATTGGACCATATGAGCTGTCTCCGTTACGCATAACCATCTCTCAGAAGGTGTCCATATCATACCAGATGAACCTTTATGCACTGCCTTTTCCAGAGCATGTACTCACCTTACTGCACTCAGCTAGTCACTCGCCAGTGAGGGGGACTACTTGCAGTCATTGCCTGCATATTTACCTCCTGGCCTGCAGAATCATATGGAAAAATAGCCTTCGCCAGTTTGTCTTTGTGTCACACTTTCCTCCTTCCATGTACTCTATGCCAGAAAAACCAGGAGTGGGCTTATCTGAATATCAAGCTCTAGTAGCGCGGATAAGACGGGGAATGCCCAGACGTGGGTCCCTTGCTGACTTTGCCACTGGATTCAAGCTGGCCTGGCTGATGAATGGTGTTACCCAGAAACCGGTCCCAGGATGCTTGTTTCCGTTTCAGGGAAGACCTGGCCTGGCAGTTCGGGCTGGACAGTTCCCATGAGGGACAGGATCAAGACTGATTTGCATATGGATGGGTCTGAACTGAGGTGGTGAAGTGAGCTAAAGAATGATGATGGATTCAACCCAGATCTGTGACTGGGGGTGAGTGTCTGAAAAGTGTCAGCGCTCCGTCCATCAGCTCCTTGTGTTTGCTTTGTTCGCCCTAAGTTGGCAGGGTATAGCCAGACGTGGATCCCTTGCTGACTATGCCACTTGATTCAAGCTATCCTGGCTAATGAAGCGTGTTACCCAGAAACCGGTACTAGGATGCTTGTTTCCGGTTCAGGAAAGACCTGGCTTGTCAGTTCGGGCTGGACTGTTCCCATGAGGGACAGGGTCAAGAATTATGCATATGGATGGGTCTGATCTGAGGTGGCGAAGTGAGCTAAAGAATGATGATGGATTCAACCCAGAACTGTGACTGGGGGTGAGTGTTTGAAAAGTTTCAGCGCTCCGTCCATCATCTCCTTGTGTTTGCTTTGTTCACCCTAAGTTGGCTAGGTATGCCCATACGTGGGTTCCTTGCTCACTTTGCCAAAGGATTCAAGCTAGCCTGGTTGATGAAGGGTGTTACCCAGAAACAGGTCCCAGGATGCTTGTTTCCGGTTCAGAGAAGACCTGGCTTGGCAGTTCTGGCTGGACTGTTCCCATAAGGGACAGTGTCAAGACTGATTTGCATATGGATGGGTCAGAACTGAGGTGGCAAAGTGAGCTAAAGAATGATGATGGATTTAACCCAGATCTGTGACTGGGGGTGAGTGTCTGAAAAGTGTCAGCGCTCCGTCCATCAGCTCCTTGTGTTTGCTTTGTTCGCCCTAAGTTGGCAGGGTATAGCTAGACGTGGGTCCCTTGCTGACTTTGCCACTGGATTCAAGCTATCCTGGCTGATGAAGCGTGTTACCCAGAAACCGGTACCAGGATGCTTCTTTCCGGTTCAGGGAAGTCTTGGCTTGTCAGTTCGGGCTGGACTGTTCCCATGAGGGACAGGGTCAAGACTGATTTACATATGGATGGGTCTGAATTGAGATGGCGAAGTGAGCTAAAGAATGATAATGGATTCAACCCAGATCTGTGACTGGGGGTGAGCGTCTGAAAATTTTCAGCGCTCCGTCCATCATCTCCTTGTGTTTGCTGTGTTCGCCCTAAGTTGCCAGGGTATGCCCAGATGTGGGTCCCTTGCTCACTTTGCTGCTGGATTCAAGCTAGCCTGGCAGATGAAGAGTATTACCTAGAAACCGGTCCCAAGATGCTTGTTTCCGGTTCAGGAAAGACCTGGCTTGGCAGTTCGGGCTGGACTGTTCCCATGAGGGACAGGGTCAAGAATTATGCATACGGATGGGTTTGAACTGAGGTGGCGAAGTGAGCTAAAGAATGATGGTGGATTCAACCCAGATCTGTGACTGGGGGTGTGTCACGATCCGACACGCTTCTCCTCGGAGCTGTGTTGAAAGTCCTAAACCCGCTCTCACGCAACCCACCCGTGACCCGGCATAAATCACAGACCAATAGGAGGGTTCCGCAATCGCGGGAAAGGAAGGGGACAGCGGGGAGGGAGATCTGAAATGATAAAGAACAAGGGATTTAGTTTCACACCCCTCCCTATCTGCTCTAGAATACAAAGGCACCCTATAGGTTAATAGGACCCTATTCCCCACTGATAGTCAAGCCTACCTGAAAAGGAAAATTCTAAGTCTTTAGATGCAGGAGAGAGAGGGAAGGTCCTATCAGTGGTAATAATCTGGTAAGGAAAGAACACAAATGTACATGTATTATACCACAACTTTACCATACACAATAGGCTTCTTATCACACCTCACATACCAATGCTTGACAATAGATTGCCTTGTTCCACTCTTCCATTACTAGGTACCCCCCTGGTTCCTCTCCTGCAGTGTGAAAAGAAAACACAAACAAGTTGTCGAAAAGAAACATGGAAAAAATAATGAGCTGAAGGTTAACTGCACCTTTAGAAATGTTTCTTCCAGCAAACAAAAGTATCACGTTTGTAATATTGGTAACGTGCCAAGCAATAGTCCATTAATAGCAGTCTTGTACCCCTCACTTCACTGTGAGTCTCAATAGTTCCGTAAACCTTCACCCTCTGAAAGTTATATCGTTTTTTGTCCCAAAATCTTCCCAAGATAGAAACGCAGCCGCGCTTCTCATCCACTCGGAAACCCAACACTTATACTCTGGAAAAGGCCACCGAGGGGGGAAACTGACGAACACAGCCGTGTCCGTCTCTCCCGGAATACATATATATATATATCCAGCTAAGGTTCAACTGGTCTCCAGCTTCGTGTGTTCCCAGCCGGATCCACACTGCAAATCCTACTCACGGTTCCTTCCAAGGTCCTACTCACAGTTCCTTCCAAGGATACACGACAGCCCTTCTCACCGGCTCACCAAAATTATCGGCTCCGTCTGTGCTGTGAGTTAGGCTTATGTTTCCGGAGTTGCGCGTTAACCTCTCGCGCAGCTTCACCCTTGGCCCTCTGGGGATTGTGGTCCAATGCGTCAAGGCATCAAAACCCCACGCATTGCGCGGACAGCGGCCCAAACGGACCGATTCTGACAGGGTGAGTGTCTGAAAAGTTTCAGCGCTCCGTCCATCATCTCCTTGTGTTTGTCATCTAGAAAAGTAGCCTTCGCCAGTTTGTCTTTCTGTCACACTTTCCTCCTTCCATGTACTCTACGCCAAAATAAACCAGGAGTGGGCTTACCTTAATATTAAGCTCTAGTAGCGCGGATAAGACATTCCCCACTGCCTGCCAATACGATCTCCGGGCTGTCACACAACATATGCATATCGTTAGCATTCACCAGACTACATCTCTTTTAGCAGCTGTTCTCACTTTTCCTACTCTTTGCCAACTTCTGGGAAGTTCAATAACAACGATTTGTAATTAAAAAATGTTTTTCTTGGGGCATGGCCAAGCAACATGGCCGACAGGACGTAGGCTCCCGGCGGGCCTTACAAGAAATCCGGTATATTTGATCCTTATTAGGCTCAGTGTTACCGTGGTGGGGACACGAGTGTCTCGCCTACCTTCGTCCCAAATCTGCCAAAATCTCAGAGCTGGAGCCGTCGGGGAAAGCGGAGATAGTGCCCCGGGAGCGGCGGAGGCGGAGCTTGAGCTACGAGAGGCCGGGGCTTGAGGCCTACACTCGCCGGTGGAAGTTGGCCTGAACCTACGACACCCATGGATACTGCTGCCCCCGCGCCGCGATCATACTGCTGCGAGGGAAGGACCCTTTGGCATCCGGGGGCCTTATCCTGCGAGTGGCGGCGGGGGCAGTCGCCGGCCTGGGCGGAGCCGACGTGTGCAACCTTCGCGCCGGCTGGCGCAGTGTCAAAGGACTGGGCTCGCCCTTGCTGGGCTTCCTGGGTCGCCCCTGGGCAGGATCTGGCCGGGGAGGCGCCCGCTGCTGTGGGGGGCCTCCCGATCGGGCCAGAGTGCTGCCCCTGCCTAGGAGCTCCGTGGAGAGACCCGTGCTGACCCGGCTGTGTGGAGGCGGGGTCGGATCACCATTAGGCCGAGATCGGCGGCCTGGATTGGCGGAGAGGTGGGGGCTGGGCCTCTGGGGCCCTGTGGACATCGGGCCCGACCCAAGAGAGAGGTTACTGCATGGAGGAGACCCGCTGTTATCTAGGGACCTCCTGCGGGAGATTCCTTGGCAGAGCCACTGCCTGTGAGGAGCTTGGCGCATTGGGCCGGAGGAGGCAGACGGCGCAGCAGGAGCCAGTCAAGGCGGACTGAAGCGGGGGGTGCCCTCTGCCACTGGGGCCCTCCGGAAGGCGCCGCATCCTGAGGAGATAGCCAGGCCTGAAGAAGCAAGGTGAGGTAGCGACCCTTGGAGATCGTGTGGGAGGCCCGGGTAGTTCCCTGCCTGGACGCCCCAGCCAGCGAAGTGAGGGGAGTGTGACCCCAGAGAGAAGACTGCTGTAGCCTGAGACCTGGGAGTGGTGCTGGTGGCCCTGACAGGCTTGTTGAGGCTTGTTGTTCTGCCCGCCTCTGCCTGTCCCTGAAGTGCGGCCTGCATTGCTGAAGTCCAGCGAGACTACCCCTGGAGCTAGAGCCTGTGGCTGGAGTCCCGAACTGCTGTTGGGGCCTACCTGTGAGAGCGGGTCGCTTGCAGCGACGCTTAGAACTGGTGACTTATCTGCCCCCGGAGGAGGGCGAGGCGGAAAGCTGGCATAATGCAGTGGGTGGCGCCCCTGGCGCCGGCCGGAGGTCGGGACCGACCGGGTTAGTTTACTTTACCGCACAGATCTCGAGGGGCACTGCACAGGGCCTGCGAGGCCGGGAGCTGTCAGGACGGAGGGACACTGCAGCCCGTGCAAGGAGCGACAACGCATTGGCTGCTGGAGGCCTGCTGGTGATTGAGTGGGGCCCATCAGGGTGTCCATTGGGAACTCCATCGGCGAGTCGGTCTTGCTTCGGCGGGAGGCTAAGCTATGCGTAAGGAACACCATAACGCAGTATACCACCCAGCGGCTCCCCTCACAAAAGATCACACGCCAGTCGAGGCAAGACGAAGGAGCTGAGGCCCCTTAAGAGTCTTTCCGAGCCGAGCAGCTGAAGGCGATCCAGGGGTCACACTCGGCCCTGGAGCGACAGATAGAAACAGTGTCTATTGATGTGAACTTACTTCGAACTGACCTAAGAAAGGTGGCAGATAAGGTTACTGATGCGGAGGGGTACATTGAGCAACTACAAGGAGAGGTGGCGTCCCTAAAAAAGACTGTCTCACAACTTACGGCCGCAACGGGGGCCTTGGAGCGGAGGATGCGGAAGGGAGGGCCCGACGCAGTAACATCAGGGTCCTTGGTATTCCGGAGCGGGCAGAGGCTGGTAATGCGGAGCGCTTCCTGGAACACTGGATTCGTACGACACTGTGTCCGCGGGGGTTGTCAGAGGTCTTTGTCATTGAAAGGGCCCATAGGGCGTTGGTCCCGCCGCCGAGGCCCGGAAGGTTCGCCAAGATTCTCAATTATCGAGATAGAGACTATATCCTGAAGGCGGCGAGGGAAGCTACAGATCTGACTTATGATAATGCCTGGGTCTCCATTTATCCTGATTATATCCAACAGGTACAAGAACAGCGGAAGTCCTTTTTGACGGTTAAGCAGAAGCTCCGGGAACTGCACCTTCAATGCATGCTGCTCTACCCGGCTAACCTTAAGGTACTATCGCAGGGGAAGGCACACTTCTTTGACACTCAGGGTGAGGTCTGGAAATGGCTGGAAATAAGAGGGGATGCCCTCCCTCCCGGGGAGCGGGGGGGACCCCGCAACGCTTGGGGGACCCGGCCGCGCAGACGACGGCGCCGCTCAGATGATGCGGAGTACGAGGAGAGGCGGCGGGTGACAGTGGGGGATGATGGAGCCCTCCGCTTGGACTCCTCGGAGTCGGGAGACTTGCCAGCGTCATCTAAGGCTCCTTCGCCTGGGGAGATACTGGTTCCGAACACCTTGCCACCCACTGTTGACGACATATCACCTACTGGTGTTACAGTCCCTGAGACTGCGGGGGCCCAGTTGTTAGATCCGACGGGCCCGCCTTGAGGGGGTTGTCTAACTTTGTGTTGATTGTATGCAGTAGGTATTGTTGACCGGCTTGATGGCGATCCCATAAGGGGCAGCTCACACCCGGGATATTGCTAGGGGGAGTCTCCCTTTTCCTTATAGAGACCAAGGGGTGTGGGTTGGGAGGGGGATGGGCGGGAGTTAGGGTGTGTTCCTCATTACGTGAGACAGTTTGAACCTGTATTTATATTGTATTGGTTGTCCTGGCCGGGAGTCGGGTTGTGGGGGAGGGGGGGGGGGTTTATTCCTTCCTTTTTCTGTTGGGGGAGGTTTAGCCCAGTTGGGCAATGGGGTGGCTGTGTGCGTCCTGGCACCAGCATGGGAAGGGCATATTCACAAGTGTTGTTGTTGCAGATATATTGCTCGTGGGAGGGGGGGGGGGGGGAGTTGGAGGGGTTTGTTGAAGGGGAATGGTTTAGACATCACATGTATCGCATATCGGGCACTGGCTGGGACCTACACTACGTACAGAGCATCGGGGGGGGGGTAGGGTACATGATCAACCATGGGGTACAAGTTTATGAGCTGGAATGTGAGCGGGCTGGGCACGTGCACAAAAAGGTATAGGGTCCTTTCTTTCCTTCGTAGACATGGAGTGTCGATTGCGTGCCTTCAGGAGACCCATTTGGTGAATGAAGGAGCGCAGAGGTTGGGGACAAAGTGGCGAGGCCAGCTGTTCCACTCATCCTTTTCTACTTATGCCAGGGGAGTTTTAGTTTTGGTTGCACCTGGGGTTCCGTTTTCTATACAATATGTGGAAGCGGACATACACGGCAGATACCTGCTCCTTAGGGCGAAGCTAGATGGCAGGGACGTCGTCATATTGAACATTTATGCACCTAATACAGATGACCCAGTCTTCTCCCAAAATCTTCAGGATGTCCTGGTTCACGATCAGGAGACCCCAGTCCTTTGGTTCGGGGACTTTAATTGTGTTGTCGACCCGCTTCTGGACAGGTCTCCGCCCCGCGCGGGCACTAAACCTTGCGTGACCGCACGGCTCAGGGAAGTCATGGAGAACATAGGGGCGGTGGATATTTGGCGCCAGAAGAATCCGATGCAGAAGTTCTATACCTGCTTTTCCCCCACGCACAATACCTACAGTCGCCTCGATAGGGTGTTAGTGGCGAATATGGGGCTGGATATGTCCATTACGACTACCCACCAGGCTAGGTTCCTTTCAGATCACTCTCCAGTCGCCTGCTTGGTGCAATGGGGAGCCCCGGTTAGCCACCCGAGGTCTTGGAGGTTTCCAGTGGACATCCTTCGGGATCAGGTAGGGCGGGCCCACATCACGACGACCCTTGAGAACTATGTGGAACTTGATTGAGAGGTAGGGGATCTCTCCTTAGCCACTAAGTGGGAGGCCCTGAAGGTAGTGATGAGGGGGGCCTGTATGGGACTCACTTATGGAGTCCGCAAGCAGCTCATCCAGGAACTCCAAAAGGCAGAGGAGAAGCTTCTACATGCCCAAACTCCGGTAGACCCGGACGCCCTATAAGGGGAGGAGGAGCACGAAGCCCGAATTCAGCTCCATGATATTCTTGACCGGCTCGATAAATATACACTGGGCCAATACAGGCAATGATTACATAGGGAAGGAGACAAATCGGGACGCCTACTGGCTTGGATCCTTAGGAAGAAACAGACCCCTGAGCGTGTAGTGGCCCTGAGGGACCCGAACGGGGACATCGTTCACTCGGAACGGGACATTTTAAGAGTTCTCAAGTCCCACTTACAACGAGTCTATACAGCGGACCCCAGTGTCTCCGAAGCCACTTATGTTCCTTATTTACAAGAATTGCCCCTGCTGACACTTTCTGAGTCGGATCGGGACGGCCTGGAGGGTACCCTGATTCTGTCCGAGATACGAGCGGCCTTGGTCCATCTGCCCCGGGCTAAATCACCTGGGAGTGACGGATTCCCACCGGAATTTTATCAGGAGTTCGAGGACACGCTGTCTTGTCTTTTATTACGAGTCTTCTCGGAGGCGTTCGAGAACGGATCTCTCCCTCAGGGTATGTTGCAAGTGGAAATTTGTATGATCCTTAAACCGGGTGGTGATAAGCAGGATCCTTCCTCGTATCGCTCGATCACCATGATTAATACGGATGTCAAAATTTTGACCAAGTTGTTGGCTACCCGGTTGGCTCCTCATATGGAGCACTTAGTACACCCTGACCAATGTGGGGTTACCCAGGGCGCAATGCCGCTATGAATCTGCGGCGCTTGGATCACATAAAACATTAAGTGCAGGGTAGCGAGGAACAGACGGTTCTGGTTTCCATCGACCTCGCTAAAGCGTTTGATACAGTCGATTGGGGGTATCTGCAGGAGGTGCTGCGGGCAATGGGCCTGGGTCCTAATTTTTGCTGATGGATTCGTATCCTATATAGCTCCCCTCGGGTGAGGGTACGCCTGGGTACTGCGAGATCGGAGGAGTGGCTGTTGGGATGGGGCATTGACAGGGGTGCCCTCTCTCGCCGCTCCTTTTTGCCCTTGCTATAGAGCCATTCGCCGTGAGGATTTGCTCCAAGATGTCACAATGGGGCATCCAGATGGGAGACACTTGCAACGTTATATCTCTTTATGCGGATGACGCACTATTTTATTTGAAGGCCCCTGGTGAGGCACTTCCGATGTTGTTGCAACACCTGGACCGCTTTGGTGAGGTGTCGGGATTGCGGCTTAACCGCAGCAAGTCCCTGATTTTTCCGTTGTCGGGTTTTGAATCAGTGCCCCTGGAGGACTTGCCGGACCTGGGCCTGCGTTGGGAATGGGAGGCTTTTCGGTATTTGGGTATCCAAGTGGCTTCTACAGAGACCCAATTATTGGCGCGCAATATTGACCGGATGCTTCAGTCTTTACAGCAATCTGTGGCCTTTTGGAACACACTGCCGTTGTCCCTGATGGGCCGTCTGGCCGTAGCTAAAATGGTAATGCTGCCCAGGACACTCTATGTCCTTCAGAAAATACTCTGTCCTCTCCCCCCTAGGATTTTTCGGACCCTGAACGCGCTGCTCACGTCCTTGTTGTGGGCGGGTCGGCGCAGCAGGGTGACTCTCCGAACTGTCGTGAGATCCTATGAGGAGGGTGGTCTAGAAGCCCCGCACTTCGATCTGTATTACTATGCGGCACAGCTGCAACCGGCTGCCAGATGGTTCACCGATGCAGATGGATGGGAGACACGGCTGCTGGCCGGTAGAGCTACGGTCCCGGAGTTAAAGGTGGCGCTCTTGCAGGGGAGGGGGGCACAGGCTACATTGCCCTACGTGGTACGGCACACGGCGGATGTTTGGCAACGCTTCATAGAAAACGTCCTACAGTCGGCGCCCTTTCACAGGGAAATCCCGATATGGATTTTGGCGCCCATGATAGAGATGGAGGGGCATGTGTCCTTTAGGGCATGGAGGGAGGGGGGTTGTGAGCTCCTGACTGACTTATACCCCGCGGAAACTTTCCTGACGTACGAACAGGCTGACGAAACCTTTGGTCTTGGAGGGGGACAATATTTGCATTACCAGGGATTGCGTGACATTGTTCGGACGATTTGGTCTCAGTGCCCAGCGGAGCCCCCAATGACTCACACCTTACATATTCTTTTGACATGCGGCCGGGGAGGTCGGCTGATTTCCCTGCTTTACGCAGCCATGAGATGCGACTCCACCCCGCCGGTCCCTCCGGCCTGGGCGGCTTGGAAGACTGATATAGGCTCGCCCCTAGACCAGGGGCAGAGTAAACGAATAGGAGCGTTGACACGGCGGGTATTATGTAATGCACGCTTTAAACTACTTCATTTTAACTTCCTGCATCGAACCTATCTCACTCCTGCCCGGCTGAGTTGCTTTTCCTAGAGTAGAGAGGACAGTTGCCCCTGATGTGGTACGGCTGGGGCGGGCTTCTTACACCTAGCCTGGGACTGCCCTTTGATAGGGCGATTTTTGGCGAGCGTGGTAGATCACATAAAGGCTACTACAGGCCTCCAGAATAAGCAGACACCTTTACACTGCCTACTGGCGTTAGTACCTAGGCCGAGAAAGCAGAAACTTTCTTATAAATTGTTGCAGCTGATGCTCGTGCTGGCCAGGCGCAGAGTAGCTATAACGTGGATGGGACAGAGAGCCCCTGAGATCCCTACATGGCTCAAGGATGTCAGGGAATGGACCCTAGCGAAGAAACGCACATGCAGAGCACAAGGAGAGATGGGAAATTGCAGGAGGACTTGTTGGCTTGGCGGGCTATGTGCATCTCAGGGTTAACAGAGGGAGAGCAGCCTTCACACAATGATTCTGAGGGGTCTAGTGGCGACCTTTTTTCAACACGGGGATCGGGATCTGACGGGGAGGAGGGCGGTGACTCCTGAGTGGTGTTTGGAGTAGTGCCCGGGTTATTTCCTCACAATACAGTATATTTATTCAGTTAATTCTCCATTGAATCTTCCACATGGATCTCAGTATGCCTAAAGTGTAACCTATGTCCAAAAAGTGCCATAATGAGGCTGTCGATCTGCATACGTGTGTTTTATGATGCCACATGGGGGGGGGGGGAGGGTTTACATGTGTATCTGTTATATCACAAAATGTAAAAAATAAAGTTAAAAAAAAAATGTTTTTCTTGAGAGTAGCAGATTTGACTGTGGTGTACAATTTGAACGATACTTGCCATAGGGCCATATGTATCAACAACCTGATTTGCGATTCTCAAATAGCAATTTTTTAGAACTCGCTATTTGACAATCGCAAAAAGGAATGTATGTACAAAATCGCATTTTTTTTGCGATTTCTTAAAATTCCTTAATTGCGATTAGCAAATTGCGAATCGTAATTAAGGAATACTTTCCCATTCATTTCTATGGGCCAGGAGGCCCATAGGAATGAATGGGAAGTTAGTCTCAATTTGCGATTCGCAATTTGAGAATCGCAAATTGAGAATTATTTCAAGGGTGCAGGGGTGTCCAAAGGACACCCTGTTGCACCCCTGAAATTAGCATGGGTGCACATGTGGCGCACATACATGCCCAAAGGGCATGTGTGTGCTTCACATTGCACTTTGAAGTTGGTGGTAATTTGCGATTCCTTAAGGCCAATTTGCATTTTTTTTGCTTCTTACATTGCATTTGAGGAATCGCAAAATTTGCAATTCCTTAAATGCAATCGCAAAATAAGGAATCGCAAAATTAGTATTCCTTATTTTGCACGCAGTTTTCTTTCATACATACCATTTAGCACTAATGCGTTCGCAAATGCCGAATTTCGGCGTTTGTGAACACATTAGTGCTTGACACATATGGCCCATAGTTCCTTAATTTGGGCTTGGGGTACATCCGACATCCAAGATGCGTATACCGGCTTGGACCTCTCATCTAATGCTTATACCAGATATCGGTACCACATAGAGACTTTCTTCTTCTTAGGCCCAAGGCTCTGTATTGTTTTCCATCTCATGTGACTCGGAGCGGGGGCCGTCCTGTAGCCTTAGCCATGATGTGATTTGCATGTATTTAAAAGGTGAAATTGAACTCGCAGTTCTCTTAATCCACTGTTCCCATGACAAAGGCTTACCCCCACACCACAAATCTCCCCACTTCATAACTAACTCCTTAATGAATTGACACAGCCTATCATTAAAGCATTATGGTGTTCTAGGGTAGACCCAGACTGGTGCCCACAAGCTGGAATAAAGGATCTTCAGGACTTTCTTGATCTCAAACAATAGCCTGGCAACTGCTTGTAAAATTCTCAATCTCACCTTAAAAAACTTAGAAGAGAGCTGAACTTGTACATAAAGCCCACTTTGGCAATATCTTTCTTCCATCCATTGCTGTACTTTGCCTTTTGTGCTTGCGTCCAGTGTTCCCATTAGCATCCTGCATTTTTTGTTGTTGGAATAACCAGCAATAGAGCTGTATGTCCGGAAGCCCTAGGCCCCCCTTAGATACGTTCCTTCTCTGCTTCTTCCACACCACCCTAACTCCTCTTGAAGCCCTCATTAACCTACTTATATCTCCATGTATTTTCCCTAGTGCAATCCTGTCAAAGATATGTTATCGAATAAGAAGGTTAGCTTAGTAGAACCACCATTTTAACCAAGATGCCCGACCATACACTGCTGAATGCAAGTTCACCCACTTTCCAAATACTAGTTTAATCTCTCTTGTTGTCCTATTTAAGTTTAGCTCCGTAATTTTCTCTAAGAACTTAACCACCAATACAGTGATGGCCAATATCCATTGACAGTGGTGGGGTGGGTGGAGGGAGCGCAACGTGACCTCTTTCATATGATTTTTTTCCATTCAGATCTTGCTTACAAGGTCAACAACTTCCCACACTTCTCACTAAATGCAAAGTTGGCTTCCTTGCTGTCTTCTCATTTCTTCTTAAACTGGACTTCTTCATATTTTATGAAGCCCTCTTGTGCTGCACTAATATTCGTTGTGCTCTCCTTGACCTCTTTCATATGATTTTTGTTCCATTCAGATCTTGCTTGCAAGGTCAACAACTTCCCACACTTCTCACTAAATGCAAAGTTGACTACTTTGCTGCCTTCCCATCTCTTCTTAATCTGGACTTTTTCATATTTTATGAAGGCCTCTTGTGCTGCATGAAAATCTTGCACTAGCTGCCATTTCTCAATCTCTCCCAAATACATTCAAATAATTTTAGATACACATAGTTTCCCTTTCCACTCTTTGGGCGTCTTCTCTCGTTTTTTATTGAAATAAGAAAGAGCTCCCCTTACTCATCCTCTTAAAAAAGCTTTATCGGTATTCCAAAATATATGGATATCTGTGGTTACCAGATTTAATAAAAAAATAAGTTCAGTTTCTTCCCTTCATTTTCGGATTACATCCTCCTCTAGAACATTTCTTCTATTTGGAGTCCATTCCTAACTCAGTCCCTTGAGTCTCTTTAGTGGTAAGTTCCATGTGGACGGCTGCATGATATATATATATATATATATATGATCAAGGCTGTTTTTAACGGCCGAAACGCGTCATGCTGATGGAGAGGGAAAAATAAAACCACTTTGAAATATCATCATTGGTGTCGAGAGATCTGTACCTGAGGAGGAGAACGTGTGGGGAGCCACACTCGCAGGACTTTGTTTATATATATATATATATATATGTGTGTGTGTGTGTGTATGTGTATATATATATATATATATATATATATATGTATATTCAGTGTACTTGTCTCTCTGCTCCACAATTCCCATGAAAAAGAAAGACGAGGCAAACCCAAATTTTCAGTGCTATTTCTCGTGTATTGTTAGCCCAGCAGCGCCGCCATTACGCGTTTCGATCCTCGTGAGACCTTGATCACATGACACGCTACCAGGTACAATCCACCTTTTTAAAGTGAGCGTGCAAAATTTTACCATAGACGTAGAAAACTTCCTTGTAAACAATGTTCCAGTGGTCCAATGGCAAGACAGTTCTTGTTACCAAGGATTGTGCAAAACTTCACATGTTATTTGTTTAAATACATAAAGTATCATATCCCACAGAGTAAACTTAAATTCAATTAAAAGTAAAAACCTGATACTGCCTAACCACATTGTTATACATGTGCCAGACTTGGGAATAAAAACAATCAACTATGCATCATCATATATAGATTTACAATTATAAATATATGGACAATGTTTTTTTATATATATATCCAGTTTAAACGTAGTCCTTCACGAAGGAAGTCGCAGGCAGGTAAGTGTTTCAACATTTTATTCGGACCTTGCTTATAAACACACGGTACGTGTGTTTATAAGCAAGGTCGTGATTGAGGGGTGAGAGGTGTGCAAGGCTAAGGATGATACGGGAAATACAACTTGAGAGAACCCGTAAATCCAAAGCTACATATTACGGCTGAACTGACGGTGAGCTCCCATTATGTCGTCTGACACAGTACAGGAAAGAGAAAGTGCAGCGCTACTGATGTTTGATGAAAAGAAATCGGAACCGGCAAAGGAGAGTGGCGCGACAAATAAAGTAAATGAACCCAAAAATGCCGTCAGAGACAAATTTAAACTATTAGAGAAAAAAGCAGCGCAGAACAAAGTAAATGGTGGGAGGCCAGATCACTAAAAATGTATTTAGATGCAAAACGGGTCCCTCGTGGGCTCTGTATTCTATTGGCACCTACTTACGATAAACCGAACCCCACATTAATGCGCGAATGGGCCGATTGTAACTTGGACAATTCCAAAAGGCTTATGCAAATCTTGGTTAAGCATGCGGAGCTGGACAGAACAGAACTACTGGAAGTAATCAATAAAATTAATGATGAAATTGAGGCTCTGAATGACGTAGAAGAACCAACTAAACTCAGAAAGGAAATGTGCACAAGATTAAAAAAAGAAGAAGAGGTTATAAAAAAATCGTAAAACATACAAATTCTTCCGGGACAAAACGGACTACGAAACAGGACAGATCTTTACCTTCTCCAGAAAATATGAGGCACTAAGGAAAAATAGACAAGCAGGAAAACAAGCGATCACCAAAACTGTAACTATGAGAGTAGAAAACACAACAACTGGATCATCTATTTCAGAAGACAGTTCTAATCCAGACAGTGCCCAAGAAAAAGACGAACAGGCAAGGGCAGCAGGTCCCAAAAATACACTTGATGAATAGCTGGCCCTTTTTTGCGAGGACAGAAGACAAACCTTGCGCCCTCAGACAAGGCAACAGCACTATGCCGCTCAAAAAATTGCAAGCGAAGAGAGCGGAGGAAAGCCAACAAACGCAGGGGCAAATTGGAAAAACAAAAACAAAAAGAAAGGGGGATGGAACAAGAACCAGTGACCCCCATGGATCTTGACAAAACGGTCGTTAATCTTGCAGGAATAGAACTGAACCAAAAGGAGAAGGAAATACTCAGCCTGGGTCTAACATATTGTCCCAGAAGGGATTTTAATTATGTAAACACCCGGTTGGATGTCTACAAAAGCACAAGAAAACTTAAACTTAAAAAATATTTCATGACAAATAAATTTGAAAAAGAGCAAGTAGCGCCGTCAGATAATAGAGACACTAATGACAGTCAAAACTCTCAAGCTACAGAAGCCCTAATGGAGGAACTTGCAGAAATGTGGCAAGCAAATGCACCAAATGAGAGTGGTATGATTTTAATTCAACCGGAACAAAATGACGAATCTGGTAGCGCACCGGCTATACAACAGACAAAACCTTTAACGAATTTCAGAGCCAAGTCCACTTATACTCCAGTCATGCTAAAATATTCAATAGCTCTCTTTCACGAAAAAGTTACCAACCAATTAAAGGATCTAAATATGAAAATTCACAGGGGCAGACACAAGTACAATAAGGAAACAGCTGACTATAGAGCTCTAATTACTAAATTACAGAAAAATCGCAATGTAATTATTCGAGCATCGGACAAAGGAGGTAATATGGTGTTGATTGATAGAGACATGTATATGAAGGAATCCCTTCTACAACTTAACGATAGAACTTGCTATATTAGATTTTCAGGAACAGAACTTAAGACTATGTATACAAACTGCTACAAAATGTTGTCTAAGTGGAAATCTAAGGGCCTCATTACCAGCCAAGAGCACAAATTCCTCAGAAATGACTATCCAGTTGTACCGACAATGTACTTTCTACCTAAGCTGCACAAGAACCCCACAAGTCCCCCTGGATGTCCTATCATTTCGGCCAGGAATAGCTGTCTGGAACACGTCACAATATGTTGATTTCTTCCTGCAGGGAGAGGTCAAAGGTCTTCTATCTTATGTCAGCGATACTAGTGACTTTCTTAACAAAATCAGGAATATTGAGTGGCAAGCTGACTACATATTGATTGCACTGGATGTTTGTTCGCTGTATACCAGCATTATACACTCGGATGGTCTTAATGCCCTTAACTTTTATCTTAAAAGGCCATTGCCAGATATGCCAGACCACAGAGAAATGTTGTTGGAGATGGTGAAAATGTGCCTGGACGACAATATATTTATGTTCAACAATTTGATGTACAGGCAGTTGCAGGGTGTTGCTATGGGGGCCAGATTCTCCCCCAGCTACGCGTGTTACACATGGGCTGGTGGGAGGAGCTGGTCCACCTGGTTCAACACTCAGAAACTATGCAATCTCAGGTGGTAACCTGGTTACGTTTTATTGATGACCTTTTTGTGATTTGGAGGGGGTACATGACATCAGCAGAAACTTTTGTGTCAGACCTCAACAAAAATACCTTAAATCTCCAATTCACAGCCACCTTAAGTAAGACATCCATTACATTTCTGGATACTGAAGTCTTTATCGAACAAGGTAGAATAGAAACCAGATTACACCGCAAGATCACAGCGGGAAATTCTACCCTGCATGCCAGCAGTTCACATATCAAACATCTAGTCAATAGCATCCCGTATGGCGAGATGTTACGCCTGAAAAGAATACCCAGTAGATAGACTGATTTGAAAGATGCACAGAGGGACAGTAAATTGAGATTTTTGGAAAGGGGCTATTCTTCTAAGATCATAGATGCAGCAATCTCTAAATCAAATCAAAAAGACAGGTCCTTACTATTGGCTGGAAACCCACAGGCATTGCCAAACATTGGGAATAGTGCTATAAAAACACCTGAATTTAGATTCATTGTACAATACAGTGCCCAACATAAGGAGATAGAAACTATCATCAGCAAAAATTGGCCATTACTCCTCAGTGACCCCGTGATAAGGAAAGATCTCCCTAAGAGGCCTTCAATTACATATAGCAGAGGGCAGTCCATGAAAGATGAACTGGTAAAAACCAGTCCTGAGGTCCTGGAAGCGTCAGTTTGGTACCAAACACATGAAGGATTTTTTAACTGCAAGGTACGTAAAGCCTGCCAACAAGCTACCAAAAAACCAAGCTACTATTCGCCATTTGATCGCAGGGAACACAAGATCAATAAACTATTAACAGGTAAGACGGAATATGCCGTCTACGTGTTAATCTGTCCCTGCAATTTGCTCTATGTGGGAAGCACGAAGCTTCCCATACACAAAAGAATCTTACAGCATCTACGGGCAATAGGAAATCAGGACAATACATACCCTGTAGCTAGACACTTTAAAGCCAAACGCAATTCCAGGAGTAGTGATCTTAAATATTTTGTTATTGACTCTGTGCAGGCCAGTAGACGAGGCGGCAACAGGGAGGACAAACTACACCGCCTCGAAACACAGTACATAATTGAACTAAACACAAAGCATCCCTCAGGCCTCAATATCACGGAGGATCTTTACACCTGTCTTTAATATGGGAAATTGGATGGCCTCTTTGCTATGCTATTTTGTACAGGATTTCTTGGGATTTGTAAATGATTAATTATGTTATATTATTCTTAGACTGTTATTTATATAGAATTTGTATTAACTGTTCTCTTCCAGGGGATCCTCATCAATAGTCATAAGCATTAGAATATTCCCGCCTACGTGCGGGACCCCGGAAACACTATATTATATGTGCCCCACATATAAATACACATATATATATATAAACCATATATATATAAAAACAAGCAATAGCAGCCAAACCACATTAGAGCTGACATATGCTGTGAAGAATTTCCACCATACATGAATAATAAGCATTAGAAACAGGAGAAAACAACACTAAGTTTGTTTAGGAATTGTTTTAATGCTCAAAAAGCAGTAGAAATTCACAGAACTCACTGGAAGCATAGGAAGCTACCAGGCTGCATTGCAAACACACAGTCTAACCAGACTGAAAAGCTAACCTGTAGCTAAATAACAAAAACTGACACTGTGCCTTTAAGGCACTCATGACCCCCTGAATCCCATCATGCCTCAGGAGTGGCAGTTAGGCAGTTGTTCTTTCCGGCTCCTTCAGTGAAGGACCCTGGTTTACACAGCTCCACTGATTTTTCTGATTTTCTACAGAAAAATTGCTTCTTTTTCAAGCTTTTTGCTCTTACTTCGACGTCTACCACCTAGTCAAGTAAGATACTGCCTTTTTTGAGCAGTTTTGGAGGGCATTTTACTTCGAAAATGCCATCTCTTTTTGACAAATGTCCCTCTTGCAACAGCAAGAAGGCCAAGACAGACAGCCACGAGGTCTGTATTGTTTGCCTGCCTGATGACCATGATCCTGAAACCTGTCCACATTGTGAGAACCTATCAGGCAGGACTCTCAAGGACAGGGAGAGAATTCGGATTTATGGCCTGGCCCACAGAGCTTCAAGAGGGAGATCTCCAGTGAAGAAGGGCTCCAAGAAGGCCCACTCATCTTCAAAGAAGAAGTCTTCACGTCCTTCTACCTCAGCGTCGGGCTCGGCGCTGAGAACAGATCCACAGGAAGGATTTTCCTCTGGGAAGCTGCCGTCGACGGCGGGCTCGCCGTCGAGAGGGAGGCCAGGTACGTCATTGAAGGCGGCGTCTTCGAAATCGCCTCCGCCGTCGTCAACCGGGCGGCGATCGGCGTCGAGGAAGGCTACTCCGCCACCGTCAACCGGGCGACGGTCGGCGTCGAGATCCATTACCCCTCCGCCGTCGTCAACCAGGCGACGATCGGCGTCGAGGGACGTCACCTCGCCATCGTCAACCAGGCGACGATCGGCGTCGAGGAAGGTGACTCCTCCGCCGTCGACAGGTGCTCGTCGATCGGCGTCGAGGACACGGTCCCCGTCGGTGCGGCAGCGGCGTTCGGCGTCGAGGGTGCCCAATACCCCTCCGCCGTCGTCGCACAAGCATCCGACGTCGAGACATGGCTCTACGTCGGCGACTGACCAGGCAGGAAGCTCCGTCGACGACAGGCCATTCGGCTTCGAGAGTGAAGCCTCCGTCGGCGACAGGTCAGCGACGTTCGGCGTCGAGGCTGAGGTCCCCGTCGACGACCAGACACCATCGCTCGTCGTCGAGGCAGAAGACTCCGTCGGCGGTTGCTCGTCGCCGCTCGACGTCGAGAGACTATGAACATTCGCAGGGCCATTCGGGGTCGAGGTTGTTTGATCCCCCAACCCCTCGGAAGCGGTCGGCTGCGAGAAGTGAGCGTTCGGCGTCGAGGCGCTCGGACACGATCATGGTGACAGAATCTGCTTCTCACCACTCTTCTCATCGGTCCTCGGGCTCCTCTACTGCACATTCCAGATCTAGAAGCCCGGTGCACAGGACTCCTGAACGGCGGCCGGACCCTTCTGCAGGACGCATCAGGCTGTCGCCAAGATGGTACCGGTCCCTGGACCACTGGAGAGACGATGGGGCTACCAGGCGTATGCAGGAATATGCCAGCCCACGCCACAGGTCAGCTCTCCAAGACCTGGTGGAGGAGATGGACAAACGTAGCCCTCCCAGGCGTTCAACACCTGTGGATCTGCCCTCCAGAGCGCCAAGGAGGTCCCGCTCACCTACAAGGGAAGCCAGGCGGGACGGTCGGGGAAGATCTAGATCGCCTGCAAAAGACCCTAGACTGGACGGCCGGAAGGCCCCTGTCCCTCGGGGCAGATCTCCTGTGCGGTCTCCGTCCAGATCGCCCAGGGCGTCCCGATCGCCTAGAAGAGACCATCGTCCAAGGGATCGGGTCAGGTCGCGCTCTCCCAGACGGGAGGAGCGTCCCAGGAAGTCGAGGGAGCGGGGACGCAGTTCTCACCATCGGCATAGACGTACCCCGTCTACCTCTTCCACTTCATCTACCAGGTCGTCGAAGAGGGACTACTCTCCGACTTTAACAGACAGTCCAACGTCCAGGTCCTCCCCGGTGGATGATATCGGCACTTACCTGGACGTTCTGCAGAGAGGTGCGCTTAAGCTAAACATTGAAATGTCTGTTCCTCAAGTCACGACGACAGTCATTTTCGAAACATTACACAAAAAGGCCATCTCCAGACCTCTACTGCCGCTGGTCCCAGGGATTTTGGATCCGGTCAAGGACGTTTTCCTGACCCCGGCTTCAATCAGAGCAGTGCCAGCACGCATCACGAAGAAGTACAAACCTGCGGCTTCTGACCCGGTGTTTGTGAGGTCTGACCCTCCGGCGGACTCGGTCATCGTGGCTGCGGCAAGGAAGACACATGCGGTTGCTGGTTCGTCTTCAGTCCCGCCAGATAAGGACAGCAAGACCCAAGACTCCTGGGGTAGGAAGGTCTGCAACTCTGCCGCTTCCACTCTTAAAGTCTCCAGCGCAGCTGCGCTCCTGGGTCGGTATGACAGGGCCTTATGGGACTCGATGGAGAGATTCAAAGCGAAGCTGCCGAAAGAGGATCAGCAGGACTTTGATGAAACTGTTACGGAGGGGTGTCTGGTGGCTAACCAGATGATCAGCACGGCCGCGGATGGGGCGGTGCTGTCGGCCCATTCCTATGCCCATGGAGTTTGTGCCAGGAGGTCGGCCTGGTTGCGCCTTACGGGGCTGAAGCCGGATGCCCAGCATCGGATTCTTAATCTCCCTTTTTCGGGTTCTGCCCTCTTCGGGGAACACGCAGACGAGGAAATGACCCGAATGAAGACTGAGCTGGACACGGTGAAGGCGGTGGGCTTGGAGAAGAAGAAGGAGTTCAAACGCCGCTTCAAGTCCAACAGGGGGAGAGGGGCCCAGCAGAGGGTTCAAACCCCTCAGTGGTCGCAGAACAAAGCTCAGGGAAAACCCCAGTTTCACGGTAAACCCAGCAGAGGCAGAGGGGGCCGCCAGCAGTCCTCCAACGCCCCGAGAGGAGGAAAGGCCTGAACAGTGGCTTCCTCTGACACCGTTGCCCACTCCGGTGGGAGGAAGTGCATCTCAACATCTGGAGGAGTGGGTCAGCATCACAAGAGATCAGTGGGTGCTGAATATACTGCGAAATGGTTACAGGATACGTTTCCGTGCTCTTCCAAAGAGCATTCCTCCGAGGAGCTCTTGTCCTAACCAACTGAGCTTGCTCCGTCGAGAGGTGACAATCCTGCTGCAAAAAAGAGCGATAGAAGAAGTTCCTCGCGCTCTAAAAGGCAAAGGAGTTTACTCCAGATATTTCCTTGTCCCCAAAAAAGATCAGGAGGACAAATTCAGACCCATACTCGACCTACGACTCCTAAACAAGGTCATCGTCAAGGAAAAGTTCCGCATGTTGGCGCTTCACCAAATATGTCCTCATCTGCAAGCCGGAGATTGGATGTGTTCGGTGGATCTTCAAGATGCGTACTTTCACATTCCGATTGCGCAGCAACATCGAAAGTACCTGAGGTTTGTCGTGGGGCACAAACACTACCAGTACAAGGTGTTACCCTTCGGTCTCAAGTCCGCACCACGAGTCTTCACCAAATGCATGGCGGTGGTGGCGGCGTTTCTTCACAAGAAGGGTCTCTTCGTTTACCCATATCTGGACGACTGGCTCCTGAAGGGTCCATCTCCGGGACGGGTAACACAAGATCTACATCTGTGCCTGCAACAGCTTCAAAGACTCGGCCTCCATGTGAACCTGGAGAAGTCAGTCCTGCTGCCTACGCAATCCATCCACTACCTCGGCTCCGTTCTGGACACAAGCGTGGGAAGAGCGTTTCCTTCGGAGGAGAGACCTTCTTCCATGAACCTGAAGTGCGGGAATCTGCTGGAGTCTCGTCCTCCAACAGCACGACAGGTAGCGTCTCTGCTGGGTTCCATGGCGTCCTGCATCTTTCTCATCCCACACGCCAGGCTGAGAATGCGTCCTCTGCAACAGGCCCTGGAGGATCAGTGGGACCAGGCCACAGGTCGTTGGGAGGACCGTATCCATCTTTCCCAGGCGACAAAAGAGTCCGTCAGATGGTGGACTCGGAGACACAATGTGATGGTGGGAGTGCCGTTTCATCAACCCATCCCACCCTTGTCTATCGTGACAGATGCCTCCCTGCACGGCTGGGGAGCACACATGGGCCCGCTTCAGATTCAGGGCCGGTGGTCTGCGCAGGAGCAGACATACCACATCAACATGCTGGAACTCAGAGCGGTATTCCTGGCTCTCAAAGCTTTCCTGCCAGCGATCACATCCAACTCAGTCCTGGTTCAGACGGACAATACGACAACCATGTTCTATCTGAACAAGCAAGGGGGCACAAAATCTCGCCCACTGTCTCGAGAGGCTCAAACTATATGGCATTGGCTCCTCGCTCGAGGTCTCACAGTGGTGGCGGTGCATCTTCCGGGCGAGTTGAACGTCAAGGCAGACGCACTCAGCAGGCACTTCGAAGATCAGCCAGACTGGGTGCTAAACGAAGAGGTCGTGGAAGAACTTTTTCGTTGCTGGGGGCGTCCATCCATAGACTTGTTTGCAGACGACGAAAACACCAAGTGCCACGCCTTCGCGTCCAGGTTCCACAGACCAGGGACGCTGGGGAATGCTCTCCTGTTGGATTGGACAGGGATGTTCGCGTACGCGTTTCCTCCCCTGGCTCTGATCCCGAGAGTGGTGTCCAAGCTCCTCAGGACGAACATGGAGATGATCCTAATTGCTCCAGACTGGCCTCGGCAGTGGTGGTATCCGGACCTTCTACATCTGTCTGTGTGTCCACACAAACGACTCCCTTGCAGGCCAGACGTGTTGAGCAAAATGAACGGGAGGATAATGCATCCCAACCTCCCATCATTGAACCTAACAGCATGGCTCCTGAGGTCCTGCAATACGGACATTTGAACCTGCCTCCTGAATGTATGAGCATTTTAAAGGAGGCTAAGAGACCGTCCACGAGAGCATCCTATGCCTTCAAGTGGAAACGGTTCTACTTGTGGTGTAGGGATCAGCATTTGGATCCGATTAAGGGGCAGGAGGACGTCATATTACCATACCTCCTTTCACTCGCAACAGCTGGTTTAAAGTACGCTTCCATTAGGGTGCATTTGTCAGCTATTGTGGCTTACAGGAAGTCGCCTGACCAGGTGTCTTTCTTTCAGGTTCCAGTGGTCAAGGATTTCCTCCAGGGATTGAAGAAGGTGTACCCCCCTGTACGAAATCCTTCTCCTCCGTGGGAATTGAACCTAGTTCTATCAAGGTTGATGTCTCCACCTTTCGAGCCAATCCACAAAGCTTCCTTACAACATCTATCTTGGAAGGCAGCTTTTTTGGTGGCAATTACCTCTGCACGCAGGGTCAGTGAAATACAGGCGCTCTGTGCAAAGGAACCTTATACAGTATTCCACCATAACAGAGTGGTTCTGAGGGCTCATCCTTCCTTCTTGCCTAAAGTGATATCTGATTTTCATATCAATCAGGCTATCTCCCTCCCTTCCTTTTTTCCAAATCCGGCGACCCCGGCTGAGAGGTCACTTCACTCATTAGATCTTAAAAGAGTGCTGAAGTTTTATTTGGAAATGACCAAAGGGATTAGGAAAACAGACCAACTGTTTGTAAACTATGGTGCTATGAGAACTGGTTTTCCAGCGGCAAAGAGGTCCATCTCCAGGTGGATTGTTTCTTGCATTAAGCTGGCCTATCAACTGGCAGGAAAACCTTTGTTGATGTCTCCTAAAGCGCATTCCACTAGAGGGAAGGCGGCTACGGTGGCTTTCTTGCATGACGTTCCCATGTCTGAAATATGCAAGGCCGCGACCTGGAAATCAGTGCATACTTTTACGAGGCATTACTGCCTTGACTCTGATTCCAGGGCTGACACTCAAGTAGGGCAAGCCTCCTTGAGGAATCTGTTTGGGTAGTCTATTCTGTCTACTCGAGCTTATTGAGGGATTTCTGTCTTCTCTTTCCTTTGCCCGCAGAGATGAGGAGAGGCTCGCTATTCTATTCTAATGCTTATGACTATTGATGAGGATCCCCTGGAAGAGAAGGATTAGTTACTTACCTGTAATCCTAGTTCTCTTCCAGGGGTATCCTCATCAAAGTCATAAGCAACCCTCCCGCCTCCCCGGGCAAAGGATACTCGTTCGTAAGGAGATATTGTTGACCTAAGTGTTATTGGGTTTGGTTTTCAGTCTCCGAAAAGAACAACTGCCTAACTGCCACTCCTGAGGCATGATGGGATTCAGGGGGTCATGAGTGCCTTAAAGGCACAGTGTCAGTTTTTGTTATTTAGCTACAGGTTAGCTTTTCAGTCTGGTTAGACTGTGTGTTTGCAATGCAGCCTGGGAGCTTCCTATGCTTCCAGTGAGTTCTGTGAATTTCTACTGCTTTTTGAGCATTAAAACAATTCCTAAACAAACTTAGTGTTGTTTTCTCCTGTTTCTAATGCTTATTATTCATGTATGGTGGAAATTCTTCACAGCATATGTCAGCTCTAATGTGGTTTGGCTGCTATTGCTTGTTTTTATATATATATGGTTTATATATATATGTGAATTTATATGTGGGGCACATATAATATAGTGTTTCCGGGGTCCCGCACGTAGGCGGGAATATTCTAATGCTTATGACTTTGATGAGGATACCCCTGGAAGAGAACTAGGATTACAGGTAAGTAACTAATCCTTCTACGTTATATATATTTTTTAGCAATTAATTTATATACGATGGTTTTAGATATATTACATGAATTCATCTTTTTAGCCATTTAATAACCATTTTAAGGTTTTTCTTAGGCGTATTTATGAATCCTATGCATGTATATATATTTATTGATTACTGGGTATTGAATGTTGAACTTATATGAATGAAACATAATGTCCGACTTTTAAAACATGCGTTTTTTGCATATTCTCCTATGTAAATTCAATTGGCAGCTTGGTTACATGGTTAACACAAAGGGTGAATAAGGTATTTTACCGATATTATCCCCTAATTTTTGAAAGCCTAATTAACCATTGGCAACAAAATCCCTAGCTGAGACATAAAATCCAACTTTGCTTTAGCACTTTACTCTCTCCTTTTTCCGAAATGTTGCACATTGATTGGACATTAGCAGCATATGGGGCTCCATATTGTTTCCATTCAAAGCATGTGCAAATGAATAAACTGTAAGAACATTAGATTCCGTAATATGATGAAAATCAGTAGCTGCATTGCACTTCAAACATCAACTATATTATTTGAAAACCTTGATTTTAGTGGAAACTCACATTTTGTTTGCTTCGTTTATATCACTATCACTATTTACTTATGACAAAAGGTTTTTACATTCGCATATTGAATTATAACTGTTCTTTTTTAAAATAATTGTCGAACTCAAAACATAAATGACAACAAACTCGATAGCATGATGAAATAGCTTGTGTAGTTTTTAACGTTATAACTCTTCTATTTCTATGCCATTTGTAGGCTCAGATATCATGTGTTAAATGTATTTAATGACGAGCTCAGCTCGTCATGATGCACAGTTGAGCTGTGCTGATGACGAGCTGAGCTCGTCATGAATAAAGCCAAATTGCAGTTTCCAGCACAGGAGGGGAAAACACCAAGCAGCCAAGGTGTTAAACCAATGTCTGGTGATCAACTGTGTCATGTGATCAAGCGCTCTGGGAAGCGCGAAACGCGTCGTGATGACTGGGAACACCACAGCTAAATAAATCACTTTTTTTACACTAAATTTGGGTTCGTGTCCGTACTTGCAGCCTGGAGAAAGCCTGCGCCGTGCCGGATTATCCTTGGAATATATATATATATATATATATATATATATATATATATATATATATATATATATATATATATATATATATGTGTGTGTATGTGTATATATATATATATATATAAGTGTGTATATTCAGTGTACTCGTCTCTCTGCTCCACAATTCCCATGAAAAAGAAAGACAAGGCGAACCCAAGTTTTCAGTGCTATTTCTCGTTTATTGTTAGCCCAGCAGCGCCGCCATTACGCGTTTCGATCCTCGTGGGACCTTGATCACATGGCACGCTACCAGGTACAATCCACCTTTTTAAAGTGAGCGTGCAAAATTTTACTATAGACATTGAAAACATCCGTTGTAAACAATGTTCCAGTACTCCAATGGCAAGACAGTTCTTGTTACTAAGGATTGTGCAAAACTTCACATGTTATTTGTTTAAATACATAAAGTATCATATCCGACAGAGTAGACTTAAATTCAATTAAAAGTAAAACCTGATACTGCCTAACAACATTGTTATACATGTGCCAGACATGGGAATAAAAACAATCAACTATGCATCATCATATATAGATTTACAATTATAAATATATGGACAATGCTTTTTTATATATATATATCCAGTTTAAACGTAGCCCTTCACGAAGGAAGCCGCAGGCAGGTAAGTGTTTCAACATTTATTCGGAGCCAACTTGCCAGCAGGTATGCAGCTTGAAACCTGGCATCAAGTTCAAACTGCCAGACACATTTCGGGAACTCCGGTTCCCTTTCTCAATTGGCGTAAAGACTGCATACTCTCAGACGGAGTTCCCCGCACAATAACCCTTCAGTGCTCCGCCCTCGTGGGCGTTGCCAAAAGGCTTTCTGGGTCCTGTAGTGCGGTGGCAGTATCATTCAGTGAGTCCGTCTGAAGGTAGCAGCAAATAAAATTAATAGAACCCATGTGGGGTGATGCCAGGTCCAGTTGCAACCTGCTCCGCTTTCTAGTTGCCCCCAATGAAGCTGCCTCCGTTTACGTTGACACCGACTATGCACCTGCCTCGGTCCGCTACCATGCGGCGGGCTTCTCTTCACGGCTGGGCTCAGCTGTTGCAAATCCAGTTTAAACGTAGCCCTTCACGAAGGAAGCCACAGGCAGGTAAGTGTTTCAAAATTTATTTGGAGCCAACTTGCCAGCAGGTATGCAGCTTGAAACCCGGCATCAAGTTCAAACTGCCAAACGCGTTTCGGGAGCTCCGGTTCCCTTTCTCAATGGCCGTAAAGACTGCATACTCTCAGACGGTGTTCCCTGCACAATATCCCTTCCAGGGCTCCACCCTCGTGGGCGTTGCCAAAAGGCTTTCTGGGTCCTGTAATGCGTGAACACTGCTTGCCCCCTGTGACAGTGTTCACAGTGCCTGGCGAGTTTGGGAGCAGAAGGATGTAAATCCGAAATTGCGGGCGGGGCTGCTTTTAAATCAAGTGAGTGGAATATTAATATAACGAACAGTGCAATGAGGCAGACTGTATTTTTGCGTGTTGGAAAAGGCATGAAAATTAGAAAGTTTGGAGCGCATAATAGGTATTCAAAGACATTGGATCAAGGGGCTCTTTTCATTTAAAGCCTGAAATGTTTTCCTTTGCGCACTCAGTGAGAGAATACGGCCCGCGCTGTTTAAAAGCAAACTACATGGATGAATTCAAAATTCAGAGACTGCCTCCTGTGATCAAGGCTCTTAACCAGCAGAAACGTTGGGACAAGGAAGCCTCTTGCCTTCGTGTTGTTCTATCAATAAATGATTTATTGCAACACAGCCAGTGCCGGTGTGCCTATTTGAAAGGGAAGGAGGATTGGATGGTGTATACATATATATATATATATACATACATATATATCACACTATCTACCTCATTATTATCTATTAGAAAAAAATCTAGTCTACAATAATGCCCTACCTCGAACAGGGGTAAGTATACTCTCTAGTTCTCCAGCCTCTCAGCCTCCAAACATCACTGATTCTTATTCATGAAAAAAAAAAAGATTGATAAGTAAGTGATTTAGGGCACTGACCTTGCTTATATCTTGCAGACTTATCAAATACATTATCTAAGAAGACATTACAAACCCCCTGCCCACATTATAGTCGGGTCGTTGAATCCCACAATGTTAGAAAGAATCTCCTGCAGGAGACCTGGGTCATCAGTATTAGTGCCATAATATCCAACACATAAAGTTCCTTGAATGTGCTCCAGTCTTTAGTATTACTCACCTTCCCTTATCATCCACTTTTGACTCTAGCACATCTACTTATGCCTTATCAGCACCCCCACCTCCAAAGATGGCAACAGGACTGCGTCATGCAGACCACCTGTCTTAACCAATTCTGGTTCTTAAAAAGTGTGACACACTCTGATCTAGTGAGATGTGTTTCTTGTAGGATCATCACTGAAATACTCTGATCCTTTAAATATTGAATGACTAGATGTTGCTTCCTCCTCATCCTGAGGCCATTCACATTCAATGTCAGAAAATATAGAGATTGATCTCCTCCTCTGGCTATCCTAGCCCTCCAACTTATGCTATCTGATGTTCTCATCACTTATTAAACCTAAACACGTACAAAAAAATCAGCTTGAGGACCTGTTTGACATTATCCAAATGTCATATTTGAGCTGGTCTGCAGAAACGTACAACCCACGTTCCTCACAGTGAAGGCATTTTATTCTCTCTTCATTTCTTTCCCTTCAACTTGATCTCACTGATGAACTGATCTACTTCCCCAGACTCACTAAAGTTACGCATCTCATTGTTGCACAATACTTTGAGCATTGCATTGAGCAAGGCAGGAAAGTTCACCTGGGATTTAGCCCCAACTCCTTCAATTCATCCACAAACTTACCAGGCACCCATTGCCTAGCAATAGTTGTTTTCTAGTAGTCTGACCGAAGACAAAAGGAAATTCCTCTCGCCTACAACATCTTTTGTTTCTATGTTGCCCCAAGAATTGCTCCTTCACCCCATAAGTTTGGAAATTCACCAGCATATTTATGGGTTTATTACATCCTGGGACTACCTTAAATGGATCGCCTTGCACCCTCTGAATCTCCTGCTCTAAGTTCACCGGGTCACCAACAGGAATTACTAGATCCATTATCAACTTTACCACAAAGCTTTTAAGGTCATTGCCTTCCGCCCCTTTTGGGACTTTTGGGATTCATAGGTTGTTTCTTCTGGAGTTACTTTCCAGCGTTTCCACTCTATGTAGAACATCCTTATTTTTCTTTGTTTCAGCAGCTGAATGTCCGAGTTATTTGTTTCTGTATCAGTGCTCAGTTTCTCCACTAGTTTTTCTAACACCTCTGTACGCGCCGCTAAGCCTTCCAGCTCTTTATCAAACCCAGAACATGTGTTCTGAATTTCTTTTTTTGTTAAGTTTCAAGTTCTCAAAACCCTTCCTTATTTCTGCTGAAAGATTTAGGAGCATTTTATGGATTTTATCCTTCTCAGTATACTCCTGTCCTTTGTAAGACGCAACACCCAGACTCAGCGTCTCACTTCTTCCTTCACTAAGGGCCCTGAGGCTGCCTTTCCAAGATCTAGAGTCAGATTATCTGCCATCGGATCACCCGCTGGTTCCTTCAGCCTGTCTACTTCCTTCCTGTGCTCAAATTTTGCCTTAAAAAAAATCTAAGTGAAAGCGTTATCGTGATAGTAGACTCAACCCATTCCACCTGCATATTCCTACTACCTAGCCCTGTACCGCCTTACTTTCACCATTCGGATGCTACACATACTTTATTTTTATCCACCTGTCTTTTCTTTTCACCCCCTCCTACTCTCCCACCTGGATCCCACCTCGTAAGGTCACAGAAAGTTCCACATGCCACCTCTCCATGTTTTCCCAGCCCCAGTCCCTGTCTGTGCATAACACCTCACCCCAAAGACCTTAGATTGTACCTGTTAACTTTACGAGTCCCAGTCTCTGTGATTCGCACAGACTCACGCTTTTTACCCCCTAGCAGTCCTGGGAATGTGAGTCTTTCCCTGCAATTTCCTTGTTTGTTAATTTCTAGCAACCCTCCCTCATTACAGGATTTGAGATATCGGTCGGCCACGGCATCCGTGGAGGTGGCCTTCTCCTCGAACTGACACCCACCCCTATTCTTTGTGAAAACACAGCTGGTGTAAATCCAGCCAGTTTCAGGCTTAAAAGTATGTGGCTAAAAATACTTTTGTGGTCGGGTCCATTGTATTTTCCTTCTTATTTGTGTTGGAATTTTGAGAAAAACTGCTGTTTTATACTATCTATAACGTTTTGTTACATTTGCATATTCCTAAACCATGTTGCTTCATGGGCTTTTATTAATTTCAGTATTATTAGCATTTCAAGCCAAAGCACATGCTTACAAAGCTTAATAGATTTCTGGATGCCCAAGTTGAAAGTACTTTAAATTGGCCCACCACATATTAAACCATAATTCTTCTGGTGTCACCCCTTCAAGTTCACTAATAATGTCACTGTGGGTAGTCCCCAAAGACAAAGAGGTTGGAGTTTGGCAACTTTTGGTGGTGTGCAACAGCATTAGTGTGGCGCCAGTTATGGGTGGGGCGCCAGATGGCTTCCGGCAACATTACTGTGGATAAGTCTTTTAAAAAAAAATCTTTTTATTAACATTGCTCATCACAGTCACGCTTACAGTACAATGTTCAAATAGCATGAGCTAGGTTGACAGAGCATAACACAAAGCAGAGCCGGCATAACCCTCCGTCAAAACTTTCAATAAGACCCCCCACCCGAACCACCCCCCATCTCTCTGTACTTTCTCCAAAGCCCCCAAATCCTTCTCCATTTTTTATTACTGCCCCTACTTTTGTAGATAGTTTCCTCTGCCCTCTGACTGTGGATAAGTCTTCAGGTAAAAGATATGTCTTCCGGCTTCTATGTAATAACAAAATCCTGTAAAGTCTGTACAGGTTTGTCTTTGAATAAAATGATTTGAAATCATGTTTGACATGGTAGGGTAAATTCCATCGCTCCTTTCCTTCATGTTCATAGGCTTTCTTGTCTGATACCAATTCTTCTTTCTTTTTCAAGATAATGAGCACTTCTACACATATTCTTCACATCAGAATAGATATTTCTTTGTCATTCACTGTTATGTACAACATTGCTGGAAACATTGTTTTGTCCTGTGCCCACACCATTGCAAGCACCCTATGGTTTCAGCTGCTCCCTGCTCCCTTTTATTTTCTTACTTTCTTCCAAGGCTTGGGATGTAGTGAGGAAAGTGGGTTAGGTTTTTTCCCAACATTCCTTTGCTCTTGCTCTGAGCTGCCGGTAGCAGTCGACTTGTGGGATTTACCTTACCCATATCTGATCTTGGCTTGGGAGATATTTGCCGATAGCACATACATAATTCCCCTCATGGTAATTCAAGAGTTCTCTAGAGATTCTCTGACATAACATTTCCCTTCATCTTCCGGGTCACCTGACATCTTTTTCTATCTGTGCAGCCTGTAGTGAGCTTTACATTCATGTTTCAGGATAGCGGTGATGCCCTCAAGCTTATTGCTAATTTCCAATTGTAGCAGATCATCTTCATTGCAGCTAGATTGTGCTCTTACCTCCAATTTTTTTATTTTCCATATCAATGTAAATTTGTATGTTATCGGTTTACATCTAGAGGTGGAGGTGATGTTGATGTAGCAGCTGAGAAAAAGGATGCATGAAGTAGTCAAGCAGCAGTGGGGAAGGGTCATATCCTTGGGGAAGACGACATAGGCCCTTGTTACAAGTATGCTGGAATTTGGTGTGGGGATAGTGGAAGGCCAGCATTTCCGATTCTGACCAGTATACCTCCACCAAATTTCGGTGATTTTCTACCCAGTATGGAGAATAACTACACTGAACCATTATTACTGGGTATGTTTCTGTGCATTTGTTCCCAATTCGTAGGAGAAAACCGGTGATGAAGAGGTTGGTCTGGCCCGGGCTGTGCCATTGCTCACAGCTCCTTCAGGCTGCTGCTTGGCTCTCCTCGGGACTCCTCCCGCATGAAGAACGATTGGCTCTGTGCCTGGGGATAAACAAACGGAGTCCGTGGGGTACAAGTGTTGTACTACACCGGTGCCCAGACCCGAAGCGGCAGAAGTAAGCATGGGCGAATTTTGCGAATCTCGCGTTCGCGAATTTTGCGGATTTGCGAACTCGCAATCCGCAAAATCCGCGAATTCTCGCGAATTTGCGGATTTTTTTTTTTGTGTTTGCGCGGGTTTCTGCCAGTTCGCGAGGGTTTTTTACAATGTCGCAAATTGCGAACTTACCTGTCGGGTCGCAAGTTTCGCGAACTTGTTGTTTCTACGTGTCCAGCCTGTTTGGGACACTCTTCTTCATCACTGCCACTCTCTGTCACCACTGCCACTCTCTGGCTACTCATGCCACCCTCTGGCCCACCCATGCCACCCTCTGTTTCATCACAGCACCCTCTGGTTGTCCAGTCAGTGTACATTAATGTGGCAACGCAAGCACACCTTCCCTGCCTCAAGTGACCTGAATTAATTTGGGGCTGATTAATGTGTCACAGAATATTTTTTTAGCTGGCACCTGCTTCCTTAGTGCTTCCTGATTAGTGATCTTTTGCACTTGCTAAGTGCTTTCATTGTTGCAAAATTAGTTACAACACCTGCCCTGCCCCAACTGACAATAATGCATTAGGGGCTGATTAATGGATTTGAACTTCCAGCCTGGCTCCTGCTTGTCTCCCTTAGCTGTAATTCAGGACCTTTGTGGCATATGTGTAACTATTCTGAGGTTCAGAGCAGGGTCACATAATAGTTTCAACTGGCAACTGAACTCTGGAGGGGCCCCTCAGGAAGCACTACAGGAAATGGCTACTAATGATGAGCCTGAACTTTTGAACCTGGTAAGTAGTTACTTTCAGTTTTGCTAAGATCGTATTTCTGCAATTTTGCACTTATTCGCGGGGCGCGAACTCACGCGAACAGTGCGAACAGTGCGAGCAAAATCCGCTGCTCGCGGATTTGCGGATTTTGCGGGAGATTCGCGAATCTCGCGGATTGCGAATTTACCGAAAATCCGCAAAATCCGCGAGCGAAACAGATTTTCCGCCCATGGTTAGGCAGAAGGTCCCGGGATGTCTGTGGTGCAAACGCTGGCTGCCAACGAAGAAGCCATGTTGCAACTTGATCTGCAAGACCACTCATTGTACAGCCTATACACAGAATTTCATTTTAAGGTAATGAATTAGTTTGGCGTAAGATGTGGTGTGAGCCTCTAAAAAGACATGACGTCCCGAAAAACCATTGACCTTCCTCCCACCCTTGATACTGGCCGATAACCTGCCACCCCTATTGTGGGGCAAATTTGCTACGAACGACACCCTTTGAATATACATTTTATTGTTACCTACGTATCAGGAATTTGGATGACTTTTACTTACTTCTATTTAGATACACCTTGATCTAGAGCGCGGACATATTATCCCTCTTTTTGTCATATGAGCCCTGATGAAGTTCCCTTGGTGGAACGAAACGCGTTGGCTGATGTCCATGTTTTACTATCAGGAACAATAAAAGGATACTGTTTGGATAGATTCGGAGGACATTGACTCTGTTTTGGTACACCTTCCCTTTCGTTCAAAACCTGTGTGCTCCATGTTGCTCTCTCGCTCGTTAGCTTTTTTTCCCCTCACTCCCACTCTTCATGTTGCTCTCACTCGTGCTGTTTATTCCCCTGTGTCCTCTGTGTTGTTTCCTCAGCCCCATCAGCTTTTAAAAAAAGCCTTTGCAAATTTTATATTTGCTGATCCAAATTGGATCTCCGAAAAAATAAAAAAAAGTGCCTGCATCATTTTGTAGGCACATGCTTGTGCGGTATACCCACCTATAACATGACTAATTCATCCGTATTATAGGCTATTTTGTAATCCTCTTTAGCCATGCTGTACAGCATCATCGATCTTGTACAGCATGGCTAAAAACCATTGATAAAGCCAGTGAGTCCTAAATGTGTGACACATTGGCTTTACCAGTACTTGTTATTCTGTTCTAAGCATGTGCTCTCATAGTATCCTTTGGCAAATGGATTCCTTCCATTTCAAAAGGTGACACTACAATTTGTGTGTCTTAAGTTTATAACTGGCCTCATTTCTTTGTCTTTATTTCTCTGCTATAAATGATTTGCTTCTAAATAACTCCACAGCACCTGTCTCGTGCTTACTTGAGAAACACTTCTCCAGTGTATATCTGCACCATGCTTTTGTGGTTCTTCTAAATACACCAAGCTTATGGATATATAATTGGCTTGGCAACTCCAGAAATTCTATTCTATTCCATATTCTTGAAGTGTCTCCAATACAGTTTCTGGAGTTTGCCAAGCCAAAGCTGTGATAAGCAAGCCCAACAAATTATGCCAATACTCCTGGCGTGTTCTAACGCCTCATTCTAGCCACTTGTGCTGTTCATTACCTGGATTCAACATAAAGTGTGACACCTTCCCTTGCACATTAGGAGTCTGCAACCCCCTTGAATGCAAAGCTGGTTTAGGACACTTGTGAAACTCAGCTCTTACCCTTGTTCTTACCTCTTTCCACAGTCATGCATCCACATTGTCTGCCACATGCTGCCTAACTCACCACATAGTGGAGAATGGATGATTATCTGGTGCGGATCAAAGATCATAGTACCTCAATGGATCTTCACATAAAACACGCAATTTCCATCTTGCTTAAAATACACCACATTCATTACCACTGGAGTCTCTCTACCATTACTGTCTACCTCAGCCTCCACTTCAAAATCTGAGTAACAATGATGTTTTAATTAGTCCCACCATGTGAAGTCACTGTGTCTGCACTACATATATCATAGCCTTATTCCTTCAAGCACTTATTTGGTGACTGGAGTTTGCCCACAGGCTGTAGACCAATCCATCCATGGAGGATTGTCCTGGTAATGGTGGTGCTAGATGGGGAAATATAAATGACAAGTCCCATAGTGTGTATTTGTTTGCTCTAGGCACGGATGTACTTTCTGGTTTTGTTTCAGACGTGTTCTAAGAGCACCACTGAGCTCTGCCTCCGCTTAATGGATGGATGCAAAATGTGTGTTCAATAGCTTCTCACAATATTTCCTTGGTGAAACCTGGCCATTTTCTGGTGGTTTAGTTCAAGTCAAATAGAGAACTCCGATTGAGTAGTTGTTCTGCTCAGTAGAGGGACACAGGGATTATTATCATGGTTCCTCCACAGCGGGGGCACGCGCAGGTTGTGAAGCATTCTTTTTGCATTTGATGTCAGCTGTAGCTACACTCAATAATTAGAATTGTGCGAAAGTCCTTCTGCATTCTTAGTTAGCGACCATCATGTTGATAGTAGGTTTCACACACATCAAATTGTCTTCAGATATTTAGGTCAGGTCTTAAAATGTGGGTACAAACAACTCACTTGCTCTTGTGTTCCATATTTCACCAGCAGGTTGGTAGGTTATTTTGGAGAGCTTCTGGATTGCTGCAGATGGTGGTTTGACCGGAGGTGGTTTGTGGTTAGAGAGTGTGTGGATGTCCGAGCTACTTGTTGAAAATGTACATTGGGATGGCAGTGGATAATGGACGTCTTAGAGCTCCACTTATCTTGGATGGCAGTAGATAATGGACGTCTTAGAGCTCCACTTATCTTGGATGGCAGTAGATAATGGACGTCTTAGAGCTCCACTCATCTGGGGAGTCATAACCTGGATTGTAAATGGTCTTAGAGAAAAAACATGAAATAGCCACTCAATCCGTTCAAAGGCATGAGATTGACCTTGTCTCATTCCAGGAAAGATTTACTGGGTGGTGGATGCCCTTGCAGTGGGAGAGGGAAAGCATATGCTGCCCTCACAAGGGGGTGAAGGGATGGGCCAGTATGTGCTGTAAAGCCCTTCCATTTGTGCCAGTTTAGAATTGGCTAGACCCTGATAAGGTAATCATACGGTTACGAGTATGTGTAGCCTCCTTAATATAACTTTGTATATGTATATGCCTCGCCTACAATTGTGATTGAGACTGTGTCAAATTGTGTGGCCTGTTGGCTGAAACTAGGGCTAAATTAATTGTGCACACAACATTTTTATATTCACCAGTGGCTAGAATTAGGGCCCCACCTCTGTTTCTCGGGAAGAAAGATAAAATAAAACAACATCTTTATTTTAGGTGCACAGTTAGGGGCCTCACATATTACTATATAAAGGTAAATACATTGCCTGGCACCTTAACAGTGCTCTTGAAAGCAATTTCCCCAGCAAGGCAGCCAGCGGTTCCTGCCTATAAGGTCCATATGGCACTCTGGAAGGCAGGCTTTATGGATAGGTTCTTGCTTTTATGCACTGTATATTCTTCCTGGGCAGTTGGGTGCGAAATCAAGAGAAACTGCAGTAATTGTCTGAAGTTTTACATCTGCTTACCATTGATTAAAGCAAATAAGGACGTCAGCCACCCCTACCTGAAACCACTGACAACAACATGATCATGTGGGGGATATTAATGAGGTGATAGAGATTGAATGAGATAGGTCAGATGCACACGACCAGAGAGCGGTTCTAAATCCATTTTTTTGGTTTCATTTGCAGCGGTTGTAGGCCTAAGAGATATGTGGAGGTTGAAACTTTGGTAATAATAGACCATACTCTTATTCTTCTAAGGTACAAGCAACTTCATTTGCAAAAGATTACATTTTTATGCCATGTGCCACAAGTCATCCCATAGAGAGTGTAGAGTTTTTGACTTGAGAGCCCTCTGACCTTTCATTCTTGTGAATAGTTATGCACTGCTGTGGTAGTAGGGGTGGTATGTGGAGAGTGAACGCATGAGAAAAATTGTGGTGGCCCACCTACCACAAAAGATCCTGTATTTTCTTAAAATACATTATGGTTAACCGACAGACAGAGCAAAGTAAAGTTTGCCAACATTTTTTTATAATTAGATCATTCTCACCTTTGGTCTGACACCCATTTGGTGATGCACTAGGGTCGTCTTTGAGGAAGAGATAGTAGCTCTGCTCTCAGTCATATGATCTGAGTAAGAATGGGAATCTTCTTGCAGTGGAGGCGGGGGGAAGAGTGAGCATTCCTCTGTGTGGTAATGGGACTCAGCTGAGCATAGGGTTGTGGGGGACAAAGAGGCATGTCAGTGAAGGGAAAAAAGTCAAGCAAAAATACTTTCCAAAGTCTTTTTCTAGGATGCGGTCATAGGTCTCCTGGTCCTAACGCTTACTGAGATTGAGAAAAGATTGATTGATTCTCAGCATGACATCAAGGACCCTTGCTAGCTCAAGAAGAACATTCACTTCTTCTTTTAGCTTTGAATTTATCATGGAGAAAATCATTCCATGAGTATCAGAATGTAAACATAACTACACATGCTTGTAACTCCTAAATGGGGACTACTTAAAATCCTTTTGCAATACACACAGTGCTTCTGCATAACATGTCCTATATAATATATCTGAAAGAAACAGGTTAGTGTTAGATTCCTTACCTTAAAATATCCCCAGGCGTCAGACTGGATCCGGAAAGTTTTGCGTAGCAGTACCCCTGCGCGTCAGTAAACGGCTTCGGCTCCGCGTCCGTCGTCAGCGTCGTTGGTGCCGGGATGACGTCGCCGGAGTACTTAGACGCCGCGCTCGCGCGCTGACGTCAGTTCTTCTTTTTTCCGCGCCAGCAAGCGCAGATCCGGAAAAAGCGGTACTCCTTAGTCACTTTTTGACTAACTTTTCGATCTTTTTGATCCTGTTTCGAGTCGTAAGACTGTCGATGCCGGTAGGGATGCCCGGGTTCAAGCCCTGTGCCGATTGCAACCGACTGATGTCGCTTACCGACCCCATCACCGGTACCTGTATTGCCTTGGGGCCGACCATGACGACAAGTCGTGCCCCGACTGCCGGGCCTTGACGTGGAAGGCTAGGTGGGAGCGGTCCCGTAAGCGCCTCGAGCTCCGGCAGTCGGCCCCGGTCCAAGTCGAGGAGGAGGTCGAAGGACCGGTCGTGGGGCCACAGTCATTGCAGCTCGGCGAGTCGACACCATTCGTCGGGCTCCAAGTCCTCAGGTAAGAGGCACAAGAAGTCGAAGAGATGACCTCGCTCTTCCGACTCCCCCTGACGCTCGCGCGATGCGGCCGGGGGTTCAGGCGACATTGCCCACGCTGCTCCATCGGAGCCGCAGGCGCCGCTGCCAGCTCCATACCCGCCGGTCCCTGGGCTGAACGCGACGCCGGAGGAGATCGGTGCCTTCCTCATGGCAATGAGGTTGCTCTCTCCTCCGTCGGGTCCCGCTGTGGTGCCTTCAGGCCCCGCGGCCCCGACTGGGATCCCTTTACGGCCGGGTGTTTCTGCCCCGTCGCCGTTGGGTGCTTCGGCCCCGATGCCAACGATGACTCCGGTCCTGACGCCGCAGGGCCCCACCGGATCCTAGTCAAGATCCGGGTCGCCGCTGGTCGACCTTACGACCCCTCCGACGGCGCCGACTCCCAGGGTGTCGCCCCCGATGCCGACCCGGGACGCCGTCATCTCCGGTCCCTCCCTCCGTCCGGATCCGGCGTCGAACCGGCGTCGCTCGACACCGCATTCTACGCCGAGAGAAGAGCAATTTTTCTATGATCCGGCCCCATCCTTTGAACCTGACTATCAGGAGATGGGAGGCGAGGGGGATTGGGAGGGGTCTGCGGACCCTCTGGCACGAGAGTGCCAGTTGTTTTAGGACTGGGCAGTGGATCTAGGGGAGGCCAGTGGTTTGGACACTTCGCCCGACACTGGCTTTGTCTCCCTTCCTCCCGTGGCTACGGAGGAGGGGGCTGCTTACAGCATGGTGCTGACTTGGGCGGCCAAGGCCTTGGGTCTTGAGCTCCCCGTCATGGCCGTGAGGACTAACCTCCTCACCGAGGTCCTTAAACCGCAGGGAAGCTCTTCGGAGCCTCTAATGCCGTTTAATGAGGCCCTTACTGACGTTCTGTTGGGCACGTGGTCCAGGCCCGCTACAGGTCCCCTTGTAGATCGGAACATGGCAAGGTGCCACGGCCCGGCCCCGGGTGACCCTAGCTTCCTGTCCACCCACCCCACCCCGAGAGCCTAGTTATCCAGGCCTCTAACTCCCAGACCGCATTCCCGACTGCACCACCTGATCGGGAATTCAAAAGGTATGAGCAGTTCGGTAAGAAGCTGTTCTCCTCACTTAGGGGCCGATTATGATAGCGGTTTTTCCGCATCCTCCCGGCCGGCGGAAGCCACCGCCGGCCCGGAGGATGAGGAAAAACCGCTGCGGAGCCTCCAAAGACCCACCGCCAAATTAGGATGGCTGGTGGGTCTGGAATTCCGTCCGCAGCTTTTCCACCGCGGTCGCCTTCTGACCGCGGCGGAAAAGCTCTAACATGGCTGGCGGTGTCTATCAGATACCGCCAGCCATATTAGGATGGTGGTGAATACATGCTATTCCACGGCGGCTTTTCTGCCGTGGAAAAGCATACAGACTTTCACTTCTGGGGCCCGTTGCGGGCCCCCTGGGAGAAGGGGGTGTGGGGGGTGCACATGGGGGGTACCTATGGGACCCCACTGCATTTGCGTGCACAAAGCGGCAGGCACTGCAAGGTGCCTGCTGCTTTGTGCATGCAATGCAATGCATTCATTTTTAACCTTGCGGCGGGTGCAGCTTGAAGCTGCACCCGCCGCAATGTTAAAGATAAAGGATGTGACGCCACCCTGGCGGTCACACCCTAATCTACTCGGAGGGAACGCCGCAGCCCCTGCGGACGTTCCCTCCTCCTCAGGGGTCGCGGACGGACTCAAGTCCGTCCGCGATCCTAATGACCCCCTTAGTTTGGGGTTGCGGTCGGGCAACACCGCTTGCCTTTTGGGCCGTTATACCCACTCTCTGAGGGACACGGTCGTGGACGTGCTGCCAGCTTGCCGGGAGGAGGCCCGGGTCAAACTCGCTCAAGCACTTGCGGAAGGGCGGGATGCAGGTATTCTATCCGATGTGGGCTGGATACCACGGACTCGCTGGGCAGGGCTATTTCCACGACGGTGGCGGTTCGCCGCCACGCCTGGCTGAGGTCTACCAACTTTTCGGCTGATGTCCAGAATTCCTTCATGGACATGCCGTTTGATGGCCGTCGCCTCTTTGGCGACAAGGCAGACAGTGCGCCTGAGCATTTCAAGGACTTCAGCGCTACGGCCAATTTCTTGGGCCTGTCAGGCCAGCGCCAGCAGACTTCTGCCTTTCGCTCCTTTCGTGGCCAAGGAAGGGGCGCCCCCTCACGTCCTGCCAGCCACATGCCGCAGACTAACATCCAGCGCGACAGCGGATGTGGTAACGGCCGTGGCGGTGCCAGGGGACAGCGGCGTGGTCAGTCCACATCCACCCCTGCAGCATCCACCTCAAAGCCTTCCTAGTCCGAGCTTTCAGGCCCATTCGACGCCAGTGGGGAAAGGGTTCGCCATCACCTCCTATACTGGCGCTCCATCACATCGGACAGGTGGGTGCTGCAAATCGTCCGAAGGGGCTACTCCCTTCCCTTCGAGGCGACCCCTCCAGCCATGCCACCGCAGTACCACCACGTATCGGGGGATCACTTGCAACTTCTGCAAGAGGAAGTTACGACCCTCTTGGCCAAGGGGGCCATCGAGCGCGTTCCTGGGCCAGAAGTAGGGTGTGGTTGTTACTCCTACTTTCTGGTTCCCAAGAAGGGCAAAGGGGACCTACGCCCTATCTTGGACCTGCGGATCATCAACGGCTTCCTCCGGAAGGAGAAGTTCAAGATGCTGACTTTGGCTCAGGTCTTAGCTGCCCTAGACCCAGGAGACTGGATGGTAGCGTTGGACTTGCAGGACGCATATTTTCACATCCCCGGCGTTGCCTGCGGTTCAGAAGGCCGCAAGCACTTTCAGTTTACTGTGCTCCCCTTCGACCTTACCAGCACCCCTCGGGTGTTCATGAAAGTGATGGCGGTGGTCGCAGCCCATCTGCACAGATTAGGGGCGTCAGTCTTCCCCTATCTCGACGACTTGTTGCTGAAGGCGGGCTCGCCCCAGACAGTCGTCAGCCACCTCCAGACTACGGCCGACCTCTTGCACCTGCTGGGGTTCTCCATCAGTGTGTCGAAGCGCACCTGTACCCCTCTCAGAAGCTCCTCTTCATCGGAGCGGTTCTGGACTAGGCGCAGTTTCAGGTTTATCCTCCCGAACAGCTGGTTCGGGATATTTAGGCTCTGATTCCGATCTTTGGGCCTTTATCCCGAGTCTCGGTCAGGTTGACGCTGCGGCTCCTGGGTCTGATGGCCTCCTGCATCTTTCTGGTGCATCACGCCTGGTGGCGGATGCGGGCTCTGCAGTGGGACCTGAAGTTTCAGTGGGCCCAGCATCAAGGCAACCTGTCCGACCACGTCCTGATCTTGGAGAGCTCTGCGAGACAGTTGCAGTGGTGGCTCACGGACCACGAATGGGTCAGCGGCAGATCCCTCTCCCTACCCCAACCGGAGCCCGTAGTAGTGACGGATGCGTCCCCCCTGGGCTGGGGGGGCCACATGGGAGAGGCGGAGATCAGAGGTCTATGGTCTCTGGCGGAGTCCTGGCTCCATATCAACCTTCTGGAGCTGCGGGCGATCTGACTTGCACTGAAGGCATTCCTTCCCTCTGTCCGGGGAAGTGTAGTGCAGGTGTTCACGGACAACACCACCGCCATGTGGTACTGCTACAAACAGGGCGGGGTGGGGTCGTGGACCCTTTGTCAGGAGACTCTGCGCCTCTGGCAATGGCTGGAACGCCAGGGCGGACGAACTCAGCCTCCGGTGCATGATGGATCACGAATGACGTCTGAACTCGGACGTGGCGCAAGTCCTCTTTTAGCGATGGGGAGAGCCTTGGTTAGATCTATTCGCCACGGAAGAGAAAGCGCAATGTCATCAGTTCTGCGCGTTGGAGACGCTTTTCGTCTATTGTACGCCTTTCCGCCTATACCACTTCTGCCCAGAGTGCTGAAGAAGATCAGGCGCGACCGGGCCCAAGTCATCCTTGTGGCTCCGGACTGGGCACGATGATACTGGTATCCCGAGCTACTCAGCATGTCAGTCGATCCCCCGATTTGCCTGACTCTTTAGGAGGACCTTCTGTCGCAGCAGCAGGGGACGGTCCTCTACCCGAACCTGTCCAGTCTCCACCTCCATGCGTGGCGATTGAGCGGCGACAGTTGAGGCCATTTGACTTGCCTCCTGAAGTCTGTAATGTCATTCTGGCAGCCAGGCGTCCCTCCACAAAATCGGTATATGCCTGCAGGTTGAACAAATTTGTGGCATGGTGCACGGCGAAGGCCATGGATCCCCTTTCTGCCCCCCTTTCAGAGGTTTTCCTCTTTCTTCTTTCCCTTGCCCAGCAGGGCTCTGCTCTGGGCACTGTCAATGGCTACCTCTCTGCCATTTCAGCCTTCTTAAGGCTTCCTGGTCAGCCTTCTCTTTTCAAGTCCCCTGTTGTAAATAGATTCTTGAAGGGCATCACTCACATGTTTCCTCCTGTTCCTTTCGTGATGCCTCAGTGCGACTTGAACCTTGTTCTGACTTATTTGATGTGCGCTCCTTTCGAGCCACTTCACAATTGCCCTCTTCGTCTTCTCACTCTTAAGACTGCCATCCTGGTTGCCATCACCTCTGCCAGGAGAGTGAGTGAGCTCCAGGCTCTTTCTTCCAAACCTCCTTTCCTTTCTGTCCATCCGAGCAAAGTTGTCTTGAGAACGCGTCCCTCTTTCCTGCCCAAGGTAGTCACAGCCTTCCACATCGGGCAGTCCATCACCTTACCCACCTTCTTTCCGCCTCCGCATCCCTCGAAAGTGAAAGAGAGGCTCCACCGTCTGGACCCAAAAGGTGATCTCTCATTCTATCTGGATCTCACACACCAGTTCCGGGTGGAGGACCAGCTCTTTGTTGGTTACGTGGGCGCTAAGAAGGGACGGGCGGTGCACAAATGGACCATCTCTCGGTCGGTTGTGTTGTGCATCAAGGTATGCTACTCTTTGGCTAAAAAGGAGCCTCCTGTTGGCTTGAGGGTCCATTCCACTCGGGCCACGGCGGCTACTACTGCCCTGGGTCGGGGAGACCCCTGGCAGGACATTGTTAGGCAGCTACGTGGGCCTCGCTGCACACGTTCGCTAGACACTACTGCCTGGACAGCTAAGTCTGGAGAGATGGCTTTTTCGGCCTTTGGTTCTCCAGGACTTTCTGATATGATCATTGGTTTGCAGGCCCACCACTGAGATTGGTATTGCTGGGGTATCTATTCTAAGGTAAGGAATCTAACACTAACCTGTTTCTTTCAGATGCACAAGTTACTAACCTTCGGTAACGATATATCTGTAAGAAACAGTAGTTAGTGTTAGATTCCTTACCGCCCCACCCATCCTCCCCGTTCTGCAAACCGATATCTAGGGTTAAGGTACATCCCTTTGAGGGCCCTAGTTTTATGGCACCAGTGTTGTTTTTTATCATGGCTCTGCGTTCCTGGCGCGGAAAAGCTGTGTTAAAGAACTGACGTCAGCGCGCGAGGGCGGCGTCTAAGTACTCCGGCGACGTCATCCCGACGCCGATGACGGACGCGGAGCCACAGACGACGCCTACCGATGCACAGGGGTACTGCTACGCAAAACTTTGCGGATCCAGTCTGACGCCTGGGGATATTCTAAGGTAAGGAATCTAACACTAACTACTGTTTCTTTATTCACCCAATCTTGCCTTCTTAGCCAATGGCAACTTGCATTTTTAACCAGTAGTTTTGCTTTCCATTTAGGAATTAATTCATGCATGCAGGCCACAAAATTCTCAATGGAAATCATTCCACTAAAAATACTGGAGGAGGGATAGCTGTCATTCATAGAAATTCCTTACCTACAGATGTTACTCTAGAATTTGCTACTCATGAATGCAAATCCCTTCTTGCCAAATGTTCCCATTACACTGTTGTTCTCATCATAACTTCTGCATACAAAACTGCGCCACCAAGTGCTGCATTTGCCTAACGCTGCATAGAATGTCTCAGAATCATTAAAACTTCCTAACCTCTGTGTACGTAGTGCAAAACCTAAATTTATCCTCTGAGAAGCCTGGATTGTGTTTTGCTAGCAGCCTGCTATCCACTCTGCAATCTCTGAATCTTATTATTGATCTCTGACCCTCCCCAAAAAGCTGGATACACACCTTAAGCAATATGTGCCTTTTCCTGCCATATTTTATCCTCTGTTTCTCTTCTCCCCCAATGACGTCCACTGCCAATATTCTTTAAAAAAAAAACAACTATATGTTCATTGAAAAAAATGGAACCTATTCCTTACTTAATAAACAAAGGATCACAGTCCAGCAGTTCCACCATTAGCTAACACCCATCGTTGACCTCATTGTCCGATTCAAGAACTCCACAACTTAACATAATGCTTGAAACCCAGTTGGATGACACCAGAAATAAAATGGCAAATCATGTAAGAAATGTCTGTTAGCACAGCAAAAAAGATAAAAATCTGAAATATCATTGATGAATCCATAACGCCATGATGAGAAAAGTTGAGTTAACAGAGGATGTACGTAGCTCAGCAGGATGAAACATCTAGCTATGGAGCATCTTTCTAGGAATAACTTGCATCTGAGAACACTGTGCAGTTACAAGTGAGGATTTTGTATTTATCAGGGAAACCCTCTATGGGGAGAGTCATCTCCTAGTCATGATGCTGTGACGAAGATGAGGTCAAGGCAATTACATTAATTAGCTGAAAGTTCTTGTGGTACTGTTTCTTACTGATGAATCCTGCATTGATGAGGATGCCTGTGAGCTAGATGTCGGCTGATGGATATTATAGAGGGCTGGACAGATATTGAGTTAAGGCAACAGTATGAGGAGGGGGCAGAGGCAATACAGAGTGAATGATTGAATGTTCCTGAAATAGGGATAGTAGAGGTTTACCATGAATAGGAGTGCAGTGTGTCCAAATGCATTGTAGACGGATAGATTATGATGCTACAGAAAAAACGGGGGAATTAGAGATATAGAGCAACTGTTTTTGGAAAGACGGAGAAGGGACAAGCTGAGAAGGAGAGCTGATTGATAAGGATGAGAGATGAGAGTCAGGACGAATGGTGGGTAGGGTAAAGTGGGATTCAGAGAACTGAAGGCCAAGATTGAGGTGCAAAGGGGGGAGTAAGGTGTTAAGAAAGAGGAGATAAGAGGTGAGTAAAAGGAGTGGAGAAGAGTTTATGGAGAAAAGAAGGTACAGGTGGTTGTGGGTCTGGTGGGGGTGAGAGGTAATGTGTGATACAAATTTCCGATTTGAGAGAGGGGAATAAGGATGGGGGAACAACTTGTAAATAACCCAGCATTTATGTTAAGAGCCCTTGTTTCACACTGCTGGACGCATCGGACGAGCTGACCTGAGAGAAGAGGAGACCAGACACTCCAGTGAGGTGCGATGAGTGTGGGCAGGGAGTTTGGGGCGGTGCGGGCCGGGCGCGCTCCTGCTGCACAGGCTTGGACCCCATCTAGTATACCAGACCGTGGGGGCCGCTTTTGTGGTAGGCGTTGTAGTTAGGCCCGAGCCACGGCAGCTCCCGATTGCGCTGAACCACTGATGTGCTGCGGTGCTAAATTAGACACCTGGGTGAGTGAGGGAACTGAGTGGGCCTCTGCCTCCCCTCTCACGCATCCCGCGCTCAAGTGATGGGCGCGGGGACCGATTTGGGAACACGAGTGCCACACGTTCCGAGCCTGCTCTGATGATAATTGGTATGGTTGCAGGTTCTCCCCCCCATTAAGGCACGCAATGCACACTCTATTGCGACACAGGCCTGGGACCATACTAAACCCTGCACAATACACAGCTAATGCAGTAGATACAGCAGTCTGAGCCACACAAATATAAGAGAGAACACTGTAGTAGTGCTGTTATCCTGTATTGGACCCACTTCGTCTAAGCCTTCCATTACTATCTTCTGTATATACAACTACCGTTACAATGGGGAAGACAGACCCCAAACAGGCGAAGCTTCCTTTTGAAAACAAACGCCTAACCCGGACAAATGATGCTGGCCCTTGAGCAGGACACTGCCCAAGGTTCCAAAGAACACATGGAACAACAGGAGGAAGACATACTCGCTATCTTGCTGGACATGCGATCCAGTTTCAAAACAGTGTACAACAAGCCATAAGTCAAAACCTAATTGGGAGGTTGATGTGGGTGGGGGGTATAACATAGTATATTCAGGCGCATGGTCCTTAACTGCACAGCATATACATGAAGTGAAAAGTACCTTGGTTTCTCCTAAGGATTATTTTAGCTTCTATTTTTCACTAAGTGTAAAATACGGTAATACTGTATATTTTTTAATTTATGGTGTTCTATTGTTACGCTTATCTTAGAGGTACACATAACATACACCTTATTTTCTGAGAAATGACAGACCAAATTCCTCACTTGGAACGTCTGTGGGCTTAATGATTTTAAGAAAGCAGGGTTGATACACACATATTTAAGTATGCACCGCATAGACGTATGCTTCCTCGAAGAAACTCATCTGAACTACGACTCTGACCCTAAACTAAAGAATAGATATTGGGGGGAGATACACTCGACTTCATACGACCTCATACTCTAATTACGCATGGGGAGTCTCGATATTGATCAGGTGTGGCCTTGGTTGGTCAACCACACATATACAGATAGACCATGAGCGAAGGTATATCATCTTAACAGGTACCCTTATGACAACTAAGGTCACCTTAGTGGCAATATATGGCCCAAATGTGGATGACCCACAATTCTTTCTCACTGTATGGGCTAAGATAGCGGCACTGGGAGGAGACACAATTCTTTTGGGGAGGGGACTTCAATGTCACTCTAAACAATGACTGGGATAGAGTCTGTGCCGCTCGCAACTCACAAATCAAGGCAACCATAAAACTAAATAATATTATGCTTGAGCACAGTCTTACAGATATCTGGCGCAGCAGGAACCCAATCTGTATTATCCCTGTGCACTCGTTTTGTATAAAGAGCCACATGGCGAAGGCAACTTAATCATTAACATTTCTTCAACCTTATTGACTCCTGCACAAGAAAAACTGTTAAATAAGGGTACGACATTTGTCCCAACCTACAGATCATCCTTGGGGGAAAACTGAAATTGCTTTGTTTACATTTTTTTGGTCTTTAAAATTGAGGTTCTTTTTTAAGGATACTCCCACAGTAGTTAGTGAAGACAGTTGGGACAAGGATTTCAAGCCAAAAAGCACATTTTGTGCTCCAATATCCCATAAGACCATTGAAGCCTTTGAAAGGTCTGTGCAGAGAATTCCATTTTCCAAACCAACCAAAACTAATTTATCTATCAAAGAGTGGAAGACGTTAAAATATCTCAGTCTTGGTAAAAATTTACCATTTCAAAAGGCCGATAAGGGAGGTGCCCTTATCGTTATGGACACTGACTTTTATATCAACAGTGTGAATAATCATGTTGCCAATGTAAACATTTATTTACCTCTGGAACAAGACCCCACACAAGAATATCAATCTATTCTACAGAAAATCATTGATCACGCAAAGGAAATGAACTGGATTAGTGACAAAACCAAAAGATTTTTGAAGTGAAATATCCCAGAAGACCGCAACTGTATATGTTGCCGAAAATTCATAAGGATCCTGTTAATCCTCCATTTAGTCCTATCGTCTCGGCCTGTGGCTCCATCTCGGAACCGATAGGAAAATTTGTAGACAAATTTTTACAGCCCATCGTACAAAAATGCGTCACCTACATCAAGGACACAACGGCTTTTCTGAAACTATTGAATTCCATTCAATATGAAGAAGGTTCCACCTATTTGTTATGCACTATAGATGTAATATCTTTATATACATCGATACCGCATAGTGAGGGGATTGAAGCACTGGAATGGAGCTTACTACAGAGTGATATGGATGAATCACAACAAGTATTTATTCTGGAACTGATGCAATTTGCTTTATTCTACAGTTATTTTGAGTGCCAAGGAAAATTTTTCAATCAGTGTAATGGAACATCCATGGGCTTTGGGGGGGTGCCCTCATAAGCCAATATTTATATGCACAAATTTGAATGCGATCACATTTTGAACAATCCCATCTGGACAAGCGGCTTAATGTTGTTTAAGCGCTATATAGACGATATATTCCTGATTTGGAAAGGGGAAAAGGCAGAATTGGAACATAACATTGAAGTGTTAAACACGCACAATGAGAGGATTAAATTCACACACACCATAGAGGAGTCATCTATAGCTTTTCTAGATCTCAAAGTCACATTATGTAACAACAATTTGAGCACCAAAGTGCACATAAAACAAACTGACCGAAATTCGTGTTTACTATTCCAAAGCTTTCACCCTGAGACACTCAAAAAGCATCTACCTACATCTCAATTTACCAGACTAAAATGTATAACCACTCATGAATCTGATTTACACACATCGTTTGAGACACAAACTCAGAAATACCGCACTAGGGTTATCCAGAAACGATTTTGAAGGAATCCTTAGATAAAGTCAAAGCAAAATCCAGGAAAACGTTACTTGAAGCAAAAGTTCCAGTAAATACGACTAAAACTGTATGTGTGTTAAAATATTCTACGGAAGCAGTACGAATCAAGCGAATTTTAAACCAACATTGGTCATTAATTTCAGGAGAACCTGACTTGAAAGAGTTATACAGTGAGAGAATCACGTTTGCATTCAAAAGATCACGTAACTTAAAAGAAATTTTGAACAATCCTAGCAAAGAAAAAATATCACACAAAGGAATGTCTAGATGTCAAAACTGCGTTCACTGCGGTAATATGCTATTAGGCAACCAGTTTACTCATCCCACTAAAGGATATCAAATTGAATTACAGCATTCAGCCACATGCGGCACTAAGAACATCATATATGCGATAAAGTGCCCTTGTGGCAAAGTATACGTGGGTCAAACTGAACGGAAACTAAAAGTGCAAATTACAGAGCACAAAAGTAACATCATACTTTCAAATACAAAATCTACTGTGGCTAATCATTGGATGGAGGCATGTCACCAAATCTCACAATTGAGATGTACGATTCTAGAGGTGGTTAAACAACGCCGCGACATGGATCCCAGTAAACAAAGATTACAGGCAGAGTTCTTTTGGATTAAGAAGCTTAACTCCCTCCAACCGGTTGGGATGAATGACAGGATTGAATATACTTGCTTCTTATAAAACTATTGATTATGTATAGCATTGGCAGATGGACTGCTCTTTACCCAGGGTCCTTTATTGAGCATTATGATAATGTGACTTGTTGATTTTATTCACTGCAATGCGAATTGTGCAACTTAAAATTGTTTGCGATGTGCAACATATTGCTGGTATTATCGATCTTGTTATGTTTTGACAACGAGTGTTCGTGATGAAAATGTACAATTTTTGCATTCTCCGCTTTATTCATTTTTATTTATTTTATTATTTTGATGTTGGTTTCACTGTGATTACGACGCATTTCGCGCTGTTTGCATGCATATGTTTATTCATTCTCTATTTGGTATGATGTTGTTATGGCAGCCGTACTTTGAACTTTATTCAAACCCAAGTTGTTCGCATTCCAGCTAGTTTGCTTTCGGTGAAGCCGATATACTCATGTCATGTGACCCGCGTCACATGCAAAGTTCCTGGTGCGCTATTGGTTAAATGTTCAGTGAGGTAGTTTAACATGGCTCCCGAGGCGTTTACGGAGACGCTGTGTTCCCAGTCTTTAAGTAAGTTTAAAATTATGCTTTTAGGTTGCGGCATGTTATCGAGTGTATTTCACTTCCAACTGGTATGTTCTGCTGCGTCATACTGATGTTTAGTGTTTGCACGGAGTAGTGCGGTGAACTCACAGTGTATTTCGGTGATTACTGACTCTATCTCAGCCACCGTATATCCCGATTTTCACGCTGTCAGACAATCTTAAGCTTGCTTTTGGTGAGTTCATACATGTTACTGTGAACATGCAAGTTATACCGCAGGTAACTAACCTGGTCCTGTATGATTTCCTTATAGAACCCTGAGGAAGGGTCCTTTTGGTTTGACCCGAAATGCATTGGGTTTTCGGAAGATTGGGAAAATGATGAAAACATCATAAGATGAATATTATGAATGTTTGGAATATGAAAATAAACGTTTGAACTACTACAAAAAGTGGAGTATTGTTTGGATTACAACCAGTTTTGAAACTTAAAGGAACAATCGGTTCCACACGTCACTGAGCGCACATCTTCGTGAGGGGAGCTTCTTCTCACTCTACGTTACTGTTGCAGCAGGAACCCAACCGTGAGGGAGGGAACATGTACCACTTTGCACCATAATGCATGGTCCAGGATAGACTACTGGCTAGTCACATGCAATATTGCGTCCTGGACCATAGACACACTACACCTCGCATGCACCCTATCCGACCACGCCCCAGTGGTGCTACACTGGAAGCTACCACAAACATTACCCTACGCATTCAGCTGGCGCTAGCCACCACATGCACTCTTTGATACCGCATTCAGAGAAGAGATTAGAACTGACATTACACAATATTTCTCCACTAATGAAGGTTCGGTGGACTCCTCCTCTACGCTATGGGAGGCGTTCAAGGTAGTGATTCGAGGGGTTTGCATTTACAAACATCAGGGGCGTTGACTTCCATTCTGTCTCCCATAGTAAAACTTGAGCAAGAAATCAAATCCACGGAACAATTGTTCTTCCAGACTAGAGAACCTATGCACCTGGCCACCCTCAGGGGGAAAATTTCAGATTTTGAAGAAGAGGCAGATAGGGAGACCCGATTCTTAGGGAAGCATTCAAGAGCATGCAGTTATGGGGAGGGCGATAGGCCTGGCAATACTCTTGCTAAAGCACTCAGCCAGCGCACTTCTCCTTCCTTTATAGCCGAGTTTTGGACGAGGACACTTCCCCATCAGAGGTCAAGAGGCTACACAAATATTTCACTAAATATAATTTCACATTATATACGGCAACGTAGAGTACACCCCACCCGACCTTGGTGAATATTTAGAATCAATTGAACTACTCTGGTTGAGTGACGCCTGCAAAGCTTACCTGGACGAAGCTTTTTCAATAGAAGACATCACACAAGTTATTAGCAGCTTACCTGGCGAAAAAGCGCTGGGGCTAAATGGCCTGACTACCCAATTTTATAAGATTTATGCTGAGGAACTGACACCTAGGCTGTTTGATGTTTCTCAGGAGTTGCTAGAGATAGGAATCCTCCCGCCGACTATGTGTGAGTCAGCAAGTTTAAAACAGACAAGGCATCTAATCTATTTGACTCATATAGACCCCTGTCTTTAATCAATGTAGACGCAAAGATCCTAGCCAAACCAATAGCTAATAGACTACAGCCGCTATTACTGCTCATTGCCAGGCCAGACCAATCAGGATTCATCCCGGGTAGGTCAACAGCCTACAATCTACACACATTCTTCACTACGGTACACCAAATTGACCCCCGATTACCTGCCGTAGCAGTGTTAGTTGATGCAACAAAGGCGTTTGATTCCTTGGAGTGGCCTTTCTTGTCTACTTTTCTAACTAGATTGGGATTTAGTCCCAGTTTTATCAAACTAATAAGCCTGTCCAATAGTACACCCACAGCCCGACTCAGAGCAAATAATCTAGTATCGGAACCATTCTATATAACTCGTAGAACTAGGCAGGAATGCCAGCTTCACCACTGCTGTTCGCAGTGGCAATGGAGCCCCTAGAAGCCAGAATTCGTCAGCACCACACCACACGGGGTCTGGGATTCACAGACAGGAGTCTTATAATATCAATGTATGCAAATGACAAAACAGTATATAGTCACAAACCAGATGAAAACCTTAACCCCGTGCTGAAAGAAGTCCTTCGTTATAGAGAGATGACTGGCATACAGATTAACTGGTCAAACTCCTCTATTTTGCCGCTGACTGATGCCCCGCTGGAAACCAACTTGGAATTCCCGCTTAAATGAGCTGATGGTGCTGTTAAGTACCTAGGTGTGTGGTTGAGCAGAGACTTGCAGGAAATATGGAGAATGACCTCTGGCAAGTTACTGGACTGGGTGGAATGCAAGTCAAAACTTTAAGCTGCCCTGCCTTTGTCACTGGCTGGCAGAATTGCTATCACCAAGATGATAGTTCTTCCTAACTTTTTATACCTATTTGTTAATATATGCATACCTTCAACCAAGGCTTTTTTAAATTCCCTACGCTCTATTGTAATTGCCTTAATTTGAGCTCGTAAACGACGTAGCCTGAGCTGGGACCTGCTAACACGCCCACTATCCGGGGGTGGAATGGGTGCACCTGACTCCAAACTCTATGCACTGTGTGTGCAAGCTCAATTCCTTCACTTTTGGGTACATCCCATCCCATTCCAGCGGCCATTGAAAGAGATGTAGCTGATCCCACCCCTCTACATGTAGCTGTCTATAAACCATATCACGGATTGGTGTCAGTACAACGCGATGTATTACAACGCGTTCCGTTACAACGCGATTTTTACATCGCAAATACCATTACAATGCATGCCATTACAACGCATGGCATTACATAGCAGATACTTTTACAACGCATGGCATTACATCGTAAGTATAGGTAAGTATATCTTTTTTTTAAAAAAAATGTAATAAAGTTAATTAAATTAATTTAAAATAATAAAAATAATATAACATTTTTAAAACAGTAATTAATTTAATTATAGTAATTTAATTAATATTAAAATTGATAATAATTTAATATATTTAAAATAATATAATTAATTAAATATAAAAAATTTATAAATAGTAAATAATATAATGTAATTAATTACAATAAAGATAATTATAATTTAATTAAATTATAAATAATACATAATATAATTATATTTTATATAATTAAAAGAATTTAATCAATTAAACATTTTTAAATAATATAATTTAATTATAATCGTTTATTAATACAATTAAATTAATAATTGTAAATATAGTTATAAATGTAATTAAATTAAATAAAATTAATTTAATTAATTTAATTTATATAAAGTCGTAATACCCCTGTACCCCCAAAAACAAACCCAGCCCTAAAACATAAAAACACCCCTGTACCCCAAAACCCAAACCCTGCCCTAAAACCTAAAAACACCCCTGTACCCCAAAACCCAAACCCTGCCCTAAAACCTAAAAACACCCCTGTACCCCAAAACCCAAACCCTGCCCTAAAACCTAAAAAAACCCCTGTACCCCAAAACCCAAACCCTGCTCTAAAACCTAAAAACACCCCTGTACCCCAAAACCCAAACACTACCCTAAAACCTAAAAACACCCCTGTACCCCAAAACCCAAACACTACCCTAAAACCTAAAAACACCCCTGTACCCCAAAACCCAAACCCTGCCCTAAAACCTAAAAACACCCCTGTACCCCAAAACCCAAACACTGCCCTAAAACCTAAAAACACCCCTGTACCCCAAAACTCAAACCCTGCCCAAAAACCTAAAAACACCCCTGTACCCCAAAACCCAAACCCTGCCCTAAAACCTAAAAACACCCCTGTACCCCAAAACCCAAACCCTGCCCTAAAACCTAAAAACACCCCTGTACCCCAAAACCCAAACCCTGCCCTAAAACCTAAAAACACCCCTGTACCCCAAAACCCAAACACTGCCCTAAAACCTAAAAACACCCCTGTACCCCAAAACCCAAACACTGCCCTAAAACCTAAAAACACCCCTGTACCCCAAAACCCAAACACTGCCCTAAAACCAAAAAATACCCAAAAACCCCAAAACATATACATCAGTACCCCAAAACATATACTCCTATACTCTTACTTATTTTAAAAAATACTTAAATTAATATATTTAATTTATAATATTTAAAAACGAAATAAATATTTTTTTATAATTAATAATAATTAAATCAATTATAAAATATTAAATAAAATTTTAAAAAAAATTAAATACTTACCAATACTTACGATGTAATGGTATGCGTTGTAATAGCATCTGCTATGTAATGCCATGCGTTGTAATGGCATGCATTGTAATGGTATTTGCGATGTAATAGCTGCGTTGTAACAGCATTACGTTGTAAAAGATGCGTTGTAGCAGTAACACACCCCATATCACAGATCAGCAAACAAAATAAATACAGTTGAGACCTTGCGTTGGGCCTGGGAAGGTTTAAGGAAAGGTGTCGGGACACCATTACTTTACGCGCCCTCCACTTCGGTTGCACACCACTCTCATTTTCCCTTCCTTAATGATAAGGGTTCCATAGCACGGGCACGCAGCATGGGCATTTCTACATTAGGGGACCTGTACCCACAGGACACCTTTTTAGATCAGCCACAACAACAGGAAGACACTCAAATTCCACTCCTGAACTTATTCCTATATTTCCAACTCCGAGCCACTTGCAAGACAATGCACTCGACTTTCCCAGCCCCCCTGACAAAATTAAGCCGCTAGAACATCTATTAACTACACCATCACCTCGTAGATTAATTACTAAATTGTACAACCTCACACAAACAAACACCTCTTGGGTTGCCCCCAAGGCACTAACACAATGGAGAAATGACCTAGAAGAACAGCCCTCAGACAAGCAATGATTATTTTGTTGCTCACAGCTGAGATATTTATCCCCGAGCTATAAGCTGAGACTTATCCATTTCATATTCATACATAGGATGTATCGCACCACCAGGCAGTTACACAAACTGGGGTTACGTCCTGATTCGCGCTGCGTGGAAATGCAAATGTGAAGCAGCTGCCTTTCTGCATGTTGCGTGGAGTTGCCCACCCATTGCTGAATTTTGGAAAGAGGTGTGTGATACTATTCAAGCTGTCACTGGTGTGTTGCTGGAATATACCCTACTGGTGGCACTGCTGGGTTATGTGGGGGAAATCTCACCTGAGAAACGCTGTTTGGTAGCCATGATGCTACCACTCGCAAAGTGCAGACTGGCCATACACTGGGGTGCCCCTAGAGCCCCCTGAATGGCTGCATGGGTGCAAGATATTGTTTACTGTCAGGAGCAGCTGGCAGCATTCTGGGACCTTATGCTGACAGCATCTCGCCCGAAGGACATATAGGAACCTTTCAACACCTGGCTCAGAGGACATGATTTCGACTTCCCGGATGACACTAGTCCAGTGCCAGTTGTCTCCCCGTCCAGATCGCCCCAATACCCGCCTAAACACTCACCACTTTGCACAAATGTCCCTCACATATATGGGTCTGCTTAGCTCGAAACAAGTGATAAGGTCAATCATAGCCACCCTTCCCTTCCCCATTTAATGAGCCTAGAATCGATATGTTTATTTAGCCCACACCTGACATTGTTATGTTCCAGTCAATTTAACTGTGAGAATTGTGATAATGTATTATACAGATGTACCTTTTTACCTCCAAAAGGACAAAATGCACTGGAGCAGTGAACCTGATTTTTATTCAGTATTGGTGTTTCAAAATTATTATAATGAAACTCGGAACAATGCTGTGTAGTGTTAACATGTAAATGTACCAATGTTATATATATGCCTGAACAAAATTTCAATAAAAAAAGAGCCATTGTTTCACTTGTAGAACCCTCTTTCACTTGGTGTTGTCCTGCTGCTTGATTTTCAGATGTCTCACACCTTCCGGAAGTACGGACCCGGCGTGCGGTACATAAAGTTTCAACACGGTGGACAAGACACCCAGTGGTGGGCAGGCTGGTACGGGGTGCGAGTGACCTGCAGCAGCCTGGTGATCGAGCCGCCGAGTGTTAAAGTTTCAACACAGTGGACGAGACACCCAGTTTTAGGCAGGCTAGTACGGGGTGCGAGTGACCTGCAGAAGCCTGGTGATCGAGCCACCGGGTCCTAATGGACAGTAAAGAGAGAGGTTTGGAAAGGATCTCTTCTATGCACAGTGCGACCACAGAGGAGAAGACCACAACTTTACGGAAGGCGGGGACCACTCTTCTGGTCCTTGGGTTCATGCAGATGACACATTTTCTCCCTGGATAGGATTGGCGGAGATCATATGTATTTATTTTGCTGACACATTTCCAGAAAAGAAAGCACTGGTATAGAGGGCTGCCAGCTCTCTGGGTTTTTATTGACAATATCAGCAAATATCCGTTTTTCTCTTTATGATTTTAGAAATTTCTATTCGTTTCCGTTTTAACCTGCTCAGATTCTTGTACTGTCTGTTCAGCAAATCATATGATTTGTTTAATGCCTCAAAGCTGAAGCCTGATTTATAAAACTAAACACTGACTCAGCGCCCATTAGGCTGCACAAACCTCGCTCAATGCCCTTCACTGACTAACAACCTCTTGACTGCCATGCCCTGTCTTCATTTTTCATTGCATTCCTTTTAGAATTTAACTTGAACTACCTTACCAAATAAATATACAGCCACTACCTCTACTAACACTGTTAACCCAGTACAATGTAAAAATATAGGCTATAAAAAGCAATAGGAACTCATCTCCCAACTAGTGGGCAGGGTCAAATTATTGTTCTAACTCCAACTTGAGCACTGATGGGACAAAGACTTGATGCTGAGATTTTCTGCTGGTCCAACGAAATGATCTGTGATACGATAATCTGCTGACATCTGCAGTGAACTGAAGGGCTTGTGTTCGAATCCTAGCAAGGCCTATCCGGCCTTCCATCCTACTGAGATCGGTAAATTGAGGACCATTAAATTAGGTATTAGTAACATTTGTTTAAAAAAAAGCACACACACCAGGAAATGGAACAAGTGTGAAATATAGCACAGTTTAATTAAAAAAAGTTATCATGAACATATTTCTGTAGGCAAAATAATTCTTTCTTTTTTTTATTGTGGTGGTCTATTGTTTGGTAGTCACAAACAACCACACTGCCAAACAACTCCTGTTCTTCAGTGTTTTATGTACTGTACAGTTTTATTTTCTAGAACAAACACAATAGTTCTGTGGGTCAAATTTACCCAGAAATCTACCCCAAACAACCGTTTTCCTGGGTATAGTAGTGTACTATTAAATGATTCACAAGGCCCACTACAGTTTGCAAACTGCAATGTATTATTCATCAACATTGAACAGCATATATCAAATTCTGTAGTAGGGGATCTCTGTGTATAGTCATAATCTAGTGAATAATCCCGCCCATGTGCGTGGACCCCGGAGCAATCAAAAATAATCTCTTCAGTCGTCAAAAATTGCAGACCTGCACAGACACTTAAGAGAGAATTTAACCCCTTCGATGCTCATGACGAGCTCAGCTCGTCATGAGGCACAGTGGAGCTGTGCTTATGACGAGCTGAGCTCGTCATGAACAATGGATTTCAAAGCCTCTGAGCACAGAGGGGGAATTGCTGCAGCAGTGATGGTGTTAAAGACAGATAATGCAGCCTATATCCACAGGCTACACTGTCCAGTACTTCAACTAGAAATTCCACCCAAAACCCACAAACAGCACAGCCTGACCAGTGTTTTCCACAGAGAAAATCCTTCCCCTACCAGCAGAGGCCTCTGGAATGATAGAGAAAGTGGTGGACAGACAAGCCCCATAGGCTGCCATTATGTGGCTCAGAACAGGATACTGTGCCTTTAAGAGAACCTTCCAGTACTCTCTCAGTATCCCAGAATGCACAGCAGGTCCCTTTTACTTTCAGTTCTTTTTTCCGGCTCCTGCTAGCAGGACCCTGGAGCATTGAGCTCTCCCTTTCTAGGGTTTCTTTACAAAGTGTTTTCATTTTTCAAGAGTTTGAGTGCTTTCATTTGAAGTACTTTGGTGCATTCTTTCTTGTGTGTGTCTTTCAGCACTCTTTTATTTGTCACAATGCCTGCTTTGTTTGACAAATGCCCAAGGAAGAAGGCCAAGTCGGACCCACATGAGGTGTGCATCATCTGCCTTCCCTCTTCTCATGTTCCGGAGGAGTGTGACATTTGCCAGTCCTTCTCCGGCAGGACCCTGAGAGACAGGATGAAGATCAGGCTCCAGGGCCTGGAAGATAGAAGACTGAAGGCACAAGGTGGGTCTGGGCATACTTCATCTGCCCATGCTGAGGCCTCTGGAGGGCTCTCCAGGGGCAGGATGACCAGCAAACGTCCATGTTCTCCGCCGGCGTCAATAGCACCGACGACGGCATCAAGAGGGATGACTGCAGTCTGTTCCCCGTCTCCCCAGGGCTCTGGATCGAGGCGACGTCGACGTTCGGCGTCGAGGGACCTGACTAGACCGCCGTCGTCGTCGAGTCATCGACGTCGAGAGGCCCGGCGTCGGCGCTCGCCGTTGAGGCGACACCACCGTTCGCCATCGGCGAAGAGGAGGAGGTCTGCGTCGAGGGGATCCTTGGTGTCGAGGAGGATGTCGAAGAGGCGTTCGCCGTCGAGGAGGCGTTCGCCGACGAGGAGGCGTTCGCCGTCGAGACGGAGACGTTCGCCATCGAGACGGAGGTGTTTGCCGTCGAGACGAGGGCGTACGACGTCGAGGGAACGTCGGTCGCTGTTGAGGCGGCATTCTTCAACGCCAAAAAAGAAGCGCAGAAGGAGTTCGGACGCCAGGCGGTCCGCTGGGACGCGCAGACGTGGGCCGACAAGCTCTGCCTCGCCATCGCCTCCGCCTAAGAAGAGAAGGGAGTCACAGGGCTCTGTGTCCTCCGAGGTATATACACCTCCTAAGCCGAGGACACCTACCCCTCCTCCTCCGTTGCCCAAGGATCCCCCGCCGCGGAATCCTACTCCGCCTCAGCTTCCACCGCCCCCTCCTCATTTGCATCCTCTGCTGCCTTCTTCTGGACCGCCGGTGGTTCCGCCGAGGACGGCTTCACTGCCATGGTACCCGACGCCGCCTAAGGGGACTCCTCAGCTGAGGAGCCCGGTCAGTCCGAAGTCTCCTGCTCCTGTGAGGCCGGTGGAGCGTCCGAAGCCGAGGAGATCGCGTTCTCGCTCCGACCGCAGGGGGAGATCGCGTAGTCGTCACCGGTCGTCGACATGATCAAGACGACGCCATAGGAGGCGCCGGTCCAGATCCCACACAAACTCTTATGAGACCAGGGAGTACTCGCCGACTTTGTCGGAATCCCCGGGAACGAGGGTGTCGCCTGTAGACGACATCGTCTCTTTCCAAGACGTTCTGCTGAGGGGTGCGGCCAAGTTGGGCATCACTGTGACGGTGCCTACGCCCACGACGTCCGTGATTTTTGAGACGCTACATAGAAAACACATGTCTCGACCGTTGCTGCCTCTAGTACCAGGACCTTTCTTGGGATGGATCCGACACCGGACTCGGTCATAGTGACAGCGGCTAGGAAGCAGCATGCCACCACCCCGTCGTCTACACTGCCTCCTGATAAGGAGAGCCGCTGGATAGACTCGGCTGGCAGGAAGGTCTGTGGGACAGCATCTACCACAATGAAGGCGGCCAGTGCCGCGGCGTTGCTAGGGCGATACGATCGGGCCCTATGGGAGTCCCTCCAGCAATTCGCTGAGCTCCTTCCTCGAGAGAAGAAAGAGGACTTTCAGGAGATTCTGAATGAGGGGATGTTGGTGTATAACCAACTCATCAGCGCGGCTGCTGATGTGTCTCTTCTGGCGGCGCATGGGTACTACCATGGTATCCACCAACGGCGCCACGCTTGGCTTCGCCTTACATCTCTCAAACCAGAGGCTCAACAGCGGGTGGCCAACCTACCTTTCTCGTGGGAAACCCTGTTTGGCAAGCATGCGGACGACGAGATGGCCCGCATGAAAGCGGAGGCCGAGACCCTGACGGCTGTCGGGTTGGAAAAGCCCAAGGAGAAGAAGACCTACCGCCCTTTCCAGAGATGGTTCGGGTCGTAAGGCAGAGGGTGAGGACAGGCTTCGGGACAGCAGCAACAACAGCAGCAGCAGTTCCGGAGGCCCTTCCAGAAGCGCCAGAAGGGCAGAGGCGGCGAGCAGTCCGCAGCAGCGAACAAAGGCCCGGCCGGGTCTAGGCCCTGAGCGGTTACTTCCCCTGCATCCCTTACCCACTCCGGTGGGGGGAAGCGTTCAATTTTTTCTGGCAGAGTGGAGAAAAATTACTCAGGACAATTGGGTGCTGAATATTGTTTTCAATGGATACAGTCTTCGGTTCACCAGTCCGCCTCCAGCAATTCCACCGGTCAGCTTGCAGTTTCAGCTGCGCGAGCTCCAGGCGGAGGCCGATACCCTGTTGAGGAAAAGGGCGATAGAAGACGTACCTCTGTCTCAAAGGGGAAGAGGTCTGTACTCACGGTTCTTTCTGGTTCGCAAGAAGGACAAGAACGAGTTTAGGCCCATTCTGGATTTGCTACAAGCAAACAAGTGGATTCGCAGAGAGAAATTTCGCATGCTGTCGTTGCATCAGATTTATCCTCAGCTGCAACAGGGAGACTGGCTATGTGCTATAGACCTACAGGATGCTTACTTCCATGTGCCCATTGCACAGAAACACAGGAAGTTCCTGCGATTCCAAGTTGGCGCCAATCATTATCAGTACACAGTACTGCCATTCGGGCTGAAGTCTTTGCCCAGAACATTCTCGAAGTGCATGGCAGTGGTAGCGGCACACCTGAGGAAGAACAAGGTGTTCGTCTACCCATACCTGGATGATTGGTTGATCAAGGCCTCCTCATTCTCTGAAGCTCAAGTGCACTTCCAGCAGGCGTGTGTTCTCTTGAACAAACTGGGGTTGCACATCAGCATGTCCAAGTCTGTCACGACTCCGGTCCAGTGCATACAGTACTTGGGAGCCTCCATCAATACGCTGTCAGCAAGCGTGTCTCCTTCGGAAGAGAGACGATTATCACTCCTTTGGAGGTCTCAGGCTCTTGTGGCCGCTCCATCTACAACAGTGAGGACGGTGTCTTCTCTACTGGGGTCGATGGCCTCTTGTATCTTCCTCACGCCACACGCACGGCTGCACATGAGACCATTGCAGGAGTGCTTGGAGGATCAGTGGGATCAGAGAAAAGGGTCTTGGGACGACAAGATACGACTGTCTCTGCATGCTCTTTTGTCTCTGAAGTGGTGGTGTTCAGCTGAGAATCTCCTCAGAGGGGTTCCCTTCCACAAGGACATTCCCACGCAGACTAACGTGACGGATGCGTCTCTCCACGGCTGGGGGCGCACTCCGGAGATTTACAGATACAAGGAATGTGGTCCCCGACGGAGTCCACGTATCACATCAAATTTCCTGGAACTCAGAGCTGTTCACTTGGCGCTGAAGGCCTTTCATCCGTCCTTCCAGACCAACTCTCTGCTTGTACAGACGGACAATACGACCATGATGTATTACCTCAACAAGCAGGGGGGCTCGAGATCACGCACTCTGTCTCAGGAGGCGCAGACGATCTGGCGCTGGCTTCTGGCCAGAGGACTGACGATAACGGTTACCCATCTACCAGGTGTGCAGAATGTTCAGGCGGACGCACTGAGCAGACTGATTCAGGAAAACCACGAATGGGTCATAAACGACGAAGTACTAGGAGAAGTCTTCGCAAGGTGGGGGACTCCAGACATAGATCTGTTCGCCACCGCCGAAAACTGCAAATGCAGAGACTTCGCCTCCAGGTACTACCAGCAGGGGACGCTGGGGAATGCGCTATGAATCAACTGGTCGAACAGCTTTCTGTACGCTTTTCCACCCATTCCCCTGATTCCGGCGGTGCTAATCAAGCTGGCCCACTCCAGGGCGCGGATGATTCTGATCGCCCCGGAATGGCCCAGGCAGTGGTGGTTCACGGACCTGCTTCACCGGGCTCTCCTTCCTCACATACGGCTGCCGTGCCGGCCGGACCTTCTCCCGAAGTTCGGGGGGCAGATGGTGCACCCCAACCTCTCGTCTTTGAGTTTGGCGGCATGGCTCCTGAGATAGTGCAATATGGCCATTTGAATCTACCAGAAGATTGTATGGACATACTGAAGGAGGCTAAGCGACCTTCCACTAGGACTTCCTATGCTTACAAGTGGAAGAGGTTCTGCATCTGGTGCAAGTCCAAGAACTATGATCCAACGACATGTAAGGAAGATGTCATCCTTCTGTATCTTCTACATTTGGCGCAGTCTGGCCTTAATTTCCATTCCATTAAGGTTCATCTTGCTGCGCTGACTGCCTACAGGAAATGCCCTTCACAGACTTCCTTCTTCCAGATCCCTGTGATCAAGGATTTTTTGGAAGGCTTGAAGAAAGTGTTCCCTCCTGTCCGGTTTCCTTCGCCTTCATGGGAATTGAATGTGGTGCTGTACAGATTGATGAAGGAGCCTTTTGAACCTATTCATAAGGCTTCCTTGCAGCACCTGTCCTGGAAGGCGGCGTTCCTCGTGGCCATCACATCGGCCCGCAGGGTGAGTGAAATTCAGGCGTTGTGTTGCCAAGAACCTTATACTGTATTTCATGCTGCTAAGGTTGTTATGCGTACTCACCCTAAATTTCTTCCAAAGGTTATCTCTGATTTCCATGTTAACCAGACCATAACTTTACCTACGTTTTTTCAGAATCCTTCATCTCCAGCGGAAAGGTCTCTGCATTCCCTGGATGTTAGGAGGGTGTTGAAATTTTATCTGGATAAAACCAAAGATATTCGTAGGTCAGACCAATTGTTTATCAATTATGGATCAGTCAGGACCGGTCTTGCTACCTCAAGACAGTCCATCTCTAGGTGGATTGTGTCCTGTATACAATTGTGTTACCAAAAGGCTAATAAGACCTTAGGGGGTAAACCTAAGGCTCATTCCACCAGGGGCAAAGCTGCCACGACTGCTTTGCTGCGTAATGTTCCAATTGCAGAAATCTGCAAGGCGGCCACTTGGAAGTCGGTCCATACCTTTGCTAAGCATTACTGTCTGGACACTGATGCCAGGACAGACGCTCAGGTTGGGCAGGCTTTGCTGCAAAATCTGTTCGCACAGTAGTGGTGTTATTTTTCTTTTCTCCACCGCCGCTTTGGTGTGGGGATGGGCTTGCCATTCTATTCACTAGATTATGACTATACACAGAGATCCCCTACTACAGAAGGAGTAGTTTCTGTCCTGTAACTCCAGTTCTGTAGTAGGGGTATCTCTGTTATGGTCATAAGCGCCCGTCCTCCTCCTCGGTGGAGAAAGATATTCATGTAAGGAATGCTACAGGTCTGGCGTGTTACTCCTTCAAAAAGAACTGAAAGTAAAAGGGACCTGCTGTGCATTCTGGGATACTGAGAGAGTTCTGGAAGGTTCTCTTAAAGGCACAGTATCCTGTTCTGAGCCACATAATGGCAGCCTATGGGGCTTGTCTGTCCACCACTTTCTCCATCATTCCAGAGGCTTCTGCTGGTAAGGGAAGGATTTTCTCTGTGGAAAACACTGGACAGGCTGTGCTGTTTGTGGGTTTTTGGTGGAATTTCTCGTAGAAGTACTGGACAGTGTAGCCTGTGGATATAGGCTGCATTATCCGTCTTTAAATTCTCTCTTACGTGTCTGTGCAGGTCTGCAATTTTTGACAACTTAGAGATCATTTTTGATTGCTCCGGGGTCCACGCACATGGGCGGGACTATTCACTAGATCATGACTATAACAGAGATACCCCTACTACAGAACTGGAGTTACAGGACAGAAACTACTCCTTCTAGTGTATTCGCTGCAGAGTGCACAAAGTGCTCAGTGATTGATACATATTTACATTTATTCATATCGATGCACAACAACACAGTGTATTCACATGTCATAACCCACAACATCAACAGGAATACACCAACATCTTGACTCGAGTGGGAAGGATAATCCAGTGGACGTTTTAACCCATATGGAATTAAGCCGCGGGTCTCATCAGGACAGGACCATCAGTCTAGTGTCCCTATTTGGAAGAAGGTTTTTCCTTAGTCACACCATATAACAATCACAATGTCAATCTCCATTACATGAAAATAGGCTTCGTCTCTCAACTGTGTCAGGATTATTCGGTCTTGCATTATAGGCCTGTCCTTGTTATTCGTGATATATAATGTTTTTTCAGCACTCCTTCTCAGTGCCTTCTTGTTATTGTGATCATGCTTTCGCATCCTATTATGAAGCATTCTATTGAACCAAATAATCCAAATAAAGAAATACAAATCAAAAATACAAATAAGTCATTCAGTGTGTTATCTCAAAACGGCACAATAGCTGTTACAATAATAAACCGTGCAGTGTTTTAACTATAGTAATAATCCGCACACATTTTTCCATGTGGTCAGGACATTCACTGTAAGAACATTTCTGCAGCAAGGATCTGCTTGTCCTGTATGGCGGTCACAGAGGGACACTGCAGTGAATTATCGATTACAAAGCTGGTTCTTCACTGCTATGACGAAGCAACAGTGGGGACCTTTTCCATTATTAATACTTCATATGAAATTCCTGGCTGCTCTTTCAGGCTTTCATACAGCCCATCATCCCTGCACTGGCTCTCTGCTCAGCGTCAAGAGAGGAGGGGGTGGGGAAAGCACAGTTTTAGTGGGGTAGGTGACAGCTTGCATTTAGAAGGGATGAAAGCACATGTTATATATGATGCCCTATTACTCCTCTGTCCCTGTCTAGCAGTTGAAATCTTGAGCAGATGATTCTGGGAGCCGTACATAACATAAATTTATTGTTGGGTAAAAAGTGACTAATAGATATTTTTCACCTCTGGGTTCTGAGTGACATCATGGATAACCTGAACGCCGCTCACATTGTCTGTTTGATTTAATCAGAAACACTAGTTGTAAACGTCCATTATTCACTGTTGCCCAGCTATAATTCTGTATATTTTCACACATGTCACTTACTTTTTTTCTGCTAGTGGAATGACCCAGAGCAAGATCTAAAAGATGTAAAGGCAACCTGAAAGCAGCGCCTCAAAGGCTTTAGAGTGCCTTGGTCTTTGGCTCATCAATTGAAATCCCAGAATGATGTGTGACCCAATGTCTTCTTTATAATTCCATATCCACCACTGTGCAAATTAGTAGTTGCTTTCACTATTTTGAAGTGGTCTTTCTTCAAGAGAGGAGATGGTGTTGCATAGGCTCTGGGGATCTACAACTGTCATCAATAACACTCTGTTCTTTCAACAATGTTCCTTTTCGAGGTAGATGAGGGTCAGGCAGGAGGAGGGAGCTAACGTGAAGTACCTTAGCTCTAACTTATGGGGGAATTCATCCTTACTCAGAGAGCTGTGAGTGGCAGTGTGATTACCTGTGCACCAAACCTAAAAAAAAGTAAGACTGTGCCTGCAACGACCAGCACCCACAAACTAACCACAGAGAAAACCATGAATTGAAATAGGACCACCAGAGGAAGTTCCTGATTTGTCAATATTTCCACATCAACGGGAACACACTTTGCTCCCAGATGTAAAAAGAAGCCTGCACTGTGGAATGAACTGCATGCCTTAGAGATCTTACTGTCCAAATTACTTTTGGTGATGGTGCAAAAATCCACTTTACCCAATCCCCAATTTGTTCATATCAAATGAACATTCGACACTCAAAACATTGGGATGAAAATCCAACCCGTTCAATGTCTACTTCATGCCAAAGAATAAAACTATGCAACTACTAATTCACAACATAAGGGGCACTGATGGATGGAACATGAAAGAGTGTCAGTGTGCTACAGGATGTGCACCCCAAAAGTGGGCTCTACTGCTTCAGGCTGCTTATCGTCAGTAGGTCTCGTGGTGCAGTGGTACAGCACATGAAGGAGCAACATTTACTATTGAGCTTACTGAAGGGTCTTCACAGAAGAGATTTCTTTTAGATGATCTCGACCCCACAAACCTTACGCCGTTGGAATTGGGAATAATGCTTACATTGGCCTCCATAAGATCAGTGACACAGAGCATTTTCAATAGGAAGTTTTTGGGAAAGTCTTGAATTTACATATAGAATGCCATCTTTTCCGCAAAGGTATACCTAAATTGAATAGTGAATCTTTCACATTCTCCTATGCTTTTGTCTTGATACTTGGCAGATCTGATGTCACACAGATGGTGTACCGTTTGTGGTTGTCATGATGGCCTTTCAAGTGCAGGCTTCTCTCTTCTATAAAGTTAGGCGGGGGCATGGTCTGGGGTTTGTATGGTACACCGTAAGCACCTTTCGGCAGCTTTACAGTTTGCAGAAGAAATTGCATGGTCTGGTCTGGCTCAGGTCCAGATTAATGTATACAGGCTCTTGATCTCAACAAACTAGCTTCATCGTTGATACAACACAATTTTGTGTCAAAGTGGAGTAATATCTGCCTTACACATCATACATAACAGCAAGCAGCCCCGGAGGGAGGTGGGGGGGGGTTCTCATGGATTCAATCCTTAGCTCAGATTATCATCATTTTAAACACAGTCCTGTGCTTTTCTGTAGGACCCCCTTATCTCGCACACTTTATGCAGCACACGTGTTGTGTGCTCATTGCCAAAAAAGCGCTTCAACGCCTCGTCAGGGGTAATAAGTGCTATATAAATGCAAATACAAAACAATAACTAAAGTAGATGTTTGAAGTACACCTGACGAGTAAATTTGCCAGTGGGACAACAAACTGAGATTCCTCCGCCCTCCCAGACATCTGCTCAATTGTGTCTTAGTCTGGGATCATGACTGAGAACACAGTACAGTTTTCTAGGTTTTGGCTAGGGCAATTGCTCTCTTGGGTGGTTTGCACCTGGCTGGAGAAGGGGTAGGGGAAGGAAGAAGTGGATTAATTTGTCTCCTGGCATGGTCTACAGAAAAAGGGTGAAGCAAAAGGCTATTTAGAGAGGTGTGTTATAACGCAGCCTCCTTATTGAAAAGTAAATACACTGACACAATGTCAAAGCCCCCAACCAGGATGCTGTCTTTTTTTTCTTGTGCTACTGTATATATTATGGCTAACACCTGTTTAGTAACCGGTCTGGATTCTTTCTTGCATCCTTTTTTGTTACACAAGCCAAAGCAGTGGTTCTCCTGCATCATATGAACGCACACTGCCACGGATGCCAAAATATCCTCAAAGTATCTGCGATACCACTGACCTTTTTATGGACACTGAAATTGTTGGGATGAAACTTCCTTTCCAGGATGGTGATGGAGCCATCTTCATTGTGATTATAGACGCTGAATTTGCCATTCTACCGTTCAACATGTCTCTTCAGCCCGCCAACACTCAGGTTTATGCCGGTGTCTCACACATATTGCTACTCTGTAAGGGCTGTATTCAAATCACCCAGTTTCATGGCGGCAGAGAGTTTGAACTGGTCATATGTGTGGTAGTGGCCTTCCATTCTTCTCAGCATACTGTAGGTTCCGTTCCAGCTGGTTGCAAGGATTGAGACCACCTTTACTAATATGTGCGAATCTATGTAAAAAAGAAAGAGAGAAAAGAAAAAAAGACAAGAATCACAACCTTATTCTTTTTTGGTTATTTTTGTGGTGCATCTCTACGTTTTACATTGTAATTACCGTCTTTTGGTTTATGCACCTTGGCAACAGGTGCTTGTGTTGTGTGCACATGTTGATATATATTCATACTTGATGTTAATATTTGGAACAATGGGCCAGGTACAGTCTCCATGGTCAGCTGCCTTTGCTCCATTGGTACTAAATTGTTGTGATGTGTCTCATTAAAAAAGTTTTGAAATAGATTGCTCTCAATTTCTGTAAGAGTAATGCCAAACGCATAATAAGAGAATGGTGTTTGTGCAGATTGAATTGAATACATGCAATTATTTCTTTAATTCATAGCACCATTAACTTGGCTACTTGCAGGTTTAGGGACAGGTTTGAACTCAGCAGAGATGGTAACTTGTATCATGCATGATTGAACAGGTCTCCTGCTGTAACAAAACAGGGATGTGGAATAACGATAGGCTAACCCCAGGACATTTTGTTCTGGGTTAAGGGCAACACGTTTTCATGTGTTTTTTGTCCTTGGGACAAGTGGGCCCAACCCCTGCAGCACAAACCCTATGGCTGCCAGTCTGCAGTACCACATTATGGATCAGGGAAGGGCACTGTCTGCAGTTAAGGTAATATTTCTGTCCATATAGTAATGCTGTTCAAACTTGTATTTTTGGTTTATTAATTGAAAGCCTTTATTATTAGGGTCAGCGCTCTAAGTAAATGTTGTAAACTCTGACTGCACTGCTGACAGTGGTTCCAGTATAAAAATGTGTACACGCGTTTTCAAAGTTTAGCAATATGAGGCTATGTATAATGTTCCCAGAATGCTCTATGATTTGATTCAAATATTTGCAGAAGCTTGAAAGCAAGATTAAATTTTCAGGTACCATTTAGTAACATGTGTTGATACATGCTAGTATTTCCCAAAAATTTCATAATGGAAAATCAGTGTAACCAGTTTCAATAAGATTATGGGAAACAAAAAATAAACAAGCACTTGCAAAGCCAGTAGGTCTGAAATCGGTGGTCAGCTTTTTTAGTTTTGTCAATATGTGACTTCTTTTGGCATGGTTTTTGTAAAACCTTAATGGTGTAGGAGCTGTCAGGCCCTCCCATTATAACAAACATTGGCAAAAGCAAAAATGGGTTTTGGTCTCAAAAAACACACACTGCCACCGTAGGTACTGGCACTGAAAAAACTACTTTGTGTGCCGATATGCTCCTTGTGAAAGAGCAGAATGCTGTCACTCAGTGAAGCCAGCCAATACAGAGCGAGAGAGACAACATTTTAATAAACACAAAAAGGTCACGGACAACACCAGACCAAATTAGGGGCCCAATTATTAAAGTAAGTCTCAAAAGTGCACCCATGGTATATGTCCTTGCTTTAAGTGCAGCTATCCGGCTTTCGTGATTTCCGAAGAATCTACAGAAGTAGGACAAGAAATAGTACTTCTAGAAAACATGTGTGAACTGCATTTCAGCATGAGCAAATCTGCATGTGTCGATTTGCTCATGTGAAAATCGGGGTGTTTGCAAGTCACTTTCCCTTCAACTAGGCATGGGCGTAAAATCCGTTCCGCTCGCGGATTTTGCGGATTTTCGGTAAATCCGCAATCCGCGAACTCTCGCGGATTTACCGAAAATCTGCCCGAAAGACTGGTGGCCCAAAGGATCAGAGGCCCCACCCAGTGCAGTTTCTTCCGCACGGAACCTGGGCGTGCAATTTGATTCATCCCTTTCTTCGACGACCACGTCAGGATCACTGCTGGACGCTGCTTTGGACTCATTAAATCCTTTAAAAAATTCTTCGACTTCCTCCCCATTGCAGCTAGAAAATCAATCGCGGTAGCCCTAATACTCTCCCGACTTGATTACTGCAATGGTTTAATGGCTGGAGTGAAAAAGTCCACCCTTAGAAAGTTACAGAGTATACAATATGCAGCTGCTAGATTGGTCCTAAAACTCCCCAGAAGGTCATCAGCTTCAGCAGCACTAAATTCCCTTCATTGGTTGCCATTACATAAAAGAATCCTCTTTAAACTTCTACTCACTGTCTTCAAATCCATGAAAAACACAGGGCCTCATTACCTTGCTAATCGCTTTACGCGGTATAACCCCTCACGATGTCTGAGATCCTCTGGTACAAACCTCATCACGATCCCAAGATTCAAATACAAAACTAGGGGTGGGAAAACTTTTACCGTTTTGGCAGCAAGGGCATGGAACAACTTACCTGTAAACCTCAGACTTATTGAAAAGGAAAGCCTCTTCAGGAAACTCCTTAAGACATGGGTGTACCAACAACCAGACACCTCTGTACTGGCAGCCATCTAGACCCAGTTTTTCACCACGTATCATCTTTCACTTATCTACTACATGCATGCTCAGCGCCAAGATGCTCCTTCCGGAGCGAAAGTTTGCGCTCTACAAATACCCAAAAATATCAAAAATATCAGTATGTAGATCTGCGGAAGCGTGGCAACATAAGGGTATTGCAAGTATTCAAACACTACTATGGTATGAGCCCTGGCATAATCAGAGAGGCTATATCAGAGCTCTTATATAATGAGGTTGCTGCCATAATTTGTCACCGCACTACATGGCACCAAAAGAACAAGAGGAGTTTGTTACAGGACAAGTAGATTTATGAAGCAAACTGACCCATGGACAAGTAGATATTTTATTAAATTCACACCCCTGAACAAAAGCTCCCAATCCAAGATACACAGGCGTTAATATCAGCGTTATGAAAGAAATGCTCTGCAAATGATTTTGCCTTTTCTACAATTTTCTGCTGTGAGGTAATTCCTGAGTTGAAACACTAGCAATGATAGAATGATGCTTTGTGGAGGGACCTATGTTTAACACACAGTAAACATGATTGATTCTCAGCAGGGTCATCGCAGGAATTCACCATTCTGAGGCAGATAAAATTGCTGTCACATGGTCAACTAATAGGAACACTTGTTGCTTGAAGTGCTACAAAATGGCGAATTATGCAGCTACAGGTTCCACATTAAACAAGCATTGACAAAGGCAGTTGGTCTCGCCAATGCCATGTTGTACAGCAGTGTGGCTGTGCAGGATGGCTAAAAGTTAGAAGAAAGCACTATGAGCAGTGTGGCTGTGCAGCATGGTTAAAAATGGTAGCGTCTTTGCTTTGTTTCCTAAGTTTTAGCCATGCTGCTTAGCCACGCTACTGTACAACATGGTGTAAAGACATTGTGAAAGCCAAAAGCTCTCGCATAGGCAAGAACTATTGGCTTTTCCAATGCTTGTTGCTCTAATTGTGCTATTAAGGGGCCTTGTTGCGGATAATGCCCATAATGTAGGAAACCAACAACGCCGGCCTGGTGGCCAGCTTGTTTTTTTTTTAGAACAGTTCAGCTTTGTATGTAGACTGGAGCATTAATGACGCTGGGTGTGGAGGTGACTGGCCTTCGGTCCTCTGAAGAGTAGTGCTGGCTTGGCCAGTGTCAGTAGATTGTCTGCCAGTCTACTGAAATGGAATTTCCCACTTGGCCCGTCTGCTTCTAGCTTCTTACCACTTTTTCCTGGTGACGAGTCATAAAAGGTTTCAACAGGATCCAGTAGTGGAGATATTCATATCTAAGCAATACTTGTTTTCACCCTCAAAAGGATGTTAGTTTGAGTTGTCCTCACTGAGATTCGTATGAGTTGACTTCAAGATTAACTAGATGTAGGAAGTAGGCACATTAACCCACTTTTTTGCGGCTGTAATGGTCAAACCTGTGGAGGAGTATTTGAGGGAGGGGTTTTGTATACCCTGCTACACAAACTAATAAATGGATTTGATCTGACATTGTTTTGTGATCCTCGTACAGATGTGAACAAGAACAAGTGGAGCCCTGATCCTCTACTGGCATGTAAAATAATCTAGTTGTTTAAGTGCATCCTGCAGCAATCTCTGTGCAACCTGCACCAGTTCTCAGGCTCGAATACTAGTACCTTGTGAGGTATATGAAACAATAGCCTTTCAATTTGATATATACACTATTGGCTAAGCGACAATCATTCTATTCTTGGTTTTCACTGTAAACATGAACAGCTTTCTACAGCAGGTGAATCCGTTCAGTATCCATAGTTGCGCATAATAAACTGAATCACATGGTTGGAGTCATTCAGGCTGAAACCTGTCCAACTCTTGGCCTCTCACCTGAGACTACCAAAACAAATAGCAATTTCTGCTAGTTGTGATTGTTTGGAGAAACCATATGGTAGGAATATAATAAGGGTGCAAGTTAACACTGTGCAGCTTGGGAAGTGGAGCAATACAGATAATGAGAGGGCGGGAAGAAACAATACGAACAACAAGGGAAGAAGCAACACAGATATCAGAAGTGTGGAAGGTGGGAGGGAAGAAGCAACATGGGAAGAAGTATTGGGGAAGAAGCAAGATGCAACAGAGTAAGAAGAAAGAAAATTACAGGTGGGAGGGAAGAAGCAGCACAGATAACAGGAGGTGGGTAGGAAAACGCAACATGGGAAGAAGCCACACAGGGGAAGAAGTACTTGGTCATTGCTCCAAACGAAAGAAGAGGATGTGAAATCAGCATATGCCAGCCAATTAGAAGGCAGCAAGTAAGTGTGACAATGAAGACAACAAATGTTAAGCAATGGACCGGCAAAGCCCCTTAAGTAAACAAAATGTCTTGCAAGCAAGAAAACTCACTAGTGTGTGTGCTGTCTCAGGCGAGACCTAATACCAAGTGGTTATATCATTATTTCAAGATAAGAAAACCTATGTTTCAATATACATATGCAGCAGGCTACACACATAAGGAACTACGACTGAAATACGTCAGTTGGGTAATTTTTATAAAAGAAAATACATTATAACACTATACAAAAAACCTTAATCACTCCTAAATTATGTTGGAAGATGTATATTGTAATGGTGATAACCATACACAATTAGATACACATTTTCAAAGCATTATTTTGCTTTTTTTCAGAAGCACATTAACTGGTGTATTTCAATACAGTTATGATATATGTTTTGCAGCTCATAGTGTACACCCATTGTACCCTTATATACTGTTGAAATCTTTATTTTAAATGAGTGACTAAGCTGAGCGTTTGAGTGCACAGTATGTTTTCCATGTTTGTTTAAAGTAGGCCACTGCAATATTGTTTTCTTTAATGAATAAAGCATCTTTTATGCTGAGTTCAGTTGGTAAATGTTAAGTACCATTTACAGAATTGCAAACCAAATTCAGGTTACAAAACACACATACATCTAAATACTAGCTGCTCAAGCACTCTGTTACTTAAGGGGCTGATGGAAACGCTAGAAGTGCCACCTCAAGAAGTAAGAATGGATAAAAAAACAACTTTGCTGATATTTACAAAATTAATGGTCCACACACAGAAAGACTGGATGGCATCAAAGCCAGATGGAGAAAGACATACGCCCAATAGAAAATGGTTTATGGTAGGATTCGTGCATCCACCCTGAGAGTTATCAGCAAGCTGTGGTTTCCGCTTGGTCGAATTGAAAACTCTCCATAGAGTGTACTACACAAAGATTCAGCTGTGGATATTTGGGTGCACTAACACTGAAATGTGCTTATGAAGCTATGGCAAAGAGGCTACGTTTATCCACACATTGTGGAGTTGCTTGGTCATAGAGGAATACTGGGAGTACGTTGTGAGAAAGCTGGGGGCGACACTGGAGTTCTCCTACCAAGGAAAGGCATAGCACTAGGATGGGCCAGACCATTACCACCAGCCACTGAGGAGTGGGCCCGCAACATGAACTGTTGTATGACATCGGACATTGTGGAATGTAAAGGGAAGGGTTGTCAAAAGATATTTATAAAAAAAACTTGGAGGACTTGAGAAAAACATAATGGACTTGGTTAACTGAGGACAGCACATCAAGGAGAACAGGTAGCAATGTATTCATTACAAGTACTCAACAACTACCCTGTAACATCGATTATGAAACCGCTTATAAGCGTACAGGTGGATTAAAATGACATTTTGACTATATTAGTCACATATTTGGTCATAACTGTAATATCTCCATCTTGCAGATGCCATATTTCATTTTGCATTGTTGTCTCGAAAAGTTACCAAGGACCTGATTTATGTTTTGTGGCTATCCCTTCCACCTAAATACAAATACCATAGGACATAATGGAATTTATATTTCAGCCGACAAGCTGTCCATCAATGTTGTGACGGAGTAATTCATCCCCCAAATTATAAATGAGGGCCCAATTGTTTCAATGAACATGAAGAATACAAAACTTGATAAAATATATATATTTTTAAAATTCTCTTCATTCTATAATCCTTAATCAAGTCGCCCTGCCCTAAAGCCGGCCCTGCTCCATAGGCTTCGCAGTACTATCACTAACACCAAGCCCCATCCCTTTCCCCAGTAGCAGTCTGGAATCATCATCTTTCCAGTGTCCCCCTGGAAGGATGAATTTAGGAAAAATATGAGGCAGATTGGGATAACGCCATGGGGCAGGAACATGGGACCCTCATAGACTTCCCAGTGTACAACGCTGCCAACCATGCCCTGTGGCATAGGGATTTTGTACTCTAGTTCAGCGTGCCAGGGCCTGAAGATTGGGGCAGGGGTCAGGGGGGTACATGTAACTAAAGGAAGAGTCTGTAGGCTGGCAGGGCTCCGTGTGGAGTGTCTGCGAGTCATCTCTAAGGAAGTGAGATGGTGACAGTCACTTTGGAAGAGGTTCCCCATGGTTGGAATTCATAAGCATACACTTTGAGGCAGCCTGCAGCACATGCAGTGTGCCCACATAAGAGGGTGGCCACCCTAGTGCTAAATTAGACACAGCAACATGTCTATTGGTTGGGACCCTCCGGGAGTCCCCAAAGTCCAGCACATGCCACATGTCACGTCCAGTGCATCAGAGGGTGAGGGGCAAGGTACTTATACCTGCCCCTCCAATCTGGCTTTCCTTTTGGGTCTGCTGGTCACGCCGGCTCCCTCCCTACCGCATACCCAGTGTGTTGGCTGGGGTGCATAGCTAGGGTAGGTACATGTTACCTTGTTAATTTGTGTTGCAGGCAGAGTTACAGGGCGATCTGGAGACTGAATGGTACATAGGGGTACCCTCTGCAGGAGCACATTAAGGGTGCAGAAGCCAAACAACCCCAGGAGTCTTTGTGGCAGGAGCTCGGAGGAAAGTGATGGCACCCCTAAAGAGGCGTGAGTAAAGGGATGGACTGGTGGTCCCTGGTATTTAAGGAGGATAATCCCCACAAAATGGTAGCACCGATTGGGTTGACCACAGTTCAGTTTGCTCATCAGGCGGGCAGGGCAGCTTAGGTGAGTCACCACCGCCTGCTCTTGGATCGCCCGTAAGTTAACCCAACACATTGGCATTGTTTCTGGTATGAAATAAAACTTGCAGCAAAATGTTTCCTAACAAACATGTCTTGTGTGTTTATTTATTGATGTGCATGCTATGTTCTTCATGTTGGGTGAATTGCCTATATTGGCACTAGTCTCTAGCCACACCAGGCCCCCGCCCACGATCACACAAAGAAACAGAATCAGCAATGGCAAGAACGTGAACTCAGGGCAGGCAGCTCTCAGCATTTATAAAAGTTGTGACACCAATGCTAAATAGGATTGAATGGCACACGGTGTATGCATGCACACACACGCAGCAGTGAGAGAGCATGAGCTGCGTGTGTGTAGGTGGGTTGTGTTGTGTGTGTGTTAAAGAAATAGCAGCAATATAGAATGAATGAAAGAAAACGGGAAGAGAAGAATAGGGTAGAAAGGGGCTTAGGCGTAGGGGGCAGGACTTATCTGGTTGCTTTTATGTCTGCTGGCCTCTGTAATAGTTATGGATACTCCCTATAAAATAAAGTAATGCCAGAGAGTAGGCAGCAAGAGGTTGTCTCAGGAAATGGTAAGGAGGGAGTTTAGGAAAAGGAGGCAGTGAGAGAGGAGATGGTGCATGCTGTATGAGTTTCATTGAAAGTGGATTGTGTGAATATCTGTCAGTGAAAGGGGGTAAATGAGCAGGATACAAAAGGAACGAGCTTTCTGTTTGAGAGAAAGCTTAAAAAGAAGGTGGGAATGTGTGAGAGAGGTGGGAAAGAGGAAGGCACTGGAGAGAAAGGACAATGTTAGAATTTTAAAAGGTGATGCTCAAATATATGTGAAAGAAAGTTGTACGTGAGGGTGTGAGAGGAGGGCAAGGAAGAGTGTAAGAGCTAGGGTAGAGAAAAGTAAAAATTAAAGGAAGGAAGAAAGGATTTAGAAGAGAGCTGAGAATACAAAATAAGAGGGTGTCTCTTAGAAGGGTGAATGGATGTTCTGCGAGATAGAGAAAGGGGTGAGAGGGAAGCATGGTTGTGAGAAGAGGAAGGAAGATGAATGATAGAAAAGCATTCAAGAGAGAAAGTAGGAGAAAGAGAATGGTGTGTAGGTAGTGCTGTTTAGGGCATAGGGGAATACTAGGTAGATGCCTTTTTGCCACCAACCTAGGATGTCATATTGATCCTACAATCTGGAAATGTGACTCTGTTGATAAAGGAGGGATGCTACCAAACAAACATGTCTTTAGCTAGGTTGGCAAATTCTTTTCAATGAGCTAGGAGGTGAAGACCAGGGGAGTAACGCAGGCAATTTACCTCTTATTCCAATGTGCACCATGCAACACTATTGCAATACTGATGCATTCATAGGGCTCTCATGATGTACCCAGCAGCGGCTGCTGCTAATTCGATTCTGATTGGGACAGCGTAGGGAATGAAAATTAAAAATGGCACTTACCTTTCGCTGCTGGCCACCAAAATATTCTGCTCCCTCGCCACCAACTTCGCTGGTCCTTTGCTCGGCACTACAATTCCCAGGAGTTCAGGTTTCCAGACTCCCCATCATGCAATCCTGGGGTTTCTCTAATGCAATTAATCCCAGCTTGGGAGAAGCACTGGGATTGGCGGAGCTGGCCAGTTTCACTCTCCCTCAGGGACTAGGAGCCTGTGCCCCATAGCACATCTGATATCTCAGAGGAAAAGCCTGGAGATATCAAATTGTGCATGTATTTTTGTCCATCCTAAGACGGCAAGCCAAACCTACATGCGCACTTTCAGTACTGGCAGGGCCTCCTCCCCCTTCTGCTGACGCTGAGACATGGCGTCGCCCCAGACTCGTGGGACTGTGAATAAAAAATAAAATCACAATAAAATTAGTTTATTGTCTTTTTATTTTTCTTCTGTCTGCAGCATTTAACCATTGGGGCGACCCTCCTCTGCCGTAGCGGAGGAACCACCCCTGGACGTACCTCTATACTGACCTGATACCATTTTTTTGCAGATTTATATAGTGCAAACTCGACCAAAAGGTATTGGAGTGCTTTACATGAGCACCGGTTACGTTACACAAAGACACATTCATTTTATTGGTAGGCACCCGGAGATTAAGTGATTTTATTAGAATCATGGGATGTAGAGTCAATTCCGAGGCTCGAACCTTGGTTTCCCAGCTCCAAAGTCAGCAGTCTAGCCGTCACACCACATCCTTTCTACCATTGACCTAGATCCCGGAACGAAGGCATAAATAGACCTTGACTAACGTATTAAAGCGCTTTACATGAGAACCAGTTGCGTTACTGATGGACACATTCATTTTGTTAGGCATGGGTAGATTAAGTGATTTGCCCAGAATCATAGGATGTTGAGCGTCCCTGCCAAGACTCGAACCCGGTTCCCCAGCTTCGAGGTCTACCGCTCTAGCCATGCAACTAAGATCTCTGAAAATGCACCTGTGTCCTGAGCAAACATACACTGCTGTCCTAGCAATGATATCTCATGTTATGTTAATATTAACCAGAGTATGGACTGCAGACCTTCTTGGTGCTATTAAGTAAAAACAACTGCAGAGAATAAAACAAAGCCTCAAACATAACTGAGATGAAAGGATTAAGCTTTCCTGAAAAATATATACGGTAGGGAAGTCTAAATAATTTAAATTGTGGATCACCAAAATATTGCTACGACGATGTAGTGGTTCAACAATATTATTTCTAAAATATTGTCATGTCAAAATAATTGTGGGACAGAATACAGAAGTCCACACTATATTTTTTTAGATATATGATTACTTTTTTATATCATTGCATATAATATTGTTTACTTGAATGTAGCGCGGGTAAATACATTTTTTTAAGTGATTTAATATATATTAGGTATTATCTTATTTTTAGGTATTAGTATTAATATAATGATTATAATGATTCTGTTTAACCATAGTTTGCAAGTTTTAAAATGCAAATAGTAATTTATCATTTAGTAGTACCTTATTAGATTTGTAAGGGGAAGGGAGGAGTTATTTAAATGATAAAATATTGTTTTTTTATTTTAAATTAGTTTTTGTATGTTAATTACTATTTAACTGGTAATTAAATATGTCAATTATGTAATTGCTTAATAGTTATTTTAACTATACTAGGGCCTGATTAATATTAGTAATGTTTTATTAATCATGTTTTGGTAGTTTTTTTGGTTAGGGAGGAAAGTGTATTTATTTTAAGTTTATTTATTTTGGTTTATAGTTCTTATTTTTATTATTAAATATACGTTTTTTCTAATGTATTTTACTGTATTTATTTAGTGTGCATATATTTTTTATATATGTTCATATTTTTGTGTTAGGTATTTAATTTTTGTTTTTTAATGATTAGGAATTGGAATGGTATATTTATACCCTCCAAAGTCCAACACTTTCCCTACTGTTAGTTGGAATAGTAAATCTAGCTTTTCGTAGTGTTGCTTAGATTGCACTGGGAATAGTGAATCTAACCTCTCTAAAAACCAAATCTTTCATTGATTTTGCTTATGTTGGAGTGGGGTTAGTAAATCTAAATCTTCCAAACCCGGCATTTTCTCAACTGCTCCTGAGATTCAAGTGAGAATAATAAATCTAACCCCACCATCGTCCAACACTTTCCCTACTATTGCTTAAAATTAATTGGGAATAGTAAATCTAACTCTTCCACAGTCCAGTAATTTCCATGATTTTGCTTACATTGGAGTGGGAACAGTAAATAGTACCCCTCCAAAGGTCAATACCTTCCAAACTATCACTTAGATTGGAGTGGAATAGTAAATCCAGCCCTTCCAAAGTCCAAATCTTTCCTTGCTGGTGCTGAGACGGGAGTCAGAATATTACATCTAGCACCTCCATCGTCTACACTTTCCCTACTATTGCTTAGAATGAATATTTAACCCCTCCAAAATCCAACTCTTTGTCTGCTTTTGCTTACTTTGGAGTGGAATAGTAAATCTGGCACATTTAAAGTCCTACACTTTTACTAGTTATGTGTATTTTGGATTGTTGTTATTTCTTTATTATTATTTTCTTTAACGCATTTTTTAGAGAATATAATTGTCTTTTTAGTTAAAATTTATTTTTGTTTTTTGTATAATGTATGTTTTTGTTATTACATGGTAGTTAATTTAAATTTTTCGGTTTTGTTACTATGTTTAAGATAGCTTTTAAAATATTTTTTATATGCACACACACATACATATATGCACACTCACATATAAATGTAGGTACATTAATAATTGTGAAATGTTCAGTTTATTTTTTTTAAATACATTTCATGTATGTTTTTCTTATATGTTTGTTAATCTAACTTTTCATTCATTCTTAATGTTGTTAATGTAATGCTTTTAAAAACTTGCTGAATTATGTTTTAAGATTTTTCAAAGAATATATGTATATATTGATTTATAAATGCCATTTACTAATTCAAATGATTTATTTTTATTTATATTATGATCAAATTAATAGACTGCTACATCCACAACTACTGTGTCAAAGCACCAGTCCCACATAGTAACATCTCTGTTATCCCTGCAATACAATAGAGTGAGTTATGTAGATTCTATACGTATTCCTTATGATTCACATTGAGCTTGTGTTCACATATATCCATGTACATAGTCTCCAAAGAATATGTTCCAAACATTGTACTCTCAAAACCAGTAAATAAGTGCCTTTCCAAATTCAATGGATGGAGAGTAAGTATGGCAACGATTTTAATCGGCCATATTCTGTAGTCCACAATGATCATAGATAGGTTTTAAAGATGTCCAATGTGATAAGTGGCAAAATTATAGCAATCGGAACCCACAATTTTGGGTCTTAACTATCTATAATGATACTCAGGAGCTTTCATTTGCTTTGGATTGCTTTTCATGTACCTTGTCTGCCGGAATTAGAGTACAGACTGGGTTCTGGCATTATACATAATCCGCATATGGCTAGTTACCTGGAAAAGTAAAGTGCTGCAGTTCAAACCGTCATCATTTTTATTTCACTTACATATTTTACATAATAACAGTAGCAGCAGAAATAACCAGTTAAAATACGTTATAGTATATGCTGAATGCCAATGACCATGATCCCATCTGGTCCCATTTTCCTAGACGTGGAGTTGATCGAATTACATCATACTACAAGATGTTACAATGCATATTGCCTTAAATCATAATCTATTTCTGTATTTTCATCTAAGCACTTAAAAGCATTCTAAGGACTATAATTCATGCCTGGTCCGAGATCTCTGTAACATTGAAGTGTTGTTGTACACAATGGCCCAAGCGATGTTCACTTCTCTGTTCCCATGCTGGTTAAGTGTTTCTTAGTTTTATATCTCACATGAGATGAAAACATAATAAGGAATTGTTACGTGCAAATGATATGGGGAGTGTATTTATGTTGTCATATTAACACTTAGCTGCCCTTCGGAGGACAATAAGTGTCAAAGTGGATATATAATTGTATGGACAACGGTTTGTGTCCAATCTATTATTTCTGTTACATTAAAATGTCACGGTGCAAAATGAACCCGACCATGTTCCCTTTTCTATTCCCATGCTTGTTAAGTGTATCTCAGTCTTGTATTTCAAACGAGGTGCCAACATCCCAAGAAGTCATTTCATGTAACTGACGCAGGAAGTAAATTCAATGTCAGGTTGGTGTAAGTGCTTGTTATTGTAGTGTAGTTCCTATATTCCCAATAGGCTCTGCGCATTGGAATAACATATCCTATAGATTTGATGTAGGACTGAGGTCAGGTCTCTATCGAATATATTAAACTTAATAGTGAGTGCCAGTTAGCTCTGAGGTCACTAGAAACTTTCTCGAATAAACAAGAAGGGATTAGTTTCTGACAACCGCATAAACATGAGAACTTTGTTTCCCCAAGAATAAACGTAGCTTCAGAGTCGGGGAAACAATAGATAGATATTTTACTTAGTCAATTGTGCATGCTTCGTTTCAATAGAGTTGCAGAGAAATAGAGACAGTCGTTTTTAATAAAAGGATTTATTGAACAGTCTTCATTCTCATGCCAAAGAAATAAACTGCAACAATCGTAATGCAGACTGCAAAGTATAATGCATACAGCAAGAAGAGTAACTGGTGCTTCTTAAATACGCCTACCCCAATGTACCTAACCTAGGTCTAGTACGCGGGAAGAGGTAAGTGTGGTGTAGCAGAGGTTTAGTTTCTTTTCCAAGAATCTATCCAAGATTTCTCTTAGGATCTAATCAGCTCCGTACCTTGGTTTTAGAATGAAGGAGGTCTGGTATCTCTGTCTCGGGGCTCGATTTCCCAAAACCCCGCAAGGGGAGCTTGGAAACACTGACAGCTTCTCGGTCAGTGCGTCAGCTGGAGGGTCAGCTTCCTTCGGCACTTGCTGAAGCGAACTGCGTCCGAACCCCCTTGTCTTTGCTAGGGCAAGTGTAGGCATATTTATACCTTGAAGGTGCCTAGTTTGACGTAAAGTCGAGCATAATAACGTCATCAAAGAACCCCAAGGGAATGGTAGTTCTTTGAAAACTCCATGAGTTCTTGGACAAATCAATATTCAAGCAAGCGGATGTCCCTGACTGCTTAAGCCGATTTTTTCCAAGAAATCGTTGTGGCTTTTTGGAACGGGTGGAAGTAGCCATGCCTGTATTTGGACTATTTGGGCTATGTCTAAATATGATTCAGAAAAGGGGGTGGTGATGAACAGAGTGTCTGAATTAAGCAGACCACTCTTACCCAGTCCAAAGATCAGGGCTTGATCCATCACCGTTTTTTAGCTCACTACACCATCCCAGCTCAGAACTTGGCTATATGCAAATTAGTCTGACCCTGGCCCAGTGCATCATGGGAACAGGGCAGACCAAACTACCAAGCCAATTCTTATACTGGGAAGGAAACAAGCTACCGGGGACCGGTTTCTGGCATTTCAGTCGTCTTCGGCCCGGCTTGCTTGAATCCTGATGGTGCAATGAGCAAGGGACTCACATCTGAGTATACCCTTCCACGCTTATGGTGGACAAAAATGATTCAGAAAAGGGGGTGGTGATGAACAGAGTGTCTGAATTAAGCAGACCACTCTTACCCAGTCCAAAGATCAGGGCGTGATCCATCACCGTTTTTTAGCTCACTACACCATCCCAGCTCAGAACTTGGCTATATGCAAATTAGTCTGACCCTGGCCCAGTGCATCATGGGAACAGGGCAGACCAAACTACCAAGCCAATTCTTATACTGGGAAGGAAACAAGCTACCGGGGACCGGTTTCTGGCATTTCAGCCGTCTTCGGCCCGGCTTGCTTGAATCCTGATGGTGCAATGAGCAAGGGACTCACATCTGAGTATACCCTTCCACGCTTATGGTGTATGTCTAAATATGGTTATGAATTCTATGCCTATATTAGGGCAATGGGATTGTACCTATATAAGGGCATGAATCAGGAAAATTTCACTCAGGTCCTAAAACGCCATACAACATTATGTACATGTGCAAGGTAGCTTGTTAAAGTGCCATAGTGCAATATAGTATCATGTAAGTGTGAAAAGTAGCTGACCAACATGTCATAGTGCAAAAAGATATATTCTTAAACTCAGCTTGACATTAATTGACCTATCATTGACTTTAGCCCATGTGACAATCAATTATATATATATATCTATACTAATGTAATAAAGAGAGAGCCCAAACCTTTGAGGCGGGTAATCTCAGGAACCACAGCACCAATCACAACACCCAATACAGCGTTGGAAAGGGCAGTTGCAGCAGAAGGACATAGGCTATGCAGACGCCCACCATATACATTTAAAAGGTAAAAGAACTGTGCCAGCAAAGTAGTCCCTTGTGGGCGTGTCTGCGTTGTGCTGTGGGCGTTTGCTGGGGGCGTGACAAACGCTGGGGGCGTGTGGTACGTTCCGCCCTTCATGCCATGTCTCATATCATGTGCTAATCCCACCCTGCTCCCTTTAAATACCCCTGCACCCCATAATCATAACCCACCCTTACTCCTTAAAATACCCCAACACCCTTAAACACTAACCCATCTTAACCCTATAAATATACCCTGTACCCCAAAACCCAAACCTATCCCTAAACCGTAAAAATACCCCTGTACCTCAAAACCCAAACCTACCCCTGAACCCTAAATATACCACTGTACCCCAAAACCCAAACCTACCCCTGAACCCTAAAATACCCCTGTACCCCAAAACCCAAACCTAGCCCGGAACCCTTAAAAACCCCTGTACCCCAAAACCCAAACCTACCCCTGAACCCTAAAAATAACCCTGTACCCCAAAACCCAAACCTAGCCCTGAACCCTAAAAATAACCCTGTACCCCAAAACCCAAACCTAGCCCTGAACCCTAAAAATACCCCTAAACCCCAAAACCCAAACCTAGCCCTGAACCCTTAAAATACCCCTGTACCCCAAAACCCAAACCTACCCCATAACCCTAAAAATACCACTATACCCCAAAACCCAAACGTAGCCCTGAACCCTAAAAATACCCCTGTACCCCAAAACCCATACCAATCCCTAAACCCTAAAACTACCCCTGTACCCCATAACCCAAAACAATATCTGAACCCTTAAAATACCTAAACACCCCAAAACATATACCTCAGTACCCCAAAACATATACCCCTACACCCATAATGGGTGTTTACCCTCCCCTCATAAGTACATTGGTGGCACGGCGGCCCACATCTCCAGCAACATATTCATATTTTTTCACCACCCATTTGAAAAATGCACAGGTCTCTCTCATTGATGGCCAGCACCGACATACACTTTTAGACACACCTCCTGCCACAAGTTCTAGAATTGCGAACTTTAGAGCTGGGGCTACGTTCGAATCTCGGCATCAGCTCAACATCCTGTGATTCCAGGCAAATCGCTTTGTCTCCCCTTGCCTACCACAAATGAATGTGTTCTTCTGTAATGTAAATTGTGCTCATGCCATGTTGTCGAGTTTGCGCTATATAATATTGCAAGGAAAAATAAAGTAGGGAAACTCGAGTTCACACACTACTGAACGCGCACTCTTAAGTGCATCAGCAGTGCACTGTGAATCGGAGCGTTTCACAGGCCTGTCACAGATAAGAAATGCTATCAAAACGAAATCCTACAAATTAATATACTACTGGCCGGCAGCAATTCATACCCGGACAACGTCGGGACGGGCTGCTAGTATAGATATATTCAAATGTATCCAAGCAAGCAGGAGACGCATACTCCAGTGCAAAAAAATCGAAGTAGGCTCGAATTTGCAAAAATTATTTTAGTGCGACCACCATGTACAAAACAGCCCAACGCGTTTCGACGTAACAACTCCAAAAGGAACGAGGGGGCCCATCAAGCTCGTAACTCGGGCTCCATAACAACCACTGTAGAGGATGTTTATTACTATTAATGTCACTGATTTTTCACTTATTGGTGAAACATTGAAATCCTTTGTGATTGAACAGTTCTTCACATGCTGATGGCCGCAATGGGACTTGATCTCTTAAGGCTGAGATCTTAACCGCTTGGCCACGAGTGATGCACCCATCAGAAAAATAATCACACTGGGAGTCGAATGAAAGCCCTGAAGCACTCTGACAGATAAATATGCCACTAATGCATAAGTAACACAATGAAAAAAACAGTGACCTAAGCAAACAGCAAGTGGGAATCAACAGGAACACTGGGCTCAGAGTCATAAGAGACTGGCCGGACAATACATGTTCACCCCAAACCTGTAAAACAGCACAAATTAATAGATAATGTAGATTTTCCACAGCCCTGTTGGGCTGAAAATCTGGATTTTATTAAAGACACAGAGGCTAATATTATGCAGTAAATCCCTTTATTGCTACCACTCTGCAGCACCTTTAAAGCATTTAGAACTTAGGGCCTGATTATGATGGTGGTTGGACGAGCGTCTGACCACCATCCTGTTGGGAACGGGACTGCTGACTAGCTGTCAGTGATCCTGCCGTCATGATGAGGATGCAACCTCCTTCAAGGCGGTCGCAATCAGTATATTTTGTATTGCGGTGTGTGCTGCAGGCTGCAGCACATGCCATAGTCCAAAATATACAGATTGCACATATCCCTGCACTATTTGGCAGGCACCAAGTGATGCCTGCCACATGGTGCAGTGATATATAGGTGCCCCCCATGGCCAATATCAGAGGGCCAAGGGCAAGGGGTGGGTGGCTACAGGCTTTCAAGTCCCTTTCCGCCTACCTTTTCCTGGCGGGTTAACCGCCATAAAACTGCCAGTGAAAAGGGACATTGTAATCCGTACGGCGGTCCCCGAGCAGGCACCTCCACTATTGTAGCGATTGCAGTCCCTCTGATGGTCCAACATGCTCCTTGAGCCCATCCGATCCATGGCAGTTGGTTTCTCCGACCGTCCACCATTTTCCCACCATCGTAATGCGATGGGTAGACCTGCAGGGTCCGATGACGAGGGACTGCCACTGACAGCCAGACAATGGCGGTCCCACCGTCATCGGGCCTTTAGAGTCATAGAACATTTCAACAGAATTAAAAAAAAAACAGCAACCCATCCTCTTCCTTCTTTTATGAACTACGAACTCCATCCCCAGAAAACAAACATCTTTCAATGAGATCCAGAATGTGCAAATATACGTCTTTTTCATGACAAAACTACTTCCTCCAAAATAATCCATAAATATATCACAAAAATCATAAACTTGTCCTGCTGTAAAAAATGAAAATATAAGAAACATATAGTATATACTGGGAGGGATAATAAAGTCTGAACATGGAATCAGGAGACCAATCAGCACATAGCAAAATATCCTGCAAACTTCCACCCACCATACAGGTCTTCAAAGCAGCTGCACCCCTCACAGAATGTGCACCAAACCAACGTACTTTCACACCAGATCTCTACATTATCTCATTGACCCATCTAGCTAAAGTAGGAGAAGAAACTGACCTATGAGAATGCCTGAATAAAATAAAAAATGGATCCATTCCAGACAGTCTCAACAGCAATGTTCTGAGTTCATACCCCTTAACACATCGCACCAAACATATCTTTTGTTGTTCATCAAAATAAGGATCAAAATGTAACTTTAATTTGTGTTAGTTCTCTGCCTTGATTAGAAACATTAACCTTCTGGGAAGCATGATCTACTGGACACCTCCAAACCACGAATGTCCGAAACCCTATGAAGACACTAAACATAACAACAGTTCATTCAGTTTTTCTTTTGGTAACCTCAGCACCCCATCCACTGCTTCTATATGAAAACCTAGAAACTGAGTTTGTTCTTTTGGAATCCGACTTCTTTCTGTTTATCACCAAACTTAAGTACTGAAGCACTATCACTGCCTGCTTCGTCTGAGATAACACCTGATCCTTTTCCTGATCCATAATCAAAATATCATCCAAATAAATTATCATGCGTATTACCCTTTCTCTCAAATAAACTGCCACTGGCTGTAGGACCTTCGTGAAGCATCAAGGTGCTGACAAAAGACCGAAAGGAAGACACACAGACTTCCATATTCTGCTCTTCCATAGGAACCATAGAAATCTCTGATGTTCCTCCTAAATCGGGACTGACAGATAAGTATCCTTTAGATCCAATCAGGTCAACCAGTCTCCTTTCTGCACAACATCCTTCAACAAGTGAATTCTCTACATCTTGAAATGATGGTTAACCACTTAATCGTTTAACTCTAGTAAATTTAACAGAAGCATTCCCTTGCCCTCCTTTTTCATCAGAAATATATTGCTTATAAATTCATCCACCTGATCCTCTTCTAGAACCACAGCACATTTTGCTAACAACTCCTGCACCTCCTGATCTATCAGCCTCATCTGATCTGTGGGAACAACTAGATTTCTTGGTAAACAACTTAGTACAGGATTCTCCACAAACTCTATTTGAAACCCCCAAACTGTCGCTTGAACCCAAGGTTCCCTTTTAATAGGACACCATTTCTGATAAAACTAGGCAAATTTGCCGCCAAATTTTAAGGGGATAACAGAAAGGTCTAATCTTACCTGTTGAACCTCTGTTTCCTCTTTGTCCTCGTGTATACTTTCCTGAGCTTGCTGCCTCTGGGGAGAAAACCTCTCAGGGCAGTAGGACTGCTGTCCCTAAAAATTTCTGATGCCACCAGAGAAGGAGCCTCTACCAATTCCTTGTCCATGGCCGGGGAACTGCCCTCTCATTCTCCTAGCCTACTCAATAATGCGATCTTTAAACACCTTCTTTATCTCCTTTTGGGACTTTTGCAGAGAACGAAACGCTCCTACATATCTCGACAGATCCTTTATAAAGGGGTCCCCAAACAAGCCATTTGTCGAAGGGCCCTCCTCTTTACTGGCTAGATCCATCAACTTTGGATCTATTTTAAGTGAAATGCTCTTCCTTCTTTCATTTGAAACAGCTGTATTTGTGTTGCCTAGAAGGCATATTGACCTCTGTATCCATTGAAGTAACTTGTCCACATCCATCCTCCTATTAAAAACATATTCCTCCTCGGCCATATCAATGAACTTCGTTAATTGACGTACAACGTCAAGAAGCCTATCTTGACCAGATCTAACTGCCACATGCATCAACAGACTGAATTGCAATTCCTAAATACGATTTTTAAGGAATCGATATTTAGGAATCACAATTCCTTATCCATTTTTTTAAGTCCTCATCGTGCAATATATTGGAATAGGAGGTATCGGAGACCCTTTGCTTTTGTATTCCGAATTCTGTAAGCCCCTTGAAGGAATGTGTGGGGGGGGGAGCTCTTTCCTATCTGACCGGCATGGTCCCTTGTTTCCACTTACAATTTTTACCTCTCGGGGGGGGGGCATGGGGAGAGAGCTATTATGGCTACTCGTACAAGCCTTTCAGTTGTTGGTTATTGCTATTGCATAATCATTGGACTTCAATAAACCAATCAGCATTTATCAAATCTTGCTTATCTTTGTTCCCAAATATCCCAGAAGTTGTACCCTCTGAACCAAAGCCAACAATTCCCCCTGTGTTGGGGGGATAGGCATTATCCAGTTAATGCAAATTTCCCTTCTAGCCAACAGAATTAATAGAAAGAGGAGGTTTCTCGTTTTCTACTTAATTTGGGATAGCCTTCGATATGGTGACCGACCCCAAAAATAACAAGATCTGTCCTTACCTCTATTGGTTGGCCCAGCAGATTCGTGAAAACCTTACCAACATCATTCCAGAATTGTTCGCACTGGGGGAACTACCGAAACATGTGCACGTTGTCTGCCCTCTCTTCTCCACACTTTGGGCAGCTTTTCACCTTCTGTTTATTTGATTTCGACAACCTCTTCGGTGATCATTATGCTCTAGGTATAGTAAACAAATGTTTTTTTCTCAGGGAGACAGATTTTACAATACGGCAACATGTAGCCATAGATACTTGCCATCTGTTTTGCACAACCAGCGTCTGCAGCTATTTCCCACAGATTGTGATGGGCAATGTAAATTCCTCTTCTCCGGCTAATGTAAGGGCCCAGTACCAATATGAAACTTATTTTTTTGTTGTCACCCCTCCCCTGAAATTTCTTCTTGATTTATTTAGCTCCTGTTTTGTTTTTCCCGAGACTCTTAGCCCAGCTCAGTAATTGGTAATACTTAAACTTTGATAAGTACCTTTGGGTTTAATTGTGAGTTGGACCCAGTCTAATATGGTGTTTTACTCTATAAGGTGACCCCATTTGGTTATGCCTCCTTTCACCAGCGGGATGGCTAGCCTGTCCTTTAGGCATTCTGGAATTCCAGGGGATTCCCATATCAGGGCAAATTTACTGTAATAAGGTATTTTCAAGGATCTTCTTATCTGATACCATAATCTGGCAGCTGACCTGAGAATGTACAGCTTTATGTTTTTAAAGTACTTTTGGTGTCCCAATGTACACAGGAAAAGACTACTTTCTACGTTAACCATTGCTTATTGATAAGTAGGTATGGGGCTAGAAATATATGACATTTTGGGGAGAATTGTCATCATTACTATATTTGATCACCCCATAAAGGTCAAAGGGAGCGCCCCCCTAACCTTAAGGAGTTTCCTGACCTCTCCTGGTACTCTGTTAAAATTGATATGAGCTATTTTCTGAATGTCATTTACTAGTTCCATGCCCAAATACCATATTTTTTCTTTTACTAGTGGGTTATTGCTATGACTATTCCATTCCATGATTTCAGACTTTGATTGGTTGACCTGGTAGCTTGAGAACTTCCCAAATTGATCAAGTGTGTCCTCTATTGCCAGGAGTGATCCTGTAAAGGTATTGGTAAATATCCTTAAATCATCTGCGTATAGGGCCACTTTTTTCTCCCACCCTTGGTAATAAAAGGGGGCTATCTCTAAGTTGCTCCTAGACTTGCTCGCCACGGGTTTGATGTATAGATCAAAAAGCAGGGAAGACAGAGGACAGCCCTGCCTGGCTTGATAATTATATTCTCAGTAATGTTACCATTAACTTGTATATTAATTTTAGGGCTTCCTGGAAGGTTTACCCTAGGTTATATTTTCCTAGTACTGCATTCAGAAATAGCCAGCTAACTCTGTCGAATTCCTTAGCTGCATCGAAAGTGATAATTGAAAGGAGGCTACTTAAGACATGGCTGTTTAGACAGGCATATGAGTAAAACCCCAGGACTCGGCACCCCTTAGAATAGCGCCATGAGACCAATTTGGTGTACGTGTGCTTTATAAGCAATATTTAACATAACAAGGGGGAGGTTCTTGTGTGTTTCTACATCTATCGCGCTAATCAGCTTGTGAGTTAGCGCCTGGATTTTTCTCCCTCTGAAGAAGCCTTTCTGATTTGTGTGTATTAAGTGCCCTGCTACCCTTCCCAAGCTTTTGGCCATGATTTGTGTGTAGATCTTATAATCACTATTTAGGAGTCACGTTTTTCAGGGTTTTTCCCAGGTTTCAGCAATTTACTGATAATCGCTTCATTCCTTATGCATGTAGGAAATGCAAAATAAATTGTGATTCCTAAACATTACTTAATAGCGATTCGCAAATTGCGAATCGCTATCAGGTAATGTCACTTCTTTCATTCCTATAGGCCCATTGGAATGAATGGGAATGCATTTTGCAAATTGCGATTACTAAATTGGTAATCGCAAATTGCAAATGCAATTCCAAGGGTGCCAGGGGGCCTGAGGCCCCCCTGATGCACCCCCCAAAAAGGTAAGTATGCACATGTGCAGCACACACATGCCCTAAGGGCATGTGTGCTCTGCACACCACTTTGAAAAAATCAACTTTTGTGCATTTTTCAAAGCATGCGCAAATTAACATCAACTTCAAGTTGATGGTAATTAGCGCTTCCTAAAAGCAGTTTGCATTTAGGAAAGGTTTGATGCATCGCAATTAGGGAATCGCAAATTGTGATTCCCTAAATGCATTCGGAATTTAGATAATGGCAATAAATTGTGATTATCTAATTTGGTAATTCAAAGCCTTTGATGCATCGGAAAAGGCTGGTCGCGAACAGGCGATTCTGCAAATCGACCCATTTGCAATAGGAAAAAAGCTTGATGCATGTGGCCTTTTGACCCTAGTCAAGGCCCTTTCTAGGGTCTCTTCCAACCTTACCAATAAAACAATTATCTTTGCGTTCAAATCTGGAGTTGCTAATGCACTCTTTTCAATCGAGGGCCTAGGATATTCAGACCGAAATATGACCCAAACATCTTTCGGAATTCCCTTTCTCATCCAAAACTGGATGTACTGAGCCACATGACCAGAGGGTGATCATTCGGGGGATAATGGATGTTTTATAAGTAAAGGGTAGAGCATATGTTCTCCAAAAACATAAACAAGGGAAACATCCTCCTTGGCTTACTATCATCCGTGGGGAACTTCCCCTTCCTTGACACCTCGTCCAAATCCTCAGAGAGGAAGTCTGACAAGCAGCTAAGCTCCATTTCTGGACTCCCCGAGGAGTCATCACAAATAACCACCTTATGTTTCCTTCCCTTTGATCCTTTTGCACTTTCCTTATCCGGGCCATTTCCCTGCCCACCTTATGTGTCCAATGACCCTTCATTCTGCCTGTCAATGCAGCAAACACATCTACCACTGTAGATCTCCTTTTCTTCTTATTATTATCTTTTTTCCGCAGATCAAATGGAAGAGGAAGGAAAATGAGATATGAAATATTGACATTTATATATTAACTTGTACAACAGCGTTACTAGATCATGGTGATTCTTCAGGAGTTGATGGAGCGCTCATTAATCCCAGACAGAAGCAGGTTCAAACTGGACTTCACATCAAAACCACTCATTTCTGTAGGACAGACACATGAGCACAATCCTTGCACTTATAACAGCCTATAAAGCATGTAAATGGCACCTAAATAAGGGCTAAACTGAACATTTCCACAAGAAAAGTAACAACAATTTTACTTATCTGAGACCCATTTTCAGAAATCATGTAGACGCTCTGGGGTGGTGCAAACTGTCCCGCAGGCACAGCCCCATGGCGAAAATGGTACTTGACACATTTCCACAGATGTATAAGAAGCAATCATCATTTCATAACTCCAACTTAATTATAAGTGTGTGTATTAATTAAAGAATTCATTTATGAATTATCAGCCTGGAGGGATTGGGTCTTGAACGGCGACTTTCTCTTATGACAGCTTCAGCCCTGTGTGATCTGGGCTCACCATGTATTCAAAATATACATACAAGGTAAAGCTTCAGGAAGAATAAAGGATCAACTTCACAGTGCCAGCATGGGATGATCAGGCAATGTGCAAAATGTAATGCAAACAAATCTGAAAACATCATGTTTCAAGAAGTAAACCTGGCCTGTTGCTTTCACCCTGACCCAACTTGTAGTGTCATCATGAATTTGTGAGTAAATAATCACGAGAGAACCAAATAAACAGCCTCTATGAATAAATTAAACAACACAGGTTGATTTTTTTAACGTGACTTGTCAGTGTCTTCAGGCTGAGAACATCATTGGGATGGCATCATTCCAATTTAACAATGAGTCGTCAGTGAAGTTCAGAATGTGCTGCCTCCATGCTAGAGAGTAAGCATGGGACCAACTATATCTGCAGCCCTGGCCTCTCCTTAATCAATACACAGCTTGCAAACAGAGGAAGGAAAATGCATTGGTGCACAGTACACAGGTAGTAAAGGACTACTGCAGGCAGGCCTTGGGTAACCACCCTAGCGCGTTGCACCACATACACTGTCCACTGCCAGTGCCTTTATCTCATGTCAATTCCAAATGGTGTATGAGCTGAATTAATTGAATTGAAGCACGCCAAAACCACAACATCCATAATGCATTAATTTATCACACACTCCCAGGGCTTGGAACAGCATCCACAACAACATGGAGCTAGGTGGCTCCTTGTTACGGAAGCTACCTAACCTCACCCTTCTCTGGACACCCAGCACCTCAAGGCCGTAACTGAGCCCGGGAGACCACCAAGTAGGGAGCAGGACACCTACTGTAAATGGAAGAGAAGAGTAGATCCTCCGGCCTAGCAAGGAAGCATACCCCCATTTCGCTCAAGCTGCATTCCACCAGAGTGATCGCCCCAAGTCCCTCACCTCACCACCAGAACAAATGAAAATTGCAGGGCAGGAACAAAAGAAAGAAAACAGAGGAGCATGAGGGAAGAAGGTAGTATTGGTACAGCATGACACTTTTAACCGAAAATACCCACATACCCTGACTTACAACAATCTACAAGTTCTGTCTAGAAAAAACAGCCACAGGGCAGTACAGTGTAGGGTAGGAGCTATAACTAGTGCAACAAGTGCAGTGGCACGAGGACCCTGGGCTTTTAGGGGTCCATCACACCCCTATTATAGCTGCATTTCACTACCAAACCAGAGGGTGGCAAACTTAATTGAATCAATGCCCTTTGCTACTGGTACAGGGAATGCAAATGGTGTGAAAAGAAATTAAACAACTCTTCCTGAAAGGGATGTTAGGCATTTAGTGCTGCAAGAACAGTAACCTTGGTAGGCGGAGTCCCACTTTATGAACCCCAGGGAGGAGGTGAAGCGTTAGGGGCGGGGTACAAGTATTTACTTTTAAGCTTATTTTAGGGCTAAGGTAGGTGAATTCTATTTGTGCACCAGGTAAATCTCACGAGTTGAGGACTGGGACGAGAAAGGCAAACAAGGAGGTAAGACCTGTTAGGGAATCAGGCATGACCAGAAAGACTTACCCAAAAGGCTATTGTTAGCTCAATAATTGGTCCCGACGTGATCTCTGAGTCTTCTCCCAGCGTACACTCTCTGCAGTGGCAAAGCTGATTGCTGGGTCTTAAAGATTCACCATTTTCCAATAATTACTCTAAAAGTTTGTTATCTATTCATGTAAAGATACATTAAACTTTATCCATGATGTTTGTAAACCAATGTGCTTTAAAAGCCACCATTCGCAATATATGTTTCCAAAAGTGGTGTGACCAAGCAGGCCAAGATGGTGGACGCTCCATTCTGAGCTCCCGCCCATTCAGCTCCAGCACAACCTTATTCCTAAGTGCTAGACTTTCGCTGTGATCAAGCCCACCATAGCCTTGATCGGCATCAGCTGCACCCAAGGCCATCAGCCAACACATCGGTAGGTGAGCCCCTTCCTGCTTGTCCTGCCTGTAGCGCTCTAGTGGTTTCCCCAAGGTCCTGGCTACCGCCGGAAGCACGTGCACAATTGCATCTCCTTCTGGCCAGGCGTGGCCAGAAGGCTATAAATAAATGGGCTGGGGTCGCTCGGGACTTCCGGTTCGACTAGCCCATCACTGTGTCCGTGTGTGTGTTTCACTGTCCCCTTTCCACTGATCTGTTTGTGATCCCCTACACTGGCGACGAGGGTGGGATTAAAATGAACTCCCCAAAAGAAACAGAACAGTGTTAGCGGAAGGTTTGATGAGGCATCGCAGCAGGCGAAGGACCAGCGGGAAGTGAGGCACCCGACACCGTGAACACCGCCCAAGGCCAAGTGCTCGGCGACGTCATCAACGGCACCAGTGAGCAGCGTGAGTCAGGAGCTGCGTAGGGACACCGGCGCGGCAAGCAGCAGAGAGACGCAAACGCCAGCAGCAAGCCTGTTCACCAGAAGGCCCGACTGCCGGCTGACAGAAGTACACATGCGCAGAAGCGGCAAGGCCCGGCAGAGGGATTGAGACCCAGCGCGAGTGAGAGCGAGAAAGACTTGACAGAAGGGGCAGAGGAGTTAACCCTCGCCTACCTAACTAACAGCAAATACAAGTGCATGACAGCCTAGGAGTGCCCCTGGCAGTAAACGAAACACAGCACACCAAAAGAAAAAAAACAAGCACTAGCAAAACCAAGGGTGAGGTCACAGAGCAGTCGTGTGACAAAGTCCCAGGCAACAAGAAGCACAAAGAAGGACGCCTCACAATGTCGAACCCGCCAAACGCTGCGGCGGGAGACCAACAACAAGCAGCACTCTCAGCACAACCAGCAGGGCCACCAACGCTGGCATCAGCACATTCCCAAATTCAAGCACTGCCGCCATTTAGCGAGCTGATCGATCCTGCAACAGCAGCACCGAGATGGGCAGTGTGGGTTGGACAATTAAACAATTACTTTGTAGCCACGCGAGAAAAGGACAATGAGGTCAAAAGATCGCTACTGCTGCATTTTGGAGGGACTGAGATTTACAAGCTGTTCGCTCACCTCCCAAACACTGGAGCTGCCAACGACTATGACACTGCCGTGCGCGCACTTATCGGCACTTTGACCCTCAGCTCAACCCGCACTATGAACGATTTAAATTCCGTCAGTCGAGGCAAAGAGAAGGAGAGACGATGGATGCGTTCCATGCCCGTCTGAGAGAGCTGGCGAGCACGTGTACAGAGGATGACCAGACAAAAGAAGTCACCGCAGAGCTCATTCAAGGGTGCCGGAACAAAACTCTGTGGATGTTGATACTGCGTCAACCACGCATCACGTTAGATGAAATACTAATACTCGCACGATTGCATGAACTATCCGATGCCCGATCCACAGCGATGGAAGCCATCCTCAAGCAGAGGCTGGGACCAACATAAAAACAGAAAGGGTGGACGCCGTTCGCACCCCAGGTCGGAGTGGGCGAGGAAGATGGCCGACCAGAACACCACGACAGCCGCCATGTGGCTATTGCGGACGGGAAGAACACAACCAAGATGGCTGCCCTGAGCGAGGGAAGACTTGCTCCAAGTGCGGAGTGCCAAACCATTTTGCAAGCGTATGCCGAGGAGGGTTCCTTGGAAGAAACCCATCCGGAAGAAAGACAGTCACTGGGGCGGTCAGGCAGCTAGCCCTTGATGAAACTCAACAGTCACGACCCACGAAGACCCGGCACCACCGCCACACACGCCTTGACGACTCCTCCACTGAAGAGGACGACGAATGCTACTTCGTGTCCTTCACGAAAGACCTGCAGAGGAGGCGGAGACCCAAACCAAAGTGCCAGATCCAGATCGTGGCTCGTCGGTCACTGGAGTAATAGATACTGGCGCCACAGTAAATGGGATGGGCATACAGCACTACAAAAACCTTAACCCTAAGCCAAAACTAACGCCGTCCAAGATCCGAATCCTAACGTATGGCAGCCAAACACCACTTCCTCTAAGAGGCAAAATGCTGGTACAGGTCAAAGCAGAAGACCGGGAAGTCATGACGTCATTTCATGTCGTCGATAAAGAACCCGACCTCCTAGTCGGGAGCCACACCGCAGAGGATCTCAACCTCATTGCGTTTTCCAACGCCGTCAAGGTACTCCAGACTGAAGATATCCTACAACTATTCCCGTCGCTATTTGAAGGGCTAGGGACAATCAAATGACCGCCTGTAAAATTGCACATCGACAAGGCCATCCAACCCATTGCTTTGAAGCACCGAAGAATTCCATTCCATTTGAGAACCGCAGTCGAACAAGAGCTAACGCAACTAGTAAAAAAAGGGGTCATTGAAAAAGTGACTGGCCCGACACCGTGGGTGTCACCCATGGTGATAGCAGAGAAACCCTGGCAGCCAGGAAAAATAAGAATCTGCATAGACATGCGAATGCCCAACAAAGCGATAAAGAGAGAAAGACATATCACGCCCACAGTTGATGACATACTAACAGACTTGAACGGAGCCCAGTGGTTCTCAAAACTAGATCTGAATGCTGAATACCACCAACTAAGGCTTGCCGAAGAAAGCAGATACATACCAACATTCTCGACTCATCTAGGCCTCAGGAGGTACAAGAGGTTAAACTTCGGAATATCATCAGCAGCCGAAATATTCCAAAATACTATTCCAAAATACTATAAGGGAAATACTATCCGGCTTACAGGGAGTGCTAAAAGTCAGCGACGATATATTGATACACTCCAAAACCAGCGAGGAACATCATCGGCGAATGAAATCCACACAAGGACAAATGTAAGTTTTTCCAAAAGTCAAAAGAGTTCTTTGGTTACGTATTCAACTTGGAAGGAGCAAGTGGACCCCAGAAAGTCTCAGGCGATCAAACATGCCCCAGCCCCAACGACAGCCTCGGAGGTGAGAAGTTTCTTGGACATGGCCCAATACTGTGCCAGATTCATCCCAAACCTGGCCACCATTGCTGAGCCCCTAAGGAGTCTGACAAAAAAGGAAAATCCATGGAAATGGACAGACAAGAAGAAGTATTCACCAAAGTCAAAACCGCACTTTTGGATGGGACCACCATGGCCTACTTCTACACCTTGAGGCACACTGAAATATTAGTGGATGCCAGCCCAGTCAGGCTGGGGGCCCTGCTCATACAAGAGACAGGACCAGGGGTGTGGGCCCCTTGGCATTCGCGAGCAAGGCGCTCACTGCAACTGAGGCGAGATACTCTCAAATCGAAAGAGAAGCCCTGGCTGTGAAATGGGCCTGTAACCATTTTCACCTCTACATAACTGGACACCCATTTCGGAGGGTGACAGATCACCAGCCGCTAATACCTTTGTTTTAGGATACAGCCCCTCATCCACCACCACGAATTGAACGGTGGGCTATTCAAATACAACAGTATCAAATGGACCTTGTGTACCAACCCGAAGCAAAGAACCCTTCGGACTTCCTGTCTCGGCACCCGGCTATAGGGACGGCGCCAGAGGAAGAACCCGACAGGCAAACGGAAGAGTTTGTGAACATATCGCAATGGGCCTGTCCCCAAGCCCTGTCAGCAGAAACAATTGTGACACAATATGCCAATGATGTAGGCCTGAAAAGAGTCACAGATGCAATACAGACAGTATCTTGGGAAGGTTTCCTACGAGATGTCCAAGGGTGGAGTGAAACAGACCGACTGCGCCTGGGTCAATTCTGGAAAATACACAATGAACTTAGCATCGCAGAAAATGGACTCATCTTAAGAGGATCTAGAGTTGTAATCCTGCTAGTACTGCAAGACCAAGCAACGACGCTTGCCCATAAAGGACACCAGGGCACTCGAAGGATGAAAGCCAGAATGCGCGAAAAAGTATGGTTTCCCAATCTGGAGAGCAGCGTTTACGCGGTAGTGCAGAACTGCCGAGCATGTCAACTAACAAGTGTTGCAGAAGTCCCAGCGCCAATCATCACCGAAGACCCCGCACCATCACCATGGTCGTGGGTCAGCCTGGACTTTGGTAGCTTCCCGGATGGGAGAGTTACAGTAGTTCTAATGGACAGCTACACAAAGTATCCCATAGTGGAACTGGCACATTCCACGAGCTTCACGAACATACAACCAATCCTAAGCAAAGCCTTTGCCATGTTTGGAATTCCGCACCGACTCCAAACGGACAATGGGTCCCCTTTTCAAGGAAGCGAGTTCAAGGAGTTCCTGCAAGGGCTAGGGGTGCGGCATCATCGCATCACACCACAATGGCCCCAGGCCAACGGAGAGGTGGAGCGGTTCATGAGGACTATCCATAAAGTCCTGAGAATAGCCACAGTAGAAGGAACGAACCCTGAAGAAGTACTCCAACACTTCCTCCGAGAGTACAGGAGTACCCCTCACAGCACAACTCAGAGATCCCCCTGGTCACTCATGTTATCGGGGCCGAGGCGTGATGTGCTCCCTATGGCGGAAAACTGGGTGCCTGACCCATACCTCCCGGAATGCGCTCCGGCCCGGCGAAAGAAGACCAACGGCAGGGCAAGCAGGAGGAGGAGAGCCCAAGACCAAACACTTATTCCGGGAGACTCAGTACTTATTCGAGCGAGAAGACCAGGTGGGAAGTTCCGAACACCCTATGAAGCCGTGCCATGCACAATCAGAACAACCAAGGGCACTGCCATAACGGCACAACGCGATGGAGAAGAAGTGACGAGAAACGTCTCATGGTTCAAGCGGATACCATCGACACCCATCAGTGCAGAGCAACCAGGTGGACTACCAGCGGGTGTAACGCCAAAAGTGAGGCAGAGGAATTTCACCACTCCGACTCATCGACACCCTCTCCTGCTACGGCCCTAGTGTTACCAAGGCCGCCGCCGAGAACCAACCCGGAGTGTGCACCGGCGAGAGGACAATGGCAATATAACCTTAGGCCTAACCCCAGACCTAGCCAGAAACTTGCAGACTTGGCATGCTAACTGTTTTGCTTTAATTTGTTTAAAATACCAACTTGGAAAGGAATGTAGTGCTCTAGTGGTTTCCCCCAGGTCCTGGCTACCGCCGGAAGCACGTGCACAATGGTATCACCTTCTAGCCAGGCGTGGCCAGAAGGCTATAAATAAATGGGCCGGGTCGCTCGGGACTTCCGGTCCGACTAGCCCATCACTGTGTCCGTGTGTGTGTTTCACTGTCCCCTTTCCACTGACCTGTTCGTGATCCCCTACACTGCCCACATGCCTTTCGAGTCGCTTTTGCAGAGGGCCCTGGGAGAACAAAGGTGAGGCTGAGCGACACCTGCGACTGGGGATTTCTTGGCGGATGCGCCCGGCTGTGCTGGTGCCTCCCAGAGGATGTTTTTCCGGCCTTGGCCCGACTTCTCCCTACGCTGGGATTTTACCGCAGTGGCCACCTGGTCTGTTTGTTTGGGGGCACGCGGCCCACCAAGCATCAGAGGCATTTTCTGTGGGAAACAGCCTTTACAACGAAGGCTGAAAAACAACATGCCTTTACAACAAAGGCAGAAAAATAACATTTTTACCACAAATGTTTTTACAACAATTTTTTTACAACGAGTATGCTTTACCACGAATGCCTTAACAGTGAATTTGTTGTAAATGCATTAAAGATAAAGCATACTTGCAGTAAAAAAAAATTACATTTTCAAGGTAAGTATTTTAGTAAGTAATAAATGTAAGTATAATATAATATATATATATATATATATATATATATATATATATATATACATACATACATATCTATATGCTTCACTGCAGCCAGAATTCCCCCGCTGTGCGGGAGAATTCCACACGTAAATATATATATATATATATATATATATATATATATATATATATATATATATATATATATATATATATATATATATATATATATATATATATATATATATATCCAGGCACCCTCCTGCAAAGAAAGGAAGAGGCCCATGGGGAATAACCAGGGAAGTGCCTTTATTAGAACAGCAATTTGGCATGATGCATTTCGGCTTAACAAAGCCTTCTTCGGATGCCTCTGTCGAATCAGGGTGCTGCCCCACCCCTGCTGATGTAATGTCCTGCTCTCTCCCATTGGTGGGAGGGCACACAGTTCTCAGTCACCTGCTTGCATATCCGTGGCAATGTTGTTGACACTACTACTCTCAGAAGGCACTTTACTGGGACCGATGTTGCATGGTGAGTTTGTTGATTATGCCGCCCAAATGGTGGTGTGCTAGGCAGGACAATGCAAGTATTATATAATATATATAGTAGCAGCCCGTCCCGACGGGTGTCTGGATTGGCGCTGTGGTTCCCGAGTTTACCCGCCTCAAAGGTTCAAAGTTCTTCCTTTATAATAGTAGTATAGATATATATTTATATATTCGCTTCACTGCAGCCAGAATTCCCCCACACGTAAGCAGTTCGGACGGCCCCCCGTTCCCACCGTGACGCACGGAAGCAGATATACACATATATATATATATATATATATATATATGGTAACATTGAGGAAGGCGGAGCGCCGAAACGCGTCTGTTGCGAACCAAATAAAATCGATTTGGAGAATTACCCCCAGAGTGCGTGGTTTCTATTGAAGTAGAGGTGGAAACCTTGAGCGACATATATATATATATATATATATATATATATATATATATATATATATATATATATATATATATATATATATATATATATATATATATATATATATATATATATATATATATATATATATATATATATATATATATATATATACTCCTATTATAAAGGAAGAACTTTGAACCTTTGAGGCGGGTAAACTCGCTGGAGATATTTTGCAATATTTGTTCGTATATATGTAGTTTGCTCCATATCAATCTAGCAGCGCTATTGTTTATAAATTCCTTTGTTTGATGAATGATAACGTTTTAGGCTTTATAAATGCAAGCAATTCCTCATATCTAATCAATGTATAACATGATTTCAGTTGCTAATGGTTCGTCTGCTGACTGCTAAGGTCCTGTATGTTTTCATTTCGCAGTCCCCTGACGAAGGGTTACCCTATTTAACCCGAAATGCATTGGGCATGAAGTAATGCTATCAAATGGTTTATGTTTGGAATGAATTTCTACAAACACTGTTGACAAGAAAATTCATCTGAAAATGAATAAAAACATATGATGATTTCAAGAATTACATGACTGGCTCATTCGAAAAAGACAACTAAGCTACGTTAAATGAGTGAAGAAACCCCATGGTTTCATGTTAAATGTGCGCGTCCTTAGTGATCTCCACATCACATATTCTCTAAATTACGTAAGGCACTGCCAGGCACAGTGCGATAAGGATTGCGCCTTCCGTATCTTCTGAAATTTCGGTTTTGAATCCGGAGTGCACGGAGATAACAGCTATCTGATCCATATTCAATGAGCCCATATATATATTATATATATATATATATATATATATATATATATATATATATATATATCACCTCCACAGTGGTTCCTATGCGGGAGTTGCGCAGCGCTCCTGTATGTGCGGTGTCCTGCGGCAGAACCAAGCCGCTATTGTATTTGCCAAACTTTTCCAAACAAGGAAAATAACGGGTCGCACAGCCAACCTGGATTCCAACAGTGATCCTCTTTATTCTCAATATTTTCAAATAAGGGCAACAGGCGCAGAGATCTACGCGTTTCGGTGTCACTTCACCTTGCTCACGATCACTGGGTATACCACACCCACAAACATTTAAACATGATTTTTTCAAACACAAAAGCATTTCCTGTCACATGGTGTGCTAAGGATTATGGTCCTTGTAGTTTTAACCCAAAGTTTGAAAAAAAGTTAAATTAAATCAAAATGCACCCTTTTCTCAGATTTAGAATACATTAAGCATTTTTTACACTTTAGCATTGATTCATGCTTTTTCCATTTAGGTGTATGTTTTCAACTGTGTACTGCCTTCCAATAGGCTGACTCATCATTCAATATTCAAAAATCAAATATGCTGCCATACTAATTCAAAAGTCAAATTATAGGTGCACATAAAGTTCCTCCGATTGGTTCAACCCGTTTGGATGCAGGGTCCTCAGATTAATTATGAACTTTGATTCAGCTTGTCTCAGTTTTTTAGCACGATCACCTCCCCGCTCTCCCTTTGCTATAGTTTGAATGCCATAAAATCTCAGTTTTTGCCAATCACCCTGATGTGAAGACTCCATGTGTTTGGCTATGGCATTGGAGCGGTCCTTATGAATTGTGGCCCTCATGTGTTGTAAGATACGGTTCTTAAGTTCCACAGTTGTGCTGCCCACATATTGCATGGGACAGGGGCACTCCACTACATATACAGTGAATGGTGTTTTACACGTAATGTGTTGTCTTATTTGCCATTTCTTTTTGTTGGCCAAAGTTATTTCCTTTGTTGGTTTGGCTATCTGGCACATCTTGCAGCCATGGCATTTCGTGAATCCTTTGGTTTTCAGCCAGTCATGCTGTCTTTTCCTCTGGAAGTGGCTGTGTATTAGGTGGTCTTTCAAGTTTTTGGCACGTCTGTACGTTATCGTTGGGTGTGTTCCCATGAGCTCCTTGACTGTGCTATCCAGCTGTAATAGCTTCCAATTCTTCCGGAGAATCTTGCCTATCTTCTCACTTTCTTGTGAATAGTCTGTGATGAGACGAATTTTTTGTGTCTCTGGGTCATCTTCCTTGTTTTTTCTCTTTAAACATTCATCCCTGGTTTTAGAGTTGCTTTTTATGAGACCGTTTCTCACTGTTTGTACTGGGTATTTCCTTTTGATGAACCTTTCCATTGTCTTTTTGCTGTTTTTCTTCCACTCTTCTTCTTCGCTGCATATCCTGCGGATTCTTAAAAATTCACCGTAAGGAATGCTGTTAAGTAAAGTTTTTTGGTGGAAGCTGGTGGCTTCTAGTGTGGCATTTGTTGATGTGGATTTGCGGTGGAGAGTCGTATGTATTTGTTGGTTTTTAACATAGATCTCTGTGTCCAAGAATATTATTTTCTCTTTGCTTATATTGTAGGTGAATTTCAGATTTTTCACGCTATTGTTCAGTATCTTGAAATATTCTTGGAACTCGGGTTCTGATCCATCCCAAATTATCAATAAATCATCGATGAATCGTTTCCAACTCACCACCTTGTTCACAAATGATTCATTGTTTGAGTTCCACGCAATTTCCTGCTCCCACCATCCCATGGTAAGGCACGCATAAGATGGACTAAAGGAAAAACCCATAGCAGTCCCACTGCGTTGTTTAAAGATTTCTCCCCCGAAGGTGAAGATGTTTTGTTCCAAACAAATTGTCAGCATTTCTTGTAACAACTTGTTGTGATTGTTGAATTCCAAGGTTCTCTCCTTCAGAAAGAAGTTACATGCCTGCACTCCCAAGTCATTTTCAATATTGGTATACAAACCAATAACATCCATCGATATCAGCCAGTAGGATTCCTGCCATGGTGTGTCAACCAGGCTGCGTAATAGATCACTGGTGTCCTGTATGTAGGAGTCCAATTTTGACACAAAAGGTTTAAGGAAGTGATCCACATATTCTGCCATCGGCTCCAGTAAAGATCCCTTGGCGGAGATGATTGGTCTCCCTGGTGGATTTCTTTGATCCTTGTGGATCTTAGGCAAGAAATAAATCGTTGCCAATATCGGGTGAGTCACAGTTAGGAATTTGTGTTCCATGTCGTCTATCAATCCTTGCTCTTTCCAGCAACTCAACTTCTCGTCCAGTTTCTTTTTGAGTTCCATTGTGGGATTGAATTTCAGTTTTTCATAGTGCATTGGGTCCCTCAGTTGGCGATTTGCCTCTTTTTCATATGCACTACGGTCTTGGATTATAACATTGCCGCCTTTGTCGGCCACTTTGATTTCTATTTTGTCATCTTCTGCTAGATTCTTTAGTGCCAGGCGTTCGCCTTTGCTTAGATTGTCTGGGCCGTAATTCAATTTTAATTTGTATAAGTCCTGTATGACTGCTTCTTGAAACAAGTCCACCTTGTTTCCAGGACTCAGTTGAGGGTAGAATTTTGACTTCGGTTTTTTACCACTCAGTCCAGCACCCACTTGGGTTATGGCCTGTGACATTGTTATTTCTTGCATCGGGTCTTGTGTTAGATTCATTAAAGTTAAGAATCCTTCTGCGTCCGTTAATTGTATATTCTCCTCATTTGATGTTGATGGGATGGTGTCTCTTGATTTCAATGTTTTGTCTCTAAATGCTTTCGCTAGTTTGATCTTTCTTATGTACAGGTATAGATCGATTCGCACCTGTGCCAGGTTCATATGGCTTTTGGGGCAAAAGTTTATCCCCCTCTTCAGTAACGATGTTTCAGTAGATGTTAGTACTCTTTCCGATAAGTTAATCACTTGTAATTCATCCATTACTTCCGTCTCTGTCTCATTGTTCGCGTCTCCACTCCTGTCCTCTCTGTTCCGCCACTTGCTCCTTTTTCCTCTTCTGTGGCACTTTTTCCAGGCCATTGTCTTCCTCTTCCCCTTCCACGCCGCGACTGGAATTGCGGAGCAGGGCGGTTCCGTTCCCAGTACCGTTGTTGTAATATGAGGCGCATGTCCCCTAAAAAAGGCATCCTTTTGGCATTCTCATTTTCTTCTCTCGATAATTGTTCATTGGATACAGTGGATGATGCTAAACTAGACATACTTGACCAAGCCATTTGTTCCTTTAGGCCATCAAATTTTCTTGCAAATGAGAAAATGCGACCATCCGCATAGTCAAAACTGAGACAAGCTGAATCAAAGTTCATAATTAATCTGAGGACCCTGCATCCAAACGGGTTGAACCAATCGGAGGAACTTTATGTGCACCTATAATTTGACTTTTGAATTAGTATGGCAGCATATTTGATTTTTGAATATTGAATGATGAGTCAGCCTATTGGAAGGCAGTACACAGTTGAAAACATACACCTAAATGGAAAAAGCATGAATCAATGCTAAAGTGTAAAAAATGCTTAATGTATTCTAAATCTGAGAAAAGGGTGCATTTTGATTTAATTTAACTTTTTTTCAAACTTTGGGTTAAAACTACAAGGACCATAATCCTTAGCACACCATGTGACAGGAAATGCTTTTGTGTTTGAAAAAATCATGTTTAAATGTTTGTGGGTGTGGTATACCCAGTGATCGTGAGCAAGGTGAAGTGACACCGAAACGCGTAGATCTCTGCGCCTGTTGCCCTTATTTGAAAATATTGAGAATAAAGAGGATCACTGTTGGAATCCAGGTTGGCTGTGCGACCCGTTATTTTCCTTGTTTGGAAAAGTTTGGCAAAAAAAAAAAAAAAAAAAAAATATATATATATATATATATATATATATATATATATATATATATATATATATATATATATATATATATATATATATATATACATATTACCTACTGGCGGTCGCCAGTAGGTATATATAGTTAGGATTTTTTTCCTATGGGATTTCTGAAAATTCTATGTCGAATAACTTTTGCGTTTGTGGACGGAATTGGCTTTTCAGGAAAATGGCACATTTTGTTTCTGAGCAGCCCCTGAAAATTTGGGGGGGTTTCGTCAAGGGGGGGCCGAGAAAAAAGGGGGTTCCCAAAACGCGTTTTTCCCATTCATTTTTCCATAGGGCGGTTGGAATCACTTTTAGCTCGAACGGCTGAATGGATTTACACAAAACTTGGCAAAATTGTAGATATGGTTTGCCCGACGTGCCTTTGCTATGTCTCAATATATGTGCTCCAGTGGATTTTGAGAAATTAACGTTTTTAAAAACAGATATATCTGTGACAGCGCTCCGGTTAGCGCCCCGGTTCGCGTACCTGACGCGTAACGGAACTTCGTGAAGCAAAACTGATTGGCTGTCGGGTGTCTGTCAACATTCGAAACAGTCCGGAGCGGCCGCCATCTTGTGTCTCGGTAGGATCGAGACACAAGATGTGGCAAAAACAAAGGGGGAAATGAGCATAAGGGGGCAGAGTACATCCTCCCTGACCCCCTAGGTTTGATGAGGGGGCTTTAAAAGGGCCTCGCTGGGTTAAAAAATAATAATTTTTATATAGTTTTTTTTGCGGGGGGAGCGCTCGGTACGCGCACCGGGAAGCGGTCCGGGAAGCGTAATATTGGGAAAATATGATGAAAGATTGTTCAAATATTGTATGTTTATTGATTGTTCTTTTTGGTTTTTTTTTTAATTTTTTTTATTTAAGTACCAACATGTAGGTACCAATGCAGAGTCTAAAAATAAAAATACATTGTTTCCTTTGTAGATATCTTGCATGTTGTTTCAGAAGTTATTGTGGTATATGGAATTCATAGCGTAGTCTGTCAGGAAAGCAGAAACACCATGGAGGCAGGAGATGATAAAGAGATGTTAAATACACATTGGAGATGATATAGTGGAAGAAAGGAAGTAACTATGAGCAAACTTAAAGTTGCACAGTATACTTAAAGTCTAATTTTACATTATAATCAATTTGCTACTAGTTTAAAAAATACATATAAAAATGAATAATGTCTCAAACAATTTTTGAATTATTATATATAAATTTATTTTTCTGATTTGTTTTCAAAATTAAAAAGAACTTCTAATAATTCTTTGTCAGAATTTGTCTCATTTTCAATTAGGAAATCCACAGATTCAACACATTGCAGAAGTTCTATGTCCAGTGATTCATCAAAGAATTCTGATTCATTTTCTGTATCTTTGTTGCATTCTGCAACAATTTCCACGTTATTTTTTTTCTCTCCTTCCATTTTTGTGCTGTAAAATGAATT